>NC_065589.1:112230470-112842434 GCF_024542745.1 Macaca thibetana thibetana | reverse complement strand
GTTATCTCTTCATGAATGAATGATGCTGATACTGCTTCCTTAAGCTTACCCTCCCACCTGTGTGTTCTTTGGCCTTTCTACTTAGCTTCAAGCTGTGAAGAATGTACTTTATGAAGCTAAGAGATTCACTGTTAAATCATAATTAATTCATAGTTGAGCAACTCTTTATTCATGACATAAAGGATCTTCCCTAATACTGTTCTATGATAGGTCCAGTTGACCCACAGTAGTATGTTGAAAGAGGCATATGAGTAATTGTGTTTCATCTCTTCTTGAATTACCAGAAGCAAATGTCAAATATGCAGGTGTTTAGATCCATATATTTTCATACTTTATCTTCTTAGACACAGTTTATGGCTCACATTTCTCATCTTACTAAAAGTACCCTGGGTTTTCTTAATTTTGTCACTTCCTGCCATGCCTATAAATATAATTGTTCTAATACTTAGCATCATATTTAATCCAAGCCACCTGTTTGCACAGATGGCAGCTTGCTCACTTTTATGCAAGAGCTAAAGATCTGGACCTAAAGAAACACAAGAATTAAACTGTCGCTTTTCTTTGCTTCTCCAAGTTTAAAGTGGGTTAAAGAATCAGAGAGAACAGATGTCTCTCCTTAAGCATTTTATTTTGCCATTTTTTTCTCACACAATTTTTTAGAAAACATGATATGAGATTCCTTGTACTGAACATTATGTTTCTGCTTCAAAAACATGGGCCTTCCTGTTCTTCTTCCTAATATGACACTTATTGCACACATCATTAAGCAGATAAGAGCCACAATCTGCAGATCCTACCTCACTTCACCTGCATTTTAACTCCATAACATTTGCTCTTGGGCACAGCTGGAAGCACAAATATGATAAAAAGGTAGATAACTGTCTTCAAAGATACAGATATGATATGATATAGAAAATCACCATTTTTGTTCCTATCAAAGTGTTCTGATAGAACAAACAAGCAACAATATAATGAATACACTTTTCAATCTCAATAAACTACTTGTTACGTGTTTACCATGCCCCTAGGAAGCAGGAAGAAGGAGGGGAAAAGGCACCCATAACCTAATCAGTGAGAAAAAATACAGTTATGCAGTACATTAAAAGAAACAGCCATTTCTTCACACCTACAATGGGAAGGACATTTTGTTAGACATTTATACTTGTCTCATTTAATTCTTATGTTTACGTAAAGAAAATTCTTATATTTACATAAAGAAAACTGAACTCCAGGGAACTTAATTAACTGGACTAACATCATACAATTAAGAGAAAGGGGTAGCCAGAATTCCAATGGGAGACAGATTTTAAATACAATTTGGAAGTGAAATTTTAATAACTACCCCAAGGGATGGTGCTGCTTGGTCTCCACCCCCTTCTAGCACATACCCTACCTGGTTATGGCCTGCAGCACCCAGAGGCTGTAGTTGAAGGGGTAGATCCCAACATTCCTTGTAGTATCAAAATTAGGGGAAATAACTGAGGTCTGAACACGGCAAATTCAGGTGTGTATGCATTCATGTCTCCCCTGCAGGGTGCATGCTAATGCTAGTTTCAGCCTTGTCAGTGTCAGTTAACAAATGTGAGAAACCACGGTAGCAGCACAACAGCATGTGGCTAAAAGTGGAGCTAGTCTTCACTAGACTGTTGCAGACCCACCTTTGAACCTCAGCAAATATAGAGTGATGACTTTCAAAGGGGCTAAAGAAGGTCATAAAGCTGGAGCAAATTTGATTAAGTCCTCGTGGTCTTAAGTGAGAGCACATATTATCATATCAAAAATGTGCGTATATATATGTATATATGTGTTTTTATTTAAACCGTGTTTTTTCCTCATTTTTTACTTCTAGTAAATTGCACACAATATAAAATGTATCATTTACCATCCTAACCATTTTAAGTTTTCAACTGAGCAGTGTTAAGTACATTCATACTGTTGGATAACCATTGCCACCACCTATCTTCAGAACCGCTTTCATCTTGCAAAACTGAAAATCTGTACACATTAAACAATAACCCTTCATTCCTTACTGCACTTCTTGGAAACCATTATTTTACTTTCTGTGTCTATGATTTTGACTACTCGAAGTACCTCATATAAATAAAGTCATACACAGTATTTGTCTGCTTGCAACTGGCTTATTTCACTTAGCATGGATGAACCTTAGAAGGTTGTAGCATATGTCAGAATTTCCTTCCTTTCTAAGGATGAATAACATCCCATTGTATGTACATACCACATTTTGCTTCTCTGACTCATCCATCAATGGACACTTAGGTTGCCTCCACCTTTTAGCTCTTGTGAATAATGCTGCTATGAATAGGGGTACATAAAAATCTCTTTAAGACCCTGCCTTCAATTCATTTGGGTATTTATTCAGAAGAATAATTTCTAGATCATGCAGAAATTCTGCATTTAATTTTGTGAAGAAGCATCATACTGTTTTCCACAGCAGCTATAATATTTCACGTTCCCATCAACAGTGCACAAGACTTTCAGCTTCTCCACATCATCACCAAATATTATTTTCCATTTACTTTCTTTTTGATAGTATGTATCATAGTGAATGTGATGTGGTCTCAAATTATGGTTTTAACTTGCATTTTCCTAATGATTAGTGACATTGAGCATCTTTTTCCATGATTATTGGATATTTGCATATCTTTTTGGAAAAATATTCATGTAACTCCTTTGTCTATTAATTATGCTGTTTGTTTTGTTATTCTTGTTGAGTTGTAGGCATTTTCTATATGTTCTGGATATGAATCCCTTATCATAGATATGATTTGCAACTATTTCTTCCCAATCTATAGATTACCATATGGCTCTGTGGATGATGTCTTTTGATGTCATATCCAAGAAATGCTACTGCCAAAAACACTTAGGCTTTTGTCCTGCTGTCTTCTAAACATTTTATAGTTTAACGTTTAACACTTATGTGATAGATTCACTTAGAACTAGTTTTTAAACATCATTTTAGGTTACAATCCCATTCCATTCTACTGCACGTAGATAAACAATTTTCCCAACAACATTTGTTGAAAATACTGTCTTTTCCCCATTGATGTCTCAACACCCTTGTTGAAAATAATTTAAACACATATTTGAGAATTTATTTCTGGGCTCTCTGTTCTATTCCATTGGTCTATATGTCTGTTGTTACACCAATAGATGTGGTTTGGCTGTTTGTCCCCTCCCAATCTCGTTGAAATGCAATCCCCAGTGTTGGAGGTGGGGTCTGGTGGAAGCTGACTGGATCACAGGGCTGGATCCCTCATGAATGGCTTGGTAATGAGTGAGTTCTCACTCTGAGTTCACATGAGATCTGGTTGTTTAAAAGAGTGTGGCACCTGCCCCTATTCTTGTGCTCCTGCTCACAATGTGAGATGTCAGCTACCCTATTGCCTTCTGCCATGATTGACAGCTTCCTGAGGCCTCACCAGAAGCCAAGCAGATGCCAGCACCATGCTTCCTGTCCAGCCCATTTTCCTTATAAATTACCCAGCCTCAGGGCTGCCTTTATATGTATAATAACAACACAAAAAAAAGAGCTAACACACCAGTACCACATTGTTTTGATTACTGTGGATTTGCAGTAAAATTTGAAATCAGGAAGTATGAGCTCAACACTTTGTTATTCTATATTGAGGATTGTACTGACTATTAGGATACCTTAAGACTCCATATAAATTTTAGGATGGGTTTGTCTATTTCTGCAGAAAATCACTGGGATTTTTATAAGGACTGCATTTATCTGTGTATATTGTTTTGGACATTATTGGCATCTTAACAATATTGTTTCTCAATCCATGTACATGGAATAGCTTTTCATTAATTTATCTTTGTTTATTTCAGGAATGCTTTGTAGTTTTTTGTATGCAAGACTTTTATCTCTTTAGGTAACTAAATTCTTAAAATTTTAATCCTTTTGGTGCTACCACAAATAGAACTGTTTTCTTAATTTCCTTTTTTGGGTTGTTTGTTAGTGCATCAAAATGCAACTGATTTTTGTGTATTGACTTTGTATCCTGACACTTTGCTTATTGTTTTCAGTTAGTTCTTACAAACTTTTTGGAAATCTTTAAAACTTTCTAAGTATAAGACCATATAATATATAAACAGAAGTAATTTTACCTCTTTCTTTCCAGTTTCCAAGGCTTTTATTTATTTTTCTTGGCTAATGTCCTTGATCAGAAATTCCAATACTATGTTGAATAGAAGTGGCAAAAGTGAGCATCTTATCATTTTTCTGATCTTCAAGGACAATTTTTCAGCAATTTCAACACTGAGAAGAATGTGTGCTATGGGTGTATCATGGGTGACTTAGATTATATTGAAACAGTTTCCTTTTATTCCTAGTTTGTTGAGAGTTTTCATCACGAATGGGTATTAATTTTTATTAAATATTTTTTGTATCAATTGTGATGATCTTGTAAATTTTATCTTTCATTCTGTTAATGCTGTGTATTACATGATTGATTTTTACACGTTGAACCATTCTAGTACAGGAATAATCCCAGTGGGTCATGGTGTATAATCTCTTAAACACGTTGCTAAATTCAGTTTGTTAGTATTTTGTTGAGGATTTATGTATCAGTGTTAATACAGTTTGGATGTTGTACTCTCTAAATTTCATATTGAGTGTCAATCCCCCGTGTTGGAAGTGGGACCTGGTAGGAAGTGATTGGATTATGGGGGCAGGTTTCTCATGAATTGTTTAGTGCCATACCCTTGGTGCTGTTCTCATGACAGTGAGTTCTTACAAGATCTGGTTGTTTAAATATGTGTGGCATCTTATCCCTAACTTTCTTGCTTCTACTCTGGCCATGTGAAGCATTGGCTCTCTGTATTTGTTTGTTCTTGCCCTGCTATAAAGAAGTACCTGAGACGGGGTGATTTATAAAGAAAAGAGGTTTAATTGTCTCACAGCTCTATAGGCTGTACAGGAAGTATAGTGGTTTCCACTTTTGGAGAGGCCTCAGGAAGCTTACAATTATTGTGGAAGGCAAAGGGAAAGCAGACATGTCTTACACGGCTGCAGAAGGAGGGAAGGTGGCGAGGTA
Source organism: Macaca thibetana thibetana (assembly GCF_024542745.1). Taxonomy (NCBI): domain Eukaryota; kingdom Metazoa; phylum Chordata; class Mammalia; order Primates; family Cercopithecidae; genus Macaca; species Macaca thibetana. The sequence continues at coordinate 112,837,371 of NC_065589.1, read as the reverse complement.
CCACACACTTTTAAAATATCAGATCTCACAAGAACTCACTCACTATCACAAAACAGCATCGAAAGGAAAATCCGCCCTCTTGATCCAATCACCTCAAACCAGGCTTCAGATCCAGCATTGGGGATTACAATTCCACATGAGATTTGGGCAAGGACACAAATCCAAGCCATATTATTCAACTCCTGGCACCTTCCAAATCTCATGGCTCTCTTACATTTCAAAATACAATCACATCTTCTCAAGAGTCCCCCCGAGTCTTAACTCACTCCAGTATTAACTCAGTGTTATCTGAGACAAAGCAAGTTCCTTTTGAATATGAGCTTGTAAAATCAAAAACAAGTTAGTTACTTCCAAGATACAATGTGGGTATAGGCATTGGCTAAATATTTCTTTTCCAAAATGGAGAAATTGGTCAAAAGAAAGAGGCTATAGGCTCTGTGCAAGTCTGAAACCCAGAAAAGTAGTCATTAAATCTTAAAGCTCCAAAATAATCTTCTTTAATTCCATGTCTCAATCCAGGTCACACTGATGCAAAAGGAGGGCTCCCAAAGCCTTGGGCAGCTCCACGCCTGTGGCTTTCTAGGGTTTAGCCCCTACAACTGTTCTCATGGGCTGGTGTTGAGTGCCTGTGGCTCTTCCATGCTGAGGGTGAAAGCTACTGGTGGATCTACCATTCTGGGGTCTAAAGGATAGTGGCCCTCTTCTCACAGCTCCACTAGACAGTGCTCCAGTGGGGATTCTGGGTGGGGACTCCAACCCCACATTTTCCCTCCACACTACCCTCCTGGAGGTTCGCCATGAGGGCTCTGCTGCTGCAGCAGGCTTCTGCCTGGACATCCAGGCTTTTCCATACATTCTCTGAAATCTAGGCAGAGGCTCTCAAAGCTCAGCTTCGGCATTCTATGCACCCACAGGCTTAACACCCCTTGGAAGCCACCAAGACTTACAGTCTGCATCCTCTGAAGCAGTGGCCTGAGCTGTACCTGGGCCTTGTTGAACCATGGCTAGTGGTGAAGTGACTGGGATGCAGGGAGTAGTGTCCCAAGGCTGCATAGGTCCATGGTGCCCTGAGCTTGGCCCTCAAAACCATTCAGACCTCCTAAGCCTGTGGGTCTGTGAGGAGAATCACTGCCATGGAGGTCTCTGAAATGCCTTCAAGTTCTCCCCATTGTCTTGGGTATTGGCAACTGGTTCCTCATTGCTTATGCAGATTTCTGCAGCCTGTTTGAATTCCTCCCCTGCAAATGGCTTTTCTTTTCTACTAAATGACTAGCCTGCAAATTTTCTGGCTAGAGCTGGAGCAGAGTGAGATGTGGGGAGCAGTGTCCCAAGGCTGCACAGGGCAGTGGGGCCCTGGGCTTGGCCCGTGAAACCATTCAGTCCTCCTAGGCCTCTGAGTCTATGATGGGAGTGGATGCCACAAATGTCTCTGAAATGCCTTGGAGGCTCTTTCCCCAATTGTCTTGGCTATTAGTAATTGACTCCTCTTTACTTATGCAAATTTCTGTAGCCTGCTTGAATTCCTCCCTGTCAAATGGGCTTTTTTTTTTTTTTTCTATCACATGGTCAGGGTGCAAATTTTACAATTTTTGATGCTCTGTTTTTCCTTTAAATATAAGTTCCAGTTTCAGGTCATTTTTTGCTCACACATATGAATATAGGCTTTTAGAAGCAGACTGGCCACATCTTGAATCACTTGCCCCTTAGAAATTTATTCTACCAGATACCCTAATCCATCACTCTTAAATTCAAAGTTCCACAGATCCATAAGGCAGGGACACAATGCCCTCCAAGTTCTTTGCTAATGCATAACAAAAGTGACTTTTTGTATTAGTCTGTTCTCATGCTTCAGAAACTCTGTGGCTGAATTTCTAAGAAGTCCAAGTTGATATGGTCTATGATATCTTCTAATTCCTACCTCTGTGGGCTGAACCCATTAGAACCTGGCTAAGAGGCCAGAGGACTCATGTCTTCTCACTTTCTTCTCTTCTCATATGAATGTGTTCTTTGTTTTAGTTTTCAAACTTCTCAAAATAGAAAAGTTTTCTCTTAAATCTTGAGAAAAATCTTGGTGCCCTATTGCAATTTAAGAAACAATTTCCCTTTCGTGATTATGAACATTCAGTGAATAATAGAGTAGTGTGTGTTCATAATTATCATTGCCATTGCATAACAATCTACCTGAGATCACAATGTATAGGGATTGCTAGATATTGACAGGATTTAGTCATTCCTGAGTTAAAGGACACGATGTCATCTCATAACACTATCAATTTCCACTCTACTTCCCCAAATCTCCCATCCTAATACACACGCACTAACCCAAAGGGAGTTCAAAGGATGTTCCAGGATTTTTCTGGCCCTATATCCCATCAATAAGATGCTTTCTCTCTTTCTTCCACAATAACTATGAGGGAGTCAACAATAGACCCGACTCCAGTCATTGCTATGTAATGTACTCACACACCTTGGAGGTCTGTATTACAGGAATAAAAATAATGTTCTCTATGTCACAAAAAAGTAACCTAAGCCAATACTAAATAGTTAATTTAGATTGATAAAATCTTAAAACTCTAAGTAGTCATAAAGTTAGCTGATTTCTAGAGTGTTACATAAAACAGCAGCCTTTATGCTCCTACATATTCTCCATGGCAGCCAGCCAGACAGAGCCTTTGGAAGACAGAAAACTCATCCTGGAGCCATTGAAGTTTATTCCTGCCCATTCTGAAAAATTGGCTGATATTGATAATTGTTATAAAAAGTTTACCCCATGAGTCTCACAGGCTGCCAAGAATGTAATTGGGCTGAAATGGAAGGCTAGTATAAAGCTTGCATCTGGTTCTGAGTCAAGGAGCCCTCACTCATTGACTAGCATCGAGGGAATCTTCTTTCATTTAGGGAAAACAGATGGAACAATTTGACTATAATAGAGTTCATTTTAAGGAACTGTCCCAGCTTGTCCCAATGATGGCAAGTCGAATAGGTTCTCAAATAAATAACAGAAACCAGTAGGAGTTGAACTTACTAACCCTGGCTCAAATAAATCAAATCAAATTAATATTTATTAGGAATCTACTATGTACGAGTCATGATCCCATTCATGATTTTACCAAAATAATAGTACAATGCTAACTCTGATCCCATTTTTCTACTAATGATAACAAAATACAATATGTTATAATAATTAGAAAATTTGTCAGTACACCTTTAGAACACATTTTCAGTTATTATATTGCTATGTGGTTTTAGTGAAAGTCATAGCATTTACATGCATTCTTAAAGTGGAAACTTGGCATATTCTACTGTCTGTAGGGGCCACAACTAACTTCCAGGATAGCTTCCCAATCTTCTTGTATGACCAGCTCAGAAGTCTAAAAGGCAAATACACGCCTTTTAGAAATTTGGTCAAGCATTTTGAATCTTTTAGATTTTCAGTTCTACGATGATGGCTAAAAAAGAGTATCCAAAAATCTCTGTACTCTGAAGCCACTGCAATACTCCAGCAACAAAATTCCATAAGCATTTATTGTTTCTGTATCTTAGGCATTAACCAGTCTATATACTTGAAATAAAGAAATGAATAGTATATTCTTCACCCAGTAAAGATGCACACAGTAGAATGGGGCAGGCAAATAAAACTATTTCAATACAAAGAGGGGTGCTGTAATTAGGAGTAAAGACTTGTGCTGTTGAATAAAGGTAGCAGTTAGGTACATGCACTCTAGAATGCCAGTCTGAATCAAAATCTGCTTTAAGTTTAAAATATACACTGGATATGAAAACTCAGCGTGAAGAAATAAAAAAAAATCTCATTTTCATATGGGTCATATGTTGAAATGGTATTTGGAATGAAATAACAGTACAATTAATTTTACCTATTTCTTTCTGCTTTTGTAATATATCTACTTGAAAATTTTTAAAAATTGGATTACATTTTTAGTTCATATTAGATTTCTTTTTTTTATGGATCTTAACCATTTTTATTTTTTCTCTTTTAAAAAAAATTTTTATTATACTTTAAGTTCTAGGGTACACGTACACAACGTGCAGGTTTGTTACATATGTATACATGTGCCATGTTGATGTGCTGCACCCATTAACTCATCATTTACATTAGGTATATCATATTAGATTTCTAATGGACAGCCCTGCTACAGACCTCTTCAAAATTTGCTCTATCATTAGCTGTGAGAATTGAGTAAGTAACTTAATTTTCTTTGCTTTATTTTCTACATTCATAAAATAGGACTAATGATAACTAGAGTTGTGTGCTGAATAGGTTTGTCAGATAAGTAAATTATTTAAAACACATAAATAATAATTATTATTAAAGAAGTAAGCATAGAGCATGCAGACACCTAGAAAGATTATACAACACAGCCAGGAGAATTAATCTCAAGGAATGCTTTTTTATTTTTTTAATTTTATGGTTTAACAAAGCCTTGAAAAAAATGTTAGGAAGCTGTCCCAGTGTAATCAGATGGGGAGAGTATTCCAAGAATAGGGAACGATATAGAATGTCACCAAAACTTGAAAGAATCCTGGTCTGGCTGGGTGGAGTGGCTCACACCTGCAATCCTAGCATTTTGGGAGGCTGAGGCAACTGATCACTCGAGCTCAGGAGATGGAGACCAGCCTGGGTAACAGTGTGAGACCTTGATTCTAATAAACAACAACAACAACAACAACAACCCAAACAAAAACAGAAAAAAAAAAAAAAAAAGACTAGTCTGGCATGGTGGCACATGCCTGTGGTCCCAGCTACTAAGGAGGCTGAGGTGAGAGGATCGCTTGAGCCAGGGAGGTAGAGGTTGCAGTGAGCAATGATCATGCCACTGCACTCCAGCCTATGTGACAGTGTGAGACATTGTCAGAAAAAAAAAAAAAAAAAAAAAGAGAGAAAAAGAAAAGAAAAGGAAGAATCCTGGTCCATTTCAGGAACTGAAAGTGGTTTTCAAGACGTAAGATTGTGAACCGCTCGGAAGCCGGTGGTGGAAGGAGAGACCAGAAAGCAGGGTAAGGGCCAATCATTGCTCAACCTTATACTATTCTAAAGAATTTGTGGAATTAGGTATTCCTATAAGATTAACTCTACTGTTCCAGGAGAGGCAAAGGCAATATTCAAAGAGAAGAAATGAAATGGGAATAAGTAGTCACGTAGATTACTGAAACACTGATACAAAGGCTGTCTGAACAGAAAAGCATACTTTTCCTTTCCCCACTTAGTTGACTCTCAAGGTGGGATGCTTTTGAGTAGGTAGTCAATTATCCTTTTCTATGGATTGAGCCTATTAAGCCAATAAGCCTCCAAACCTTGTATATGCTTAACAAATTTACTGTAATATTGGTTCTGAAAATAAATTTTGGATTTTAGAAATTGTGCATGGTCCACCAAAATAAATATTAATGCTCAGATTCTATTATCATATGGATAGACAAAAAAACTCATAAAACATTTATCACTTAGAAGGACAAAACAGACATAGAGAGACATACTCCCTGTCAAAAGAGAAAAAGTTGAAAGCTCTTCTGGAAAGGTTTCCTTTGTCTTAGAATTGTAGATAGTTACAATATTATGTCATGAGCGCAGTAAAATAATAAGAAAGATGACTGTTCTGGAAGAAATATGGTGAAGTACATTTGTAAATGTAAGAGATACAACTGTTAGAAGTGAAATAGACAATACATTAGATAGATCATATATTAAAATGCAAATCTAACTGAGACTGGGGGAGAAGAGGATAGAAAACCAAATTTTGAAAAGAACAAGCAATACAGAGAAAAAATTTATGCAGAAATGGCTTTGATGTTGGGACAGCAGATTGGAAAATGCTCACACAAACAGTGATGGAATGTGACAGAAGCTATCAAAACCCAAATCCACACAAACATTCCAATTGTTTCTCATCTGGATGCAGTTTTTTTTCTCCTCGTCTGAACTGCATTTACAAATAATGGGCTTCAAACTCTCTCAACCAGCGCCCAATGAGAGAGGCATGTTTATGCTTTCAAACATTTGGGCCATCTACTTGTTCATATGCTATGATTTGATGGCCAGGTTTTTTTCTGTGCCATGAAACCCTGGTCCAGGATGAAACTGGGAAAAGATGGTGCAGTGACAGGATGATAAAGGAAGTTCACCACATTAAAAGGGTGGGTTGTCCTCTAAAATTTTTGCAACAGAAACAGTTTTACCAACATGTCTGCCCTGAAACACATTCTTCTTTAATGTTTCAAAGTCAAATAACCAATATCCACAATCTATAAGAGGACTAACAGGGAAATCTCTTTTTGTTTCACCATTCGATGTCTGAGTTGAACATTCTTGCTTTAGAACAGGACAATTCATAGGTAAGGATTTTGATTGGTTGTTGTAATTAATGAAATTCATACTTTGAAAATTCCCAATTAAAAAGGCCATTTTAGGGTACAGAGATTCTATTTAGTGAGGGTTCTTCATCTTAAAACAAGATTTTCCACATTTCATTTAAAAATGGAATTAATCCATTAATCCAGCACATTCAAAATGCAATACTATACAAATACTATACAAAGATTTGAACTGATATCCATATTTTAAAGAAACTAGTTTTTTTTTTTTTTTTTTTTTTTTTTTTTTTTTTTTTTTTTTTTTTTTTTGACAGAGTCTCGCTCTGTCACCCAGGCTGGAGTGCAGTGGCACGATCTTGGCTCACTGGCTCACTGCAAGCTCTGCCTCTGGGGTTCATGCCATTCTCCTGCCTCAGCCTCCTGAGTAGCCGGGACTACAGGCTCCCGCCACCACGCCCAGCTAATTTTTTTTGTATTTTTAGTAGAGATGGGGTTTCACCATGTTAGCCAGGATGGTTTGGATCTCCTGACCTCCTTATCTGCCCGCCTCAGCCTCCCGAAGTGCTGGGATTACAGGCGTGAGCCACCGCGCCCAGACTAAACTTTGTTTTTTCTTTTTCTGTTTTTTTTTTTTTTTTTTTTTTTTTTTTTTTTTTCCTGAGACGGAGTTTTGCTCTTGTTGCCCCAGCTGGAGTGCAATGGCATGATCTCAGCTCACTATAACCTCCACCTCCCGGGTTCAACTGATTCTCCTTCCTCAGTCTCCCAAGTAGCTGGGATTATAGGCATGCGCCACCACGCCCGGCTAATTTTGTATTTTTAGTAGAGACGGGGTTTCTCCATGTTGGTCAGGCTGGTCTCAAACTCCCGACCTCAGGTAATCCACCCACCTCAGCCTCCCAAAGTGCTCGTATAGGTGTGACCCACCATGCTCAGCCTCGGAAACTAGTCTTCAGAGAACCTGGGGACGCTAACTTTTTACAAAGTAATTTCAATCTGTGATCGTAGAACCTCTGAAGGTATATTGATTCTTTAAACAGACATAAATAACGTTAAAGTCAAAAAGGTCTTAGTCGTAGAGAGGCAGCGCCCTCTAAATATCAGACCTTTAAAATTGATTACAGGCTAAAATCACAAAGTAGAAAATGACAACTGTTAAATTTGTCGTGTGGTTTCACTCTCCCAGATAGCTTTGTACAGTGTCATCTAAAATTTAATCAGCAATGGGAAACTAGATTAAATTTAATTTGAAATTTTATTTTAGAATAATTTCAATTTGAATACTTCTTTGGTCTTTCTTCATGCCCTTCTAAATAGTATTAAATTCGTAACTTCGTATTTCACTTGCCTATTTTCTTTACACACTAATGTTTATTTTCCATCAACCTTATTGCCATGTTGCTTAAGAACCTCAAGACCAGCCTGGCCAACATGGTGAAACTCCATCTCTACTAAAGACACAAAAAATTAGCCAGGCATAGTGGTATGCACCTGTAATCCCAGCTACTCAGGAGGTGGAGGTTGTAGTGAGCTGTGATTGCGCCACTGCACTCCAGCCTGGGTGACAGGGTGAGACTCCGTCTCAGAAAAAAAAAAAAAAAAAATACCTAGGCAAGAACAGCTTAGGACCACTCAGTGGTTGTTCCTACCCATTCAGTGGCCTGAGAAGTGGGAATTGAAGACCAGTCTTCTGTGGTAGTCTGAGTGCTTCAGTTTTCAGCAGAGCCCTACTGAATAAGCACAGAGAGCACCTGCATACCTTGAGACCAGTCTGCAAACTCAGGCTGAGTAGCAGCAAACTCAGGAGCTAGAGCAGGCCATTCATCTTGAAATTCTTCTTCCTTGATCAGAGCTTTTTCAGTAGCAGCCTGCTCTTCCTTTTTAATCTCTTTAGGATCTCTGTAGAAGTAGAGATCAGGCATGACCTCCCGCGGATGTTCATGGGAGAAGGTGCCACACATGTGCAGAACTCCCCGGGCCACCATCTACCACATCAGCCCCACTGAGTGAGCTCCTTTGTTGCATGGGATGGCAATGTCCACACGGCACAGAGGAGAATCTGTGTAACACAGCACAATAGCAGGCAGGTTAACAAAAGATACCTCTGTGAGAGGATGTTGGTCAGCCCTGGGATTATTAACCACTAGAAGCTGTGGCTCCTGAAAGGCTGCCAGGATCTCGTTAGTGAACACCATAAGAATGAAGCAACCAGTAATTGGAGTTGCTCCAGGGGCAGCAGCAAACTTCGGCACAGCCCTCTGGCTGTCCTGGAGGACATGACACTGACATCAGTTTTCAATGGCAACAACGACACGGGCGGCCAGCAGAAGCTTTTCCCAGGTCCTCTTCAGATTTAGGATATAGATGCCATCACTTTTCCTTTTATAGATGTACCGATCCATTTAGAAGTCAAGGTGGGTGCCACCTAAGTGGGTTCCTGCTGCAAGAAACTTGAGGACATCTGCTACCTTCATTTTCAGGATATCACAGGTTCCAGCCACTGTAAAAGCTTCCCTTTAAGTTACAACAGGAATCCAGTACCATTTGGGCCCTTCTCTGGGTAGCACAGAAAACTCAGTTTTCCTTAGGAGAATCCTTAGGATAATCTGCATGATTCTCTTTATTCTTTCAGTTTCCTTTAACATATATTGAGCAAAACTATAGCATAGTACTCTAATAAACCCCTGATTCTACTATATTAGTTGTTTGCAATCACTCCTGAACACAAAGCTATAAATTTTGCTCTACAAAGTCCTGCCTGTATGCAGAATGTTCTACATAATAAATATTCCATAGAAGTCAAAAGTCAACACTTTAAGTGTCATTATTCTAATAATAATTTTTCAAAATTAATTCCAGATGTCTTGTACTCTTAAGTTCATCATATTAAATTGCAGTCCAGGTAGCAGTTAAATCAACCTCACAGGAGTAGTGAGCATCACAGTTAATTTTCTCTTTTTTTCAGTGTCTTTTTTTTTTTTTTTTTTTTTTTTTGAGTCAGAGTCTCGTTTTGGCACCCAGTCTGTAGTGCAATGGTGCGATCTCGGCTCACTGCAGCCTCTGCCTCCTGGGCTAAAGCAATTCTCCTGCCTCAGTCTCCCGGGTAGCTGGGATTACAAGTGTCCACCACCACGCCCAGCTAATTTTTGTATTTTTAGTAGAGACGGGCTTTCACCATATTGGCCCGGCTTGTCTCTTGACCAGGCAGGTCTCGAACTCCTGACCTCATGATCTGTCCGCCTCAGCCTCCCAAAGTGCTGGGATTACAGACGTGAGCCACTGCACCCGGCCAGTGTCTCTTGTTTTATGTGGTTGTTGGGCATGTGTGCACATGTGCATGTGTTTGTACAAACATACATGAGTGTACATGCATGTATTTATCATTTACTTTTATTGTCACCCATGTTCAGATTTCTGCTTTTCTTCTTTATTGCTCCCTTAAATTCTCCCCATGCCTTCCAAATTTCTGAAGGGAAAATTTAACCTTTTATAACAAAGTTAAACAGAGTGCTACATTCTTTCCTCCAAGAATCTGAGTTTTGTCTTTTTGTTGAGGGTTAAGGACCTTCACTGTCACCAAGAAGTACTTCCTCAAAAACAAATAGATTTCAAAGAAAATGAATGGTAGAAGAGTCATCAATGCTTCTATCAGGTGCCAGGAGGTTTACATATAAAGGCCATCTCTTTAATATCACAACTCTTCTAGGAAGATATTGTTAACCACCATTTTACCTGTGAGTGAACAAACCTAAAGAGATCCAGTAATCTGCCCCAGTCATACTGACGATAAAAGAGGAACCCAATATAGAGCTAGATTTCTGACAAGAACATCCATATTTTAAGGGTTACATCATAGTACATCAAGTCTCTAGAAAGTCAAATTCTAGACAATTAATATTTTACTTTGTAACCCTTTATTTTTTCACAAAAGTAATAAGATTTATATTATTCTGTTATCTTAGATATTACTGTTACTGTACATATGACAAGCATTATATGTGGACTCAATTTAATTTATTGTAAAGTACTCTTAGGAAAGAAGTTTTGGCAATAATCTTCAAAAATTAAAGTAATCTAAATTACTTTATTATTAATACATCAAATCTGAGTAGGTTTTAGTATGATTTAGTACAATAATATTTGTAGGAATTTCCTATTTGTAGAAAATGACTGTATTAGAACATTTCTCAAACTGTGTTCTGAGGAATAGTAGCTCTACAAAATGTTATCTGATGCTCCAAATTATGGGATCCGTGATATTAAAAGTTAAAGAACACCACACTATAATTCCCGTATTAGACGTTTTGAAGTGAATACTACAGGTTCTGAAAAGTCCCAGGTGGGAGACAGGGATACAGGGTTTCTCTGGAGTGGTATTTCCACATAAGTTTGTAAAGCAAGGGTCTATCAGTTTATAGATATAGAATACAATTCAGTTAGAGATTTATAGACAAACATGTTGGTGATGTTGATAAATTTTTTTTTTTACATTTTCACTTTCAAATCAATAGATACATAAATAGAAAAAGTGAGTTCTTTAAAAATATAGTTAACTATAATTACCATTGTGGAACGTGTAATTATCATGTTTAAAAAGGCAAATTATTATGAAAGTTAATTCACTTGGGAAACCACACTGTTTGACTCATGGCAAACTCTAAACTACAGATTTATCAACTAAATGACAAAATGTTCTGCTCATTATTTTCCATTTATTTTATTTTTATTATTTTTTGAGATGAAGTATCACTCTGTCACTCAGGCTGGAGTGCAGTACCACGATCTTGGCTCATTGCAACCTTCACCTCACGGGTTCAAACAATTCTCCTGCCTCAGCCTCCCAAGTAGCTGGGACTACAGATATGCACCACCACCCCCGGCTAATTTTTATATTTTTAGTAGAGCCGAGGTTTCACTATGTTGGCCACGCTGTTCATGAACTCCTGACCTCAGGTGATACACCTGCCTTGGGCTCCCAAAGTACTGGGATTACAGGCGTGAGCCACTACTCCTGGCCTACATTTTCCATTTTAATGCATTTAGCCTTTCTCAAATCTTATTCCTTAATTTTCCACAGTCGGGCAAGGATATTCAATATTGTCATTAATTCTCATATTCTGTACTTAGTACTTTGACACAGTTATGTTTTCCATTTTAACACATTTAGCATTTCCTAAAATCTGAATCCTTAATTTTCCATAGTTGGGCAACGATATTCAATATTGCCATTCTCATACTCTGTGCATAGTGCTTTGACACACTACACTTTATTTCAGTAGTTCTCTCCCCTCAGTGTGAAAAATACAGATCTTTTAAAGTATAGTACATTCTAAGCCTATACAATCTGTTTTGATTTTTAGTCATATTTTAATATATATTTTATTCCAAGGTTCACATGCATAATAGGATAACCATGTGTTTAAAAGAAATAACAGCATTATGTGCAGAGCTAGAGGAGTTAACTGCTGAATTTATGAGTGTGTATTACCACAGCCTCCAAAGTGTCCATGGCAATACTCATATAAGTAATAGGAAAAATATATTGTAAGTATTAAGCAATACTTAGGAAACAAAAAGAAAATTAATTTCCTCTTTATATTGTTGCTTTTTAAAAATCTTTTCTGCTCTAAGATGCTACCAAAAAGTGTATTGTTCCCAAGCAGATTGTGTTAGTGATTCGTTCTCTTTAAGAAGATAAAAGAATATAAAAGGAGAACTAGGCCATGGTATAAACAGAAGACCTTAAGTAAGGACAGCAGCAGATAGGAGCCTTTTAGACTTGAGATGATGGAAATCTAACCGTGAACTGAGTAAGTATGAACGTTAGATCAAGGACACCCAGTCCCTGCCCTTTGGATGGTTCTCTCTCCCTCCTCTAGCTCACTCCTTATTCCATAAGGGCAAGGGGAGTCTAAATTACCTATTGATATTATACCTATCTGGAATCAATACCCACCCAGGACTCTAGACATTCCTCTCTGAGCCCTCTGCCCTGGTCTGTGGGAGTTCATTCCTTGGATTTTTCCTCTTTGCAATGAATTTTGCCACCTATGTGGGTATCTCTGGGCCTGAGGCATAGCACGTTTAAACAGTTTCAACATACAGGCTGGGGCATTCACACAGGTTTGTTTGAAGCTCTCAAGATGCTAACAGCCTCAGGAGTGAACAAAATCTGGTGTTAGACACAGGGCAGCTGTCAGGTGCTAGTTCGCCTGTACCACTCTTTTTGTTTTGTTTTGTTTTGTTTTGTTTTCTTGGCTCCAAAACTTTAAGGAGTCAGATGATTCTCAATTCAAATCTGGCTTTCCGGACCATTAAGAAGATATTTTTGTCAAGGTAGAAGGATAGCATATATTTTTAACAGCCTGTCAGATAGATTCATGAGTTAAATATTTAATGTAAAACTAAGAATCTCCATTTATGTTCTTGTTCTAGCTCCAAAGACATGATGACTGCGACTGCTCTATCACATCACCCTTCAGTAATGGAAACAGACACATGGTATGATTTGAATCATTTCAGGGTCATCTGGAGTAGAGTTGGACTGGCAAGGTGGCCTGGAGGTTGAACAGTGAGGACCCTATAACAATTGAAGCCATGATTCAGGGAGCCTATGGCGCCATCCTGAGCCATGAAGAGCTTGGGTAGTCCTGTTGTGGGGAGGGTGGAGGGAGGAGGGAGAGCATTAGGCGATATACCTAATGCAAAAGACGAGTTAATGGGTGCAGCACATCAACATGGCACATGTATACATATGTAACAAACCTGTACATTGTGCACATGTACCCTAGAACTTAAAGTATAATAATAATAATAATAATAATAATAATAATAATAATAATAAAAGAGCTTGGGTAGGCAAGAGAGGACCACCAGTCTCTACTGGACACACAAGACAGATGTCACTCTGGACTCAAACAGTTTAGGAGCTCAGCCATTATGACCAACAGAGAGAGTAGCAACTACAGGAATATAGGAGGAAAAAAAAAGGAGTTCACATTTGTCACAGGGCATCACAATGCAGGGATCTTATCTCAGCACTAAGAGCTTAGGAAATCAACCCTTCCCTCAGATGCCACTATAGGATGAGTAGGCAGAGAGGTACTGGTTGAGAGGATTTTTAACCAAGAGAGTCAGCACTGCCTAAAGGGATACTTGAATCTACAGCATTATAGACCAATGTAAGATTAGATGTAAATGAACCAAAATAAAGTGTGATATCCCAATACTCATCACATAAGGAAGACCAAATCCGTTAAAGAAAAAATAAATTACACTTTGTGTATTTGAGGCGAAGGATAGACAATTTTATGACACCACTACTTATGGACAGATATGTGTTTATGTAACACTTTGTATATTTAAAAAGCTGCTGAAAGTTTTATGATCTTTTACCTATACTTCCTTCAATCCTAAAAACCTCAGAAACCTTTTCTCCAACTATCTCTTCTGGATTTCATTGATGTTAAAAACTAGACACATTTAAATTTTGAAAGCATCATACTTAGTTCAGCCCAAATAAATCACACACAATGTAAATAGTAGTCAGTAACTTGTCAAGGATTTGGTGTTTACCATGTGTCAGATGCCAGGTGTGGTATAGGAATCTCAGAGCTGAATCAGTTATGGAAATGCTCTGCAAAGAATTTACAAGGCAATGCATGTACAGAAATCAGATGCTGTGGTGGCATAAGGAAGAGTTGGTCATTTATCCCTCAGAGAAATATGAGTAATTTCCAAATGCAGTCGACACTGTCGCAGAGTAGCTATTTCACTAGGTGACCCTGTTTGGGTAAGGCTATTCCAGATAGAGGAAATAAATTAATAAAAATTATAGGCTGGGCACAGCAGCTAACACCTATAACCACAACACTTTGGGAGGCTGAGATGGGTGGATCGCCTGAGCTCAGAAGTTTGAAACCAGACTGGGCAACATGACAAAACCCCAGTTCTACCAAAAATATAAAAAAATTAGCCAGGCGTGGTGGCGTGTGCCTAGTCACAGCTACTGGGGAGGCTGAGGTAGAAGGGTTACTTGAGCCTGGGAGGCAGAGGCTGCAGTGAGCTGAGATCATGCCTCTGCACTCCAGCCTGGACCACAGAGGGAAACTGTCTCAGACAAAACCAAAAAACATCAGAGCAAAGGGAAAATAATCCCCAACTGCATAAATATACATTAGCAAATATTCTTTATCATACTTTTATTTTACATATGCGTGAGACAACCTATCATGGTTTAAGATTCTGTATTAAATATTAAATAAACATATTAAATATGGTCAGGTTCTATAATTCTATTGAAGACATGCATAGGCTTCATATCATGGAGGACCTTGTATGTCATACCAAGGAATTTGGATTCTAACATTGTAGGCACTGGGAAATTAGTAAAAGATTAAACTTTAGGAGTTCACATAACCAATTCGATATTGTAGTGATCACCTTGCCACTGCAGAAGTATTAATTGTAGAAAAGCAGCAGGCCAGTTAAAAGATGAATGGAGCCTGAATTAAGTTGGAAGCACAATAGTAACTCCAGGGGAATGGATCCAGGAAGTGTCAAGGAGGTGGACTGATGGAACTGGAATACAGTTCATAGGTAAAGGACCAGGAAAAGGGAGGCATGGAGGAATTCTAGACCTCTGTCTTGAGCGACTGGTAAGTGACAGTATCATTCATGGAAGTTTGGAGAGCAGAAGATACAAGTTAGTGAGGAACAATAGTGAGTTCAACTTTGAACATGTTAAGCTTGAGGCACCTGTGGATTGTTGAAATCTCAATTCTTTAGTAGAAAATAGTAAATTAAAGCAAGGTGTTAAAGGCTTAAAATACCATTCAATTTCTCTAAATTTTAATGGAATAAAAGACATTCCAAAGGTCCACACGAAAGGGCATTTATTAATTATGCCTTTAGTTTATGTGAGTGAAAGAGAAAGAAACAGAGAGAAAGAGCAAGCCTGGAATTAACTCTATACTCAGTAATTATTCCACAATGAGAACATCAGAGCAAAGGGAAAATAATCTCTAACTGCATTAATATGTATTAGCAAATATTCTTTATAATACTTTTACCAGCAGCACTGGTACACATTATTGTCTATTATATAATGAGAGAGAAAATAAACCATTTTAATTTATTTTTTCCATGCTTATTGAGATATAATTGGAAAAAAAATGTATATATTTATGGTGTACAATATGTTTTGATGTGCCTGTATATTGTAAAATGATTACTACAATCAAACTGATTAACACACCCATTACTTCACATAGTTACCAGTTTTTCTTCGTAAGTGTGGTGAGAACATTTAAAATTTACTCTTTTTAGCAATCTTTAAGTACAAAATACAATATTGGTTAACTATAGTCACCATGCTGTAGGAAAGATCTCCAGAACTTATTCATCCTGCATAATTGAAACTGCACCTTTTGACCAACATCAACTTACTTTGAGTAAAATTTTCATATAACAAAATCTACTCATTGTAACAGTATTTAATGGAAAGCACAGAACGTCTCTGCCACTCCAAGGAATGCCCTTTTAGTCACTAGGTTATAAATTTAACTAAAATCAAAGCATCAAATCAAATCATTTAAGACTATGTTGAGCATTTAAGATGACAAAATAAAACAAGTATAAACTTGTTTTATTCATCGTTTTATTCTCATAACAGAAGCCACAGAGGAGCTAA
Organism: Macaca thibetana thibetana; assembly: GCF_024542745.1. Classification (NCBI taxonomy): domain Eukaryota; kingdom Metazoa; phylum Chordata; class Mammalia; order Primates; family Cercopithecidae; genus Macaca; species Macaca thibetana. The sequence continues at coordinate 112,821,350 of NC_065589.1, read as the reverse complement.
TAAATACAAACTGGTTAAAGAACAAATTTTTGAATTAATGTACACATCTCCACTGCATTTAATTTATTCTTATCTTTGAGGCATATCTGCAGAATACACACTAGAGTTACCCCCCATAACTCTGAAATTTAACGAGAAATTGTCACTTCCCTGACTCATTATGAGAGATAGGTTCCTGCTCTCATGTGGAATAATCAATCTCATATACAAAATAGACTTTGAGTGGTCCAGGCAATATATTGTCATCAGATTCATTTGATAGTACACTCATTGCTCAACATACACAGCAACTCTTCCCTCTTCTCATTCTCAAGACCTGGCAGTAGCCAGATCAGTTTAAGCTCACTGCACCCTCCAGTGATCTTCCTATGCCACTTCACGGTATTCTGATAGGGCAGCGTGAGAGACACCCGGAATAAAACAGTAGGAACAACATCGTGTGACTATTATCTTGTCAAAGCCGCACATTTTCTAAGACAATCTACAGGCAACTGGCCAGGAAGAATAGCCAATTAGAGAACTTGAGAAACTTGAATATATTTGTAAAGAGTAATAATTAACTTTAGATTGTTAAGCATTTTCAAATTCCTACAAGAAAAGCACCATTTAAATCTAGATCTAAATAAGTGTTTTAAAACACAAAAACCAAGAAGACTGCTTTTTTAACCATGGGAATGTCACCTTGGGAGATATTACTTGAGTTCAAATAGATAAAACTCCTGGTATTTCATTATGTCTCTTCTACTTATGTGCCAAGAGAGAATAACTAATAGGGAGAGAAAGAAAGGTTTTATATTTGCAGGTCGTTATGAAAAATGTAAGCCATTCATACAACAGAATATGTGATTACTTATGTGGACACCAGGTAGAGTTAATGGGCCTCTGAAACCTATTATATCAGTCACTAGAAAGTACCTATAAAGCTAAAAATTGAAACTCACATTACCACTGAATATTCAAATGAATACTATGGTTACTAATTCTACAAAGGAAAATGTACTACATTTATTACAATGTTCTGAGAAGAAATAAAAAAAAATTAAACGTACTTTTACATCCTTGAGGGCAAATTTCATATTCTATTCTGTTTTATAGCCACAATATCTAGTATAATAATGCAAAGGTATAATAATGCAAAGGTATGTTTATATATATATATAAAACATACATATATGTTTTATTATGTAAGCCTTAAAAATAATTTTACCTATGGGTGATCTAATAACATGGTAGTCCTTTCCAGCTTGTTCTTTAGTCATAGAACCAATATCAAATCTCAGAAGTCAGAAATAATTTCAGCCATTCAACTGTTGGAAGTTGGACAGATTTTTTGTGAATATATACACACAATTTGAATTCATATTATATTTAGTTTTTGTTTTTCACAATTTCTATATTTGCAATACCTTTACATGGCCCCAATTTCCTCAAATTGCTTTTTTATCCCTAGAGAGTAGTCAGTTAAGGAGAGAGTTGGTGGGCACTCTCGAAAAATTAAATTGAGTATATATTTTACGTATCACAATGCTAATATTGCCTGCATGAAAAACATTGAGAAGATCAATTATAGCCATGGTAATAAAAACAACAGAAACTCTTTCATGTGGTTAGAAAACTTTATATTAAAATCAAACTCACGGCCGGGCGTGGTAGCTCATGCCTGTAATCCCAGCACTTTGGGAGGCTGAGGTGGGTGGATCACCTGAGGTCAGGAGTTCGAGACCACCCTGGCCAATGTGGTGAAACCACAGCTCTATTAAAAATACAAAAATTAGCCAGACGTGGTGGCACGTCCCTGTAATTCCAGCTACTTGGGAGGCTGAGGCAGGCGAATCACTTGAACCAGGGAGGCGGCAGTTGCAGTGAGCCCATTTTGTGCCACTGCACTCCAGCCTGGGCAACAGAGCAAGACCCAGCATTTAAAAAAAAAAAAATCAAACTCACAAGATAAAAACTGACTTACCCCAAATTTTGACAACTGTTATGTCCACCCAAATCACCAACAGTACGTATAAGTTTAATACAGTTGCTAACCAATGCTAACTGTTTGCAGTGGCAATTGTTGATTGTAAGCATCTATCATAAATACAACACGTCACTGGAGTGTCCCTCTGTCTTTGCTGTTAGAAGATGGCTAAAAGAAAAGGTTATGCCTTAATTAGATGAATATTCCTTGTGATTCTATGAGAACCTTGCAAAATGTAAATAAAACATGTAATCTTAGTGTGTATATTTTACATGTTTAATGTTAAATATGTATACAAGTAATGGGCATAAGTATCACATGTAAACATGTGACACATATACTGTACATTCAAAGTACAAATCACCTGTTTTATTTTTAAAAAGTCATTTTTCTTTCTTTCTAGTCCTCTATATCAGAGTTTATTTTACTATATCTGATCATTCCAAATGTCTTAATATTTGAGCAATGCTGAAAACTGGTATGTAACTTGAGTGAATCATGCAGAGCTTAATTGTGTACACAATGTACACACACATTGAAGTTGTGGATATTGCATCAATGCAGTTTCAACGTAGTTTGTCTCTCTGAGAACATCTCACTTTCCATTCTTCATTACAAAAGAAAATAAGCCTAAATAAATCATGGAGTTGAGACCTTAAATGACAATTACATACGTTCTTTTAAAATATAGATGTTGAAATTCGCGGGAGAGAAGTCAAATCCTCAACAACAATATCAAGACAGAAATTTAATCTTAGTGTTGAAGTGAACACAGACACTGCGAGAAAATCCATAGCAAGCTGACAACGTAGAAAACATGTGGACCTCTCAGTGAGGAGCTCCCAGCTCACCAATTTTAAATGCATTATTTCACCCTTAATCACCAAAGTAACCAAAATTTCTAGCTTAACTGGGAAGAAAGGTGGGGTGACATTAGATACTGGTTTAGCTTGATGATTAACTCATAATCTATTCCAAGCATATTAGTTAAGTACGTCCTTAAAATAAATATTAGACTGCATTTTTAGTGAGTAAAAGCTGGCAAACCTCAATATAGTATTTCCCATTACTTCAAAACTTCCATGTCAAATACTTTGCCCATTATATAGAATTGCATATATATGTATACACAAACATACATATACATATATATGTGTGCATATATATATATATATATATATATATATATATATCTCCACACACACATAAAATTGGCTTTCATTGAACCTAAAACATATCAGGTAAAAAAAAAATGTAGTTGAATAAAAGCTCTTCACCCATTCTGTTTGTCTTTTCATTTTCTTTCTTTTCAAGAGCCGGAATAGGAATGCAGAAAGCAGTGGAAGGTTTTGTTTAACTAAAGGTAACTTTCTACATGTCTTTTTCTTTTCAGCCTAGTCAGCCTATACACATTATTTCAATCAAAAGTAGCGTCTAAACAATTGTCTATAAATTTAATACATAAATGAAATCAAGGCTTATCTCTATTTTTTTTTCTATTCTTTATAATTACCTTGTTCCCATCACAATTAAAATAATCATATTCTTGAGACTTTCCTCCAATCTGGATCATCCCTATGGTAAGAGGCTGAGATTACATCTGGAAATGGCTCTGATTACTCCTTCCATGTCTCTCATTTTGGGGGTGTAATGTTCATATCTTGAAAATTTAGCCATTATATAGGTGAAATTCAATCACCAGACAGTCTGCTCTTTGTCTTCAGAAAATTTGTCTTTTCTGGACTTTTCATATGAATGGAATCATACAATATGCAGTGCATATGCTTCTTTTACTCAGCACAATGTTTTCAGGACTTATCCATCTTATAAAGTAACCACCAGGAGTTTCTTCTTTTTACTGTTAATTAATAGTAATCCACTGTATAATATACACATTCTGTATCCATTTACTAGTTAATAGAATTCTGTATTGTTTGCAGTGTTTGAGTATATAAAGAATGTTGTCATAAACATTCCTGTACAAGATTTTGCATAGCTATATGTCTCATTTTGCATTGGCATATAACTAACAGTGGAATTATTGAGTTATCGAATAAGTATACATTTTACTTTTTAGGAAACTGTCAGATTGTCTCGCCAAGTGCTGTGCTATTTTGTATTTCCACCAGCAATGCATAAAGGTTCTAGCTTCTCCACATCTTGCCAGTGTTTGGTATTACCCTTTTGATTATAGGTATTCTTGTAGATATACAGAGGTATCTCATTATGTTTTTAATTTGCATTTTCCTAAAGATAATGGTGGTGAGAACCTTTCCATATATGTATTACCTAATCACATGAATTCTTTCATAAAATATTTGTTAAAATCTTTTGCCTAATTTGTTTTGAGTTTTTAAAATATATTTTAGATATAAGATCGTCATAAAATACAAGGTTTGCAAATATGTTCTCCCTGACTTTTCATTCTCTTAACAATGATGTCAAGTTTATCAATTTTCACTTGTATGAATGATGCTCTTGATATCACATTTAAGAATATTTGTCTAAATCAAGGTAAAAGATTCCATGGTAGTCTTTTTCTAAAAAGTTTTATAGTGTAGTGCTAACATTAAAGTCTTATATGTTCTGAATTTTTTTTTCTCTATTGCGATATCAGGGTCTAAATTCATTTTTTTCCAAATGGATATATAATTTGCCTATCACCATTTGTTGAAAATACTATTCTTTCCTTCAATGAATTGCCTTGAAATTTTTAAAAATTAATTGACCATAAAACTAAGGGCTTATTTCTTGACTTTCAATTCTATTTCACTGATTCATATGTTTGTCATTATAATAGTACCACATTTTCTTGGCTACTGTAACTTTATAGTAAGTTTTGAAATCAGATAGGGCAATTCCTCCAATTTCTTATATTTTTTTTTATTATACTTTAAGTTCTGGGGTACATGTGCAGAATGTGCAGGTGTTTTTAGGTATACATGTGCCATGGTGGTTTGCTGCACCCATCAACCCCATCATTTACATTAGGTATTACTCCTATACTCCTAATGTTATTCCTCCCCTAGCCCCCCATCCCACGACAGGTCCTGGTGTGTGATACTCCCATTACTGTGACCATGTGTTCTTTGTTCAACTCCCACTTATAAGTGAGAACATGCGATGTTTGGTTTTCTGTTCTTGTGTTAGTTTGCTGATAATTATGATTTCCAGCTTCGTCCATGTCCCTCCAAAGGCATGAGCTCATCCTTTTTTATGGCTGCATAGTATTCTATGGTGTGTATGTGCCACAGTTTCTTTATCCAGCCTATCATTGATGGGCATTTGGGCTGGTTCCAAGACTTTGCTATTGTGAATAGTGCCACAATAAACCTACACGTGCATGTGTCTTTATAGTAGAATGATTTATAATCCTTTGGGTATATACCCAATAATGGTATTGCTTGGTCAAATGGTATTTCTAGTTCTAGATACTTGAGGAATCGCCACACTGTCTTCCACAATGGTTGAACTGATTTACACTCCCACCAACAGTGTAAAAGCATTCTTGTTTCTCTACATCCTCTCCAGCATTTGTTGTTTACTGACTTTTTAATGACCACCATTCTAACTGGCATGAGATGATATCTCATTGTGGTTTTGATTTGCATTTCTCTAATGACCAGTGATGATGAGCTTTTTTTTCCATATGTTTGATGGCTACATAAATGTCTTCTTTTGAGAAGTGTCTGTTCATATCCTTTGCCCACTTTTTGATGGGGGTGTTTGTTTTATTTTTTTTCTTGTAAATGTGTTTAAGTTCTTTGTGGTTTTTGGATATTAGCCCTTTGTCATACGGATAGATTGAAATTTTTTTTCTCCCATTCTATAGGTTGCCTGTTCACTCTGATGATAGTTTCTTTTGCTGTGCAGAAGCTGTTTAGTTTAACTAGATCCCATTTGTCTATTTTGGCTTTTGTTGCCATTGCTTTTAGTATTTTAGTCATGAAGTCTTTGCTCATGCCTATGTCCCGAATGGTATTGCCTAGGTTTTCTTCTAGGCTTTTTACAGTTTTAGGTTTTACATTTAAGTCTTTAATCCATCTTGAGTTAATTATTGTATAAGGTGAAAGGAAGGGATTCAGTTTCAGCTTTCTACATATGGCTAGCCAGTTTTCCAAACACCATTCATTAAATAGGGTATTCTTTTCCCATTGCTTGTTTCTGTAAGGTTTGTCAAAGATCAGTTGGCTGTAGATGTGTGGTGTTGTTCCTGAGGCCTCTGTTTTGTTCCATTGGTCTATATATGTTTTGGTATCAGTACCATGCTGTTTTGGTTATTGTAGCCTGGTAGTACAGTTTGAAGTCCAGTAGCGTGATGCCTCCAGCGTTACTCTTTTTGTTTAGGATTGTCTTGGCTATATGGGCTCTTTTTTGGTTCCATATGAAATTTAAAATAGTTTTTTCCCATTCTGTGAAGAAAGTCAATGAGAGCTTGATGGGGATAGCATTGTATCTATAAATCACTTTGGGCAGTGTGGCCATTTTCTTATTTTTAAATATTGTCATGGTTGTTTTAGGTCCTTAACATTTTCATATACATTTTTTAAACCAGCTCATTAATTTCTGTCTCCAAAAAAAGCCTACTTAGAATTTTGATAGAAATTACATTAAATGTATAGAACAATTTTGGGAGAATTGGCACCTTAACAGTATGGAGTCTTACAATTCATGAACATGGAATGTTTCTCCATTTTTGTAGATCTTCTTCAATTTGTTTTAGCAATGTTTTATAGTTTTTAACACAAATTTTTTACTTTTTAAATTTATATTCCTAGTTTGTGATGTTATTTTATATATTTATTTTTATTTTTATTATAATTATGCTATATTATATTAATATTATATATATTATATTTACATTTATAATATATTCTTAATTTTTCTGTGTATCTTATTTTTGATGTCATGGATAGAATTTTTTATAATTTCATTTTTAGATTGCTCCTTGCAAATATACAGAAATACAATTATATTAATCTTGTATCCTGTGATACTGGTAAATTTGTTTATTAGTTTGAGTTGTTTTATTATGAATCTCTGTATTTTCTGCATAAAGGATCATGTCATCTGAGAAATAAAATAATTGTACATTTCTCTTTCAATTTGAGTGCTGTTAATTGCTTTTTTTCCTTTTTAATGCACTGGCTAGATCCTTCAGTACTATGTTAAATAGAAGTGATGAGAACAGACATTCTTTCCTCATTCCAGATTATAATGGAAATATTAACATTATTAATGGAAAATTAACATTTAACATTCTCTACCAATAAGTACTATACCAGCTGTGAACTAAATACTGTTTGTCATTTTAAAGATGTTCCCTTTTATTACTAGTTTTTTTAGAGTTTTTATCATGACTACTAGAATTTTTCAGTTTTTTTCTGTATATTGAGATAACTGCATTGCTTTTTACTTTATTCTGTTAATATAATGTATTACCTTATTCGACTTTTAGATGACAAACCAACCTTGACTGTCTGGAATATATCCTACATGGTCACAGTGTATAATGCTTTTTATATGTTCTTGAATTTAATTTATTAATATTTTGTTAAACACTTCTGCCTCTATGTTCATGAAAAATATTAGTCAGTAGTTTCTGTTGCTTATTTATCTGTTTGGTTGTGTTTCCTTGTGATGCATTTGCCTGGTATGAGAATTAGGATTATACTAGCCTATTAATAAAGTAAGTTTTGATGGTTCCCACTGGTACCAGTAGGAAAGATTACTACTATTTCTTCTTTAAATATTTCACAGAATTTATGAGTGAGGCCATGAGATAGAGGGCTTTTATTTTACGGAAGATATTAAATTGCTAATTCAATTTTATAGTTGTATTCATACTCTCAAATTCTCATTGACTTCACTTTGGTAATTTGGGTCTTTCCATGACTTTTGCTAGTTATCTAAATTATTACAATAACATTTTTATAATATATTAAAATTTCTGTAGGATCCTAATGATGTCATCTCTTTCATTGTCAGTCTTGGTAATTTGTGTTTTCTCTCACATTTGTAGTAAATTTAGGTAAGATTTTGTTAATTTTGTTGGTCTTTTTAAATAATTAACTTTGGTGCATATTTCCATCTTAATCTTTATGATTTTCTTCCTTCTGCTTGCTTTGAATAACTTTACTTTTCTGTTTTCAAGTTTCTTAAGATTAAGCTAGGGATGTTAATTTGAGAATATTATTATTTCCTAAAATAGACATTTAAAACTATACATTCCCCCAAAACTACGGCTTTAGTTGCATTCTATAAACGTTGAGATGTTGGATTTCAGTCTTCTTTCAGTTCAAAATATTTTACAATTTCTTGTGACCTATTTTAGAAGTATATTCATAAATTTCCAAATATTTGAGGGTTTCTGAAATTTATTTGTGTAGCTGATTTCTAATTTAATTCTATTTTTGCCAAAGAATATATTCTCATCCATAAGAAACAATCATATTCACTTTTATTCAGTGACATAGAATTTGCAAAATCTCAGAACACTGTGATTTTCTTTGTTTATTCTAAGAAAAAGTTTCTACTTTATAGAATAATACAAAATAAAGCAAGAAAAGAATAAGAAAAAGAGTATGCCAATTTAAAGTACGAGTTCTTTCTAGGAATAATCAATATTTAAAAATGTAAACACTTAAGAAGAATTTGAGTTAAAATGTAAGTAGTTCATGATCTCCTTATTATAAACAACTACTCAAGAATATCTTTTCTTAAGTGAGGAGTAACTGAAAAAAATGTACCCTTGTTATTTTGAGAATTAAGACAGGTACATTTAAAATCAAACATAAGGTAAGGTTTTATTTCAACAGATATTCCTAATAAATTTTGTATAAACCATATTGAGTAGTTGGAAATGCCTAATTATGGATTTTCAAATAAGTAATCTAAGCTCATGCTTATGTAGTGAAAGGTAAGGAAAAAAGCAAAAATTCTTACTATTGTCATGTCTACAAGGGGAAAGTAAGTGAAGTATTTCCATAAATTCTACTATATGCTCATCGCTGTAATGATATGGATAATCTGACCTACTAAACAAGTATGTCTGATTGATCTGATTTATCTTTTATATTAGTATTAATAATTATTATTAATATCTTATTATTATTATATTTTATATTATTAAAGAGCATTGCCTGAATTACATTGATCAGTATTTAAAAGCTTTCTTTAGTCATAGAGAAAGATGGATAAGAACAAACGACAGTTACAGGGGCCACTCCTACATGACATGCAAAAGTTAAGGAAAGGAGGAAGACAAATGTTTATGGAAATGATGAAGATCTATGGGAAAGCCAGAAAAACTGGGAAATGCTGGGAAAGAATAGAAACAGGCACAGATGCTTTGCAAGTAGAATCACATACAGCTTACTTTCATGTCTGAGAATACAGGAGAATACAGTTACCATATGTGTCATCAGTATCTTGAGCATTTACACCCAGAAGGCAGTCACAAGGACACTCCTAAGTCAATCAGCCTTGACTTAGACTGGGATGGGAGAGAGAAGCTTTAGGAATTGGAGAGTGTGGGAGCCACAGTCCCTATTTAACCAATTTGTTTAAACTTAAGGCCTAGATATTGGGGCATGCTACAACATTTTTGTAGGTCACAAATTAATGTCACACTTAAATAAATTTCCCTGCCTTTCTCAATTCAGACATCCTCATATAATAGCCCTCTTAGGATTAAGCAAAGCAGGCCACCAGAAGTCTCATAGGCATGTCAGTTCACAAATGCACTGTAAATTAACATAAATAACAAATAAAACTAAATAAGGAGAAGAATAATGAGAAAAGATAACCGAGAATGAGAAAATCTGTTCTAGTTCTGCTCTGCTACTAACATATTATGTGACTTTAAGATATTGATTTAAAGACTCCTGGCTCCCATTTGTTGAGAAGTAAGGTGGTCTAGGTAGACCAAATACACTATAAGGTCACATCCAGTTCCATTTTGGGGGAATTTAATAAATTTCCATCACCTCTATAAACACAGACACACACACACACACACATTCTCTCTCTTCTATACAGTTGGTATTTTGTTCCTTCAAAAAAAATTACATGTATTCTAAACTGATCTGTATAAAAACATGAGTATTTCCACTGTTTTATGCATGTTTATAATTTTTATTTAATAAAAATTATACATTCATAAATTTGAAAGATGTATTTGAAATTAACCAACATACATTGTTGAATGAGAATAAAATACTTCTTAAAATATATAATTGTCATGGTAACAACTTAGACAGCTGTCTGTGCTTTCTTAATTTTCAGCTGGCTTCCCTTGGCAACATTTTTATTAAGTAATTTCTACCAAATATAGTATTATGAAAATAGTGAAATGGAAATTATGATTTTATAATAAATCTACAAACATTTTATCACATAAAAGAGCTAGAGACAAGTGGCAAGATGCTTTCAAAGAGTTATATTCTTGTCTGCAAAACTTGGCAGACTGATGAAATCTTTGAGGATGCTAATTTAATAACATTCACTGAAATTTTGGAAGGTATAGTCATATTTAAAAAGAATCTTCTTATTAGAAGATTCTTAAAGAATAAATTATATGTATTTAAACTCTATCCTTTTCACCTTTCACATCTAGTTCTAATTATTCATCCTTGATAACTGAATACTTTTATTATACTGTCAACATTTTAGCAAATGGTTTCTAAGTGATAAGTCAATGTAAACAGATGACAAGATTTTTTAAACAATAATAATAATGCCTGTAAGTAGATGCTACAAGCAATACAGTAAGAAAAAACAAACAAACAAACAAGAAAACACTGGCTTTGGAGTCAGAAATACCTATCTTGTGCTTTTCCATTTACAAGGTTTGTAATTCGTGTCAAATTACATTCTATGAGCCTCAGATTCCTCATCAGTAAGACAACTATAAGAATACTGGTCATATTGTTCAGAATTTAATATTAACTGAAAACATTTTAAAAACTAAAGAGCGGCATGTTAATACTTTTATTATCATCTATTTTGAGAATCACAACAAATAAAATCTAACATGGTGCACAGACGTACGGCTGGGTTACGAGAGATATAGGCAGATAACTTAAAAATTATTGCACCTTCAGAGCTCAACATAGTTCACTGAACATTCAGAGTCAATAAATGGTTTAGCAGCCTCTTCAAGCTGCTAAAAACACCTTTTAAACAAAAAGCAAATACTCATGGCTCTGAAGGAAAACAAGTATATGACATATTTCATCTTCATTGTGCCTGCCTTGGTCATCCTAAATTCATGATGAAAGAGTAAGGTTGACTATATCCTGGTCTTGGAGTCTTATTGTCAAAGGCTGCTTTTCTTATATTCAAAGTATTGGCTTGTATCTTTGTATCTTATATTTTGATGTTTATTCATTATGTTTCAAATCAAAGTTTTGCATTAAAAAATCTCAATTGAGGACTTTATTCAGTTAGAATCCAGATGATTCTCTGCAGGTAAGTGTCACATACAGATAGCCTTCAACTTATGATGGTTCAAGTTAATAATTTTTCCACTGTGCAATGATACAAAATCATCACAATTTCAATGTACTGTGAATTTTGAATTTTTATCTTTTTCCAGGCTAGTGATATGCAGTCATGAGATATTCAACACCTTATCATAAAATAGGCTTTGTGTTAGGTGATTTTGCCCAACTACAGTCTAATGTAAGTGCTCCGAGCACACTGAAGACAGGCTAGACCAAGCTACGATGTTTGGTAGGTTGGGAGTATTTAATGCATTTTTGACTTATGATAGTTTCAACTTGGGATGGGCTAATTGGGACATAAACTCACCATAAATCAAAGAGTGCCTGTATTAAAGAGTACAAAAGGATTGAGATTCAAGAGGCCTCAATTTATGCCTTCGTGCTGTTGATGAATAATTCTTGGGTTTTTGTGGGGAAAATCACTCCTCTGGGTTTTACTGTATTTGTCTCTGAATAATAAAAGGACAATTCAAGTTTAAAATGCCCTGAATTTAATCACACTTTTTACTATACATATTTGTAACTATAGTACAGACGAATTTTCATGTAACTTCTGTACTACCTCACTATTTACGGCACAAACTTAATTACATATATGCTGAGGATCTGACAAGGAGTCTATGGCTTTACCTTTACAGCAGTGTAGGAATAATTCTCTAATTTATGTTAGCTTGATATGCAGCATAAGCCCAAATGGCAATCAAAGTCTCTGTCAAGCCTCCAAAGGATGCAGTCTCTCCACTCTGACTTCAACATTTAGCTAGAAGAGAGACTGTGATGTGTTCATTATAGGATCCTAAATCTGATGCTCATTACAGTAAAGTCACTAATGCGTTACTAGGTTACACATACGTGTGTCAAACTATGTAAAGATATAGTTAAGGACCACATAATATTGGTCCTTAACTCTCTTGTTAATAGACCACATTGTATTGGTCCCCTACTCTCTTGTTAATAGAATTATCTCAGTGACTAAGATCAAGTAGACTCTATGCTCCTCATTTTTGTTTACCCCTTAGCACATGTTTCTCTGATATTTTTTCCTAAGGGAAAGCAACATCAACAATCTTACTGTTTTACTAACATTCCCAATAGTAAAATGGTCGACTGGCCAGATCTCATGGCTCTCTCCCAGTATATCTTGCATCAAATGTTTTCCAAAATGTATTAATTAACTTATTTAGAAAATATATTTCTCATGTTACAATTATAGTTTTAAAATGTACAATTTTTTTGTAAATCAAACTTAAAGTGGAAGAATTAGTTTTATCTCAAATACATGGGTTACTTTGCTGAAAAGTTCACCATTTCTTTTTTCTTTTATATGAAAATCCCTTCAAAATATTTAACGAAGATTTATTTATTCATTTACCCATTCAGCAAATATTTATTGAGTGTCTTCTATTTGGCCAGAACTATTCTAGGTATGAGAGACAACAAGCTAAAACAAATGAACTCACTGACCAAATGGTGCTTATACTCTAGTGAAGGACAGAAAAATAGTCAAACCTCAAATGATATCTGCTATGAAGAAAATGATAGGTAAAAACTTTTTCAAACAATTCAGTCTGGAAAGGGATCTCTGTGGTATTTCAGTTCAGCAGAGCCCTGAATGAAATGGAGTAGCATTTTATAATTTACCTATGCATTTTCATGAGCTCTTCTCATTTCATAGGGAAATGAGAAATTCATTCAATAAATATTTATTATCTTTTCATTACACAGAATATTTTAATAAATTTTGGGATCCTTTTTAATGATCAGAATTTCGTATCTTGAGTTTTTCTTGTCGAGCAATAGTAAGCAATATTTTTTCTTTATATAGTAAGTTTTACAAACATTGGATTCTATTTCCTTTATGATCAGGATTATATGTCTTGAATTATTTTTCTCCCACACTAGCAGATGATACTCAAGGGAGGAGGGGGCTCACTTGACTTTATCTTTAGTTCAAGGGTACATGCTTTTCCTCTTGCTACATTAAAGTACAATTGTGCAGTCTATTTAATGCAGGTAGACTTTTGTTATCATCTTATGGTGGTGGTTGTCATTAACCTGTTTTTAATTGATTATCTTCTTATTGATTGGTGATATTTTATTCTAATAGAACCCTATTCTTTTTAGCTGCTTCTTTCTCTATCCCGTGCCTCTAAGGGAGATCTCCATTTTCCAGTGTGTGTACATTTCCCCTGGAATAGAATCTTTCGAGTATGCCACATCTCATTCTGTGTATTTTCCAAAACTTCACCCTTCCCATAAATCAACAATCTGATTCACCATACCTCAGATCTGTTCTCACTGTTCCCCACACAGGGTGAATATTCCCCTTCTGTCGAACTTAGACAATGTTATGTCTATCCAATACCAGTCAGGTCAAACAGACTTCTGTACTCTTTGAAACATATCCTTCTAAAATTTGTTATACTTACATACTATTTATTTATAATTACATATTATTTATTATCATCATCATCATATCCATCACCTATTAGTATCAAACTACATTACTGCCATCCTGACCAAGAATCTACTGTTGGTTGAGATAAAACATGCTTGACCCTCACTGACTGTAATAGTCCATTTTCACACTACTATAAAGAAATACCTGATACTGGGTAATATACAAAGGAATGAGGTTTAATTGACTCCAAGTTCTGTATGGCTGAGGAGACCTCAAGAAACTTACAATCATGGCATAAGATGAGGAAAAGCAAGTCCCTTTGGTTCAAAAGGCAGCCGGAAAGACCAAGAGAGCAGGGAAAATCACAACTTATAAAACCATCAGATCCTGTGAGAACTCTCTCACTATCACAAGATCAGCATGGGAAGAACCATATCCATGATCCAATCACCTACCACCATGTCCCTCCCTTGACACATGCAGATTGTATTTGAGATGAGATTTGGGTGGGGACACAAGGACAAACCATATCATTCCACCCCAGCCCCTTCCAAATCTCGTGCCCTTTTCACATTTTAATCATGCCTTTCCAACAGTCCCCCAAAGTCTTAACTCATTCCAGCATTAACCCAAAAGTCTAAAATCCAAAATCTCATCTGAGACAAAGCAAATCCCTTCCACCTAGGAGCATGTAAAATCATAAACAGTTAGTTACTTCCAAGGTACAGTGGGGGTACAGGCATTGGGTAAATGTCCCCATTTCAAATGGGACAAACTGGTCAAAATAAAGAGGACACAGATGCCCATCCTAGTCTAAAATCCAGTGGGGGCAGTCATTAAATCTTAAAGTTCCTTTGACTCCATGTCTCACATCCAGGGCACCAATGCAAATGGTATATTCACATGGCCTTGGACAGATCCACCACTGTGGCTTTGCAGTATTCCACTCCCACATCTGTTCTCATGGGTTGGTGTTGAGTGCCTGTAACTTTTCCAGGTGCACATTAGAAGCTGTTCATGGTGACAGAGCAAGAGCACTGTCATCTTGGACAAACACCACTGTTTTAAGTTCCAGCTTGCTTTCTAACCTCATGCAATCCAAGGAAATCACTTCTCTTTTAACAACAAGCAGCCAGAAACAGCAGACAGTAAAACACAGATAAGGCAGCTCAGGCACAGAAGGAAGGGGGAAAGTCTCTTGGGTAATCACCAAACTTCACATTCATACAATGGGCCCCAGTAAAATAGTGGACCTAATAAGCACATCCCTTTCCCTTTAGGTGCACTAAGATAGGAAAGGTAAAAGCAGACTCAGATGGGTATGCCTGCAGCTTCAGGAAGATGTATGGAAACAGACACAAAATGTCTCCTGTTGCAGGAAGTCAGGGACCCCAGATGGAGGGGTCGGCTGAAGCCATGGCAGAAGAACATAAATTGTGAATAATTCATGGGCATTTGTTAGTTCCCCAAATTAATACTTTTATAATTTATTACACCTGTCTTTGCTACAGTCTCTGAACATAAATTGTTAAGATTTCATGGACATTTATCACTTCCCCAATCAATACTCTTATAATTTCCTATGCCTGTCATTACTTTAATCTCTTAATCCCATCATCTTCACAACCTGAAGATGTATGTCACCTCAGGACCCTGTGATGATTGCGTTATCTGCACAGATTATTTGTAAAGCATGTGTGTTTCAACAATATGAAATCTGGGCACTTTGAAAAGAACAGGATAAGAGCAATTTTCAGGGAACAAGGGAGATAACCATAAAGTCTGACTGCCTGCAGGGCCAGGCAGAACAGAGGCACATTTCACTTCTTTCAGAAAGCGAATAGGAGAAATATCACTGAATTCTTTTCTCAGCAAGGATAACCCTGGGAAAATGAAAGCATTCCCAAGAGGAGGTCTCTAAAATGGCCGCTCTGGGAGTGTCTGTCTTATGCAGTTGTAGAATAGGGATGAAATACGCCCTGGTCTCCTGCGGCACCCCCAGGCTTGTTAGGATTGGGGAATTCCAGCCTGGCAAAATTCTAGTCAGACTGGTTGTCTGCTCTCGAACTCTGCTTCCTCCTAAGATGTTTATCAGTGACAATGTGTGCCCAGCAGGACATGGACCTTCATCAGTAATTCTAGTTTCACCCTGGCCTTGTGATCTCACTCTGCCCCCATTTGCCTTGTGATATTTTATTGCCTTTGAAGCATGTAATCTCTGTGAGCCACACCCTATTCGTACACTCCCTCCCCTTTGAAAATCGCTAATAAAAACTTGCTGGTTTTGTGGCTTGGGGGCATCACAGAACCTGCCAACATGTGATGTCACCTCTGGAGACCCAGCTGTAACATTTATCTCTTTTGTACTTTTTCTCTTTATTTCTCAGACCAGCCAACACTTAGGGAAAATAGAAAAGAACCTACGTTGAAATATTGGGGGCTGGTTTCCCTGATAGTCTCCCTCCCAGATAAGCAAGACAAAGAGACACAGAAACATTCCAAGCCTGTGATAAGCTCTCCTACCCTGAATCCTTAAATACTCTTAGTCTGTAAGAGAGTGTCCCTGAATGAAATCGACCAGAAGCCCCTCTCACGTTTAAACTAAAAAATAAATGTGTCTTTGACTACTGAGCTGCTTTTCATGTATCCTTCCTCTTTCTTTAACTCTTAGCCATGGATCTGCCATTCTGGGGTCTGGAGGATGGTTGCCCTCTTCTCCCAGCTCTACTGGGAAGTGGCCCAGTGGCGACTGTGTGTGGGCTCCAAATCCACATTTCCCTTCCACACTTCCTTAGCAAAGGTATTCCATGAGGGTTCTGCCTCTGCAGCAAACTTCTACCTAGACATCCAGGTATTTTCATATATACTCTGAAATCTTGGCAAAGGTTGCCAAACCTTAACTCTTGTCTTCTGCACACTGGCAGGCTCAACATCACATGGAAGCCACCAAGGCTTGGCATTGGCATCCTCTGAAGCAACAATCTGAGTTGTACCTTGGCCCTTATCATCCATGGCTGGAGCTGGAGCAGCCAGGCCACAGGACACCAAGTCCCAACACCGCACAGAGCAATGGGGCCCTGGGCCCATCCTACAAAACCATTTTTCCCTCCTAGACCTCCAGGCCTGTGATGAGAGGAGCTGCCATGAAGGTCTGACATGCCCTGAAGACATTTTCCTCATTGTCTTGGCTATTAACATTCAGCTCCTCATTACTTAACAAATTTCTGCAGTTAGCTTGAATTTCTCCTCATAAAATGGGTTTTTCTTTTCTACCACATGGTCAGGCTGCACATTTTCCAGACTTTTATGTTCTATCATCTCTTGAATGCTTTGACGCTTAGAAATTTCTTCCACCAGATACCCTAAATCATCTCTTTCAAGTTAAAGGTTCCACAGATCTCTAGGGCAGGGGCAAAATGCTACCAGTATCTCTGCTAAAGCATAGCAAGAGTGACCTCTGCCCCAGTTCTCAATAGGTTCCTCAACTCCGAGGAACTCAAAACTACTCAACAATTCTCTAGAAAGTTCCAAATTTTCCCATATCTTTCTGTCTTCTTCTGAGCCCTCCCAACTGTTCCAACCTCTGCACGTCCCCAGTTCCAAAGTTGCTTCCACATTTTCATGTTATCTTTATAGCAGTACCCCACTTCTGGTACCAATTTCCTGTATTAGTCTGTTTCCACACTGCTATAAAGACATATCCAAGACTATGTAATTCATAAAGGAAAAAGATCTAATTGACTCACAGTTCTGCATGGCTGAGGAGGCCTCAGGAAACTTAACGATTATGGCAGAAGGTGAAGGAGACGCAAGTACCTTCTTCAAAAGGTGACAAGAAAGACAGAGAGAGCATGGGTAACCACTACTTATAAAACCATCAGATCTCATGAGAACTCACTATCATAAGAACAGCATGGGGGAACTTCCCCCATGATCCAATCACCTCCCACTATGTCCCTCCCTTGACACATGGGGATTCCACTTTGAGATAAAATTTGGGTGGGGACACAGAGCCAAACCACATCACTGACTCTTATGAGTTAGTTAATGTGAGCCAAATATTAATGATAATTGAATCTTGTTATAGGCCTACCAGCAAAACTAACCTGTGAAAAAATGCCATAGGTACACAGCTATCTAAACATTGTAGAAAGTGTACATATGTTTACAAACCTACCAAAATGCATTACTGCTATACTTGCAGTAATATGCATTTTAATTGCAACTACTCTTATCTACTTGGGTCCTAGCAATCTCAAACAGGACCACCTATAATCTAAAACTCAGAAAACTAAAACACTTTGGAACTTGGTTAACAGACAGATAAGAAACTGGATCTTCCTACTTCATAACCATCAATTCAGAAACACTTTTGAAATATAATAGATGAGTAACTACAGAAAAAGACTTGCACTTCTTGGAAAGAAACCAATTCCTAAGAGAATATGTCATTGACAGAGACCTATTATAACATAATTCATCCATGAGAATATTTTGATTTACTATTAAAATTATGCCCTTCACTTTCTTAATTATGTTCAAAGATCTTTGGAAAAAGCAGGTGCCTGAGTCTAAACCTCATGATAATTACATGAGATTCATCAAATCAATAAATTTAGAATATAAACAGAATGTGTTACTATTTGAGGATAAAACAGGATTAATATATAAGAGCATTTATTGAAGGGAGAAGAAAAATAGGTTGAAAACAAGGCAAAAAAATGAAAGACTAAAATGACCAGAACTTGGATCACCTCGGGTCTTGGGATCAAATTCACTTGTCTTATAATGAATAAACATGGTGGAATTCCTTTATCCTGTTTCAGAGCACCTTACCACACACCATAGGATAAGATAAAAGGCAGGGCAAGTCATTTGTATTGCCTGGGGTGATGTGGGGGAGGGGAAGCAGGGAACTGCTAATAAGAATTTGCCTTCTGGAGATATTTGGCAATTTCTGGTGTCATGCTTGGCTGTCACTACTGGGGCATGCTACTGGCATATAATGGTTAGAGGCCAGGGATGCTGCTAAACAAACTGCAATGCAAGAAACAGACTCCTGTTAACAAAGAATTTTCTGGCCCAAATATCAACAGTGCTCAAGTTGAGAAACTCTGACCTAGAAGAACTATTTTCAATGTTGAGCCATGAGCACCACCTAGAAAACATTAAATCACAGATTGTTGAGTTCTATCCTCAGTATTTCTGACATAGTATGTCTTGGGTGGAGCCTAGAATTTGCACTTCTAAGAAGCTTCCTGATGATGTTAATGCTACTTGTCTGAGAACTACATTTTGTGAATCATAATCTTGACCTAAATTACTTTGATATAAACATTCAGAAAATGTAATACTTCTCCTTACCTACAATATATCCTATCTATAATCATAAATGTAATGTCTGTCTTCTCTTCCAGATTCTTAATTCCACTAGAGTAAAATCTGTCCAATTCAGCACTGCATATTCACATAACAGGCACTCAAATATCAAATTAATAAAAAACTTCCAAATCTAAATGCTTGGAATTCTGCTACAATGTTTCAAAGTCTGAGTTGTTTATCTCAGAAGCATTTCCCTTACCAAATGACAAAATACTTGTTAATTATAGGCTTTTAACATTACGAGAAAAGTCTGGAGAGGGTATTTGCTACCTTTGAATATCTTCTGCCTTGAAAGTTGAAAGCATCAGTCAACAAAACTTTGCTCAAATCGTTGTAAGCTTTTAAGAATTCATGCTAAAATATTTGTTCACATGATTGATATTAATGAAAATTATGTGGCTGCCTCATAACTTAGCCTTTCCAAATCAAAACAAGGACTTTTATAAGAACATAATGTAAATTTTTAAAAAGCCTTTCCATTAGCATCAATATAAAATAAAAAAAGACAAACTTTAAAAAGTACAAATGTGCAAAATGTACAAAATAGACCAATAGCCTCAATCTTTGTTACAGACCTTCCTTTTTATCCAGCCCATGCTATCCCTAGGTTTCTAACCCAGTATCCTAAGACCAATCTAAAGCCACATGAGATACAGAACTGTTCAAGACAACTCATCTTAGAAAGATAAGGGACAAAATATTAATTATTCTGGCAAGTGTTAAGTCCCCTTACATTTCTCTCAATAATGTAATCCTCTTGGAATTACATAAAAAAATGTAATCCCACGAGAAGAAAAGGTCTGTGATAGTTTTTAATATCATTGTAAGGGAGAGTAACTACATAGATTTGAGAAGGAAAAAATACATTTAGTAAATTTGTCTTTAGATTTGTGTTCAGTTTAAAACAAGTTACCTCTCATTAATCATCAAAGCCATTAAATAAAAGGCATCTTGTTCTACTGTCTTTCCTTTCTAATAT
This sequence comes from Macaca thibetana thibetana, assembly GCF_024542745.1. NCBI lineage: Eukaryota > Metazoa > Chordata > Mammalia > Primates > Cercopithecidae > Macaca > Macaca thibetana. Next base: position 112,801,116 of record NC_065589.1, on the reverse strand, counting down.
GCTTATAGGCAAACAACCAGAAAAATCTTCAGAAAGCACTATGTTGATCTTCTTCCTCTCTTACAAATCCTAAGCAATATTCCACTGAACACTGAATACTGTTAATAAAATCTTCTTGATCCCCCAAATCAGGAATTAGGCTAACTCGGAAACAATCCTAAAATAACATCTAGAGATTTCTAATGAAACCACACACACACACACACACACACACACACACACACACACACACACACACACAGATAATATATTGCAAGAGCCGTGGTGGCAAGGGGTAGGAGTGGAGGAGCACTGGACCTGGATATCTGATTGAGGAATCGGATTTTGATCCTCTTACAGAGCCGATGAACTTTGGGACTACCAAAACTAATTGGTTAAAACTGAGACTTGGGCATTAAATCTAGGACCTTAACAGAGTACAAGCACAGTGAAGACAAAAAACCTCTGTCTCAAAAAAAGGAAAAACAAAAAAGAAACTTGTCTTGACATAGGTCTGACCAAAAAAAATTAAAGTTTATATTCATCATGGGAATGATGAATCAAATATCTAGGTTTTTTCCTCCACATGTAGGGAGTCTAAATTTGTACCACCCATGTGATTTGAATAACTGAGAGCCACAAATAATTATATTTCAAGTGCTCAATAGTCAAATGTAGCTCGTGCCTACCATATTAAACATTGCTGAGACAGGTAAGTAATATTCAAACATAACCACAGGGTATCTCAGATAAACACAGTAATCATTTACCCTAAATATGAATAGGCGGAAATAGGAAAGATTCCCAGAAGAGATAATAGTTCGTCTGACTTCAAATGACAAATAGATGATTCTAGGTCACATAAAAAGCCCTTTCCAACTTCATCCCCCACAACTTCACATAACAAAATTTACCTATTACAAAACCCATATCAAATAGCTAAATCTAGGTCATGGACATCACAGCTTGCTGAAGAACTCCAGCTGGAAGTCTAGGTTAATCCCAACTCGGGATTTGTACAGCACTATATTAAACTCACCTTTGGCTCTTAACATTATATTTATCTATTTCCCCCTTTTCTCCTGTGACCAATTTTATAATTTTATTTTATTAGATTTGGTTTAATTATTTACTTCAAAATCCTCAGGCGTTAAGATGAGAAACTGCATAGTAAAATAATAAGATATGCATAACACTAAATCAGCAGGAAGAAAAACACAGACAAAAAAGGAATGTCTAGAAAAAAGGGAGGAAGATAATACAGTAGACAAATGCAGCTCTGTATGGCTTATACAGCTGAATATGCCATTGAACTTTCTGAAAACCAATGTAAGAACAAAATAATGCCAGTATAATATTTACTTAATGAAAAACAAATGTATTTTTTCCTTAGCAAAAAAAAAAACTTACCTTGTTTTTCAACTTCACTTTTCATGTAATATATGGAAATTGTTATATGCGCGCGCACACACACACACACACACACACACACACACACACACTATTTTTCTCGATTACGAATTCCTCCAAGGCAGGTAGTTTTTCTCATAGGCATCATACTAAGAAAAAAATGCTGTTCAAAAGAACTAATTAATTTACAAAATGAAGATTAAGAAATGGTAGCATCTAAAATAAATATTTTTGCAAGTTTGCAATTACAACTGTAAAATTCAAAACCAACTACTCTTCAATTCTACAATGGTAATCCAGTGTAATCTAGAATTTAGAAAGGCAGTCTAAAATTTTTAATATGGTCTAAAATGTATATCCAGTTTTAAATCAGTTTTTCTTTTCAAATGTTTGACCTATAGAGTTTATATGTTTAAATTTAATATATCCTACGTCTTTAATAAAAGCTCTATTTTGCACTCCAACTCAGAACAGCTATCTGAATAAACACATGTGTGATAATTTCTATTTCCTTTAAGGATAAGAGATAAGAATTTTAATTTGTTTCTAATCACTGCCACATAGGAGATCAGAATTTGGGGAAGCTTCATGGTAATTCTTCAACTCCAAATAACCTACTATCCATCTTCTTGGTAGAAATAAAACAGAATGGGCTGAGAGTGGTGGTTCATGCCTGTAATCCAAGCACTTTGGGAGGCAGAGGTGGGTGGATCACGAGGTCAGGAGATCGAGACTATCCCGGCTAACATGGTGAAACCCCATCTCTACTAAAAATACAAAAAAAAAAAAAATTAGCTGGGCGTGGTGGCGGGCACCTGTAGTCCCAGCTACTCAGGATGCTGAGGCAGGAAAATGGAGTGAACCCGGGAGGTGGAGCTTGCAGTGAGCTGAGATGGCGCCACCGCACTCCAGCCTGGGCGACAGAGCGAGCCTCCGCCTCAAAAACAAAACAAAACAAAACAAACAACAACAACAAAATATATATATATATACACATATATATATATATTTAAAACAATGTATTCCAATTTAGCAAAAATTTCTAAAATTCTATTTTGTAAGTTGTTTTCTGTAGTTATATTTGTCAAGATTAAAATATTCCATTTTTGTAGTGATAAAATATATGTAACATAAAATGATCATTTTAACCATTTTTAAGTGTACAGTTCAGTGGCATTAAGGGCTTTCACATTGCAGTACAACCATCACCACTATTCATGTCCCGACATTTTTCATCATTTCAAACTGAAACTATGTACCCCTTAAACAATAACTTCTCATTATTCTCTTTCTGCAGACCCTCTTAGCCACTATTCTACATTGTGCTTCCATGGATTGACTGTTTTAGGTACACAGTATTAGTGGAGTCATACTATTTGTCCATTTGTATCTGCTTTATTTCACTTAGCATAAGGTTTTTCGGATTCATCTATGCTGTAGCATGTGTCAGAATGTCCTTCCTTTTTAAGGCTAAATAATATTTTATTGCATGTATACACCACATTTTGTTTTTCTGTTCATCCATCAATAAACATCTGAGTTGTTTCTACTTTTGTGGGGGGGGCAACTGAGAATAATGTTGGTATAATAATTGGCATACACATACATGTTCAAGTCTTTGCTTTCCATTCTTTTGAGTGTATACCTACCCTACATACCAGTGGCAATTTTTTTATGTGGTTATTCTATGCTTAATATTTTGAGGAGCCACCATTCCTTCCACAGCAGCAATGCACAAAGGTTCCAATTAATTTCTCCACATCCTTGCCAACACTTGTCATTTTTGTTGTTGCAATATTTTCTTCATGACAGTCATCCTAATGGAGGTGAAGTGGTGTCTCATTGTGGTTTGATTTGCATTTTCCTAATGATTAGTGATGTTTAACATCTTTTCATGTGCTTACTCTCACCATTTTTTAATCATGGTTTTTGTTTAATTTGAGATTTCATCCACATTAACAGGCCCATCTCTCATTTTTTTCAGCTTGAATCCCTAGTCATATAAGGAAACTTATGATTATTTTTAATATCCAAAGCAGATACAACTTTCGCTCCTGAAGTGCTTGAATGTCAGCTGTTTGGCACTATGTGGTGCATAAAATGCATTTAATAAAATGAGATACATGTTACAAAAGAAATTATATTGTGTTTGAATAAAAATCTAGACACAATAAAACACTGTATCATTTTTGTTCATTTTTGGTGACAGCTCTTACAATACCACCAAGGCAGTCATTTATCACTTTCAAAATTCACACCTATTTTCTACTAGATGAACATCAGTGTTTAGTCATATTCTTCATATAATTCACACACTGTACTGCAAGCTGTTGTTTACTACATGATTAAGGTAAAGGGACATTGGATTATGAATATTTCAGTTGCCACCTGTTTTCCTATCCAGCATCATTTTTCAATTTTCAAAGCATCACATAGATGTTTATCTGTGGAATCATAAATAACTTAGATGATACTAAAGTTGTGCTTATCAACATTGAGTAACACACTTAACTTAAACCACTTCTAAGCAAGTTCCTCTTTTAATCATTTTCACTCCACTTCAGCTTCGTAGACTCCTTTTCTGAATCTATGTCATGATTTGAATGATTTGAATGGCATGAGATGAGATGGAGCACTGGGTCAATTTCGATCCTCTCTATGAAGTGTAGAAATAGGCAAATATGTTTCTTCTCTAATGCTGAAAACTTGCATAAGAGGTTATAATCAAGGGTTGATAGATATGTATAAAAAAGGTTGCTGCTTGAGCTATCCACTAGAAGAGGGTTAATTCAGTAGAAATCTCCTTGCTGATATTAGGGAATGTCTTCACCCTATTATCCATTATTTTGAATTAATTCAAACATCTTTTCCATGAAATCATGTAAGAGTCCAGATTAGATGATTTGGAATTCTCTTGTGACTCTAAAATGCTGCATTTCCTTGGTATGTAATTATCAATAAATGACACTCTGATTTAACATCACACAGTCAGGTGATTACTTATTGATGAGACTATATGCTTCTTTTTGAGAAATACTGTATCTCATACTTTGTGAAATTGCAGTATCTTATATACTATTAGACCACAATTTTCAATTTACGATTGGTAGGCTAGAATACTAATTATTATTGGGGTAGAATAAATTGTTAATTAAACTAAAGATGGTTCAGTTTAAAATGCTTCATATATATATATATATATATCCCAATTTCTACCTAAAAATGTAGTTGTACACGTAAACTGAATGATCTTAAAGAACCAGAAAAAGAAAACTTCATATTAGACCAGTAGCTTTCCATATTTTTAAAACTCCCAAGTGTTTGTTCCTGTACTATTTTTCATTATGTTGTTTTTCAATACCCACCCTATTCTCTGTAACATCCAGCATCATACTGTGCCAAGATTCTAAATGGGCCTCAATAAATAATGTTTAAAAGTGGTTGATTGATTATGTCTAATATTTGAGTTCTAATGAGTGTGCTTAAGCATTCAATGATAAAAAATCAGGTATTTTCTAAATGAGACCTATACCCTAACACTTAATCTCAATACTTTAATCTTTAAATTATGTCATTTAAGCATTTTAATATGACACTTCTCAGTTGTCTTCAATACCTCAAAATTTTAAAAATAAAATAATCTATTTGCAATTTACTTGTCTCTAGATTTAAAAGAGTTAATGACATCCAAAATCCTAAACTCTAACAACTAAATTTGTAGGGAGAAATTAAACCAAATTTTATCTAATGCACTTAGTTTATATGAGATGCCAAACACAGAGGAAAGAACACGGTATATGTTCAACATGTCACTATTTGTAGAATGATCACTTCTTAACTAAGATTACAAAGATTTTTATCACTATTCCATACCCAATACATTATTTTGCATTGCGATAGACTTTTACTGATATCTCTGCAAAATATTTTTCACCCTTTTGACCTAACGTTTCCACTATGAACAGAGTTGTTTTGTAAACAAAAGAATATTAACACTCCCAATAACATCTGTCCAAATGCTTTTACTTAGAGAAAAATTTAAAAATTTTCCACTAGACAGGTGCCAGGAACATGTATTGGGGAAAGGACAGGCTCCTTAATAAATGGTGCTGGGAAAAATGGGATATACATATGCAGAAGAATGAAATTTGACCCCTATCTCTCACCATATACAAAATCAACTCAATATGGATTGTAGACTTAAATGTAAGACATGAACATAAGAAACTACTAGAAGAAAACATTGGGGAAATTCTTCAGGACATTAATCTGGGCAAAAATTTTTTGTGTTAAGATAGGCAATGAAAGCAAAGCAACAATAGACAAGTAGGATTACATCAAATTAAAAAGCTTCTGCAGAGCAAAGGAAATAAATCAACAAAGTAAAGAGCCAACCAACAGAATATGATTATATTTGCAAATTATCCAAACAACAAGGCATTAATAATCGGAATATATAAGGAACTAAAACAACTCAGTAGCAAAAACAAAAAACAAAAAACAATAATCCAATTAAAAATTGGCAAAAGATCCTAATAGACATTTCTCAAAAGAAGACATAAAGATGGTCAACAGGCATATGAAAAGATGTTGAACATCACTAATCATCAGAGAAATTAGAATCAAACCATCTCATCACAGTTAAGAGCTGTTATCAAATAGACTAAAATTATGAATGCTAATGAGGATGTGGAGAAAGGGTAACTCTCACACACTGTTGCACACTGTTGGTGGGAATGTACATTAGTAGAGTCACTATGAAAAACAAACAATATAGTGTTCCTTCCCCAGAAAACTAAAAATAAAACTACCATATTATTCAATCAAACTGCTGGGTACATAGCCCAAGAAAGGAAATCAGCATTTCGAAGAGATATCTACACTCTTAGGTTTATTACAGCACTATACACAATAGCCAAGATACGGAATAACAGATGAATGAATAAAGAAATGTGATACATATGTGTGTGTGTGTGTGTGTGTGTGTGTGTGTGTGTGTGTGTGTGTGTGTGTAGAAATATTATTCAGCAATAAAAGAGAATAAAATCTTGTCATTTGCAGAAACATGGATGGAACTAGAAGTCATTACGTTAAGTGAAATAAACTAGTCACAGAAGTACAAATATTGCATTTTCTCACTCATGTGGAAGCTAAAAAAGTGGATCTCATGGAGATAGAGGGTAGAATGGTGGTTATCAGAGGCTGGGAAAGCTACTGTGGAGGGAGGGATGAAGAGAAGTTGGTTAATGGTGACAAAAATGCCATTAGAAGGAATAAATTCTAGTGATTGATAGTATAGTAGGTGGACGATAATTAACATTTTAAAACATATTTCAAAAAAGCAAGAAGAGAACTGAAACATTCCAAACACCAAGAAAAGATACAAGTTTGAGGTGATAAATATCCCAATTTCTCTAATTGGATCATTAAATTTTGTATACATGTATCAAACTATCACATGTACCTTCAAAATATGTACAATATTATGTATCAGTAAAGAAATGAAAATTATTTTTTTAAAATAAGAAGAGTTCGTTAGTGCTTCCATTTGCTCCAATCTATGCCATGCATGTGTTTATTATTACAGCTCTTACCCTATTTTGCCTGCACTGGCAGCTTCTCAAGGATGTGGAAACAGTCTGATTCATCCAAGTATTGCCAGGACCCCATTCAATGTCTGATAAGTAAATGTTCAGTCAACTGCATTTAATAAAAAAGGACACAATTTACCTGGCCACGATATCAGCCAATGTTTCAGATGGTTGGTGATGGAGATTGAACTAATTTATCAAATTCTCAATTATAAGTTAACAACATAATATCAAACTAAAATTATCCAGAAAATTTCATACTACAGCATCTTTTTTCCCCTATTTAATTTACTTTTGTTGCTTTTGCTGGGCTGTCTAATGTGTAAATTATACTATCATCATTACTCATATATGTATAGTAATTGATATTTTTCAGAAGCTCTTAATATTTACTACCGGAGCCTATCTCTGGGGCAAATTGAGCAGGAAGCTATGATCAATGTACCCACAGTGTACAGAAGTTATTTATTTAAAGATAAATAGATAATGACTGTTAGAGTCAGACCGGAATTCAAGTCTCCAGAAGTGTAGAAAATCTCATAAAACAAAAATTTGAATTTGTATTTGAGCAAGGAAATCATGATACCTGAATGACACATGAAGAATGAATCTTATTAAATAAATTTAAATAAGAAGCTCATTTAGCTAACTTCACTATAGAAAACATCAGCCCTGTTGTTTCAAAAGCTTAAGAAAATAAACGGAGTTCTTAAAGAAATAGGAGAAAAATACTGAGTGTATTCAATTTGTGCACGCCTGAGGGTAGTTCTAGTGTAGAGAGCAGCCATATGTGAGCCTGATGTTCTATTTATAAAGTGAAATCAAGAGAGTATTAAACATTTAGTGAATGTGAAATCTCACTAGAAAAAAAAAAAAAACTGTGTCACACAGAGAATGGTATATTGCTTGTGGGATTAATTACATGATGAGAACAGAATATTTTGTTTAGATATAGATATGCCTTTGACTTTATATGTATATGCACACACACGTGTATATGTATTTATATATTTACACACACACAGAAACACACATACACACAAATAGCTAAGGTAGCCCTGCCTGAACAGAGAATTATTAAGATAACAGAAATTAATGAAATCAGTGAAAATCTCTTCAGTGGTTTTTAATTGGCTGTAAATATATAGAACACCCACCTAAATCACAATCCATAATATTGATTGTATTTATACATTGCTAATACAGTGGCATGAAAATGAAAAATGCCCTTCTTTCATAGCCCATGAAACATTTATAAAAATTGTTACATAAGGACAAAGGGAAAATAACACTAATAAAATAAATACACAGACTGAATTCTCCAGCTATGACTGTTAACACAATAACGATGTGGCCTCTCAAGCACAAGAGCAAATATGGTCTCCAATCCTTACTGTCTGACAGAAAACAGAATCCCTTTGCTCATGGCAGGGAGACTGGGAGATTCTGCTCTGTTTGGTTTAGATGACAAGGCACTTGGATCACTATATCATGAAGGATGTGGTAGGCCATCAATCTGGACAACAACTAGTTGCACGACTTCTCAATCTTGGCACTACTGACATTTTGGACCAAATAATTATTTGTTAAGGGAGGGCTTTCCTGTGCATAAAAGATGTTTAGCAGCATTTGTAGTCTCTACCCACTAAATAACAGTAGCTCTCTCATATTTGTGACAATCAATAATGTCTCATTGTTTCATGTCTGCTGAAAGGCAACATTGCCTTATTGATAACTACTGAGCTAAAAGGCACACACACACACACACACACACACACACACACACACACAAAATTGCCTATGGATTTTAAACAAGAATTTCTCAGAAGTAATTCAGGTTAACAAAATTGAACTTGAATTGACCAATTATTTTGTGTATCAATAGCAATCTATAGTATAACAGAAGGAAATGGTCCCTTTATATGATCATGTCTAATTCTTTAAAGTCACAGATGAAAAAACTAAACTCACCTTAGTATGAATGGCTTTCCTCAAGTCTCTCATACAGCTAGACAGTAGCCAAACAAGCAGAACCAACGAGAGCAAAACCAATTCTTTCTTTTAATGAATATCTCCCACATTTGAAATCTTTAATTTTAAGAAGTATTTCCTAAAATAAATTGTATCATCTTTCTTTCAGATTTTAGCCAAGCTCATAATAGCTTTCATAAAGTATGAGTCAACTGTCGAGGTCTGTCGTGAATAGCATTCCTGCTAACATAATTAAGTGTACTTATCCATAAACTTGAGGCTTTCTAAGGAAGGCAACTAATAGATAACAAAAGTCCCAGGGTAGAAAAATTGAGAACAAATGTTGACTATATCATTTGAAATCCCTTTTTTGGGGTAATTGTGTTTGGTTTGCTTTTCTATCTGGAGTATGGATAATTTATAGAGCTTTGCTTACTATGTTTAATGGCATGATTTTTATCAGTATAAAGTATACAGATTTCCTGCTTCCCTTGGAAAGCAGCTTATTTGACTTACTATCAATAATTCTGATGTTATTCTAATCGAATTCCAAATCCCACTTTAAAGATATCTTGTAGAAATGAAGATTCAGAACACTAGTGTTCAAAATGTAGTTCACATGAAAATTTAGACAGATGCAAGTGCCTGCTTGTTCTACTTTTAAATTCAGATCTATGGGGAGTGAACGGACAATACTGGGCCTAGAATGGAAGGGTGATATCCAAAGTGTGTGCATTTGGGGCAAGCTGGTCCACAAACACAAGAAAAGTGATCTGGTTAGACCTCTATACGTGTTGGAGACCAGCACTGAATATGATTAGCACAATGGAGAACCCAGGAGGGCTTGCAGAGATGTGAGAAATTCTTTTAGATTCTCATTCCTAAAGCTCTAAAGAGACATGTGCTTTTTTGTCAATTCCCACTCAGAGATCATTGGCTTTAGGCAGAATGCTGTAGGTAGTGCTATCTCTATACCACTGCAGTATCAGAATTCATGCTTGCAGTCCATGTTTATTTTTTTCCTCATCTACATCCTGACCTAGTAACATGCAGGAATTTCTGTTGGGATTCCTGATTCCATTATGTGGTTATCTTACGCCACTGTGGGCACCAACATTTCATCCTTTGGTCCTTTCACTTCATTGTCTACTCCTTGATACTCAAACTGATGCTCAGGTAACAGTACTGCTTGTTTCTTACAGTGATGGACTTGTCCTCCAGACTCTTGAAAGCCTCTCATGACTGTTTTCAATCCTTAGATCTCTGGTCAAGACAAGTTGGCTCATATTTATCACAGAATTCCTGGATTCCTTCACTTTTGTGAGATGTATCAGTTCATGAAGAATCACAGTGCATTGTCATGAATAATAACTCTGGGTCTCTACATTGATATTGTCTTATTTTTATTCTCTTAAGAAGCTAGGATCACATCTGTTTAACCAACCTAATATAACGTGTCTGGCAGAGTACTGCATGCAGATTGGATCTTAATAAATGAGGAGGGAAATTTATGCCACCTTACTCCAATATGTTTCATTTAAGATTATAGAGTAACTGCCCTCTCCAAAAAAAAAAAAAAAAAAAGAAGTGTTCCCATTTAAGGCCTACTTGTCAAATACTATGAATGTAGGAGTCGAGTGAGCAGTAAAACACAGAGCAATTTGCTCATCTACCATTTTATGGACGCTGGCAATGTGCTGTCTTTATTAAAGTCAAATATGAAAAGAACACCATTCTTGAAAAAGTACCGCCCAAAGCTTTTGGGCAGAAAGTTCAATACAATGCAAAAACCTGAGATTATCAATTTAGTTGTTTCTTTATATGTAATGTAAAAGGAGTAACATTTTCTAATTTTTTCTCCTGAAATATATTAAATCGTTTGTTTGTATTACCTCATCTACTTTATTTCTAGTACATAGCTGAATTCCACAAATACTTGAATATTTTGATGGACAAAGACTTTAAAAATCTATCGAGATGTAAAGAAGCCTCAATATTATTATTATCCAATGTTTTAAATGTTAAATCTCATTTTCCTCTATAATACATTCACAGATAAAATAAGCCTGTTTTTATGTTTCTGTGCTTCATAATGTTACATTATGAAGATTAATTTCATATTCATTAATTATTGAATAAGAATTAAAGAAAGTCCAACTGTGGATCTGGCACTATTGTAGCAATCTTAGAATTGTCTAGTCCAGGAACATTTCCAATATTTGAGCATTGACCTTGTATTCATTCAGTTAAAGCTAAATATTAATAGCAAACATCAATTTGTGTAACAATTAATTTCATCAATGGATAGATTTGCTCATTAAAAAATCTTAAATCAGTTCCAAATCGACTTCCATCTAACCTCAAACTACAGTTCCTAGTTTATTAATTCATTTATTTTATTTCCCAACTAGTGGTTTCAGGTATTTGCAAAAGAATACCACACAGACCGTGTGTCCCTGCTCTTTTTTGAAGGCCTCCAAAATGAAATGCTTTCTTTTACCCCTTGTCATAAAAAATGTCTTTGCATTTCCAGTTACACTCCTCTAAACATGCTCCAGGTTGTTCATAAACATTTTTAGATAATGAAAACAAGAACTGCACATGCTACTATAGACATTACTTTTTCGACAGAGTGTGATGACCCCAAGTGTCATTCAAGATTCTGTATGACTGTTAATAAATATTTGTCCCATATCTACCTTACACTGTCAACATTTCCAACTTAATTCTTAATTGTTGCCTTTGTTGAGGAGAAGGTTATGTTTCCATGTGTTTTACTGACAAAGTGAACCAAACGAAGGTTCTAGACAAGATTAAACGCTGGGGAAGGGACATATAAGCCATTCACTTAATGTTCATTTTCATTGTAAAATACACATGAGATTTTTAAAGTCCTGAGGACACTCTGGGTATTGTCTCTAGAATACATCAATCAGCTTTTATTACTAAGCACATAAAATAAATCCTTCTTCTTTTGAGTTCTTCTTATATGCCAGACATAATGGAATCCCATTTTTGGACATTATGTTATATATTTTTAAACCTCATTACTACTCTGTTTTAAGATCACATATTACCATGTCATTTATTTTTCCAAAACATTTTATTAATGCTAGCTTGTTGAATTTTACATAGCTCTGTGAGCCTCCTTTCTCACATGAGGAGTATATTAATAAATAAAATGCAGCTTAAACATTACAGTAGCCTCCAAATAAGAAAAGCAGATGCACGTATACAATTTTTATTTTTTTCTTTTTATTTAATATACTTTAAGAGTAGTAAGAAAAGCTTAGAGAAAAAAAATTCCTTACATGTATAAAGCAAAAAACTCTACAAAAAGGCCTCCTTTATTTACTAAAATTTTATTAACTAAAATAATTACAGTTAATCATTTCTATTTCTTTTTTATGTGTTTCTATTTTTCTTCCTTATGTATATTTCTTCAATCCTTTTTGTTTTTCCCTTTATTTTTCTTACGTAGCTACCTGATATAATCTGAATATTTGTTGCTACCCAAATCTCATGTAGAAATGTAATCACAGTAAAAAGTAAAGTAGAGGTTTCTCTTCAAAGATACTTTCCTCCCCATCTAAATATAAGGTCCCATTCCAGCCAATAAAAACCGTACATAGCAGCAGAGGGGACATATCAGGTTATAAATAGCCCTATCTCCTTTGTTCAATATACTCTCGTGGCAAAACTGCTGGTGAGTGTACCCTTTATGCAGAAAGTAAAAATGGACTTGCTGAGGAAATTAAATGTATGTTCAAGTGCTATTTCTTTATGGCACTGGGAAACAAGCATTTCTAAAATCACCAATGTTGGAGGTGGGGCCTGGTAGGAGGGGTTTCGGTCATCTGAATAGATTCCTCATGGCTTGGTGCTGTCCTTGCAAGATCTGGTTGTTTAAAGTGTTTGGCACCTCCCCTACCTCTCCCTTGCTCCTGTTCACACCATGTGTCGTGCAAGCTCCTGCTTTGCCTTCTGCCATGAGTAAAAGCTGCCTGAGGTCTCCCTAGAAGCCAAGCAAATGCGAGCACTATGCCTGTACAACCTGTAGAACCATGAACCAATGAAAACTCTTTTCTTTATAAATTACCCAGTCTCAGGTATTTCTGATAGCAAAGCAAGAACAGCCCAATACAGAAAATTGGTACCAAGGCATAGGGCATTGTTATAAAAATACCTGAAAATGTGGAAGCAGCTTTGGAACTGGTTAATGGGCTGAGGCTGGAATAGTGTGGAGGGTTCAGAATAAGATGGGAAGATGAGGGAAAGTTTAGAAGTTCATAGAGACTGGTTAAATAGTGGTGATCAAAATTCTGATAGTGATTGTTAGGCAGGAATCTAGACCCAACATAGCAGTATCACCGGGAGTGGCAGGCCCTTTGTTAGGACTTCCTGCCCTTCACTTCCTGCTAAGACTCTCAGTGCGTGAAAAAAACCCATGCCCCCCAAAGAACCCCTGCTCTGCACAAGCTCCTGGACACTTCATTCCCCAGAAATCAAAACCTCACTCAGGAAAATCGAAACCTACAAACCCTGCCTACCTCGCCCTATAAAAGTCCCCCCATACCCGCCCTGAGTACGACTTCCTCGGCCCTCCCCCTAGAGGACCGGTGAACTTCGCCTGCGAGCCCAATAAAGGATACCCTTATTCTCATCTGCCTCCTGTCTTCTTGCTCGGCTCTCCATTTACATTACATTGGTGCCGAAACCCGGGAGGAGACCCCTCCCCGGACCCCTGACGGTTCCGGCAGGCTCTCCTCCCCCAGAGCCAAGACCTCCTCTCCCAGCCAGGAGCTGTTTCACCAAATCCGAGACTCAATTTGATCACTGCTGGTTAAGTTTTCCCCCATCCTGCAGGCTGCGAGAATCCCTGCCCGAAATGTGCGCGGCCGTGTCAGGGCTTCCCCCATCCGTAGAAGCCACCGTATCCCACACTCCAGGAGGCAGTGGGAGGACGCTCCGGTTGCCTCTGGACTGCCTGCCTCAGGACCATGGGGGCTGCCCAGTCCAAATCAGACCCAAAATCCCCTCTGGGGTGCCTCTTGGCTAATTTCCAGACTTTAGGTCTCAGCCAAGACCTAAAGCGAAAGCGGCTTATTTCCTTCTGCACAGTGGCATGGCCGCAGTATAAATTAGATAATCAGTCTCAGTGGCCTGCAGAGGGCACTCTAGACTTTAACATTCTCACCGATCTGACCAACTTCTGCAAGAGACTAAGCAAATGGTCCAAGGTACCCTATGTTCAGGCCTTTTAGGACTTGCGTTCCCACCCGGAGGTCTGCGCCTGATGTTCATTGGCCCAGGTCTTGCTCGCGAAATCTCCTCCCTCAAGCAAGGAGAGGGACAATTCTCCCTCTTTCTCTGAGCCTCCTGATACTCTTTCCCTGCACCCCCTTGGTCCCCCGCTGAAACTTCCACCTATCAATCTCTTCGCACACAAGGCAAATAGTTCTTAGACCAAAGAAATTATCTCCTTCCAGCCTCACAGGCCCATTCTATTCTGTCATCATTTCATAACCTCTTCCATGTAAGTTACAAGCCGCTAGCCCGTCTCTTAGAATCTCTCATTTCCTTTCCATCATGGAAATCTGTCCTAAAGGAGATCACTTCTCAGTGTTCCATCTGCTATTCTACTGCCCCTCAGGGATTGTTCAGGCCCCTTCCCTTTCCTACACATCAAGCTCGAGGATTAGACCCTGCCCAGGACTGGCAAATTGACTTTACTCACATGCCCCAAGTCAGAAAACTAAAATATCTCTTAGTCTGGGTAGATACTTTCACTGGATGGGCAGAGGCCTTTCCCACAGGGTCTGAGAAGGCCACTGCGGTCATTCCTTCCCTTCTGTCAGACATAATTCCTCAGTTTGGCCTTCCTACCTCTATACAGTCTGATAACGGACCAGCCTTTAATAGTCAAATCACCCAAGCAGTTTCTCAGGCTCTCAGTATTCAGTAAAACCTTTATATCCTTTACCGTCTTCAATCTTCAGGAAAGGTAGAATGGACTAATGGTCTTCTAAAAACACACCTCACCAAGCTCAGTCACCAACTTAAAAAGGACTAGACAACACTTTAACCACTTTCCTTTCTCAGAATTCAGACCTGTCTTCGGAATGCTACAGGTTACAGCCCATTTGAGCTCCTGTGGGACCAACTTAGACTGCACCCCAAAAAAACTTTCATCCCTACTGTCTTCTGTCTAGTCATACTCCTATTCACCATTCTCAACTACTCATAAATGCCCTGCTCATGTTTACACTGCTAGTTTACACTGTTTCTCCGAGCCATCACAGCTGATATCTCCTAGTGCTATCCCAAGCCGCCACTCTAAATTCCCTGTTAAAGTAAATAATCTTTGCTAGCAAGGCTATGCTGAGCCTCCTTAAGCACTCTCTAATTAGATGTCCTAGGTCCTCCCAATTCTTAGTCCTTTAATACCTGTTTTCTCTCCTTTTCTTATTCAGACCTTGTGTCTTCTGTTTAGTTTTTTAATTCATACAAAACCGCATCCAGGCCATCACCAATCATTCAATACGACAAATGTTTCTTCCAATGGCCCCACACTTATCTCCCTTTGCTGACTCTCGTTTCGCCTGCACCCAGGTGAAATAAACAGCTATGTTGCTCACACAAAGCCTGTTTGGTGGTCTCTTCACACGGGCGTGCATGACATTTTGGTGCCGTGACTCCAAATAGCCAGAAAACGGTACTTTCGATATTTTCCATCCTACAAGAGCTAAATAATTCTTGTCATAAAGTGGGCAAATGGTCTGAGGTGCCTGACATCCAGGCATTCTTTTACACATCAGTCCCTCCCTAGTCTCTGTTCCCAATGCAACTTGTCCCAAATCTTCCTTCTTTCCCTCCCGCCTGTCCCCTCAGTCCCAACTCCAAGCGTCGCTGAGTCTTTCTAATCTTCCTTTTCTACAGACCCCTCTGACCTCTTCCCTCCTCACCAGGCCGAGCTAGGTCCCAATTTTTCCTCAGCCTCTGCTCCCCTACCCTGTATCTTTTTATCACTCCCCTCCTCACACCCAGTCTGGCTTAGTTTCATTCCACGACTAGCCCTCCCCCACCTGCCCAGCAATTTCCTCTTAAAAAAGTGGCTAGAGCTAAAGGCATAGTCAAGGTTAATGTTGCTTTTTCTTTATCTGACCTCTCCCACATCAGTTAGCGTTTAGGCTCTTTTTCATCAAATATGAAAAACTTAGCCCAGTTCATGGCCCATTTAGCAGCAACCCTGAGACACTTTTCAGCCCTAGACCCTCAAAGGTCAGAAGGCTGACTTATTCTCAATATGCATTTTATTTTATTACCCAATCTGCTTCTGACATTAAATAAAGCTCCAAAAATTAAATTCCAGCCCTCAAACCCCACAACAGGACTTAATGAACCTCGCCTTCAAGGTGTACAATAATAGAGTAGAGGCAGCCGAGTAGCAACTTATTTCTGAGTTGCAATTCCTTGCCTCCACTGTGAGACAAACCCCAGCCACATCTCCAGCACACAACCCCAAACGCCTGAACCGCAGCTGCCAGGGGTTCCTCCAGAACCTACTCCCCAAGGAGCTTGCTACAAGTGCCGGAAATCTGGCCACTGGGCCAAGGAATGCCCGCAGCCCGGGATTCCTCCTAAGCCATGTCCCATCTGTGCGGGACCCCACTGGAAATCGGACTGTCCAACTCACCTGGCAGCCACTCCCAGGGCCCCTGGAGCTCTGGCCCAAGGCTCTCTGACTTACTCCTTCCCAGATCTTCTCAGCTTAGCAGCTGAAGACTGACGCTGCCCCATCACCTCGGAAGCCTCCTGGATCATCACAGATGCTTTGGGTAACTCTTACAGTGGAGGGTAAGTCTTTCCCCTTCTTAATCAATACGGAGGCTACTCACTCCACATTACCTTCTTTTCAAGGGCCTGTTTCCCTTGCCTCCATAACTGTTGTGGGTGTTGACGGTCAGGCTTCTAAACCTCTTAAAACTACCCAACTCTGGTGCCAACTTGGACAACATTCTTTTATGCATTCTTTTTTATCCTCACCTGCTCAGTTCCCTTATTAGACCAAGACATTTTAACTAAATTATCTGCTTCCCTGTCTATTCCTAGGCTACAGCCATACCTCATTGCTACCTTTTCCCCCAGTTCAAAGCCTTCTTCACATCCTCCCCTCATACCCCCCAACCTTAACCCCCAAGTATAGGACACCTCTACTCCCTCCTTGGTGACTGATCATGCACCCCTCACCATCTCATTAAAACCTAATCACCCTTACCCCACTCAATGCCAATATCTCATCCTGCAGCACGCTTTAAAAGGATTAAAGCCTGTTATCACTTGCCTGCTACAGCATGGGCTTTTAAAACCTATAAATTCTCCTTTCAATTTCCCCATTTTACCTGTCCTAAAACCAGACAAGGCTTACAGGTTAGTTCAAGATCTGCACCTTACCAACCAAATTGTTTTGCCTATCCACCCCATGGTGCCAAACCCATATACTCTCCTATCCTCAATACCTCCCTCCACAACCCATTATTCTATTCTAGATCTCAAACATACTTTCTTTACTATTCCTTTACACCCTTCATCCCAGCCTATCTTTTGCTTTCACTTAGACTGACCCTGACACCCATCAGGCTCAGCAAATTACCTAGGCTCTACTGCCACAAGGCTTCACAGACAGCCCCCCATTACTTCAGTCAAGCCCAAATTTCTTCCTCATTTGTTACCTGTCTCGGCATAATTCTCATAAATACAAAATTACTCTCCCTGCTGATCGTGTTCAGCTAATCCCTCAAACCTCAATCCCTTCTACAAAACAACTCCTTTCCTTCCTAGGCATAGTTAGTGTGGACAGAATTCTTACACAAAAGCTAGGACCGCATCCTATAGCCTTTCTGTCCAAACGACCTTACTGTTTTAGCCTAACCTTCATGTCTGCATGCAGTGGCTGCCACTGTTTTAATACTGTTAGAGGCCCTAAAAATCACAAACTATGCTCAACTCTCTACAGTTCTCATAACTTCCAAAATCTATTTTTCTTCCCCCAACCTTTGCTCAAGACAACGCTTAAGCTGATAAGGAAGCTAAAAAAGCAGCCATCAAAAGGCATCAGATCCCACTGCTCAGGACAATGCTTATGCTGATAAGTTAGCTAAAAATGCAGCTAGCTTCCAACTTCTATCCCTCATGGCAGTTTTCCTCCTTCACATCGGCCACACCCACCTGCTCCCCCGCAGGAGGAATGTCTTAGCTATGTACTTTATTTCTCAATGGGCTCTGGATATCCGAAAAAAATTAAAAATGGTGGAGGACGGCCCTCAAACTCCCATCCAGGATTTAGTCAAACTGGCCTTCAGGGTCTACAACTCCAGGGAGGAAGCCGCTGAGGCTCAGCGACAGGTGAGGCTAAAAGAGAACGTAGACCTCCAAACCCAGGCCTTGGTAGCAGCCCTGAGGCCGGCCGGCTCCAGGAGCTCTCCGAGAGGAGGTACTCCCCAAGCACCACCTGGTGCCTGCTTCAAGTGGGGCAACAAAGGCCACTGGGCCAGGCAGTGCCCCAACCCTGAGGAGCCAACTCACCCCTGTCCGAGCTGTTGGCAGATGGGCCACTGGAAGTTGGACTGCCCCAACCTGAGGACAGTTGCTACGCCTCCATGTGACGACCCTCCTCCAGGTACTGGAGGCACATGCCAGCTCCTCGACACCGATGAAAATTAAAAGGCCCAGGCTAGAGAATCTTTCCTACTGTGGAGGCCCAGGCTGGAAAGTCTCTCCTACTCTCACCGAGCCCAGGGTTACGCTCCAGGCAGCGGGTAAGTGCATATCCTTCCTTATGGACACAGGAGGCTACCTATTCTGTTTTGCCTTCCTCCAGTGGCCCCAGCTATCCCTCCGCTGTCACGGTCATAGGAATTGATGGCACTCCCTCCACCTACTGCCAGACTCCTCCTCTGTCTTGCTGCCTGGATGGCTCCCTCTTCTCGCACTGATTTCTTTTCATTCCTTCAGGCCCAGTCCCCTTGCTAGGATGAGACCTCCTCTCCAAGCTAAAGGCCTCAGTTCACCTCTGGCCCAACCCTTCCTCACACCTCATGCTCCTCTTTCCTCTCCTCTCACCTAATAAACCCTGCCAGGCTGATACTTCACTCCTGGTTTTCGGTCCCCAAGACTCCACCAGAGAAACCTCAGATCAGGGCCCTCACTTAGGTGGTGGCAGTCGTCTATGGCCGGTTAGGTCCTACCCTTTCTAAGCCCCTTACTAATCATTGGCTTCTTGCTACTCATAGCTCTCTGTGTCCTCTGCTTCATCCAGGAACGCATGAAAGAAGTCTCCTGGGTCACTGTCAATTAGATGCTACTCCATCCCTATATCCAAGTTCCGACCTCTGAAGGACCCCACAATGACCTATACCAGCAAGAAGCAGCCAGATGAACACATCGCCCCTTTTTCTTATTAGAAAGAGGTCAGAATGTTAGGCAGGAATCTAGACCCAACATGGCGGTATCACCCGGCATGGCAGGCCCTTTGTTAGGACTTCCTGCCCTTCACTTCCTGCTAAGACTCTCAGTGTGTGAAAAAAGCCCACGCCCGCCAAAGAACCCCTGCTCTGTGCAAGCTCCTGGACACGTCATTCCCCAGAAATCAAAAACCTCACTCAGGAAAACTAAAACCTGCAAACTCTGCCTACTTCGCCCTATAAAAGGCCCCCGATATCCGCCCCGAGCACAACTTCCTCGGCCCTCCCCCTAAAGGACCAGTGAACCTCGCC
Source organism: Macaca thibetana thibetana (assembly GCF_024542745.1). Classification (NCBI taxonomy): domain Eukaryota; kingdom Metazoa; phylum Chordata; class Mammalia; order Primates; family Cercopithecidae; genus Macaca; species Macaca thibetana. The sequence goes on along the minus strand of NC_065589.1, from coordinate 112,781,390 downwards.
CGCAAGCCCAATAAAGGAGACCCTTGCTCTCATCTGCCTCGTGTCTTCTTTCTCAGCTCCCCATTTATATTACAGTGATATGGACAGTGAAGTCCAGGCTGCTGAGGTTTCAGATGGAAATGAGGAACTTATTGGGAACTGAAGCAAATGTCATGTGTGTTATGCCTTAGCAAATATCTTGGCTGGATTGTATTCATGCCCTAAGGATCTGTGGAAGTTTGAACTTCAGAGAGATGATTTAGGGTATCTGACAAAAGAAATTTCCAAGCAGCATAGCATTCAAGAAGTTCTCTGGCTGCTTCTAACAGCCAGCTTCAAATGCAGGAGCAAAGAAATGACTTAAATTTGGAAGTTATATTTAAAACGGAAGCAGGACATAAAAATTTGGAAAATGTGCAGCCTGCCTGTGGGGTAGAAACAAAAAGCCCATTTTTAGGAGAAGAATTCAAGCAGTCTGTGCAGCAATCACTTACTAAAGAAATTTGCATAACTAAAAGGGAGTCAAGTGCCAATAGCCAAGACAATGAGAAAAAGGACTCCAAGGCATTCAGAGATCTTCTAGGCAGCCCCTTCCATCAGAGGCCCAGGGGGACTGAATGGTTTTGGTGGTGTGGGAATCGGCCTAGAGTGCTACTGCCCAGTGTTACCCCAGGAGGCTCCTGCTAACATAATGGCTGTTGTGGTTCCAGTCACCACTCAGAGGCCTCACAGTACAGCTTGGGCCACTCCAGAGAGCATAAGCCACCATAAGCCTTGGTGACTTCCACGTAGTATTAAGCCTGCAGGCATGCACAGTGCAAGAGTGAAGGTTTGGCAATCTCACCCTGGATTTCAGACAAAGTATGAGAGAGGCTGGGTAACCAGGGAGAAGCCTGCTGTAGGGGCAGAGCCCTCACAGAGAAACTCTACCAGGGTAGTGCTGTGGGGAAATGTGGGGTTAGGACTCCCTCACAGAGTCCCAGCTTGGACACTGCCTAGTGGAGCTGTGGGAAGGCAGCCACCATCCTCCAGACTCCAGACAAGTGGTGGCAACAGCAGCTTGAAACTTCAGTGTGGAAAAGACGCAGGAGCAATGCTTCCCAAAGCCCTGGGTGCCCACCCCTTGCAGCTGTGTGCCCTGTATGTGGGACATTTCATCAAAGGAGAGTATTTGGGAGCTTTAAGACATAACAACTACCCTGCTGAGTTTTACACTTGCATGGGGCCTGTAGCCCCTTTCTTTTGGCTGATTTCTCCATTTGGGAATGGGAATGTTTACCAAATTCCTATAATCTCATTGTATCTTGTAAGTAAATAAGTTAATTTTTATTCTACAGGTTTATAGGTAGAAAAGATTTGCCTTGTCTCAGATGAGATTTTAAACTTTGAACTTCTGAATTAACTCTGGAGTGAGTTAAGACTTTGGGGGACTATTCAGAAGGCATGATTGTATTTAACAATGTGAGAAGCGTAAGAGATGTGTGGAGGTCGGGGCAGAAAGATATAGTTTGGATGTTTGACCCCACTCAAATGTCATGTTGAAATGTGATCTCCAGTGTTAGAGGTGGTACCTGGTGGGAGGTGTTTGGGTCATGGAGATGGATCCCTCATTAGTTTAGTGCTGCCGTCATGGTAGTAAGCCAGTTCTCATGAGATTTAGTTGTTTAGTATTGTGGTACCTCCCCCATTCTCCCTTGCTCTTGCTTTTCCCATGTGACATGCCTCCTCCCCCTTCACCTTCTACCATGAGTAAAAGCTCCCTGAGGCCTCCTCAGAAGCTCAGCAGATGCCAGTGTTATGCTTGTACAGCCTGCAGATCCACGAGCCAATTAAACATTTTTTATTTATAAATTACCCAGTCTCAGGTATTTATTCATAGTAATGCAAAAAATGGCCAAATACACTATCAATTAATGAATCAATCACTTATCTATCTTTTTAAAGAAGATGAAAACTGGTTAATTTTCAACATATACTACATGTGCTTCATTTAAGTGGAATAGTGTTCTATTATAAACAGCTACCTATTCTTTAGCCACTCCCTTATTTGCTGAACTTTGTTTCAATTTGTGCTCATTGTAAATAATTACACAAGAAATACTCTTATGAATATACCTCTGAGTATGAGGAATTTTGAAGGCTAGGTTACTAGAAATGTCATTGCTAGTGAAAAGGTAAGTACCTCAGAATTATATTAGAAACTATATTATTAGTTCCTCCCCTCCCCTCATGAAATAGCAGCAACAAAAACAACATAAAAATTATACTTTCACAGAATACACAATAGTACTTACTTGGAAATAAGAATTTGCAATCAAGTTCAAAATCATTTTTAATACCTAGAGAAGTTTCTAGAATTGTCTAGCATCCATCTATCCAACTACCCCTTGTCATCTCATTCAATTTGGCAAACTCATAACCTCTCTATGGAAAATAGTCAGTTAGATTATTAAATAAACCCTTTAAGGGGCCAGCACCTCCTGTCCAATTGCAGTTTTTGCTAGAGACCCTCATTCATCTGTGCCTTTTTCTCTTTTATGAACTTGTTCATTGATTAATTCCCCAGAAAGCTATCTGCATTTCAGAGACACTATATTCATTCTCCACTCATTCCCCAACTATTCTACTTCTCTCTTCCTTTCAAATGAATATGCCCGTGTTTTACCTTTCACAGATGTCAGGCAAGGTAGAGTACCCATTAGTGCAGAGGCAACACAATCCCTTTCTACAGACAATCAATCATATTCTGTTAGTCAGAATCTCAAATCACTTAAATTGATCTTAGGAATAGATAACATGCCTTTTATCTTAGTGACAGGTATCAATGAAGTAAAGGTGAGATCTTAAGTATTAGATGTATCAGCTACCTACGTTCCGTAATATAAACACATTTTTAATCATCCTATTGTATAAGTGACTGTGCATATGCATTTTATGCTTCTGAATTTTAATTTATATTTATCCTTATCTATATTTATTTTAAAAATACATCCTCCTAGACAAAAGAAATATAAAACTCAGGCAAACAAGAAGTAACAAAGTGACTACAAAGCAGTAATTGGATGTAACAGACTTCTAGGAGCCATGTCAATAGTTTCTCTTTGTTTTTTTAAAAATATTGTCTCCCCCACCCCACTTGCTGAGAACTTATATTGACAGTACACCAAGGCAGAATAATCTGTGGCAAAAATAATAACATTTTAGAAAATAAGAAAATTAAATGTTTGAAAGTCATTAGGTTATATATTCTAATCCAATCATTATTTTATAATAAAAAAGTTCTGTACATTAGTAAGTATTTTCAGGAAACATAGTGAGTTCTGGCCTAATGCAAAAACTATTGCCATACAAATGTAAAACTTAAATTTTACATATAATAATAATACTTTTAAAAAAAAATATTGAATAGTAAAAACATTTGGTTACACTTGGAATTGTTTTTAACAATACTGGATGCTGACTCTTTTGGTTGTCTTTGTAAGGGGTATTTCTTTTCTTGTCATAATGTCTTATTATTTGATTAGCTATGGTTCTGGCCAGGTTGGAGGAAAGTAACAGACAGTCCAACAGAGATTGTGGCTCCATAGATTCCAACGATTCTGGTAAAATGCTGAATGATCAGATCCTGAAGATGAGCTGCCCTGGAAAGTGCTGGTATTTGATAGTTGTACTTGAAGAGTTTGGCATAACAATGAATGCAATATATAGGTTTTCTTTCTTTCTTTCTTTTTTCTTTCTTTCTCTTTCTTTCTTTCTTTCTTTCTTTCTTTCTTTCTTTCTTTCTTTCTTTCTTCTTTCTTTCTTTCTTTCTTTCTTTCCTTCTTCTTTCCTTCTTCTTCTTCTTCTTCTTCTTCTTCTTCTTCTTCTTCTTCTTCTTCTTCTTATTATTATTATTATTATTTTTTGAGACAGAGTCTCGCTCTGTCACCCAGGCTGGAGTGCAGTGGCGCAATCTCAGTTCACGGGAAGCTCCGCCATTCTCCTGCCTCAGCCTCCAGAGTAGCTGGGACTACAAGCGCCCGCCACCACGCCCAGCTAAATTTTGTATTTTTAGTAGAAACAAGGTTCTTCTTATAAAATCAGCTTTTGCCAAATATAAGCCCATACAAGGTAAGAATAGAAGAAAAAAATAGCAAATATAACAGACACTGTCTAAGGTATTCTTGCTGATGAAGACAGTCATACTCAAATTGAACAATTATACCTCTCAAATACCGTGTTTCAGTTAGTATCAGACAGTAGTCCCAGAAGATACTATTGATTTACTATACATTGAGATATTATAATATTTTTCTCATTAAATGCTTCTTTTATAATCTATGATGCCCAGGATCTAAGTACAAATTTTCTTAACTCATTTTAGATCGTCCTTTTTCTTAGTTTTCCCTGCTACTGTCCCAGGCAAAGACCTTCTTTTCCTCATTTCTCAGTTCTTTCCTCAGCAGAAATATTCCACAGAAAGAAACAGCTGTCTCTATATACAAAGAAAACACTCATTTAAAAGATCTGACTTTGTTTTATTTACACATATGATACAAAACATGGCTTTGTCATTAGAATTTTAAACTAGCATTTAAAATATCTTATTTCTTATGCTATTTCCTTAAATAATAGTTACCTAATAAGAAAATGTACCATAGAACTTCTCTGTTCAATAGTCTATCTAGCCGTGTTTGGCTCTGAGTACTTCAGATGTGGCTAGTGTAAACTGAAATATCTGTAAATAAAAATTGCAAATCTCTTTTAAAGAAGACAAAATAAGTCATGAGTAATTATTATGTTGGTTACATGATGAAAAGTTAACATTTATATTTGGTTAGATTATTTTATTAAAATTAATTATACTTGTTTTAAAGATATTAAATATGCTAATATTAAATTTTGATATGATATTACAATTATTTTCTTGTTTTATTTTTTCAGTGTTGCCACTAGACTATTTAAATGTCATGTTCACATTTGTGGTTCACAGTATATTCCAGTTGGATGGTGATGCTTTAGAGAAAATGCAGCTAAGATAAATAAAGACTATGGCCAGACCTTGTAAGGAAGTTGCATTTGAAAGGATTTAATTTCATTGAGGGATAAAATGAAATCCCTTCAAATGAGACTCCCTTACAAAGTTATTAAAACATTTTCCATATGTGTAAATGAATCTGAGCAAAACCTCAAAACACTGAGAAACTCATGGGGACATGGACAAATTTATATAGTTTTATTTCATCCTTAACTCACAAAATCTGAACTGACACTATTGGATATGATTTTTTTTCTCTTTGTTATCAATTCAACTGTATTTAAAGGATTAAAACATATTTTAATAATGTAAATTATAAATATAAAATGTGATTATTTGATGGAATATATCAAGTTATTCTTTTCTTTGCAAGGACAGAATGAAAGTCATGGACAAACAAAATCTATGAGTAGAACTTTCATCATGTGCAATTTCAGCCTTCCAATAATCTTTGCTTATCTTGAGAAAATAATTTTGTCTTTTGCTTAGCCAAAGAATGATGCATATTCTTGTCACAAAGAGATATGTTACTGGCATAGTCACACAGACTTCTTACCTAAACTTTCAAGCTAAGAAAAAGCCCAAATAGAAATAACTTCTCAAACTTCCCAGGTTGAAACAAATAGCCAGTACTAAAAATGTATTCTTGGAGAGAAAAAAACTAATTCAAACTCCAGAGTTCTATGTTGCCTTTGCTATAAATATCGCTATAACAATTTATGACATTAGGAAGTTTCCATTCTGCCTCTTACAGTGAATGATCCTTGGGAGGACTGATTTCACTTAACAGTAACAGAACTCATTAAACAGCTTTGCATCAACAATTTTCTTTCTCGAATCCATTTGAGTTTGTTAAAGAATCTGCCTCAGAGCAGTAACTTTTCATCTTCTACAGGAATAAAAGTGAGTGAGTTGTAGGCCCTATTTATACTACATTGTCTATTAAGGGCATTTGAGAGGTAGAGGTGCAGCTTTTAAACTTGTTTAGAGACAGAAGGAAAGTTTCAAATAGAAAATAGTCCCTAAATTTGACCTCCTTGCATTTTTTTTTTTTTTTTTTTTTTGAGACGGAGTCTCGCTCTTTCGCCAGGCTGGAGTGCAGTGGAGCGATCTCGGCTCACTGCAACCTCTGCCTCCTGGGATCAAGCAATTCTCCTGCCTTAGCCTCCTGAGTAGCTGAGACTAAAGGCTCACGCCACCAAGGTCAGCTAATTTCTGTACTTTTAGTAGACATGGGGTTTCACCATGTTGGCCAGGATGGTCTCGATCTCTTGACCTCGTGATCCGCCTGTCTCGGCTTCCCAAAGTGCTGGGATTACAGGCATGAGCCACTGCACCTGGCCGCATTTTTATAGGTATAAAAAAATATTATGAATTTATATTTCATTTAGTCCCTCGTGGAATTCCTTCCTGTATTTTATGCTATTTTCCTAAGTCTAATTGATTCAAATTAATATAAATAAATTGATGTTGCAGAAGATCATTTTCAGGTTTGACACTCCAGGAATACATGCAGGGAGAAAGTTCTTAATAGTAAGAACATGGTAAGAATTTTTTTTTAATTTGCTGAGCATACATTTATTTGTTTCCACCCATGTTCCATTCATAGTTCCATAGGATATTTACAACCACTGAAGATGGCAGCTGAGGAATATTTTATAATATTAAACAATTCACATTAGTCATATATTTGTATATTTCTGGACCTAGACATACCATGTGTGAAGGGTAATACCAATTACTTACCCTTGCATATAGACTGACACTGAACACATGGTACAGATTTAACATACAATTGGTGAATTAAAAGCAATTGAGAAAGATGGGGAAAAAGAGGAGTAAATAATAAAAATAGAGCCGCAACACTACAGGGCAGAAAGGTTGCCTTCTTGAACAGAGGCTGCAGCAGCCCTGTGTTTGCATTGCTTCCAATTTCAGGGAGAAAGATCACGAATTATATTTTACTAACAATAAAATTATGTATTTCTAGATTCCATTCCCACCTACTCTAGTGAAATCCTGGTGTCTTCTGAGTCATTTCTTAGTCATTGGATATTTTTTTCGAGGATCTGATATTTTTCTCTGTGTTCTTAGGTATTTGATATTCCCCCCCGTCTTCTACTTTGGTCCTTCTACTGTTGTCTTCCCAGGAAGTTCCTGCTGCCACAGAGTTGTTTGTTGATGTGTCAAAAACCACGGCTGCCAGGGATCCCCAGAAAGGAGCCAGGGCTGCTCTTCTTTTGATCACAGGTGAGACTGATGTCTCAAGGGAGATCTCAATCATTACCAGTCTTTGTTTTCAGAAGCTGCTGGTTACCTCATTCTTGATTAACAGAAGCTATAACCACATCATATTTTTAGGATCACTCATTGTGTCCAAGCAACGTGATGTCTTACGCCAAAGGAGAGAATAATACTTCATTTTTACTAAACTGTTTGACACAATCCAGCAGCATAGTTTTGGACCCATAAGTCTTAAGCGATCTATAGTGAAAACAGCTCTTTCTCTCTGTTCTACATAGACTCTGATCCATAATGGATAAATTGATTTTGTTTTAGCCATCTCTTTCTCCTTCCTACGAGCATGCTTGTTTACGGCAGTAGCAAGACACACATTGAGGGGACAATAAATTAAAAAGTTCTCATCAGGCCTTGTGTCTAGTCCAGTTGTACCAACTCATTCTTTGTCCAAAGGTCTGTATTATATCATAAGAAATTAAATAGCAATTATCAAAGTGATACTCTGATACTCAGATGTAGAGCCTCTCAGGAAATCCAGAGGGAGAATGCATGATTAGCAGGACAGGATTTGGGTTAACCAAGTTCCAGACCAAAATATTTCATAAAAATATCAAAGCCTCATCTTTACCTCTAATAATTTACTTTTGGCATTTTATGTAAAGTGTATTAACCAGAATCAAAAATACTTCCATAACATATTTTTATCCCTCAGTTAAGGATAATGTAAGTCATCTATGGATATATACAACTTCAAGGGGAAAGTTCCAGAACCTCAAGAGGTGAAGATTCAACCAATTCCCACATTATTAATATACTACTTAAATAAGTAGTGCCCTATTTCTAATTTTAAATATCACCGGGAGACATTTTAATGGTTTTAGATATTTTAAAAATATATTTTAGTTCCTTCTTTTCTGTAGCATTCAAGCAGCATATACAGTTTTGGGGTAAAATTGATTCATCTTATTTAAGTCATAAGGAACAGAAAGAGATGGCTTATTTTTAAGTAAGTGTTTGAAAACTTTAATAAATTGGTCACTGTTCTAAATTGGATAAAGCATTTGATATAGGTCGGATATTTTGTCCCCTTCAAGTCTCATGTTGAAATGCGATCCCCAGTGTTAGAAGTGGGCTTTGTGGGAGGTGTCTGGGTCATGAATGGCTTGGTGCCTTCCCTGCAATAGTTAGTCCTCCCCTCTATTAGCTCGTTAGAAATCAGGTTATAAACTAATCTCGGCCCTCGCCCCCTCTCTCTCTTGCTCTCTCGCTTTATGACATGCCTGCTCCCCTTTTCCTTCTGCCATGATTGAAAACTTTCTGAGACCTCACCAGGTGCAGATGCTGACACCATGCTTCTTGTACAGTCTGCAGAACCAGGAGCCAAGGCTTCGCTGGCATCTGTGTTCTGATGAATCCAAGAATGTATGTCTCTTGCTTGAATTCCTCTCTTGATATTTAGATGTGTGTATTTAACAGGTTATTTGAAATTTTCTCCTAGATATCTAGTAGGCATCTAAAACTTAATATGTTGTGATGGTCAATTTACGTGCCAACTTAGCTAGGTTATGGCATCCGGTTGTTTGGTTAAACACTAGATGTTGCTGTGAAGGTACATTTTAGAAGTTATTAACATTTTAATGAGTAGACTTTGGTAAAAACAAATTGCCCTTGTTTGTTGACCTCATCCAATCATTAGAAGGCCTTAATACAAAAGACTGAGGTTTGCTGAAGAGGAATGAATGAACTGCCCCCAGACTGCCTTCAGACTACAAAATGAACTCTTGTCAGAATTTCCACCCTGCTGGCCTGCTTTGCAAATTTTATTTTATTCTTTATTTTTTAACTGTTTATACTTTTTAGTTTTTACAATTAATTAATTAATTTTTATGTGTGTGTGTGAGACAGGATCTCACTCTGTCACCCGGGCTGGAATGCAGTGGTGTGATCAGAGCTCACTGCAGCCTCGACCTCCTGGGTTCAAGTGAACCTCCTTCCTCAGACTCCCAAGTAGCCGCTATCACAGACATACACCACCATGCCCGGCTAATTCAAAAAAAATTTTTAGATGAGGTCTTGTGGTGTTGTGCAGCCTGGTCTTCAACTCCCAGACTCAAGCAATCCTCCTGCCTCACTTCCCAAAGTGCTAGAATTACAGGCATGAGCCGATGTACCTGGCTTGCTCTGCAAGTTTTAGATTTGTCCATCCTAACAAACCCTTGAGCCATTATTTAAAACAGTCTCTGTCTCTCACACTCACTCTTCGCTCTCTTTCTCCACCTTTCACTACCTCTCTCTCTGCATATATACCCTATTGTTTCTACTTACATCAAGTAATTAATTTATTACTTGATTAATAAATTATTAAATACATTAAGATTAATACATATATCAAGAAATAAATTCTTGATCTTTCTTCAAAACTTGCTCCTCCCAGGCCCTCCACATCTTAGTAGGTAATACATTCTTCTTTTTAGTTGACCAGACCAAAAACAATGACAACCAAAAAATGAGTCATCCTTGAATCGTCTATTTCTCTTGCACACACCACATCCAATCTCTCAAGAAATGCTCTCAACTCTATCTTTGAAATGATTTACATTCTGACTACCTTTCACACTATTGACTTTCAGCTGGATTTCTGAAGTTGATTTCTTACATAAACCTTAACTCTGTAAAATATACTTAGCGTAACCTCAAAATAAACTCACACATATTGGGGAAAACAATTGAAGAATTCCCACTAGGGCAAGAATGCCCATCGCTACAACTATTATTCTAGAGTTAATGATCCACTCCTGTAGATAAGAGAAATAAGTCAGACAGAGAAAAATTCAAATGTAGTGGTATAAAAATAGACTAATGACATGATTGCACACCTGGAAAAGACAAATGTTTTAACTGAAAAATTAACATAAACTACCATGAGCACAGCATAGGAGAAGAAGTGAGGTATCATAAATTCATAGGCAGCATACAGTTGAAGAGACTAAGGCACCTGGAACAAGGCTATCTAGATTGACCTAGACTTTGAAATGTATTAGCTGTGATTTTGGAAAAACTTGATCTCCTTTTGCCTCTTTTTTTCTTATATCTAAAGTGGGGTGACATACATAGCTACATCATAGCACTGTAATAAGAATCAAAAGAGTTAATACATGCTAAGTTCTGGGACTATTACTTTGGTATAAAACAGTTTACTATGATAACTATGTTGTTATTATAACATTTATTGTTAATATTGAATTATTACCAATATTTATATAAGACAACCCCTTTCAAAACTGCAAACTATTTTCTCATTTTCTCTAAATTGAGTTTTTTCCTCATCCCTACAGTAACCATATCCTTTAGAAAGAAGTCGACTTCATTTTCTAAGAGCTAAAAGAGGTGATTTTTTTTACATTATTTGGGGGGTTTGCATTCAGTGATTTTGTGTGTTTTCTCATGGTACCTTGGCAACTTGTAACACACAACATACAATAATTAATATTGGAAGAACTTCTTCTATGTTGGGGAGTTCCGGCACATCTATAACAAGGGCCAGTTAAATTCAAAAATATGTACCTGAATCTAACATCCATTCTTCATGAAAAGTTTGACAGTAAGATTATATCAATCTTATATGCCAGGCATGAATAGAAATAACAGAATTTGACTCCCTACATATGAGTTACAGAACACATCTTGAAATATTATAAAATAAAAAGACCCATAGGATATCACCAGGCAGCGATAACACAGCAAGGGGTATGCTCGCCTCTGGCACCATCCCTTGACTTGAACAGTCTTCTCAGGTCTGAATTCTATTAATCTTCTCAGAAATTTCAATCTCTTTATATAAACTGCTATTCCTGAAACTGGAACGCAGCCTCATGACTGGTGTGATACCCACAAAAGCCTTTGAGTTCTCAGTGTGCAGAAATGGTTTCCTATGTTTATCTCTTATGAGATCAGAACTAGCGAAATGCTTCTCACATGCAAAGTGCACAAATAAATTGATTTAATTAATTTCTTGTTTAATTGATTAATGGAATTTTGAGTATCTGAATATCTAAGGAAGATTTTCCTAGCTCTCCTCTTCAGTATAAGCTTAAGTTGGTAGTTAAGTACTTGACACCAGGCATGGAAAAGACAGAGAAATCCTACAGAATAGACGGCCTAGGGTTTTCCAGAATGTACTAACAATTTTTCATGCACCTGCTTTGGCTAGACTTAGTCATGCTTTCAATATTGCTTATCCACCTGCATTAACTACCCACAGAGGAAGCTACCAATTTATAGCTGAGTCATTTCTACTTGAAAGAGGAATCAAACCTATATTAGCAACTGATCAGAATACAGGAAGGAATACTCTAACTAACCCTTCTGTGAAATCCCAAAGTATACGCAATGTCACACCAGGAAATCAATAACTGTGGATTTGCTTTTGTGTTTTATCAATCTTGAATCTACCTTCTTATTTATCTGTGTGACTTGGCTAAGAAAAATGTCTGTTTGACAGCCATTGGGGTGGGCATTCCATGGCAACATATTCTGCAATGCATCTTAATTGCGAACAACAAAATATAATTTAAAGTATTGAAGGATACCCGGTAGTCTAATTACCTTGGTATTCTGAGAAGATAGAGTAACCAAAAATGACTTCAAGTTTACTGTTTTGCTTTCAAACTTGTGTACTGATTATTTTTGAAGCTCTACAAAAGAAACAGTGCAATTCCAGAATTAGAAGATTACTACATAAAAAATTTCATGTAAATATTCTCAAATATTTTGCCCATTAAAATATGAATGTGTGTGTGTATGTATATACATATATATGTGTATGTGTGTATATATATATATGCAAATCGGGTATAAAGACAGACCCATTTATATAATCTGATTTATTTTTCCACTGACATAAAGCCAAGAATTGTACTTCTACATACACATATGTAAATATTCCACTTATGGCAGGAATGCATATATGTCATCCAAATGGCAAGTACAAACACAGGCAAAACCCTCATTTTATACATTAGCACAAAATTAAAGGAAGGTCATATATTTGAGAACTGCAGTTGATAGAAACCTTGCTAAAGAAAAGTGCAATTAAGTTTCTAACCCTGTGCACTTGGCAAGCTTTCCCATATCCAACTTTTGGCATTAAGCCCTTAATAGGTCTTTTAATTAACAGAGACCTTGTTACTTCCCATTTCACTTTACCTGCGATCATATACAAAAGGATGGACCTTAGAGGCTATCTCTCTAGAAAGAACTATTTATATAGGGTTGATGCACATGGGCAGGAATGCATGCTTGTGATATATACAGAAGCAGCTGTGAGTGGAAATGTCTGGTCTATAATGAGGCCAGAAATTTTCCAGCAGGGCTAGGACTTGAACTGATCCTATAGGCAGGCACCAAAACCAAATAATCATAAACAATGAAATGGGCCAAAGTGCAGCCAGATAAACAGGTGCTGAGACAGAATGATAATAAGCAGAAAGAAAGATTCAGACCAGTTAGGAAGGCAAGAGGAGAAATTTGAGCAGAATGAAATACTTCTCTTACCAGGAAAACCAGCTAGTAAGGGTAAAACCACAATAGGATCACAGTTTGCAGCACACGAGTTAGCTAAAGAATAGAATAAGGCACAAGCAATGCTAAGATCTGAGATAATGACGAAGCCTTCAGATGGCTCAAATTTAATCTCGGCCATAGTACTTCAGAGAGATCTCTCTGAATCTTAACAAATATGACTTCTCTGCAGAAATCTAGATATTGGGGTCAATAGTAGTGCTTGCCTTCCAAGCCTTTTCCTGGAGATAGGATACCATCTTGAGACTTGGCTTGGCAAAGAGTGGCTCTGCAGTTGGCTTTTGATGCATGAATTGTCCAAAGTATTCCAGAGATCAGCATTTTCCCTTTGGATTTTTCTTTTCTTGTTTGAACTTTGTTTGAAGTATTAAATATTCAGAAAGGCAAAGCTAATTTCATATTATTTTCTTTGGACAAGCCTTGGCAGAGTGCCAGCAACAACTTCAGCTATATGACTGAATTCGATTTGATGGTAAATATGTATCACTCTCAAAATGTCTCAAAAATGAATGCCATTTGATGGTGCACAGTCTAAAAATATACATCAGTCTCATAAAAACATATATTGTAGATATGAAAGCTTGTCTCAAAACACATAATAGATTTCTCTGATATATTTTACAGCATGTATTTGTAGTCATTTAAATAATATTAACTGATTTCCTACAATGTATCAAAAACAATATTCAGTGTTGGGACAAAAGATGATGGAAAATGTGCCTCCCCCAGAGCATGGTGGAAACCAGCCATGAAACTAGTATCTGGCTGGAAACTAGAAGATAAACATCTAGATTTGGCTCTGTCCTGGACATTTTTTGGTAATCTTGGCAAGTCACTTTACTTGTCTTGAAAATACATTTATTCATCTCTATAATACTAGAGTGAGACAAAATTATTTCTAAAGCCTGTTTAAGTTTCAAATAAGATGCTGAAATCTAATCCTAAATAGGTACAATTTGGGGGATAAAAATTACATGTTTTTATTAACGATCCCGGTAGCCCCTAGATAAACCTGGCATGAATCAGGTTTGTATTAAGAGAAAGGAGAAGCTAAAGGCTCTTTCTCAGAATTAAAGGCTCATCTTTAACACTTTGAACCACTGAAGCAGACACATATATCAAATTTCTTAGGCTCTAGTCCGAATGTCAATGATATCAGTTATGTCAGAGAAAACTAAGCGGAAAAACAAATCACTGAGAGAAGATGTAGAATTGCCTTCCTTAGATAAAGTTGAATGGTTAAAAACACAGGCAGCTGAAATCAGACTTGACCACTAGTATCTCAAACTCTCCACTATCCATAACTGGCCCTGAGTTGAGACACGGGGTAGAAATTTATATCTGGCTTTGACTCAGAAACTAGGCTTTCAACAGTTGCGTAAATGTGAGGTCTGGAAAACTGTATTTTTGCTTGCCTAATCAGCACTTCATTCATAAAGCAACAGATGCCGCAGCTTTTGCAGAGTCATGATGATAAACAAAGGAAAATCTAGTTAAATCAAGCTAGTCATTTTTAAAAATTTTAAGTACTTTTAAAAAATTAGAACATATTGTCCTGATCACAAAAGTAACATTTTTTTTAATTGCAGAGCACTAAAAAGTAGAGAAAATATAAAGAAATCTAATTTACACAAACCTCACCACTTGGAGATAACCTACCCTCATGCTCCACTACTGTGGGGCGGCTGCCACTATTTTCTGACTTTGATTTTCACTTCTCTTAATTTTGTGGATTTTACTGATTCATGGTCTCTGCTTCCATTTTGCTGTTTCTATTTGCATGTTTTCCACATGCTTTACGTTTCAACACCTTAGGAAAAAGTAACTAAACAACTGGCTTTCACCATTGACTAGAGAAATCTGTGGGGCAGAGCTTTTGGGCCAGGCTACTTGCTAATCTCCTGGTCAGACTACGAAAGACAACAGCTGCCTCTTCCTCCGATGGACTTCTTCAGTCCCATTAGCTGTGTTCAGGATAGGAGGTCTCTGGGGCATGGTGCTGGGGGGTCCTTAGACCAAGAATCCCAAATCCCACAGAAAATGGGATTTGGCCTTGATACTCAATGTTAGACAGCTCAGAATAGGGAAATCACATGTGGTCAACACTTGGTAATATTAGCATTTAAAGGGAAATTACTTATATATAAACACAAATAAATAAATAAATCATCAGGAGTACTCAATTGTGCCCTGGTAGATGAGAGGCCCTCTACTGAATGCCCCTAATAACACAATGGAAGCACCCATCTATTATGTGTACACTCAGTGAGCAGCCAAGTCCCAGGGTTAGAAAATTTGTCTTCCCTCTCAGTAAGAGTTAAAGGTCTTGCTTCTCTCAAATAACATCTAAAAACCAACGTGTGAAGAAAAATACATTAAGTAAACAAGGATGAATAACCCTAAATACGTACAATCCATTGAGTAGATCAGAAATAACGTAGTCCTGTGCCAAGGTGAATTCTTGAGTCACTCATAGTTATTTTAAAGGAAACAAAGATTATCATAGGCAACTGTATTCCAACCCTGGAATAATAACATTGTAAGAATTCAGATGAAAATGAAAAGTCTCATTGTGAAGAATTCACAACAAATTTAAATTTCAATGAACCTTCGAGTAGACACCTGTATTTACAGAGTGTTTTTTTTTTTGTTCTTCAATATTTGCTCTTTTTAGTAAAATTGCCTAAAATTGATATATTCTCCATTAATCTAGAATTTATATCTTAATAAATGGGTGGTAAAAAGTTATATAAATATTTATATTTAATATTTAATTTTTTCCTATGTATCCAATTTAATTTTTTCCTATGTAAGAGTAAAATATGTATAGGTAGTCATTTGACAAATGCAGGTAGCAGCCATCTATAGACAGTTAATTAAATGTGAACAGAGTTGCCACACAGGCGCTTCTCTCCTCTCCCTCATCAATCCCTCATCAACCTCTTTTAGCTGCAATTATGTGTGCTTAGCAATGAAATTTGGAAGTTAGAGTAAGGTTTTTCTTTTTTTGGAGGAAACTATCATTTACCCTTAAATCATTTTAATCTTTAAAACCTAGTACCATGCATGGTTCACAGTAGTTGTTCAGGTAAATGTGTGGTAAGCATTAATAGATGTCTAAAAAGCAGTAGCTATCCCTGCAATTGCTTTCTTAAAAAGGAAACATCAGATGGAAAATGAATAAAGTAGCAAAAATTATACAGTTAAGGAGCAGGGAGAATCAGGGTGGAATATGAGAACTAGAACCATCCAGCCCCACACAGCATATTGTCCACTTTTTCATGATTTAACAACTCCACTACATGTGTGTCAACATGACTATAATTCTAGGAAACTTGCCCAAGAAGATAATAGTTGCAAATAACTATTCATTCCAGGAACTTTCTGAAAATCTTATTTCAATAAAGATCAAATTGTTCAGCTCTTCAATAGAAGGCATAAGATGACAGCTTACTCCCCAAGTCTTTCTAAGGTTTCTCAAAATGTTCACCTTGCCACCTCAACCAAATCTAAATCATTAAAATCCTTGCTTCTCCCTAATCCAACTCTCTCATAAAAGACCCTCTTTAAATCATATTCCAAAGTTTCAAAAATATCCCAATTTTCCCTGCCCCTTTCAAGACTTTACTAAGACTTTATCAAGGTAATATTGTCCTTGACCAAGATGCTAATACACACAATTCTTTTTCGCAATAAACCAGTTGTTTTACAGTTTTGAGCAGCCATCATTCACCAATGGACAGAATTAAAGTGAGTGTTTTCTTTTTTCTGTATCTTTTTTTTTTTTTTTTTTTTTTTTTTTTGAGATGGAGTCTCGCTCCGTTGCCCAGACTGAAGTACAGTGGAGCAATCTCAGCTCACTGAAACCTCCACCTGCCCGGTTCAAGCAATTCTCCTGTCTCAGCCTCCCAAGTAGCTGAGACTACAGGCATGTGCCACCATGCCCAGTTAATGTTTTGTAATTTTAGTAGAGACAGGGTTTCACCATGCTGGCCAGGCTGGTCTCGAACTCCTGACCTCGTGATCCACCCACCACCTCGGCCTCCCAAAGTGCTGGGATTACAGGTGTGAGCTACTGTGTCTAGCCCCTAAAGTGAGTCTTTTCTATGTATAGTTATTTTTCATACTACAGCTCTTGATATTTTAATCATAGAAAAGTTTTACAAGTTAAAAAATGTAATTAACTAAAAAAGAAGTGAAAACATTTAAAAATGAAAGACAAAATAGCCTAATTTTATGTCAGAATGTTAATACAAGTGATATAGAACTATTAAATGATGTTTAAATTACAGTAAGAATTATCTTATGTGATTTTAATTATTATTATTTCAATAGTTTTTAGGGAATAGATGGTTTTAGTTACATGGATAAGTTGTTTAGTGGTGATTTAGGAGATTTTGGTGCACACATCACCTGAGCAGTGTACACTGCACTCAATGTGTAGTCTTTTATCCCTCACCTTCCTCCCACATTTCTTGAGTCCTCAGAGTCCATTATGTCCTTCCTTTTTTTCTTTTCCCTTCAACTTTTATTTTAAGTTCCAGGTGCATGTGCAGGATGTGCAGGTTACATGGATTATATATGTACATAGGATGTGCCATGGTGGTTTGCTGCAAAGATCAACTCATCACATAGGTATTAAGTCCAACATCCATTAGGTATTCTTCCTCATGCTCTTCCCTTCACACCTGCGACAGGTCCCAGTGTGTGTTGTTCCCCTCCCTGTGTCCATGTGTTCTTATCATTCAGCTCCCACTTATAAGTGAGAGCATGCGGTGTTTGGTTTTGGTTCCTGCGTTAGTCTGCTGAGGATAATGGCTTCCAGCTCCATCCATGTCCCTGCAAAGGGCATGATCTCATTCCTTATTATGGCTGCATAGTATTCTATGATGTATATGTATTAAATTTTCTTTATCCAGTCTATCATTGATGGACATTTGAGTGGATTTCGTATCTTTGCTATCGTGAATAGTGCTGCAATGAACATATGCATGCATGCATTTTTATAACAGAATAATTTATATTCCTTTGGATATATACCCAGATTCCCTATTTAATAAATGGGGCTGGGAGATCTGGCTAGCTATATGCAGAAAATTGAAACTGGATTCCTGCCTTACACTTTATACAAAAATTAACTCAAGATAAATTGAAGACTTAAATGTAAAACCCAAAACACATATCATTCTTATGCCTTTGCATCCTCATAGATTAGCTCCTGCTTATATGTGAGAACATATGATATTTAGTTTTCCATTCCTGAGTTACTTCACTTAGAATAATGGTCTCCATTTCCATCCAGGTTGCTGTAGATGTTATTATCTTGTTTCTTTTTATGGCTTAGTAGTATTCCATGTTATATATACGTTTCTTTATCCACTTGTTGGTTAAAGGACATTTAGGGTGGTTCCACGTTTTTGCAATTGCAAATGGTGCTGCTATAAACATGCACATGCATGTGTCTTGTCTTTTTCATATAATGGCTGCTTTTCCTCTTGGTAGATACGCAGTAGTGGGATTGCTGGATCAAATGGTAGATCTATTTTTAGTTCTTTAAAGAATCTCTATACTGTTTTCCATAGTGGTAATACTAGTTTACATTCCCACCAGCAGTGTAAAAGTGTTCTCGATTCACCACATCTATGCCAACATCTATTATTTTTTGATTTTTAAATTATGGCCATTCTTGCAGAAGTAAGTTGATATTGCATGTGGTTTTGATTTGCATTTCCCTAATCATTAGTGATGTTGAGCAGTTTTTTTACATTTGTTGATCATTTGTATATGCTGTTTATATGTGATCTTCAGTAAATTGACTTCAAAAATTTTGTCAGCTTTACACTTTTGTCTCCTAATAATTCATTATTTTGATATAGATCTCAATATTTTCTGTTTTTGTTGAGTTTGTTTTGGTAATTTGTGACTTTCACAAATTTATCCATTTCACCTAGGTTTTTCACAGTTGTTGGAATAAAGTAGTTCATAATGTTCCCTTTACAGTCCTACATTATAGTCCTACATTATAGTCCTACATTATAGTCCTACATTATAAATTTCTATAGTTTCTACAGTGAGGATACTTTTTCATTCCCAATTTGATAATTTGTTTCTTCTCTGATTATTTCTTAGTCAATCTAATTAAAAGTCTATCCTTTTTTTCCCTTTCCTTTATCTTTAAAAATGGACAAGTTTTAGTTACCAGTTTTCTCCTTTTCTACTTTCTTTTTCATTCTTTTCACTCAGAGATTTACTATTTATTTACTTCTAATTACTTTGGATTTGATCTGTGTGTCTTTAGTTTTTTGGAGAGAATCTTACATTCTTAACATTAAATTTTTTATGTTTCTTTAAAATTAAGGCTGAAAGCTATATTTCTCACTAAGCACTAGTTTACCTACATTCCATCAGTTTTTTGATTCTGTGTTTCCATTTTCATTCATAGGATTTTTAAAAATATCTCTTAAAATGTTGTCCTAGACCAAAGGGCTTATAACTTTATGATTAATTTTCAAATTTTGAAGATTTTCCAACTATTCATTTTGTTGTTGATTCCTAATAGAATTCTATTGGGATCAGAGAATATACTTCATATGATTTCAGTCCTTCTATGTATATTGAGACATTTGTTAATGCTCAGCATATGTTCCCTTTGAGAGTGCTCCACGTATGCCTGAAAGTAATGTATAGTTTACAATCGTGTAAAATATTTTACAGATGTCAACTAGATCCAGTTGGTTGATAGTGACAGAGACAGGAGGCAGCCAAGGGTCCCCCAGCAAAAGCCCATCTTCAAGACTAAAAAAGCCTGAAGGCTGAAAAACTGGACTGCCCGTCCCAGAAGAAACCTACCCCTTTCCCAGTTGATTATTTTTGAATGTCCACCTGCACACTGGGAGATTGGGGTGGAGCCTCAGGAAGTTGGCACCATTTGCAAGACGGAGGAGCCTGGCCTCTCCTGTTCCTGAGAAAGTTCCTCTTTCTGTCAAAGTTACTGACAGCAGGGGAGGCAGAGTATATGTGGGTAAGAGCAGATACTCCTATCACCTAAGTCCCCCTGTTAACATGGGTGAAAGCCACTTTAACACCCACGAATGGCACCCTGTCGTGGTCACTGAGACTAGGAGATACAAGAATGGAGGAAAGAAAGAGGAATGCTTCACTTTCTCTCCCTCACGTACCCCATGTATTTGCTAGAAAGAGAAAGGAACCAGGGACGCTTGCTCCCCTCATTCTAGATGAGTAGCCATTCATCTTCAGTCTGTACTCCTCTGAATGCATCCTAAATCTCTAGGACTCTTTTGAAAACAAATGCGTATTTTTTTTTTTTTCTTTTTCCTCCTCTGTCCTCTCTTCACTGATAGGTAATTGTGTGTTTATACTATGGGACCTTCCCGTCATGTGCGTCCTCCAAACTGGGAAAAGTTAATTTCACAAACTTAAACTAGTTGGCTTAGGACTGGGCTCAGGGGAAGGGAACCCAGCCTAACATGACGGCAAAAAGGTAAAAGTTTTTTTTTTTTTTTTAAAACCAGTCAGGCTTTTGGCCTCCCCCTCCCTGTACAAACTGGTAAAAGACCTCAGGTTTCTAAGCTTTTCTCACCCACCCCTTGTTTCATTTTGATACATGTTTTCTAATAACCTGGTTTGTCTCTTCTCTCCTTCAGGCCATCAAACTCCAAATGGTCATGCAAGGGGAGCCTTGGACAATGATCCCTTTTGCCAGGAACTCTTAGACTGGCCTCTGGGGGAGATCTGACTGCCATTTTTCCAAAACAGCGCCCCCGTCATCAGGAAGCAGTTAAGGCTGGTCTTCGTCCTTATCCTTATCCTTATCCTTATCCTTATCCTTATCCTTATCCTTATCCTTATCCTTATTCTGATGTCAGTTAGATGTACTTCTTTAGAGCGGGGATGATAGAGACAGGAGGCAGCCAAGGATTCCCTGGCAAAACCCCGCCTGAGGCTGAAGTCTGAAACAGTCTGAGGGCTGAAAAACAGGACTGCCTGTCCCAGATGAAGTCTTCCCTTTTCCTGACTGATTCTTTTTTTTTTTTGAGACGGAGTCTTGCTCTGTCACCCAGGCTGGAGTGCAGTGGCCGGATCTCAGCTCACTGCAAGCTCCGCCTCCCGGGTTCATGCCATTCTCCTGCCTCAGCCTCCCAAGTAGCTGGGACTACAGGATCCCGCCACCTCGCCCGGCTAGTTTTTTTTTTTGTATTTTTTAGTAGAGACGGTGTTTCACCGTGTTAGCCAGGATGGTCTTGATCTCCTGACCTCGTGATCCGCCCGTCTCGGCCTCCCAAAGTGCTGGGATTACAGGCTTGAGCCACCGCGCCCGGCCTTCTGACTGATTCTTTCTGAATAATGCCCACCTGCGCACGGTGGGGACTGGGTGGAGACTCAGGGAGTTTGCACTGTTTGCAGGGGGAAGGAGCCTGGTCTCTCACTTTGCTGAGAGGCTTTTTTTAAAATTTCATCCAATAAATCCGTTCTCCCTCACTCTTCAAAGTGTCTGCGTGCCTAGTATTTTCTGGTCGTGTGACAAGAACCCGGTTTTTTCTACAACAATAGTATTTTTCATGTTTGTTACATCTTTACTTAGTCTGTTCTTGCTCTATCAATTAAGAAAAGGGTGTTGAAATAGCAATTACATTTGTTGAAATATCCATTTCTATTTTTTTCAATTTGGTCAGATTTTACTTCATATATTATAAAGCTCTAGTGTTAAGTACATTTATAATTGTTATCTTTTTCCTTCCATATTGCCCTTTTGTTAATTAAAAGATCCTTCTTTATAACTAGTAATACACCTTAGTTTAAAATATCCTTTTGTCTGATTTTAATATAGCCACGCTCTCTTATGGTTATGATTGTATGATATAGATTTTTAAATCAAGTTACTTATAACTTATTTCTAGATTTCAATCTAAAGTTAGTCTCATCTCTTATAGATAGCACATGGTCGTATCTTTCTATTTTAACCAAGTTAGTTACCATATCCATCATCTCCTTACCCATCATTTAAGTAGAATAATATTCTATTATAAATAGTATTTCTGTATGTGAACCATTAAGGGTAATATAAGGAGGGCTCAAAAGAAGACCAAAAAAAGACTAAAAAATGTTTAAAACTTCTTAAAGATTGGTTAAGTTGCCATGACCAGAATGCTGACAGAAAAATAAACAGTAAAAGCCATTCAGATGATACCTCAGATGGAATGAAGAATATCTTACTGGGAACTGGTGTAAAGGCCATCTTTGTTAGACACTAGCAGATAACTTGATCATATTGTGTTCCTGTCCTAGGACTTTGTGGAAATTTCTAAGCAGCAAATGTGCAGGCTGCTGCATGGTTACTTCTAACTGCTTACAGTGAACTGCTAGAAAGAAGGGAAGTAGAGTGGAAGGATTTGGAAAATTTATTGCTTGACCATGTGGTAAAGAATAAAACTGTTTTCAGAAGAAAAACCAAGGGTTTGGAGCAGCAACCTTTCGCTACATAGATTAGTGTGAGGAGAGCAAAGCCAGAGGCCATTTATCAGGACAATGGGAAAAAGACCCCAAAGGCATTTCAAAGATCTTCCAGGCTGTTTCTCCTATCTTAGGCCCAGAGATCTCTAAGGGTGGAATCATTTTCGGAGGATAGGCCTCTCAAGCACACTCCTCAGGATTCTCTGCTCCATGCATCCCAGCTACTCTGGCTGCTCCAGCCATGGTTTAAGTGATCCCAGGTACAGCTCATGCTACAACTTCAAAAGGCAAAAGTAGTAAGCCTGGGCAATATCCACATCCATATGGTGCTAATTCTGCATGCAGGCAGAATTCAAGAGTGGAGGAGGTACAGCAGCCTCCACCTAGATTTCAAAGTATTTGTCAAACTGCCTACGAGTTCAGGCAGAAATCTGTCACAGTGGCAGTGTTGGCACACAGAGTCTCCTCTAGAATGCCCAGTGGAACCATGGGAGCAGGGCCACCTCCCTCTGGACTCCAGACCCACAGAAGTCATCAGCAACATGCAATACCAGCCTAGGAAGTCTGCAGGCACCAGCATGCAACCGCAATCCATGACAGTAGCCACATGTGCTACACCCAGCAAAGTCTTGGAGATGGGCCTGTCCAAGGTCTTGAAGCCCCTCCCCTATCCCAGTGTGTCCAGGAAAAGGTACATGAAGTAAAAGAGTATTCTGAGCTTTAAGATTTAATGTCTTCCCTGCTGGGCTTCAGGCTTACTTTGGGCTGATTTTTCTTTTTGCTTCTCTCTACCTTTTGGAATGAGAATACTTATCTTATGCCTGTTCCACCACTGTATGTAGAAAATAAGAATTTTTTTTTTTAATTTTACAGGCTTATAGCTGGAAGGAGTTTGCCTGGAGTACCACTGCACTCCAGCCTGGGGAACAAAGTGAGACTCTGAAAAAAAAAAAAAAAAAAAAAAAAAAAGGAAGGAAGGAAGGAAGGAAGGAAGGAAGGAAGGAAGGAAGGAAGGAAGGAAGGAAGGAAAGAAGGAAAGAAGGAAAGAAGGAAAGAAGGAAAGAAGGAAAGAAGAAAGAAAGAAAGAAAGAAAAGAAAGAAAGAAAGAAAGAAAGAAAGAGAAAGAAAGAAAGAAAGAAAGAAAGAAAGGAAGGAAGGAAGGAAGGAAGGAAGGAAGGAAGGAAGGAAGGGAGGGAGGGAGGGAGGGAGGGAGGGAGGGAGGGAGGGAGGGAGAGAGAAAGAAAGACAGGAGTGGTGAGAGTGAGCATTCTTGTCTTATCCCTGATCTTAGAGGAAATGCTTTCAACTAGTCACTGTTAAGAATAATACTAGCTATGGGTTTGTCATATATTGTGTTGAACTACATTTTTTCCATGTATTTAATCTTTGAGAATTTGTATAAGAAAAGGGTGCTGAGTTTTATTAAATGCTTCTTCTGCATCTTCTCATTTTGTTAAAGTGCTGCATCACATTTATTGATCTGCATATTTTGGACCATCTTTGCATCCTAAGAATAACTCTCACTTGATTGTGAAAAATGATTCTTTTAATGTGTTCTTGAATTGGGTTTGCTAATATTTTTGTTAAGGATTTTAAAAATGTATCTTTATCAATGATATTGGCATATATATATGTGTGTGTATATACATACACACACACTTTTTTTTTTTTTTTCTTGTAGTGTCTTTGTCTGCCTTTGGTGTTGTGGTAATGAGCTCAGGATATAAAATGAGTTTGGAAATATTGTGTAGTTTATACTTCAGTTTTTTGGAACGGTTTGAGAATTGGTATTATCTCTTCTTTAAATGTTTAGTAGAATTTTGCAGTGAAGCTGTACAGTCCTGGGCTTTTCTTTAGTGGGAGATTTTTTTTTTTTTTTTTTTTTTTAACTGGTTCAATCTCTGTGCTCATTATTGCTCTGTTCAGTTTTCTATTTTTTCATGTTTGAGTTTTCAAAGTTTTCATGTGTCTAGGAATTTATCCATTTCTTGTAAGTTATCCAATGTACTGGTGTGTAATTTTCGTAGTAGTTTATGATTCTTCATATTTTAGTGATGTAAATTGCAATGTCTCGCCTTTCATTTCTGATTTTGTTTACTGAATAACCTCTCTTTTGTAACTAGGAAGTCTAGTTAAGGGTTTGTCTATTCGTTTTTAAAGCTGCCCCTAAATGCTCTTTGTTTCCAACTGACTCCAAGTGGCCCACCCCTGCTTGTGCTCCCAATGTTCCCTGTGGGGCAAAATAGGAATGAGCCCTCTGTGAAGAATGTCTGAATGATGGGAAAACTGAGGATTTGCTTCCAACTCACTTTCCCAATGGTAGAAACTGTGGGTCCAGGAGAATTCTCTGTGTTTGGTACTGTGTTGGCCTAGAGAAAGGGCAATGAAGTGAAACATCTGAGGCCTTAATATTTGATATCCATTTTTCTTTGTTCTGAAGGCCAAGGGTCCAAGGGAAGTCTTAGCCTCACTCCTGAGTGCGGGGACATTTAGGATGGTGCACTTCCTGTGTATAGTTGCTGTTGGATTTCTACAGGGGGAGCGAAGCCCAAGAATCCTACTCTACCATTTTGCTGATGTCACTCCTTCAATATTTTGAAAATATTTATAGTAAATATTTTGAATTATTTTTTCCTGCTAAATCCAGTATCTGGCCCCATGTAGTGTCAACATCTATTGACTCAATACTCTTTTGAGTATTGGTCACATTTTCATGTTTCTTTGGATATCACATAATTTGTGGTTGAAAATTTACTATATTAGAAAATATACCAGCTCTGGAATACACTTTAAATTTCTGTGTATGTGTGTTAAAATTAGCTTTGATGGGTAGCCCAGCCACTGATATTCTGCTTAATTTTAATTTACCATTACTATTATATTTTTATGCCTTGTTTTCTAGGAATACCTTCCTGTGTCTATTTATCCATTCATTTATTTTTAGAGGCAGGGTGTCACAGTGTCACCCAGGCTAGAGTGTAATGGCTTGATCATAGCTCACTGTAATTTCAAATTCCTGAGCTCAAATGACCTTCCCACTTCAACCTCCCAAGTAATTAGGACGACAGGCACACACTACCAGCACAGATACATTAAAAAAAAGAAAAATGTTTTTGCAGAGAAAAGCCTTCTCTGTGTTACCGAGGCTGGTCTCAAACTTCTGGTCTCAAATGATCCTCCCAGTTTGGCCTCCCAAAGCTCAGGGATTACAGGAATGAGCCTGGACTTCCAGTATGTCTTCATAGTTTAGCGATCGCCCAATTATTTGGATAGAGGATGTACTCAAAGGCTTTGTTTCCATAAAGTGTCTACCCACTTCACATTTATTAGTGAGTGGTTTGGAAAACACACTTAAAGTTGAAGTGAGTCCTCAAGTCTTCCTCAGTTTCTATTTCTCAAATCCCCCTCAGGTCTCCCTAACAGCCAGTGATATGTGAGACCTTATCTCAGACCTTCTATGGCTCGCTCATTTTCAGAATCTCTTGGCTAACTTTCTTGCTAGTCCATTGTTCACCCAACCAGGACCTCCGTGTGATAATAAAAAATGTTTTTCTCAGTTGTTCCCACCTAAGTACTCACTTTTAACTGGCAAAGCCACAGGTTTTCACTTGCTACTCCAAACTGAGGAACTTCCCCATGCATAGCTTCAAAACTGTTGGTTTTCAATGCCAGCTGTTGCAAATACTATTCTTGCTGACTCTATTGATGTGGGAGTGAAGATGGCAGCCACCTGGGAAGGCCACATACTGCTCTAACTTGCAACTCTTGCATTTATTTTAAAAGTAAATTTTATTAACTTGTTTTCTGCTTTTTTGTTGACATATGTACCTTGAAATGTTGTTTCTATTTTTTTCCAATTTATACAGATGGTCCCTGAGTTACTAGGGTTCAACATACACATTTTCACTCTACAATAGATTTATCTAAATGTAATCCTATCATAAGTCCGGAAGCATCTGGACTTACAATCTCTCAACCTACAACTTTTTACTTTATGCTGAGTATAAGGGTATTAAACATGTTTTAACTTAAGAAAGTTTTTTTCTTTTTTTTTTAACTTATGATGAGATATCATGATTGTAAGTCTAGAAGCATCTATACTTGCTTTTTGGAGAGAATCTGACATCTTCATGCTGCCAAAACTAGAAGTCCATTATAAATTAATTTTTTAAACAGGGGAATTCACTTCTAGTCCCCTAACAAAATTTAATCTGAAATACGTTTACTTGCTAGCATTCATTCACTTCTTTCCATTCACAGTTAATTTGGTAAATTCAGCCACAGTATGGTTTGGATCTGTGTTCCTGCCCAAATCTCATGTCAAATTGTATTCTCAGTGCTGGAGGTGGGGCCTGGTGGGAGGTGATTTGATCATGGGAGTTGTCCTTCATGAATGACTTAGCACCATCTTCTTGGTGTTGTTCTCATGATAATGAGTGAGTGAGTGAGTTACCATGAGATCTCATTTCAGAGTGTGTAGCACCTCTCCCCCGTCTCTCGCTCCTGCTCTGGCCATATGAGATGTCCCACTCCCTTTTTACCTTCCACCATGATTGGAGACTTCGTGAGACCTCCCCAGGAGCAGAAGCTGCTATGCTTCCTGTACAGCCTGCAGAACCATGAGCCAATTAAACCTCTTTTTCTTTATAAATTACCCCATCTCAGATATTTCTTTATAGCAAAGCACGTACAAGCTAATACAAGACAGTAAAGAGAACCATTAGAATTTTTATAAAACATCTGGAAGAAGTTCAGTAAAGAGAACCATCAGAATTGTTATGAAACACTTGGAAGAAGTTGTGATGAAATAAAAATTTTCTTTCTTCTCTTTAAGTTACATTTAAATCAAAAGTAAATCCATATCTAAATGGAATTTTAAACATACAAATTACTATATTACAAAGTCCATCAATAAAAGATAAAGAAATGCATAAAACTAAAATGCAATGCATAGTGTAGGGGTTGATTCTAAGGCCAAATTAAAGGAATTTTTAAATAATTTGGGCTACAAATGTTCCTTGACATATTACAATTTTGAGATTATTTGGGCTGCAAATCAAGTAGCCTAAAAAGCAGAGAATATTTTGAAATTATTCAAATAGTTTAGATACATAATAAATGAAAAAGTTAAATAATGTTGTCTGATCACATTATAAAAAACCTATCAAGAGTTTTGATCATAGTTTATAGTATTGTGTGTTGTTGAATTGCGTACATGGATTACAAAACAAACAAAAATAATTATCCACCCAATAATTTTCCTTTGTGTGTGCTATTTAAAATCACTAGGTCTCAGTTTCTCATCTGCAGCATAGTTAAAATAAAGTACTTCTCTTCATGTTAGTAACAGTGTGAGCACTCAGTAAATTGTAGTAATTATCAAAGATGATGGTACTAACAGTAGTAATGAAATAAGAGGTGGTACTAACAGCAACAAAAAGTCACCAACAATGCCCCAGAATATTTAGTCAAATTATTTCATACATAAGCAATGATATAAATCTATACATGAATACGTGCTAAAGGGATGGAAAGCTGTAACTTAAATATGCTCTCTGTGACAGCAGCCATAGGAAAATTATACTGGGTTATTGAGGCAGGCTTGTCCCTTTGATTTGGTGTATCAAAACATAAATAAAAAAATCCCTATTTCAGATGACATGGAAACAACCCTCTTTTTAAATAGCACCTTTATTTTGAACATGCCCGGCTGAAAACAGAAAAGTCAAAATTTAAGATCATTCTGCAACTAAATGTTTGAGGCTGAAGTCTGATATGCAGAATCAAATCTCATATAAAGTTGCTATTGAATATGTTCCTTTAAATCTCAAAACAGAAACATAGTTATATACAATGTAGACAATATGTTCTAGGACACCATAGATTATTGAGAACTTTTAATGATGCAAAAAAGAATTTTATTATATACCCACAAAGAAAAGACTGTGACTATTTGCACTCAAAAACAAACCACAACCCTATGTGAGAAACACATTCTGTTATTGATGCTATATATATCTAAGTCTTAAATAAGAACAATAATTACAAAAACTCATAAAAGAGATTCATTTCAAGCAATTTTCTTAAACACATATTTATCAGATGAATGAACTCCTCTAAGGCACTCTCAGTGTGTTAAGGACATGTCATGAATTTTTTAACTACTTAATAATGCATTTGCTTCAGGCGTGACTCAATTTAATAAATCATATAAGTTGCAATACATTTTATCACATATTTATGGAAAGAGATATTCCAATTTCTTAAGCACTGCTTTTCTAAGTATTAAGAAGCAGCTTAATATAACCAAGGGACAAAAGAAGAAAAAAAAAGGTCATATACAATGAAAAACTCCAAGGAAATGCATTAAAAACCCCTCTAAACCATGAGTTTTAAAGTTCATATGCATGAATATCTCTTCAAATTATATGCAGCTGTTTGTGTGATGAACATCTTAATGACGAAAGCATCCATAAATTTCATCACATTATCAAATTAGAAATTGGTCGTGAACATTTTCTCTATGTTGCTATATCAGCTCTCACACTAAACCCAGCAACTTGCCAAGGGTACACATTTCAGATTCATCAGAGGTTATGTGGACACAGACAAGGAGCATTGATCAAGAATATAATTACAGGCATGGGGAAATACTTGTGGTGGTAGTCTTCCCAAACTCTGTAAACACCAAGTCAGAACAATACAAACACTAAACCTGAAAATTCTAGCTCAAAGAAGGCAGACAAGAAATTTCAATAATTGGAAAATCACAGCCAAAATCATGGGAAGAAAATGCCAGACCAGAATTAGTCAGAAACTAAAGTGGAAGCTGAAGACGAGTAGCAGTGACCACATCATGCCTCTTTCTGAGGGATGAAGCAAGGAGTGGTACAACTTGTATTTAGTAAGACTACTTGCATGCAGTTTTCTTAATCATGCTTGGACGACCACTTTCAAACCCATGTTTTGTAATTCATATATGTTTAACCAAATTATAACAATTTTACTGAATGTCAGAAGACTTAGAATGTAACTCGAGTCACTTATAATCATATGACTATGGCACACTATCTTTTTTTGAAATTATCTAAGAAATGCAAAATATATTATCAATGAGTGCCTGAATTAAAATGAAATAAAGTGTGGTTCAACTGAAGTCTAGTTAGACAGTAAGATGCAAATAAATATAACAATGCCTAGGTTTCTACTTTATTTGTTCACAATGAATTTATTAACTTGTTCTTATTAGTCCAGTCTAATTTGTTTCAAGGTTGGTTTGTTTCAAGGTTACATCACCCAACTCAAACATGACTAACTTAATTTTTTCTTTGACTTCTTGACTTTATACATGAATCAGGCAACATTCTGCTGAAACAATCCTATTAGATTCTTAACTATGGCCTAAGAATAAGTGCTCAAGTCACTAAGACAAAAGTGACTTCATCTTAAACTATCTAAGTACTTCTGTCAATGTTCATGTTTTTCAAATAAAAACACTTGAAAATTAATCCATTATAAGTCAATAGATGGGACAATACTTCCATTTACAGTGTTGGTCTTATAATTTTATTGTCTGCTCAGCGCGTCAGTAGTATCTTTCCTCAAATAGGGAGATGGGAGTTGTTTCACACTGCAAGTTCACTTTTGAGTCCCAGTAGTTTCCTTGATTCATTTTTCCTTTAATGATAAATGAGCGCAATGGCTAGCGCGGATTGTGCAATGAGGATGGAAAAAACTGATATGGCTCTGACCTCTAGGGATGATTGACTGCAGCAACGAAAGCTAATGACTGTGGAAGCAGCAACTTTTTATTGCTTTTTAAACTTTAGGACATATGTCAGGACAGTAAAAAGCCAACACAGTGGGAGCTACTAAGATTGAATGCTGTTTTTCTTTCTTTGAGTATGCAACAAGAAAGAATAAACAAGAAAGAAACAATAACTACCAAAGGCCCTTTTCTCATTTTGATATTTTGTATATTACTCCAAGGTGAGGAAGCCAGATTACAGAATTTCCATTTTTAAAACAGACCACGGCCGGGCGCGGTGGCTCAAGCCTGTAATCCCAGCACTTTGGGAGGCTGAGACGGGCGGATCACAAGGTCAGGAGATCTAGACCATCCTGGCTAACCCGGTGAAACCCGGTCTCTACTAAAAAATACAAAAAACTAGCCGGGCGAGGTGGCGGGCGCCTGTAGTCCCAGCTACTGCGGAGGCTGAGGCAGGAGAATGGCGTGAACCCGGGAGGCGGAGCTTGCAGTGAGCTGAGATCCGGCCACTGCACTCCAGCCTGGGTGACAGAGCGAGACTCCGTCTCAAAAAAAAATAAATAAATAAAAATAAAATAAAAATAAAAATAAAAAAATAAAACAGACCACATAGGAGAAATGGCTCGAGTTATTAGATACTTAGTTCACGTAGCAATTCATTTCCAAACATTGTTCGCAAGCAAATGTTCTATAAACAAACATTGATAATCTGTGGAGAGCAACATGAATCTTTCACCTAACACAGTAACATAGTCAGACAGTATTTATGGATTTCAAGATGATCACAAATGAGCACAGATGCTTGTATAACCTTGATTTCTAAAAAAAAGTTCTGTACTGGGTAAAATACTCTTCTTGAAAAGGCACAGAGGGACCACTGAGGTATGATAGGGACACCTAGACATAATCATCCACATCAGTAATAATCAAGCTAGACAACCTGTGAGGTAATAGATGTGCAGCCATCCTCATGCCTGGAATGTGATCTAAAGCATCCAGTGGTCTGGGTCAGGTAGACCAGGCCCAGTCAACTTGAGCAGTCTAGAGGGTTATAAAGTATGTATGGTGAAGGAAAGTTCATGCTGAAAATTCACAAAGCCAATTAAAGTAACATTGAAAACCATCAGAATCAGGTATCTTGGTATTTCACTATCAGAAATGGAATCAAATGGAATCATTTGAGAATATAATATATACACAGCACTCTATCATTGTATATGGTATGTACAGCAACACATATGAAGATACAAAATAAATATAAGGTGTCATTCCCATTCTCTTCAACTGCAAACGAGATGGGAAGACAATCGAAATGTATGGGTCAATTAGAATCCAATATAAAATAATGTAAATTTAAGTGGAAAATTGGGTATTGACTTGCTATGAGTTTCATTTATTGAAAACATTTTACTGATAAAGTAACTTGGGAATATTGTGAGCTGAGTTGTAAACCAGGGCAAGGTAGGATTTAGAGAAGAAGGTGGGAAAACTGTAGGTCTTCACTGGAGAAAGAAACTCAGCTACAAGCAGCAGCATACATTAATCAGTCAAGTAAAGCAAACAGGGAAGGCCTGGTAAGAAAGAGATGTTTTTGAGTTGGTAATAATCCCATGGAGGCTGTTCGGCATTGACGTCTTTGGAGGTTATTATGGGATGAATTGTGTCCTTCTGAAACTCGTATGTCAAAGCTCTAAACTTACTGCCTCAAAATGTAACTGTATTTGAAGACAGAATCTTTAAAGAGCAATTAAGTAAAAATTAGGTCATTAGTGTGGAAATTAATCCAGCCTGACTGGCATCCTTATAACAAGAGGAAATTTATACACGTAAAAGGAGATACTGGGGTACACGTGCACGGAGGCAGGACCATGGGGAGAGGTAGCAGAAGAGTGGGCATCTGCAAGCCAAGAAGAGAGGCTTAGAGGGCACCAATGCTGCCGGCACCCTGATCATGAACTTCCAGGACCCAGATCAGTGAGATCATTCATTTAAAACACCCAGTGTGGAATTTTGTTACAGCAGCTCTAGCAAACTAACATAGAGGTGATGAGTGTATTATGTGAAAACAGTTTTGAAAATATAAACTTTTTTTCTACAATGATAGGAGGTATGCATTAGGAGAATTCATTTATTTTTCCATCATCAAATTATCATCTTATTCTTGAACTCTCTTGTGCCACCCTCAACTCCGGATAGCATTGATTATCAAGAATTATTCTTAGTGAGGAATTCTAACACAGTAACTATGTATAGATTTCCCATATTCAAGAAAGATAACTGTACTGTTAAAAAAAAACACCTTGGCCAGGCACGGTGGCTCACGTCTGTAATCCCAGCACTTTGGGAGGCCAAGGTGGGTGGATCACAAGGTCAGCAGATCAAGACCATCCTGGCTAACCCGGTGAAACCTCGTCTCTACTAAAAATACAAAAAATTAGTTGGGCGTGGTGGCGAGCGCCTGTAGTCCCAGCTACTCGGGAGGCTGAGGCAGGAGAATGGCGTGAACCCGGGAGGCGGAGCTTGCAGTGAGCTGAGATCCGGCCACTGCACTCCAGCCTGGGCGACAGAGCGAGACTCCGTCTTAAAAAACAAACAAACAAACAAACAAACAAAAAAAAACCTCGCTATAAATAGAAATATATGGCCCTCTGACATGTAGAGTAATAAAATCTGTGCCACCATCAGCAAATGACAGACACTTTTAAAAGTCCCTTTGGTTAGACTCCTACCTATCTGTAATAGTCTTGTTATTCACGGTAAGGATTCCATCTGATACGGGCTATTTTGATAGTTGCTTTAATTCTATACCTTGCTCTCATAATAGAAAATTGTATCATGCTAGGATAAATACTTATTTAAAATGTTATCCATCAATTTCACTAATGTTTGGGACAGGTAACATTTAGTCATGCTTTCCCTTTCTCTCTCTCTCTCTCTTTTTTTTTTTTTTTTTTTGGTGAGGTTGATTACACATAGCAGCCTGTAATAGAGTGTGATTTTTCTAAGTAAAAACAGAATTTTAACATCTCCCACATTCTCAAAAGACTACCTCCAAGAACAGAAACTTGGGCTTTATCAATCTTTTTACTGACATTTTTAGGAGGAATGTGATCTAAGTCATTTCAATTCTTTGGGGATCTGTATTCTTATTTAAAATGTCTGTGAATAAACTGTTGTCCTTCATTGTTAAGAGGATCTAAGATACTAAGGCTCTAATAGTTTCAAATCCAAGTTTAAAAAAATGAAAATCTGATTACATCACTCTCACTTAAAACAGTTTGTTGTATCCTCCTAGTTTTTAGAATCAATTCCAAATTTCTTTATATATTTGATGAAACTGCATAATTCAATCTCTGCATAATTTTCCAATTTCTGATGAAACTGCATAATTCAATCTCTGCATAATTTTTATCTCACTTCATGGCACCAATCTTCATTTCCCATATATAACGACCTCGAAGTATACATTCAACTAACTACAAAGGTTTTTCAGGTCCTAGATTACACTTCAGTGTTTCATCTATGGACCTCCATATATGCTATTTCATCTGTCCAAGTACCCTAATGTATCACCATCCCTTACTTGGCCTAGCCAACTCCAATTCATGCTTACTATATCAGCTTGTAATTGCTGCTCCTAGAAACCACCCCAGACAGATCAAGTCTGGAAATTTGATCTACCTCTTTAATGAGTTCTGTAATTATGTGAAAACAAATAAATTTCTGCATTCTATGAGCTGTGTACTAGAGAAAGTAACAAGTTCCAGTGCTTGCTCTCTTCTTCCCTGGGAATACACAATGGTTTCCAGAGCCAGAAAACTGTATTGGCTCTTAATGAATTTAGTACAATCCTTTCTCCTCATACCCCAATTTATCCTGATAGGGAACTTCTAAGAGCTACTGGAATTCAAAGGCTAAAAGACCATGGGTTCTATCCCAGTTTGTCGTGGTTCTGCAGAACTGGAAGGTGGCTTCAGTTTCTAGCCTACCGTCAAAACATTCAATGGTCATTCAGACTTTGATAAGTTGTTCAATTGTTACCAGTTTCATTTAGTAGCACTAGAGATATTTTATTTCATCTTATCTATTCACATATATGGTGTTTTTTTGTTTTTTGTTTTTTGTTTTTTGAGACAGAGTCTTGCTCTGTCACCCATGCTTGAGTGCACTGGCACAATCTCCGCTAATTGCAACCTCCACCTCTTGGGTTCAAGCGATTGTCATACCTCAG
This sequence comes from Macaca thibetana thibetana, assembly GCF_024542745.1. Taxonomy (NCBI): domain Eukaryota; kingdom Metazoa; phylum Chordata; class Mammalia; order Primates; family Cercopithecidae; genus Macaca; species Macaca thibetana. The sequence continues at coordinate 112,747,103 of NC_065589.1, read as the reverse complement.
CCTCCCAAGCAACTGGGATCACAAGCATGCACCACCATGCCCAGCTAATTATTGTAATCTGAGTAGAGATGAAGTTTCACCGTGTTGGCCAGGCTGGTCTCAAACTCCTGGCCTCAAGCGAACTGCCCACCTCAGCCTCCCAATGTGCTGGGATTACAGGTATGGGCCACCACGCCCAGCCTATTCACATATACTTTTTAAAGAAATAGAAATAATATAAACAACAAAGGAAAATTCAAAATAAGTATGTAAATCATAACAATAACTTTAGTTTCTCATACTGGCAAAGAAAAAATAATATGACCATTTTGAAGGTAATAGATTCTTTCAAATAAAACTGAAGGAAATCTTTACACAAATATCTTCATAGAAAAAAATGTTTTCACTATACTGAAAAACTCATTTAATTATGACTATGAATATAAAGAATTAATCTCTCTAAAACAATGCATTTATATGCAATTTTTAAAAATTCATTTTAATTTAAATCACAAACACTGAAATTAAACTACAAACTATACAGTCCAATCTATAAACTATATAATATCTTGCTTATCTAATCAACTGTCTTGAATTCAATATTATTGTGAAGATAATATCCTATATAAATTATATTCACTTGGTTTAGCATGTTTTCCACTTATGCTCTTAAAAAATATTAGTTATATATATATGATATTTTAAGAGGATGAGTGTAGTTATGTATACATATATGTTTTAGTGAAAGCATACATCTTTATTTGTGAAATATAAGAATTAAAAATGAAAAAGTAAGAACTTTAAAATGCACTTCAACAATTTATGTTCTTAAGGCTGATATTTTAGAGGGTTTTCTATTAATATGATATCAAAGTGAACATATCTACTTAAATTAAACTAGTTATAGACAATAAAACCCAGCACAGCTTATAAAACTAAAGGTCACCAAAGACTAGAGCCTCAGTAGGTTTTACTAATTCCACAGCTGTGCCAGTAATTTCAGGCTTCGGGGGGGAAGGAAAAGAAAATAATAATTAAAAAAAAGCATAAAAATACAAAACTTAGAATTGATTTCCCATCGACAACAGAGGATAAATAAATTGAAGGTGACGTTATTATATCAGCAAATAGTCGTGCCTAAAAGGGACCTTAATGACCATAAAACCAACTCTTTATTACACAAATAAGATGATAACTTATTTGTCCTGGAAAATACAAGTGGTTACTGAGAGAACAGAGACCCCAGTCTTCTAGGTCAATATTGTATCTCCTTAGAATGCTAAGGTTCTGGTAACAAACAAATCATCGTATCAGCTGACTCTTTAATTTCCTGAGATATATTGAGCAAGGCAAACGAAGAAGTGAACTGAAAATACTGTAAAGACGCTGTGTTTTTCTCATCTATCCACCCCAACCACTCATCTTGTACTTTTCTCCCATTGATTTGGAGAAATGGGATAAATATTTTTAATATGTTATTTCTGTTCTCAGTTTAATGAAACGAATATTGGACAAATTATTTTGATATTTATAATTATAATAAATGCTTATTATTTTTATGTGCTAAAATAACACTAAGTGTTATATACATCATATTTATGGTATGGTTATATACATCATAAATATGGCATGGATATTGGTACCTCAGATGTATAAATTTGGAAACTGTACTTTAAAGAACTTAGCTGATGAAGATTATAGAGTTATTCAGATGAGGACCCAGGTCTCAAATCTAGATTTGTCTGACACCAATTCATGTGCTGTGAGCCATTTCACATACTACTTCAAAATCCTTTCCTTCTACATCTGGTATTTACTCAGTGTATTCTCATAGATCCTTGAATGTGCACTGTTTTACCTGCCATAAAATAGAATGATCTCAGATTGTGATCACTCTCTATGAGTGCTATACTGCTTACACAATCAGTGTCCAGTAGTAAGGACTTCATATTTATTGGAGTCATAAGAAAGCATAGATTTAAGTCCTATTGTTAATCATTATTCTACCATTTTATATCCAAGCCTTGAAAGACTTTGGATTAGTAAAATATGTTCAAGTAGTGCATACTATCCAAAAATGATTATGTTGATAAGTCATGCATTAGGTCTATGTCGATTTCCACTGTGCTCCAAAAGTAATACCTTTATGTGGTTCTTAAAACCTATATGCATTAGCCTTCTTGAACAGCTCTGCATTTTTCCATATTCCTCTCCTCTCTTGCTTTTAATGCCAAGATTTTTATCTAATGGTCTCCATACACCAATACTAGGATCTCTAGCCATCATAAGGAAAAAGTGCAATATTCTTATGTGTGGGTTACCAATGAAGGAAAAGTTAATTAGTGCAAGATGATGTTGAGGATGGAGTCCATAATGCTGAAACCTTGCCCTGGACATCTCTCTTAATTCAAACTTCTTCACTAAAATGAGGCACCCAGATTCCAATTTTTAGTGAGGTCTAGATAGTTTTGGCATTCAATTTAATATGTTTCTATAAGCTTTCTACATGTTGTGAAACTTTTGCATATGAGTAATGGTATTTAGCCTTTCAACAAATGATCTCATTAACTAAAAGTAAACAGAGGCTTTGAGGGGGGCAAAATTCATTTCTCTCTCAACGTTAAACTTGAATATTGAAGGGAAAATTGGTATGCTGAGAAAAATAGTAGAAAAATAAAAATCATTTAAGAAATGGCCAGTATCCCTGTTTATATCAAGTGGAGCAAAAAGACAGAGCAATAAAAAAAGAGCAAGATGGTCTGATAGTTAATTCCTTTTGCAGAGAGACTTAGAGAAAGCCTGTTGAGTCATGAAGATGCAGCTGTAGAAAGAACACATGCAACATGTCATCAACAGAAATGCCATCTCCCATTTGGCAGAAAATACCAGTTGGTTAACACATAATTATTATTGACTAAAAATAGCCCAGTGGTAATTATCTCAGCTTAGCTTTATTTCATCAGATGATTATATTTCGGCATGGTGTTTGTGTGTAGTCAACAAGCATTTCTGGGGACGTAAACACAAACTGTGAAGAGTTGCCTTTTTCCTATTTCCAACTCAAGTGCTGTTTCTTCTTTCAAGTTACAACAAATAGTACTTGAGTATCTCTCTACAAGGGGATAGTCACTGTAATAAGAGCTGAAGAGGGAAAAAAATCATACAATGTAATGTAGGGCTGGGTTCAGCAAATAACCTTGCTGTATATAGAAGTACTTTGTCCATCACTAACAAAGAAATACCCAAGTTCTTCCTAATGCCCTCAAGACCCTACCTATAAGAAATAAGATATCAATGAACCTTAATGTCATAACTTAGTTTCAGGGAAAAGTAGGGTGTTTAACAACAAATGAGAAGGCTAAATAATGAATGAATATAAATTATAGAGAAGCCAGGTTGAATACTTCTATAAAATTGATATATTTACCAAATAAGTAATCACAAAGAGGCTCTAAGATAATCATATACTGAATACTACTCTTTTCTGAGTATGTTCTCAAGAGTTTCCCAAATGCCTCTTGCATTAGGTTGAGCCACGCTAGAGTGTAAGCAGTGTTTTGTTGCTAGTGGGTGTTATAGTTAATGGGCATTACTCTAATGGGACTCTTCTCACCATCCCACCCACTTAAAATTCTTTGAGTGACAACCACACTTGATTTCATAGCATTAGGTTCAGTAAGGTTATTATTTAGGTCATTACATCAGTTACTTATTCATTAAAAAATGGAAATCCTAGTATCAGGCACATGTGAGAAGTAGCAGAAAATCTAACAAAATAGGAATGATTCCTTCTCAGAGTGTTTAGGGGCAAACAAAATTAAACAAATTAATACACAAGTAATAATTAACTTGTATAAAAGCCAACAAGTTATGTTGTTTGCTATCAACTGAGATGTAGCAAGCCACATGTAGTTCAAATTGAAATGAAGTAGAATGAATTTAAGAGTGTGTGTGTGTGTGTGCGCGCGAGTGTGTGTTTAGTAAAAGCACCTAACTGTAGGCAGAGGGAATGTTGCAGCTGTGTGCACTTGGTTTGTTCTGTCAAGATTTTAAAAGCTGATGTCATTAAGTTTATAGGAGTCAAGGAATCATAGAATACATTCTTTACCAAGACAATGGGAGTAGCTTTGATTGCAAAAGCAGCAAAGGAGAAAAGGATAGTTCAATATCAGTCATGTGATTTGGTAAAGGGAAGTTTGAGAAGTCATATGTGTATTCCTTCAAGGGGCTAAAAACTTGTGGGTTTTGTTACTTTTGCTGTGACTCCAGGTAGCTCTTGAACCAAGTTTAACCTTCAAAGGTCAAAAGAATAGCATTTAAAGTTTCTATAATAGCCAGATTACATATCATGTGTATTTTTGGACTATTGTTGCAATCCTTTTAATTAACAGGATTGTAGAAGTCATATTCATTGGAAATTATTTGTGTAATGTAAACTAAAATCTCATTAAATTAATTCCTCTCCAGAATGCACTGAGCACTGAATATGAGCAAGGTGCTGTGAAATGCACATTATTTCTGTCATCAAAGGGTTTATAGTCTAGTAGGAGGAAAAAAAAAAACCCACATAATCAGGAAAGTTAATATAGCATTTTAGATGTTGTGATACAAGTTCACTCACAATTCTATTGAAAATACAAAGAAAAAACCAAGCAGAGCTGGCTGAATCACTCTAGAGGGCCAGGAAGTATTTGTCCAAGCAGCATTCCAAATTCATCCTCTTCTTTCTATCTCCACTGCTACAACTCTGGTGGGAACCACCTACATGTCTCACCTTACCTGCTATAATCATGCCCTGCTAACCAGCCCAAGGCTCCTACCCTTGATCTCTGACAACCTTCTGCAGCCAGGTGGCTCTCCTGTAACATGAATCCGTTTCATCTAATTCTACATTAAAGCTTCTCAGCACACATAGAATAAAATCCAAATTCCACCTTATGTCATAAACACCTTTAAATAACGTGGCACCTATCTACCTCTTTGACTTTATTTCAAAATACCCTTCTAGTTTACTCAAGATACCCTACAAATCAAAATCTTATATTCAGTTTTTTACATTTGCGGAGTAGACTACATGCATTTCCACCTCATGGGGTTTACATCTTCAATCGCTTCTTCTTAGGACAAAAAAGTGATATGATCTATAATTTGGCTTTCATAGAAATTTTACATCATGTATTTTTTTTTAACCTTTGAAGGTTAAGCATAATATTTGCACATGTGTAGATGCTTTCCATAAGTTAGCTGTCAGGGCAATGTCACTTGGTCCCTTCCCCAGAGAAGTCGTCCCTGACCGCCCCGTGCACATTTACCGTTGTCACATCTACCACTTTTTTTTCTTTGTTTACAGCACTTATCAACATCTTGTTGATTTAATTGTGTATTGCCTGTTTATCACCATCAATTATAATGTGAGCTCCAGAAAACCTTCACTAGCTCATCATATTTACCTTTAGCCACTGACCCAGAGCTTGTATAATACCTGTGACCTATAAAACCACAATAACCAAGTGAAATGTGGATATGACTCCTAAAGTTAGCGAATAAAAACATTATATACCCAATTAAATTTGAATTTCAGATAAACAATAGCATATTATTTTAATATAAGAATGTCCCAATTGCATAAAATATACTTCGATGTGACTGGGATCTTTACTTTCTTTAGACAGGGATTCGAATAAATCAATTTAAAAGAAAATCTTAGGACAGTAAGGAATTTCAAAAAACTAAAACAGAGTTCAATGGAAATCCTGCTACTTTGCTTTGATGTGATAATAATAGTTTGGTTTTTCCAGGTGCCTACTGAGGAATTTGTAGCTAAATGTCTGTAATTTATTTTCGATTGTTAAAGGGAAAACTAAAACTAAAAATAAGTTATTGAAGCAACTAAGGCCAGATGTTAACATGCTGTTTGAAGCTAAAAGGTGTGAAAGAGAGGGAGAAACGCCCTAAGGATTCTCTTGCCCCCTCAACCCCCATCTCCATTGGAGTCTTCTATTGCTAGAACCAAGTGTGGGGGTGGTGCTGAAAGCCACAGGTGAAGGGGTCAGCCTCCCCCTCCGCAGAGCACAGAAGGGCCAGGCAAAGGAGGAAAATGTTCATAAGCACCACAGGCCCAGGACCTGCCATCTCATCTCACTCCTCTCTACTTCATCATATGTTGAAATTTTTCATTCAAAATAGAAAAGAAAGATACCTACAGACATACCTTAAGATATATATGTTTAGCTCCATTAGCTGACTTTAGGACTCTTTAAAGGGAGGCATTTTGCCCTTCATATTTTAATATTCTGACACAGTTGTTTTACTGAGTACTTAACATGTAATCAATAAATATGTGCTGATTATTACAAACATATTGCAGCATGAATTCATTAAAGGGTAACAAAATATGTCACCCCCGAAATATGCCACTTTGGCATAAGGATTATTGTGAGAGGAACACAACTGAGAAGCAACATATTTAAGAAAAACCTGTCCTCCCTGTTTGCCCAAGGAGAGACAGATGTGTAACAGCGCCCCCTTCCTCTCTCTACCAGGAAAGATAGAAGCTAATGTGTAGAGACAACTTTAGACCCTTATCAACTTGAGATAGCAGCAAAGGAATCAACAAAATAAACGTTATTAACTGACCATTATCTACCATTAGTTTCCTTACATATTTGCCTTCCCACACATGCTGCCCCTAGAAGCTCAATATCCTTTTCTTTTGACTTGTCATTTCACTACACAACGATTGTTTTGCTAAGATACTTTATAAGCTTAGGTTCAAACCATCATCACTCTTTACTGAGTGCTTTCACGGGTAAGGGCGACGCATGTGTTAATAAAGTTCTGTTTATTTTTCTCTCGTTAATCTGCCTTTTCACTGCCTAGAGCCCCACCTGATGAACCTAATATGGAGACAAGATAAAGAAAAATTTCCCTCCTCTATACTTTTTTTGTAACATAGATTTTTTTGTTTGTTTGTTTTAACTTTGACTTGGGGCAGAGAAAACAAAGAAGTTTGCTTATCTTGTTCACGTGATCCTTTTCATTAATAGTATTTTAATTACTCTTTCCTCCTTTATGAAGTTTGTCTAATACAATTAACTTTCTAGGAGATTTTTAAGTGATTAATATAAGGTAGATAAATTGCCTAACCACCAATTATTCCACAGAATTAAAACACTTAAAAATAAATTTAATAAATCCTAATATTCAGCCTTACCTATATGGCCAACTTTGCTCCCAAGTGGTATAGTGATAGAATATCATTACAATCCATTTGTTTGTCCTTTGGCAATTTTGTTTACTAAAGAGGAAAATGTATATCATATCTTATGTAGAGGTGGAAAGATGTGAAACCTTTCCTCACCCATCATGAGGATCGCAGTCATACTCTTAAAACAAAAGACAGATTAAGAAGGTAAAAACTTACCAAATTTTTCAAATCAAAGTTTTATGTGACAGGGAAGCTGTCAGAAATAAAAACTCAAAGATGCAGGAAAAATTGCATTTATGCTTTGGTTTAGTGAAGAATGGACAGCTCTGTAGAAATCTGATTAAACGGGCTGGGCGCAGTCCTCACGCTTGTAATCCTAGCACTTTGGGAAGCTGAGGCGGGAGGATTACCTGAGGTCAGGAGTTCAAGACCAGCCTGGCCAAAATGGAAAAAAACCCCAAATCTACTAGAAATGCAAAAAATTAGCTGGGAGTGGTGGCGGGCTCCTGTAATCCCAGCTACTCAGGAGCCTGAGGCAAGAGAATCGTTTGAACCTGGAAGGGAGAGGTTGCAGTGAGGCAAGATCACGCCACTGCACTCCAGCCTGGGCGACAAGAGCAAAACTCTGTCTTGATAAAAAAAAGAAAAAGTAAAGAAATATGATTGAACAAAAGGGATTGATCTAATGGTGAGATACTCAGGAAGGACTCGGTGAGGACCCTCTTCAGATATGTCTTGACCTCTCTGTATAGCGCTCCTTCCTCAAAGGTATGGGGCAGGACCCCTCTGAAATGAAGGTCCTCAAGGGAGATGAGAAAATGGAGAAAGTGACTGTATTAGTCTGTTTTCATGTTGTTTATAAAGACATGACTGAGAATGGGGAGAACAAGAGGTTTAATTGGACTTACAGTTCCACACAGCTGGGGAGGCCTCAGAATCATGGCAGGAGGTGAAAGGCACTTCTTACATGGTGGCAACAAGAGAAAATGAGAAAGATGCAAAAGCAGAAATCCCTGATAAACCTATGAGATCTTGTGAGACTTATTCACTACCATGAGAACAGTATGGGGGAAACTACCACCAGGATTCAAATTATCTCCCACTGGGTCCCTCCCACAATATGTGGGAATGATGGGAGTAAAATTCAAGATGAGATTTGGGTGGGGACAAGAGCCAAACCATATCAGTGACCTTTATGGGTTTTCCCACTTCCTTTGGGGAAGGAGGGTTGTAGGTTCTTCTTCTTATTATTATTATCATTATTATTATTATTATTATTATTATTATTATTATTTTCTGAGACAGGATCTTGTTCTGTTATCTAGGCTGGAATGCAGTCATGTGATCATAGCTCACTCCAGCCTTGAACTCCTAGTCTCCAGTGATATTCCCATCTTGACCTCCCCAAGTTCTGGGATTATAGGTGTGAGTCAACATGTCTGGCCTGAGTTCTAGTTTTTATGCCTCACCTTGGATAACAGGAACTCTGGTTTCTATGACTTTCTCTGAGGGAGAAAGAGGAGCAGAAGACAGGAGAGCAGGAGATGGGAGAGAGATTTTATATGTCTGAGGTGACTTCTGTGGCCTTCAATCTCCTTTAGTTTAAACTTCTCAGCATGCCAAAGCAACATACTTTGGGGTATTGTTTTCTGAGCCCCAACACTTACATAAGCATGTAGGCAGAATTCTAATTAGGTTTGTCTATTGGTTAGACAGATACTTTAAATTTGGTTATTTCTTATGCTCTATTTGTTTCTTTGGATTAAGTTTTTAAAAAGGTACAGCAGTCTTTCAGGAAAGTAGCTCCACATTGCTGAGAAATAATCTCAACTAACTTTTTGTAGCTAATGCAAGAAGCAAATGCTAGAACAAGAAAGAAAGAGTAATCTATTTTAATATGCTCAAAATCACTATTATATAAGAAATACACATTAAAAATCAAATTATTAAATATATTTAAATGCATAAGAAATACACATTAAAAATCAAATTATTAAACCATATTTAAATGCATATGAATTGACCATGGTGTGGCAAAACAGAGGTATCCATACACAATTGGTGAGTAAAAATTAGGACATTTCTCAGGAAGACTAGTTTGGCAAAGTCTGAAATGGCAGAAAACCAGATAAAACTGGTTTATGCAAATGAGGATGTCCACGTCACATAACTGAATTTTTAAAAATACCACTTGTATTAGTCCATTTTCATGCTGCTGATAAAGTCATACCCAAGACTGGGTAATTTACAAAGAAAGAGGCTTAATGCACTCACAGTTCCACATGACTGGGGAAGACTCTCAATCATGGCAGAAAGTGAAACGCATGTCTCACACGGTGGCAGACAAGAGAAGAGAGTTTGTGCAGGGAAACGGCCCTGTATAAAACCATCATATCTTGTGAGACTTATTCACTATCATGAGAACAGCATGGGAAAGACCTGCCCCACAATTTAATTACTTCACACCAGATCCCTCCCACAACACATGGGGATTAAAGATGATATTTGGGTGGGGACACAGCCAAACCATATCATCACTCAATATTCAGTGGGATTCTTTAATCTGAAAACTCAGGCTATTTACCCATTGTGGAAAATTGTAACCCATTATCTTTGATAGTGTCCCCTCTCCCATCCTTTGCTCTAGATTCGTTTCTGAAACACTTCTCAAAGATAATGAGAAATTGATAAGGAGTTGTCTAAGTATGGCACCCCCTGTGCAGAAATTACTGAGTGCTGCTTCAAAAATGCTGTGGCAGAGTAGGAGAAACAGATCCCAGTGCTCTCTGACTTCCCTCCTGGCCCACAATTGGTTGCTATTACATATTTTCCCAAATATCCACCCTCAAAATTTTGTGTCTTTATTATCTTCAGTTTTTCCATCACTTCCTCTAGCCTTTTTAAAACGAATAATTGAATGGGTGGGAACACATGTAAATGGAAAGTGACAATAAGGGAAAAACTATTCCAGCTTTTTTTATACATCCAACTCAAGCTTTGCTTGGCGGCAAAATGTCCCTACTTTTACCTCATACCTCTCCTTCATTAAAAGCAATTTTCTAGGAAGAGACCTATTTTATTAGCTAGACACAGACGTAGCACTGGAAAGAGACTATTAGAATTAACAAGTGTCCAGTGGTGAAATTCAAATTCTGAATGCCAGCTTGGAAGAGCAGCACTAAAAGAAAGGAAAAAAAAGATTATCCCTCCATTTGGTAATACAATACTATAAAGCCAGTCTTTTTGATCTTTGAGGGGAATATTGTGAAATTACACCTTTTCCTAACAATAAGGGCAAAACTCAAAATTATTTTGAGTGTTCATACATAACATTCAATCATTATATTTATAATTTTGAAATTCATATTCTAGGCTGTATACCACCATTCCCATTAGATCTCACAAAATTTATAACAAAATGGTTTAACAATGGCAAGAGAAGCAATTCCTTAAAAAGTCTCCAGTCTTCAAAGAAACAAGCAGACAAATGAATATTTGTTTTATATCTTGCTGAGTCCATCTATAGCTCCACCAATACAATTTTAGCAAGAGTGGGCTAAATTTACTGCATCAGCTCCTGCTTTCAACATTCACCCACTAATGCCTCATTTCTGGGCTTTCACCCTCAACAGTCTAATGAGTATTCTTATACCAAGTACTACTAGTGACATGGGTCGGTTCTGTGTCCCCACTTTAATCTAATGTCAAATTATAATCTCCCCATGTTGAGGAACGGGTCTGATGGGAGGTGACTGGATCATGGGTGTGGATTTTCTTGTTGTTTTCATGATAGGGAGTTCTCATGAGTTCTGATGGTTTAAAACTGTTTGGCACTTCCCCCCTTGGTCTCTCTCTTGCACCCTACCATGGTTAGACATGTGTGCTTCTCCTTCACCTTCTGCTATGACTGTAAGTTTCCTGACATCTTCCAGTCATGATTTCTGTGAAGCCTGTGGAACTGTGATTCAGTTAAACCTCTTTTCTTCATAAATTATTCAGTCTCAGGTAGATCTTTATAGCAGTGTGAGAACAATCTAATACAGAAAATTGGTACCAGCAGAGTGGGAGACTGCTATAAAGATACCTGAAAATGTGGAAGTAACTTTGGAACTGGGTAACAGGCAGAGGCTGGAACAATTTGGAGGGCTCAGAAGAAGAAAGGACAATGTGGTAAAGTCTGAAACTTCCCAGAGACTTGTTGAATTGTTTACATCAAAATGGTGATAGTGATACAGATAATGAATTCCAGGCTGAGGTCATCTTAGATGGAGATGAGGGACTTACTGGCTACTGGAGCAAAGGTCATCTTGCTATGTTTTAGCAAAGAGAATGGCAGCATTGTGCTATGCTCTAGGGATCTGTGAAACTTTGAACTTGAGAGAGATGATTTAGGGTATCTGTTGGAAGAAACTTCTAAGCAGCAAAGTGTTCAAGATGTGACGTGGCTGCTCCTAACAGTATACAGTCATACGCATTCTTGAGGGATGATCTGAAATTATAACATGTTTAAAAGGGAAACAGAGCACAGAGCATAAAAGTTTGGAAAAATTGCAACCTGACCATATAGTAGGAAAGAAAAACCCATTTTCTGGGAAGAAATTCAAGCTAGCTGCAGAAATTTATATAAGTGAAGAGAAGCCATATGTTAATAGCCAGGACAACGGAGAAAATGTCTTTAGGGCACATCAGAGACCTTCACAGTAGTCCTTCTCATCACAAGCCCAGAGGCCTAGCAGGCAAAAATTTGTTTTCTGGGTCAGGCCCAAGGGTGAGCTGCTCTGTGCATCCTTGGAACATGGCACCCTACGTCCCAGCCACTCCAGTTTTATCCATAGCTAAAAGGCCAAGGTACAGCTCAGGTCATTGGTTCAGAGGGTGCAAGCCCCAAGTCTTGGTGGCTTCCACATGGTGTTGGGCCTGCAGGTGTGCAGAAGACAAGAGTTGAAGTTTGAGAACTTCTGTCTGGATTTCAGATGATGTCTGCAAATGCCTGGATGTACAGGCAGAAGTATACTGCATGGGTGGAGCCCTCATGGAAAATCTCTACTAAGGCAGCGCAGAGGGCAAATGTGAGGTTGGAACACCCACATGGTCTCCACTGGGGCACTACCTGGTAGAGCTGTGAGAAAATGACCACTGTGCTCCAGACCCCCAGAATGCTAGGTCCACCAACAGCATGCACCATGCACCTGGAAAAGCCACAGACACTCACTGCCAGCCTATGAAAGCAGCCAATGGGCTGTATCCTGCAAAGTCACAGGGGAAGAGCTGCACAAGGCGTTGGGAGCCCACTTCTTGTATCAGTGTGGACTGGATGTGAGACATGGAATCAAAGGAGATCATTTTGGAACTTTAAGATTGAATGACTGCCTTGCTGAGTTTTGGACTTGCATGGGGCCTGTAGCCCCTTTGCTTTGGCCAATTTCTCCCACTAGGAATGGGAGTATTTGCACAATGCCTGTACCTCCATTGTATCTTGGAAGTAACTCCTAGGTGGAAGGGATTTGCCTGGGACTTGGACTTTTGAGTTATTCCTAGAATAAGTTAAGATACTTGGGGACTGTTTGGAAGGCATGATTGGTTTTGAAATGTGAGAAGGACATGAGATTTAAGAATAGCCAGTGGCAGAAAGATATGGTTTGGCTCTGTGTCCCCACCCAAATCTCATGTTGAGTTGTAATCTCCATGTGTTGCAGGAGAGGCCTGGTGGGAGGTGACTGAGACATGGGGGCAGATATCCCCCCTGCTTTTCTCATAATATTGAGTAAGTTCTCACAAGATCTGATGGTTTAAAAATGTTTGGCATGCTCCCACTTCGCTCTCTATCTCTCTCCTGCTGGGCTATGGTGAGACATGCTTGCTTCCCCTTCATTTTCTGTCCAAGTTCTAAGTTTCCTGAAGCCTCACAGTCTTGATTCCTGTTAAGCCTGTAAAATTGTGAGTCAATTAAACCTCTTTTCTTCATAAATTACCCAGTCTCAGGTGGCTATCTGTAGCAACATGAGAATGGACTAATACAACTAGTAAATTGCAAAATGATAAATCCATCAGAATTTTATTACCTTTTTATTTTAACTTATGGACTATCTGCTCCTATTGACTATGCTCTTTTGAAAACATTCATTTTCTGAGTTTTTCCACTTTTTTTTTTAGCTCTTTTTTCATATTCTTACTTCCTATAGGAAGGGAATCCCTCTGGTATAATGCTCAAATTTCTTCCCCCCCCCCATCCTATGATCAGTTAGCATTCTCATTCATTTACTAAGCTTCAATATAATCTTAATAGAAAAGACTTTCAAATCTACTATTCTAACATTCTGTAGAGCACTACACATGGTTAGATAAGTGTTAACTTTGACTCCCCATTGAGCTTCAATGCACTGTACAAGCAATGATCTTATAAGACTTCCCTAAACATCTATTTTCTCATCTGAAGGAAGATGCGTAATAAGATTTCCTATCATATTGGAATTGTCCTACTAATTCATTTATATTGTTATTATCTGGGTGTCTGACATGTAAGCGACAACCACTGAATACATATTTACTAAAGAGCTATTGCTCCTACTTTTCCTGCTATTTTCAGCTAAGATGTCCCATCCTCCAGGAAACTTTCCCTGATCTCTTTCATTAGGCAACCTCCTGTGGCTTCCAAGGGCAGACTATACTACTCTTATCATAGCTCTATAAACCTTTATTGTAATTGTGCATGATATTTATCACAATATCAATAACTTGACAGCATCAACAACTGACTATGTTTTCCATAAATTCCTTGAGGGAAGGTAGATAGTATGTCTTGATTGTGTTTCTATTTCCAGTGCCAAGAGTAAGTTAAATAATTGGCATAAAGTCAAATTAAAGATCTAGGCTAATATTCCAGTACAAACCTGCCAGGAATAACTGCACTCATTCTCCCTATACCATACTGCTGTCAGGTGCAATGCTTACATTACTCTAACTTCAATGATGGTTATGTGTTTACTTCATATGTTGGATTATTAACTCCAGGGACTGGTCAACAATCTGGTCTGTGATCCAGGTTCATTAACAATCTTTTTCTCTCATTCAGTTGCTGAATCAGTAGCCAGTTACCACAAGTAATGGTGCCTGGGTGTGTGATAGTCCCACTGCAAGGATGTGAGCCAATTCAGAGTGTTTCATACTTGCTAAAATTTTCATCTAGCTGAGCTCCCAGCAAAATCAATCTTGGCTCTACATTCAATGAGAGAACCCTACAAAATTACAACACATTTTAATGCTTATTGAAATCAAATAGATTCTGTGAAACCTGCAGAGATTTTTTTACCTCTAAAGGGTAATGATTACCTTTACATTCATTCTCTTAAGAGATTCTCAGAAGCTAAAGAAATAGCCAAACAGAATTGCAATTAAAAAGAAAAACTCACCAGAAATCACTTATTCATATTTTTAAACCCAAAAGATGTTTCATATACTCTTTTTCTTACTTCATTATGAAGTATTTTTAAAGTTGTACTCCTTCCATAATTCATCTTGAGAATAATACTTCTTTGACTTATATCCCTTTGGTTTAAACTATGATCAACAAAATTGTATCTATTAATGAAAAACATCTCTAAAATAAAAGACCGCAAGGAATTTTATACTCCTAAATACATGAATATTTAAGGAAACTTTAAGACTTGTTACATTACATAGAAAACCATCATTAGGAAGAAAAATTAGCCTATAAAGTCCCTGTTAGAACTGTAAGGGGATCAGAAGAGCTCTCAGATGAAAACTCACTCTATTCCAGAACCTCTTGAAAAATAGTTCTTATAAGTATTAATCACACCATAATTTGGAGATATTTATGAAAGTATCAGCAAATTATTTAATTGATTTTCTGCTCTGTTTTTTTAGATGTTCTTTCTTATTATGACAAAATATGTTTCCCTATAACTTTCCTCTATTAATAGTAGACTAAACCAAAATATATACTGTTTTTCCAATGTTATTTATAAAAATATTTGGATATCAGAATTATTCTGCATTTAGTACTATCCTGTTCTGAAATTAACATCACAGCATTATTAATAAGTTTGGGTCTGTGCTGAAGAAAAAATAATACTTGGAATGATAAATTAAGTAACTCAGAGTATGGTTTTGCAGCAAGAAAAACAAAATGACATTGAAAAGGGTAGAACAATCTATATATAGCATTGGAAATCTTTCAAGAAAGGAAAAGGGTATTCAATAAAGTAAAATTAGTTTGTTTCAAAGTCAATGATCTTTAAGAGGTGTTTCATAAAGAGCTCAAGTTCACATATTTTATTGATAAAGCCTACGTTTGTTGTTTCTTAAAAAAAGGTGAGTTTGCAAATATCTTTATGAGCTATGAGTTATGAGCTACATTTTGTGAGATATTACTTCTTTCATCTGGTTGCATTATATTCAAATTGTAGAAAAAGGGGCAATTTGAGAGGCATAAGCAGTTCAACTTGAAAGTTCATCTTGAAAATCAAAATGTAAAATTTAAAATTCACATGACGGGCATGTGAAAGCAAAAGTTGTAAACTAAGGTACACTTAAGAGTTGAAGAAACATAGCTCAAATTTTGTGGGAAATACCAATAGGCAGATGTTGTATGATCCCCCAAAATTGTTAAAATAAATGTAGCCGGTACTGTAATATTCATTTAGGCAAAATGTTTAAACCTTTACTTTTTTAACAATTCATTTAATGTGTTCAAAAATAAAGGCCTTCACAACTCCTCAGGCAGAAAAATGGGAGTTGTTTTTATTTGAAGAAGACACTCAATTTCAGGAATTTACTTTTATGGTTTGTTTATCTCAATGATTCTCTGAGTTAGTCCTGGGACTGGCGGCATGACCTGGCACTTATGAGAGCTGACAATACTTATGCTTACCCCAAACCTACTGAATCAGAAATTCCAGGGACAAGGCCTACCAGTACATCTTTTAACAGGCCCATCAGGTGATTCTGATACATGCTAAAATTGGATTTATCTTATATTTTCTGGACATAATGTTCCAGAACTAGATGAAATAGACAGTAAGGCAGATGAAGAATCCGAGTACCCTGGAGTCCTTGTTTGTTTAAATTTACCTTCTTGCTAAAAACCATGCTTCCATTTTAAAAACCATGTAATACAGGTATTAAACCTTAACTTTCCATTGATTATTTTGTTTACAAGGAGTAGGACTGGGACCAGTGTACCAGTCCTTGACTCTGTACAGGTTCTGCTCTATGTTTACTCTGCTTTCTACAGGCCTTTAATTATTTTCCACTTCTCTACAAATCCACATACATACACTACAGCTTTGAAGATCAAGCTGTCAATTCATGGATTCACTCCATCCTAAAATGATCAATTACTGTGCCTGTTTCCCTGACATTTTCTAAAATCATCGAGGGGCAAAAATGACTGACCTTCAAGTAAGTAAATATGGATTTCAAAGCATAAGTGTTCCCAAATATACAAACAAGCTCTCAATTTTTCTGTCATCTAGAATAGATTAAACAAGAAAAGCAACCACAAGGCTCTCTTTGATAGGAGATTTCAGTTAAACATATTTTCTTTTTGCAATTCAATGTTTTTGTTTTTCAAATGAGAAATCTCAATATTAAAACAAATTTAAAGTGAGATTGTTCTGGTTGAAGGAGGGAATCAGGAGAGCCTTCAAGCAGCTTTTCCTTCCACAGCTCCACAGACATGTCTTTAGAACCCAAATTTTTGCACAGTCAAATCTGAAAACCGATCTAACACATTTTCTTCCATGGGCACCTCTCTGTTCATTAGAGATGGATTTACAAGGATTAACATAAACAGAAGTTATACATATTTTTTGGCTTGGGCAGAATAATGAGCCAATAAATTGAATCATAGAAGAGAGAAACAAGACATTTCTCAAATACTGAGCAGAAAGCAGTCTGGCCACATCTGTACTGCAAAGACGCTATTGTTGCCTCAATCTGGAATGCTCTCTGGCCAATCCTTTGTCACTTCACAATTTCTATTTATTCTTGAAAATCCTAATAAAGCTCTACTTCCTTTGTAAAGGCTCCACCACAGAAAGTTCTATCTTTCTACTGTTCTACTTTTTATCTTAAACAGATTTCCAGTATTACATAACACCCAAACATTTTACTGGAAATATTTGCCCACAGCTTTATCTCACCCTGAAGTTCAGTTATAATCCCTCATTCATCTTTCTATTTCTAACACCGAATATAGGTGTGGCACAGGACAGGCATTTAATAAATTGATATTTAAGTAATCAAAACTACAAAGGAAAAATAAGGCAATTATTTGCATAAAAGTTTTTACAGAACCATAGAAAAACTAATTATACATAAAGCAGATGTCTTTTTTATTATAATAATCTAAACTTCTACTTTCTACTTTATTGTGAATGTATAGACTTGTTTATGAAATAATCTTGTTTTTTCACGTAATTGTGAGAACATTTCCTTATCACCATTGTGCGTTACTGATTCATTCACACTTTTAGCCTAACATGGCTATAGATGAATCACACTGTTTGGGTAGCAGTCTGATCATTTGCTGTTAGATACACTGAAATGTGAATTTTCAGCTCTTGTAGGAAAGTTTATCATCAGGCATGCAATCAATTCTTAGGAAATTATTTCCATGAAAGCCGGAACTCAAACAACTCTGTTAATATATGCAGAGCCTATCCTTTAGTTAAAGTAACTTATATTATTAGTGAAAATGGTCAATTTTCTTGAGCAAATAAAATAAAAGCACAGATAGCAAGCACAGAAATAATGAGATATAAACTTACCATAGAGTAATATTACCATAGAAAAGAACTTTTTAATATCATATAATTTTCCATGATGATGTCAAATTTTATTTAAAGAAAATATTTCGGAATTACTTCAAATTTAAAAAGGAGCCAACTATCACACACTTTCAAAAATTCATAATAACATGAAGCCTTTTGGTGAAATCATATTATACCACATAGTCACTTGATCGTGAAAAAACTGGAATTGCCACACTTTAGTAATAAGTACATTTCCACAAACTAATAGATTCCTCTCATTTTTCAATTTGAATTAGTGATTTAATTTAAATACTGCAAACCTGAAGACAATTAAGGATAAGTGTGATATGATATGGTGCTTCAAATATGTAGAATAAATAATACATTGGGAAAAGATAACTGCTTTAAAATACATTAAATTGATAGAAAGTAAAATAATACTGAATCTTACATTTGTAAAGTTTGCATATTACTAGTTCACATACATTATATCCTTTAATCTCACAATAACCTCCCCATGTCATGGTTTCTATCCTGTGCTACTGGACTCCCTGGAGATCTCACAATGGCCCCCGGGGACTACCAGAAAGAAAAGAGAGAAATATGGCACACTCCAGACCTCCTGTCTCCAGGCTTATGCTTCATTCAGAGAAGCTATCCTATATTTATCTTTCTGTCATAATTTCTGCTTTCTCCTATTTTTCTTCTGTATGATTTTGTTAGTGCAAACTCAGGACAAGAAGAAATTGAAAACTAGTATTGTAAGGAGTTCAGGTAAACCTTTGACAATGGTGACAGACCTTAATTTACAGCAAAGACTAAAATAAAGAAAGGTGTGCTGAAGTCATTGATGACTTTTAGCTATCTAATGTCCCTTAAATTAAGGGACATTAATCTAAACACACACCAGAGGAAGGCAGAACTAGGACAAGGTTTCTTTAATTCCTAAATTGTTTTCACTTAGAAATCTTTAGATTCCAATCTAAAACTTAGAATTATGAGGTTTTTTTCCACTTGCATTTCCATCAAATATCAACTTCAGTTTGCATAAATACTAAAACTAGTTTTATTAGATACAGTAAAGAATTTTAATTTTACCATAACCTCAAATAAATATCAATCATATACATAACAAAAAGATGTACAAAGTTGTATTAGTGCTTGTTATTCATTAATAATTGTAATCATTTTCTGAAGCAAAAGACTGCCTTGATATTGTAACTCCTTAAAGTTTCAGGGATTTATTAATCCTAGGGTCTTTAAAAATTATAAGACATATTTTAATAATTTGAAACATTTTGAAAAGTGTAAAGAAAGTAGAAAAATTCACTTTAAAACTTAAAAAAGTAAAATGTCATATGATAGCCAATATTAAAATTGTGCCTGGTTAGCTGTATTTGTCACATGTTCTCCCAGATCTCATCAGATTACTAATAAAGACAAATATAGTTGTATATAGTAGATGCCATGTTACACTGTAAACTAGAACTGTCAACCTTTAGACACTGGGAAGAACTTCCATGACCTATATTTTTGTAGAATTAAACTAAAAATCACAATATTTGTATCACCAGGCTATGCTGCCAAAAAGCAGTTTAAAAACAGCAACAACACACACACACACACACACACACACACACACACACACATAATCAAAAACAAAATAACAAAAACTCTATGCCATGATACTATTGTCGGACTGTCCGTCCATTACATCTAAAATTCAAATGACTGCATCTATCAGATAATTAGGGGCCATCTGTCTGCTGCTTAGGTACTACTTAAAGTATGTGACCTTTACTTTCCAACTCTGTCCTCCCTATAGTGTCACTCTTACAATATCTATTAGAGATGTCAAATTGTAGAAAATATCTTAGTATATAGGATGTGTAAAGAAGAGAGTGATGGATTCCACATATTGTGGGATAAAAGGTCCATACAACTAAGGAGTTTTGTCTTGGGCATGACCAACACCGATCGTTCTATAAAGATACTGCTGGGGGCGTCATGTGATTTTCCATGTACACTGTCTGTTTTCAGTGCTGAAGGGGTAAGAATTGGAGCTATAAGGAAAGACACAATATCAATGATTACAGGAATGCAACAGCTGGAATCTGATTAGCCACTGAGAAAAGAGCTGAAAGCTAGGCAACTCCACTCGTTGTGGATATGTGGACCTTGGAAGACCCAGCAGAGTCAAGAGAGATAAACACTGAGTCTAGATAGACAGACCTTCCTTCAATGACAAACAGGAACAAATAAATCAATGATTACGAAAACAAATACAACATCATCCTAAGGACTCAGTAGACAAGCCAATCAACTGATATTGATCTACCTGGGGAAGACTAGATATTTTTCTAAAAAAAAACAGTTAAAAATCTGTTTACTAACTTAAAGATATACATAGCAATGTACATTTCATATAAGCAAAGCATTAAACTCCAAAGAATAAACCAGGATAAAAAGGCTATATAATAAAGTAAAGAAGAAGGAATATAATTGAGATATTCAAAGAACCAAAATTTCAATAGCAGCAGTGGTGGTATTAATGAGTGGAATTGTTCCTATACACAAGAAAATGATATAAATAATGTAAGGTAAATCTGGGATGCTGTCACAATACATAGAATAGTGAAAAGAGATGAAAGTATTAAGGAATGAGGTGCTAGATATAAAAGGCTGAGAGTAGGGAGTCATCCAGAGCATTATAGGTATCCTTTGGGAAGAAAACAGGAAAAATATATTATTTCAATAATACATTATTATATCATTTCAATAATAGTTCACTATCAGCTCTTAAGAAAATCCCTGGCTCTGACTGCCAACTACTGATGGTGCCCCTTTTCTTTAAATTTGCATACCTTTTAGCATAACAAAATAAATCTATAATCAGTAATTTTCATTATAGAAGGTCAAAAAGTTCAGTAATATATATTAATACTCATTAATAACAAAAATAAGAAGCAATCTGTTCATGTTAAATCTAGCTGTGTCACAGCTTTTGACCTTGAGACAAACCATAGTCATCCTAGGATTCACTTATTTTAACTCCCAAACAGGTTTGAAATGATGATTGTGGATGGTGGTGAGTAGTAGATATGAATCCAATTTAGCTCAAATAAAATTAATTGAACATTAAAATATTTTAAGCAATGGGTTGGCCATTGTAAGATCTATGAAAAACTAAAACAGACTTCCATCTTAAATATCTCATGTCAAAGTAAGGAAGACCTATCCAAAACCCTTTCCAGTTTTGACTTTCCAGAATTAATTGTCATTGTATTAAGATGTTTAAAAAACCAAGGAGATGGGGTTGTTTGTTTTTTTCTTGTAAATTTGTTTGAGTTCTTTGTAGGTTCTGGATATTAGCCCTTTGTCAGATGAGTAGATTGGAAAAATTTTCTCCCATTCTGTAGGTTGCCTGTTCACTCTGATGGTAGTTCCTTTTGCTGTGCAGAAGCTCTTTAATTTAATGAGATCCCATTTGTCAATTTTGGCTTTTGCTGCCGTTGCTTTTGGTGTTTTAGACATGAAGTCTTTGCCCATGCCTATGTCCTGAATGGTACTACCTAGGTTTTCCTCTAGGGTTTTTATGGTATTAGGTCTAACATTTAAGTCTCTAATCCATCTTGAATTAATTTTCGTATAAGGAGTAAGGAAAGGATCCAGTTTCAGCTTTCTACTTATGGCTAGCCAATTTTCCCAGCACCATTTATTAAATAGGGAATCCTTTCCCCATTTCTTGTTTCTCTCAGGTTTGTCAAAGATCAGATGGCTGTAGATGTGTGATATTATTTCTGAGGACTCTGTTCTGTTCCATTGGTCTATATCTCTGTTTTGGTACCAGTACCATGCTGTTTTGGTTACTGTAGCCTTGTAGTATAGTTTGAAGTCAGGTAGCATGATGCCTCCAGCTTTGTTCTTTTGACTTAGGATTGTCTTGGAGATGCGGGCTCTTTTTTGGTTCCATATGAACTTTAAAGCAGTTTTTTCCAATTCTGTGAAGAAAAACTCATTGGTAGCTTGATGGGGATGGCATTGAATCTATAAATTACCTTGGGCAGTATGGCCATTTTCACGATATTGATTCTTCCTATCCATGAGCATGGTATGTTCTTCCATTTGTTTGTGTCCTCTTTTGTTTCACTGAGCAGTGGTTTGTAGTTCTCCTTGAAGAGGTCCTTTACATCCCTTGTAAGTTGGATTCCTAGGTATTTGATTCTCTTTGAAGCAATTGTGAATGGAAGTTCATTCCTGATTTGGCTCTCTGCTTGTCTGTTACTGGTGTATAAGAATGCTTGTGATTTTTGCACATTAATTTTGTATCCTGAGACTTTGCTGAAGTTGCTTATCAGCTTAAGGAGATTTTGGGCTGCGACAATGGGGTTTTCTAAATATACAATCATGTCATCTGCAAAGAGGGGACAATTTGACTTCTTCTTTTCCTAACTGAATACCCTTGATTTCTTTCTCTTGCCTGATTGCCCTAGCCAGAACTTCCAACACTATGTTGAATAGGAGTGGTGAGAGAGGGCATCCCTGTCTTGTGCCAGTTTTCAAAGGGAATTTTTCCAGTTTTTGCCCATTCAGTATGATATTGGCTGTGGGTTTGTCATAAATAGCTCTTATTATTTTGAAGTACATTCCATCAATACCGAATTTATTGAGTGTTTTTAGCATGAAGGGCTATTGAATTTTGTCAAAAGCCTTTTCTGCATCTATTGAGATAATCATGTGGTTCTTGTCTTTGGTTCTGTTTATATGCTGGATTATGTTTATTGATTTGCGAATGTTGAACCAGCCTTGCATCCCAGGGATGAAGCCCACTTGATCATGGTGGATAAGCTTTTTGATGTGCTGCTGAATCCGGTTTGCCAGTATTTTATTGAGGATTTTTGCATTGATGTTCATCAGGGATATTGGTCTAAAATTCTCTTTTATTGTTGTGTCTCTGCCAGGCTTTGGTATCAGGATGATGTTGGCCTCATAAAATGAGTTAGGGAGGATTCCCTCTTTTTCTATTGATTGGAATAGTTTCAGAAGGAATGGTACCAGCTCCTCCTTGTACCTCTGGTAGAATTCAGCTGTGAATCCGTCTGGTCCTGGACTTTTTTTCGTTGGTAGGCTATTAATTATTGCCTCAATTTCAGAGCCTGCTATTGGTCTATTCAGGGATTCAACTTCTTCCTGGTTTAGTCTTGGAAGAGTGTAAGTGTCCAGGAAATTATCCATTTCTTCTAGATTTTCTAGTTTATTTGCATAGAGGTGTTTATAGTATTCTCTGATGGTAGTTTGTATTTCTGTGGGGTCAGTGGTGATATCCCCTTTATCATTTTTTATTGCGTCTATTTGATTCTTCTCTCTTTTCTTCTTTATTAGTCTTGCTAGCAGTCCATCAATTTTGTTGATCTTTTCAAAAAACCAACTCCTGGATTCATTGATTTTTTGGAGGGTTTTTTGTGTCTCTATCTCCTTCAGTTCGGGCAAAGGATATGAACAGACATTTCTCAAAAGAAGACATTCATACAGCCAACAGACACATGAAAAAATGCTCATCATCACTGGCCATCAGAGAAATGCAAATCAAAACCATAATGAGATACCTTCTCACACCAGTTAGAATGGCGATCATTCAAAAGTCAGGAAACAACAGGTGCTGGAGAGGATGTGGAGAAATAGGAACACTTTTACACTGTTGGTGGGATTGTAAACTAGTTCAACCATTATGGAAAACAGTATGGCGATTCCTCAAGGATCTAGAACTAGAAGTACCATATGACCCAGCCATCCCATTACTGGGTATATACCCAAAGGACTATAAATCATGCTGCTATAAAGACACATGCACACGTATGTTTATTGCGGCACTATTCACAATAGCAAAGACTTGGAATCAACCCAAATGTCCATCAGTGACAGACTGGATTAAGAAAATGTGGCACATATACCCCATGGAATACTATGCAGCCATAAAAAAGGATGAGTTTGTGTCCTTTGTAGGGACACGGATGCAGCTGGAAACCATCATTCTTAGCAAACTATCACAAGAACAGGAAACCAAACACCGCATGTTCTCACTCATAGGTGGGAACTGAACAATGAGATCACTTGGACTCGGGAAGGGGAACATCACACACTGGGGCCTATCATGGGGAGGGGGGAGGGGGAGGGGGGAGGGATTACATTGGGAGTTATACCTGATGTAAATGACGAGTTGATGGGTGCTGACGAGTTGATGGGTGCAGCACAGCAACATGGCACAAGTATACATATGTAACAAACCTGCACGTTATGCACATGTACCCTAGAACTTAAAGTATAATAATAATAAAAAATAAAAATAATAATAAATTTAATGTAAGGCAAACTAAAATATACTCATTGCTTCATAACTTCTATGGCAATGTTATATTTTGGTGCACATAAATATTTTCATTAATATGTATACCCAAACTTTTGTAGTGTCTGTGGAAAACTGTATAACACATTTAATGAAATTATTGAAAAATGAGAGAAATAATAATTACTGTTAAGAAAACTGTTTATCAAACTGTTCAAGTCTTTGTATATATAGTATTTGTCGGCTTATAACTCCATGGAAATAAATCTTTAAAATCTGTATAGTAAAAAAGAAACAAACAAACAAAATGTAAACACCTTCTCTGTTTACCAATCCTTGGCCAGCTCTGATTTGTTTCACCAATAGGTTGTTCGGCATATAACTGGGTCATTCTGGCCTTTGTAGATTAAGATGTTTTGTATATCATCCCTTTAAGAATTGGACTTTTGTCTGTTTCCCAATAAAAAATGTAGGGAAGTGGTTATTATTAAAATTTACACCCTAAAAAAATAATAATACAAAAATTAAAAAAAAAAAAAACCAAGGAGAAAAAAAAATACTTTCATATGTCTTAGAAAAAAAAAGTAGAAAAAAATCAATTCTTACACATGGAAATTCTAAGAATCCTTATGAAGAAATGGCATGTTTTGAGTAATTCATGTATTTTCTGCTTGACAACTTGGACCATCTCTGCCTGATGTCTGCAATTACTTTTAGTTCTTGGAATCCAGGATGGCTCTAAGAAGCTCACCTATACCATAACTTGAAAATGTTCCTCTGTGAGAGTCCAAATTATTGCTATTTTAAAAGTCTCCATGTTTACATTTTTCTTTTATGGAAGATTTGTAGTTGGGCAACAGTGGACTTCAGCAAATCCATCTGCCCTGCTGTCATGCAGGGTACTTCCATCAGCCTACTGGTTTCTGTCACTGTCTGTCTAGTTCCAGGAATTTGGTTTGCTTCAGTACAGTCTCATGATTAGTGACTATTTCAGGAATCTAAACATAAATATTTTTACTTCTAAGAACTTGCCTTAGTAATTGTGGACGAACAGTATTAGTCTTTATATATAACTGTAACTTGCTATAGAAGTTTGATCATCAGTAATCACACCATACTATGTGACAGCAATAGCCTTAACACTTTGGTTCTTTTTTGTTAAACTAAAATTAAACTGAATGATTTTCTTCTCTTTAATTTTTGGAAGGAGAAATAATATGCTGTACTACTTATATTTCATCTAAAATTTCAAGAAAACTTTTTAGTATACTTTCATAATTGCATCTATCTTCAAATTAAATTAGGGTCTGTTGTACCAAAGTAATAATTCATTTGCTGAAACAACGGCATAACTACGTTCTAGATACTGTGTTTGATGCTGAAAATGCAGAAAGCAAAAACCAGCATCCTTGCTCTGAGAAAATTTAGTTCAGGAGCATGGAATCCAAACATTGTTGAGCATAAAAGTGATGCTGGGAACTTAAAGAAAAAAAAAAAAAAAGATGTCTGGGAAAGTCATGGTTGAGTAGACAGAAGTACTGATTGATGTTTCATAAGGAAAAGCAGGAATTTGCTTCTTGTATGGAAAAATAAGAACATTCCACACAAAATTAGTATCATGTAAAAAGACATGGTTTGGGGATACAAACCCATGTATTAGGGAACAAGCAACAACGGCTCCTCTTTATGTGATTTGGGCACTGCCACTTGGTATGGCAAGTCTTGGAGGGTAAAAAGTGATAGTGTGGTGAGATAATATGCTGGCATGAAAACAAAACCAGAGCTGTTTAAGCTAATTTAGCGAGTTACAGGATCTTTACACAATAAGAACTTAAGCACAGTAGGGAAGGCAACTCTAAACAACCTCACCTACCCCGCCAAAGTGAAGGCAGCAATTGCAATTTCAAAACATATAAGAAAGAAAGGAGAGGAAACACAGGCTGGTGAAAAAAGTTGGCCAAAACAAAAAGAAAAAAAAAAGCAGATCTTTTATTCTCCACATTTCTTTGAACCTATACGCTACCTAGGACAACTCCTTGAATTATTTTAATCCCCCCTTATTTAATGACCTAAAACATCTACCTCGACATTTGCAACTAGCTATGTAAGCCTAGGGAAGTTATCAAACTCTCTCTGCTCAGTTTCCTGAGCCATCAAGTGAAGACAATTAAAATAATCCATGAGGAATAAATACAGTTAACCAAACCTTATTGGCCCAATGGTGGACACATACTCAACCCCAAATAAATAACTGTGGTTATCACTCAGGTACTTTGACAAAACTAATGCCCAGAAATACTGGTTGACTTGTCCAAAGCCATAGAGTCTAGAGAAATGAAAAACAAATTTTATTCAATAAGAGAAGGAGTCAAGAATGTTTTAAGTGGTTTCTAATGTTTAGAAAGCATAGGCCTGTGATGCTCACAATGCCTTTAGAAGAAAGACGTAAGAGGAATTATCCTCTCAGTCCTACAGGTGAAGAAGACGTGGCCACTGACAGAAGTCAAATAACTTGTGCACCATGTCTCCTAGACACAGAACTAACCTTCCCATTTCAGGTACTGTACAATGATTCATAGATATGCTCCTTCTCTACCTTGGTGGTTGGTTGGGCCTTAGAGAACAACACAGATGAATGGTTCAGAGCATTGATGCTACTTAACCATGAGCCTGAGGAGAGCATGCAATCCTTATGGTCTATAAGGCCTTAGTCACTTCTCTACTTAAGAGATTTCAC
Source organism: Macaca thibetana thibetana (assembly GCF_024542745.1). Taxonomy (NCBI): domain Eukaryota; kingdom Metazoa; phylum Chordata; class Mammalia; order Primates; family Cercopithecidae; genus Macaca; species Macaca thibetana. The sequence goes on along the minus strand of NC_065589.1, from coordinate 112,720,062 downwards.
ATTTTTAAATCTTTTAAATATAACAGGATCTTGGGGAAATTAAAAGCTAAGGAGTACAATGTGCAAACAAACTATTTTATCACAGATGTGGGTGACAGACACAAATTAAACAATTAGCAACACTGGTAATGGTAGAAAACCCAGATAACATTCAAACTCAAAGGAGAAGGGAAAAATATATACACACATAACTAGGTAATGTGTAATTTTTTCACTCACAAATTGAATAACACCAGAGACCAGACAGGTTTAAGCTTCTTGCTTTCAGATGCAGTTGATAAGCGTATGGCAGTGATGGGCTAATGGCTTGGGCCATGAGCCCAGTAATGAATGTTCAAGCTCATGAAAACTGGCATGGGTTACGACTGCACAAAACAGGATACCAAAGTGTTATCAACTGAAAGTCTAAATGAGATCAGCTTTTAAATTTTTTAACAACTCCATATGGCCAGTCAAATCAAAGAGGAAAGAGCTATGTATTAAACACTAGAGTTTTATTGACTGGAAATGAAAAGCAGAGAACTTTCTGTGAAAGCTGACACCATTCCCTAGGAAAGGTCTAGAACAATATATCCACTGGTTTCCTAAAACAAGGAAAAATTAAAACAGTAGCTTCAACTGTACCTTTATGATGACGTGGAGAAAAACTGATAAAATAATAGAATTGAAGCTGAACTTAAAGGTACTTTTTAATAATTTCATATCCACTACATGAATCTCACTAATATATCTTTATCACATGATCACCCAATGATCTCTATAACATTAGCAGAAATGGGAAACTCACTGTTTGTTACCCAGCTTAACCAGAAGTTGGAAAACATCAAATGCCAGCTATATAAAGCTTTTTATTATGGATTTTTTCTATTATACATATAAGCAAAAAAAGTATAGATTCAATTTATCTCTGTGTTCTTGAACAAGTCACCTATTTGCTTTAAACTCAGTTCTTCATTTATAAAATAAGCACATATCTACCTAAGTTAGAAAACTATAAACATTAGATATAATAAACTAAAAATGCATAGCATGGTGTCTGGCTTTAGTTGCCCCACTTACAAAACATAACTTACCATATAGAATCTTAGCCATTTAATGATAAGGAATGTTATCTCTAGAAATTTTTCTAGCTAAAGACATTTTGGAATGCACCTACATGTTTAATACTTGTTTATTCAATAGAAATCACTGATTGTTATCCAAAGGTCTCAATGGCTCATTCAAATTGACTATATAACCAAGCTGATTAAGTAAATTTAGCCATTCATAACAAAATGCACAAACACACACACAAAAACATGACAAGCAAAGCAAGTTGAATTAAAAGGTTAATATGAAAATGTGGAGCTTGAGGGCCAAGATAGCTGACCAGATGCAGCCAAGAAGCAATTCTCCTACTGAGAGAAATCAAAATATCTAGTGAACCATCATACCTCAAGCAGATCTTCTGGGAGAAAACTGAAAGTCCACAGAGAGGCAACACAGACACTGAGGATGAAGAGGGAGGGAGTTGCACAAAGTTGCTGAGCACCAGAACTGGCTCTCAGCCCTTAATAGGTCCTGAGGAAGAAGTGAATAAAGGAAATAAGAGAGGACACAAACAAATGGAAAAACATTCCATGCTCATGGATAGGAAGAACGAATATCATGAAAATGACTATACTGCCCAAAGTAATTTATAGATTCAATGCTATCCCCATCAAACTAGCATTGACTTTCTTCACAGAAGAAAAAAAAAACTACTTTAAATTTCATATGGAATCAAAAAGACCCCATATACCCAAGACAAGCCTAAACAAAAAGAATAAAGCTGGAAGCATCACACTACCTGACTTCAAACTACACTACAAGGCTATAGTCACCAAAACAGTATGATACTGGTACCAAAACGGACATATAGACCAATGGAGTGAACAGAAACTTCAGAAATAACACCACACATTTACAGCCATCTGATCTTTGACAAACCTGACTAAAACAAGCAATGGGGAAAGGATCTCCTATTCAACAAACGTTGCTGTGAAAACTGACTAGTCATACGCAGAAAGCTGAAACTGGACACCTTCCTCACACCTTAAACAAAAAGCAACTCAAGATGGATTAAAGACTTAAATATAAAACCCAACACATTAAAAACCCTAAACAAAAACCTAGTTAATATCATTCAGGACATAGGCATGCACAAAGACTTCATAACGAAAATGCCAAAAGCAATTGCAACAAAAGCCAAAATTGACAAATGGGATCTAATTGAACTAAGAAGCATCTGCACAGCAAAAGAAACTATCAGAGTGAACAGGCAACCTTCACTAGAATGGGAGAAAATTTCTGCAGTCTCTCCATCTGACAAAAGTCTAATATCCAGAATCTACAAGGAACTTAAACAAATTTACAAGAAAAAAACTACCCCATCAAAAATGGGTGAAGGATAAGAAAAACACTTATCCAAAGAAGCCATGTAAACGGCCAACAAACATATGAAAAAAGCTCAACATCACTGATCATTAGAGAAAGGCAAATCAAAACCACAATGTCATGCCAGTCAGAATAATTAACAATTATTAAAAAGTTAAGAAACAATAGATGCTGCTGAGGCTGTGGAGAAATAGGAATACTTTTACACTGCTGGTAGGAATGTAAATTAGTTCAACCATTGTGGAAGACAGTACGGTGATTCCTCAAGAATCTAGAACCAGAAATACCATTTGACCCAGCAATCCCATACTGGATATATACCCAAAAGATTACAAATCATTCTATTATAAAGACACATGCAAATGTATGTTTATTGCAGCACTACTTACAATAGCAAAGTTATGGAACCAACCAAAATGCCCATCAATGATAGACTGGATAATGAAAATGTGGTACATATACACCATGCAATGCTATGTAGCCATAAAAAGGAATGAGATCATGTCCTTTGCAGGGACATGGATGAAGCTGGAAGCCATCATCCTCAGCAAACTAACACAGTAACAGAAAACCAAACACCATATGTTCTCACTCATAAGTGGGAGTTGAACAATGAGAACATATGGACACAGGGAGGGGAACAACACACACCAGGGCCTATTATTGGGTGGTAGGCAAGAGGAGGGAACTTAGAGGACAAATCAATAGGTGCAGCAAACCGCCATGGCACATGTATACCAATGTAACAAACCTGCACGTTCTGCACATGTAACCCGGAACTTAAAGGAAAAAAAAAAAAAAAAAGAAAGAAAACGTGGTACATACATACCGTGGAATACTATGCAGCCATAAAAAGAGCCAAATTATGCCATATTACAACAACATAGATACAGTTCGAGACATTATCCTATGCTAATTAATGCAGAAACAAAAAAAACTAAAACTAAAAACCAAAACAAAAAACCAACACCACAAGTAAAGTGGGAACTAAACTTTGGTTACCCGTAGACATGAAGATGGGATCATTAGACACTGGTGGAAATAAGAGAGGGTAGAGAGAGAAGGAGGGAGACAAGGTTTGGAAAACTATCTATTGGGTACTATGCTCACTAACCGGGTGACATATTCAATCATACTGCAAAACTCAGTATCATACAATACACCCAAGTAACAACCTGGTATACCCAGGTAACAACATGTACTCCTGAATCTAAAATAAAAGTTGTAAAAAAAGAATTCATTTTTTAAAAAATGAAAATATGCCCTAAGTTTCAGTTTCTTATTATGACTATCTGCAATGACCTCTCTTTTTACATGTAAAATCAATGATATAAAAATAATTACATTTTCTCAAAATATCTAAACATTCCAATAAAATTGAAACATTCATATACAATTACAAAGAAAATCTTTTCTTATTCTTATCTGTCTTTCCCTTAATACTGTTTTCCTTAAGTCTATGTGTTTTAAAAATTAATTTATAAACATTGTTTAATGTCAGTTTCATGATAATACAAAAATTCACTTGTTTGTATTTTCTCTACTCTAGTCTCTACCAAACATTAAACATGAAAGATGTGGCTTCTAGCCAGAACTCATTACTGAGTGAATCTGAGAGAAGTGGAAAAAATCTGTTTCTCAAGTTACTCATATATAAAAGAAAAGTAATGCCTATCCTGCCTCCCTAAGAAGGGTTTTTTAAAAAAATGCAAATAAATAGCATATGTAGAAGTGCCCTAGAAAAGTAGAAACATATATATAAATTTTGACTTACTGCACATATATTAGGTAAAGTCCTATTACTAATATCTCCCACTTCAATTCCTATTACTAATATCTCCCATTTCAACAAAATAGTTGACAATTATCAGAGCAACTTTAAATTCTTCTGTTTCAAATTAAAAGTTAATACAGGGTTAATCTGCTAAATGAGATCAAAGTATAACAATTACAGTAAAATAATCAAATATACATATTCTAGTTACATGCCAATACTGAGTCATTCAACTTTATTTTCCATTACTTTTATACATATAGAGGCCCCCCACACATATACACAGCATTTTCCTTACAGTTAAACTTACACACTATGCTAATTTCTGTGATTTTGTCATAACACATCCTTGTTCTCCAAACAGTGCCCTCTTTCATCCCCTGGGCTCATCTGTCCTCTAGACTGAGACTGAATTTTATCTTTTCCATAAAGACAACTCCAACTATTCTTAACTCAAACTCTTCTCTCATAGTTGCATCATCTGTTTTTAAAAAATAATTACCCAGAAATGGATCACCTAATTATTGTTCACCTAATTGTTTTAGGCCTATCATTTTCATCTAGTTTCTATAGTCTCTGGGTACCATAATTATATTTGATTTCTTTTGAACATGTCAGTGGTACATGTATATATTAGTCATGATCATTACCGTATGTGAGTGAAGACTATATCAAATAAAAAGAGAGGCAGGACATATACAGGAGCTCAAAAAAATAAAATGTGCCATGTGTACCCTGCATCATAGTAAAGAGAGAGATGTGGGATGTGAAGATGTGTTTTGGATTTTGGAGGTTAATAAAAGTTCATCATAATTGGATTGAATATTTCTTGCAACTCTTCAGTTACGTCTACTTTCTTTCCCATTGACAGCCTTTTGATTACAATTTTACTTCTAAGCCAGAGACAACTGGAAAGATATTGTGCTCAATGAGGAAAAAAACCCTTTATATTCATAATGTCCTTGATCAAGGGAACTGTGTTTATTCTTCTTTATAACTTTGTATATAGATGGAAAGATAGATGTCAGTGTCAATGTATCTATTAATCTATATTTGTGTTGACAAACAGATTTCCTGGGCCATCAAGGCCAAGACTAATAATTGTATAGAATACCAAAGGAGTATGAGGACACCAGATATTTTACTGCAAACTTTTCAAATGCATACAGATTCCATCTGGAATACATGAAGTTCTATGCAGGGCACATATTTGAAGCTCAATAAATGCTTGTTGATGAACTCCAAACATAACTTTCATCCCATTTCCCCAAGCTTTTTTTTTATTTTAAAAATCAAAACATAGTTTTATATTTCAAGAAATAAGTGGTAACATAAATATTTAGCTTCTTTATTCTAAAGTTTAGTTTGTATTTCAAATAATCTTTAAGTACTTTGATCATTGCATATCTAGGTCATAGAAATATATTTTTTCTTACATTCTTTTTGTTCCTAAATGTTAACACTGAATTTTATCATAAATCCCTTTTCTCTCTCTTGGTGTTTAAGTATTGTCATTTTAAGACAAACTGAAACCTTAAAAATATTTTCTTGAAGAAAACTATTTAGATTTAAATTCCAAACAAAAGTTTGAATATCATAGTTAGTATATAAGATTGCCACAGTATGATTTTTTATAGTAGATATTTCCATTTTATTGATTTCAAACAATTTTAATACAGATAAAATTTAATCTAAACTTTGGTAAAAGCACAATTTTACAAACAACATAGCAATAAATACAACTTTTTTTGTCATTTGGAGAGAAGTAAATATGCTTCATGGTACGCTTTTTAAGCATTTCTTTAGTTTTAGTAGGAAATTATCTACTCTTGATAGGAAGATATTTTGTCATACATAACTCTGAAAAGAAAAGTCAGCCTTGATAACAATGATTTATATTCCGAATCTCATTTACAAGTCTCTGGTCTGTGAATCAGGAACTAAGTATGTCATAATTTCAATAGCCTCCTATGTGTTTTTACTTTTTATTTGATTTTTAAAGTTTTAATCTTTATTTTAGATTTGGGGGTATATATGTGGATTTGTTACAAGGTATAGTGTATGATACTGAGATTTGGACTTCTATTGATCCCAGTTACCCAAATAGTGAACATAATAACCAAAAGGAAGTTTTTCATGCCTTGTTCCCCTTCTCTGCTCCCCACCTTTGGAGTCACTAATATTGGTTGTTCCTGTCTTTATGTCTGCCTGTACTCAAGATTTAGCTCCCACTTATAAGTGAGAATATGTGATATTTAGGTTTCTGTTTCTTCATTAATTCATTAGGATAGTGGCTTCCTACTGCATCCATGTTGCTGCAAAATACATGCTTTGGTTCATTTTTATGGCTGCACAGTATTCCATTGCGTATATGTACCACATTTTCTTTATCCACTCCACCATTTTGGGGTACCTAGGTTGATTTCATGTCTTTGCTATTATGAATAGTACTGCAAAGAACATGCAAATATATGAGTCCTTTTGGTAGAACAATTTATTTTCCTTTGGGTATATACCCATTAATAAGATTGCTAGTCCAACGCTAGTTCTGTTGTAAGTTCTTTGAGGAATCTTCAAATTGCCTTCCATAGTGGCTGAACTAATTTACATTTTCACCAACACCATATAGGCATTCACTTTTCTCCACAGCCTCACCAACATTTGTTATTTTTGACCTTTTTTTTTTTTTTTTTTTTTTTTAAAAAAATAAACCCTTTGGAGTTTAGGGTATTATGCAGGTTTGTTATATAGATAAATTGCATGTTGCAGAGGTTTGGATTAGTGGAAGAAAAAAGAACATAATAAACTACAGGAAATATTATGTCTCAATCTATTGGGAAAGAAGGAAGTGAAACTGCTGTTATAAGAGTCCATGCCTCTTAAGTCTAATAGTCATTGCTGTGCTAAGAACATTCTCATTCTCCCAGGTTCAGTAACCTCACGCTCCTCTCTGTACCTCCTTCTACAGATCTTTGGGAAAAAAGGCACATGCAGAATAATACAATTAATATTTGTCCAGCTTAATGTATCTACATTTTAATGAGAATTTTAGTAACCATTTACTTGTTAGATTTGAATTTCAAACTAAAGTTTGAATATCCGTAGTTAGTATATAAAATTGCCATAGTATGAAACAGCTGAATGCTTGTTGAAAATTTATAAAATATACACAGAAAGGAAAAAAATAAAAACAACTCAATCACTCTAGCAGAAAATCATTTAATATTTTGGCATATTGAATTCTAGATTATTTTCTTTGCATATACAGGTGTGTATATGTATGTAATGCAATTGTGAATACACTATATAATTCCATATTGTGCTATTTTTAATTAATATATTATCTGCACATTTCAATGTCATTAATTTTTTAAATATTAATTTTTATGACTGCTTAGTATTCCATTAAATAGAGGCAAATTGATGTATTTGACCGTATACCTCATTGTGTGCATCTAGAATCTATGCAATTTTTTATCTTTATAAATTATGTTGCAAGAAAAATACACATTATCTTCAAGAGCCTCATGAATATAAATTCAACTCTATTGTATTAAACTATCAATTTGGTTGATGATTATAAAAAAATAACATTTTGGCCAAGAAGATACAAAATAAGATAAAAATAAGATAATTTTGACTGGGGGCTGAATATAGGCCAAAGGGCAGGTAATAATGTCTTTAGAGTTAGAAATAGCTCCTTGTGCACTGACAAACCCAACAACTTCTGCAGTTCAACCAAGTTAAGTTGATGGACAATAATTCCAGTATGATAAATTTGTGTCAGACAAACAAGCAAGAAACAATATAGATGTATTTTTTAGTTTTCCTATTTACAGTTCCCCTAATTATTGTAAATATTATTATTATTATTATTTATTTTTTTTTTTTTTTGAGACGGAGTCTCGCTCTGTCGCCCAGGCTGGAGTGCAGTGGCGCGATCTCGGCTCACTGCAAGCTCCGCCTCCCGGGTTCACGCCATTCTCCTGCCTCAGCCTCCCGAGTAGCTGGGACTACAGGCGCCCACAACCGCGCCCGGCTAATTTTTTTTTTGTATTTTTAGTAGAGACGGGGTTCCACCGTGGTCTCGATCTCCTGACCTTGTGATCCGCCCGCCTCGGCCTCCCAAAGTGCTGGGATTACAGGCGTGAGCCACCGCGCCCGGCCTGTAAATATTATTGATATTACTTATAATATTATTATTGCAAATAATTGTAAAATATTGATATTATTTACAAAATTATTGTAAATGTTATTGATATTATTTACAATAATGTCTCTTGTTTTTCATACAGGCTACAACAGTGACTTTTCACTGCTTCTTCAATATCCTGCATATATTATGAGAATGAGACTTCCCAGCACATTTAATAAGAAATGTCAGGTGTTCAGAGCATCTCTAAAATCAGTTCTATGAACCTCTACCATTTGAAGATCTACAAGGCTACAGACCTTGACTTTTCATTTATAATTTTTCTTTCTTTTCTTTTTTAACATTTTACCTGTTATCTTCACTTTTTACATATTTTTACTCACTTACTTTGTATTATGCTTCTAGCTATGGCACTAATATCCTCACTCTGAATGAAGAAACCAAGCCTTCAGAGGCTTAGATAACTTGCTGAAAGGCCATGATTTACCTTGATTTAATGAGTCTCCCATTTCCACATATTATACTGTCACACATTACAAAGACAGCAGGTTAAAATATCTGTGTTGGAATCTCATGTAACAAGTGAGTTTATTTTTTTCCAACATGAGTCCAATAAGATCAAAATAAAACCCAAAGCCTCACATATTATCACTTATCACAGCATGTCATTATTCAAAAGAAATGTGAAACAACTTCCATCCCATTATATATACAACTGTTCTCATTATGATAATGAAACTATTTATGGAGCACTCGTTGAATACTGATAGTTATTCCTCATGGTTTATTGTCTCCTAGGGAAGGACTGTGCTAAGAGTGTTGTTGTTTTACTACAGTCAGTTGGTGAAGGGATGTCCACTGGTCCAGAACAGGTAAGTTTAAATGTGGGTACACTTTAAAAATTTTAATAGCAATTTGATATTGCTGCAGGTTCATAACAAATGGTAAGTGGACTAATATCACTGAGTAAGTGTTGTCAAACTCATGGGGTGAGCAAATGACACACTAGCTGCACAGTAAAATCTCACTATATGATGGTATGTTTGTTCCTGAAACCCAGATGTATTTAAAATTTACAACACATTTTTTGATTAAATGGTAACTTTAATGGCTTACACTCTACCAGATAAATTTTGGAACTGTCTATTGACACAGAGTAGAAGAAAAGATTTAAAAATAAAATATGTTTGATTCATTTTATATAATAGCTCAAAATGAATATCCTGATATTGCTAAAGTTGCAATATACCCATGTAACAAACCTGAACATGTACCCCCAAATCTAAAATAAAAAGTTAAAATAAGAAAAAAAACTATGTAAACACACACATTTATTGAAAAAAAATTGAGAAAAACAAAATAAGTAAAAAGAAAAGGATAATCTGGAGAAAATCACTGTTACACAATAGACAATGTGATATCGCATACTATGAATGCTGTTTTGAAGTCACTTTGTTCATTTTTCTAGATCATGATCAAGTCAATAAACATGTGTATAAACTCTAGTTTTAGTGACTGTATAAGTTACCACTATATGAATGCACCTGGGATAATAAACATATTATTGTAGTATTCAACATGAACAAATTAATAGTGTTGGGACTCAGAAAATGATACCTCGAAGTATGGCATGGTGGTATGCTGAGTATGCTGAACTGACTAAGATATTGGAAGGCCTCTGAGCAGTCTCAGAAGCAAAGTCTATATCTGACCTTCTTCTGCCTTCCTGTCTCCTACCTCTCTGCCATTCCTGAAGCAAGAAATGGAAAACAGATTCCTCTACCCCAGGAAAGGTTATAAAAACTAGCAATCCCATTACTAGGTATATACCCCCAAAAATTATAAATCATTTTACTATAAAGACACATGCACACATATGTTTATTGCAGCACTATTCACAATAGCAAAGATTTGGAACCAACCCAAATGCCCATTAACGGTAGACTGGATAAAGAAAATGTGGCACATATACACCATGGAATACTATGCAGCCACAAAAAAGGGTGAGTTCTTATCCTTTGCAGGGACATGGATGATGCTGGAAACCATCATTCTCAGCAAATTAACACAAGGACAGAAAACCAAACAATGCATGTTCTCACTCATAAGTGGGAGTTGCACAATGAGAACACATGGACATAGGGAGGGAAACATTACACACCGGAGCCTGTCAGGGGGCGGGGGACTAGGGGAGAGATAGCATTAGGGGAAATACCTAATGTAGATGATGGGTCGATGGGTGCAGCAAACCACCATGGCACGTGTATACCTATGTAGCAAACCTGCATGTTCTGCATTTGTACCCTAGAACTTAAAGTGTAATAATAATAAAAAAAGAAACTAGCATCCCTCTTTCCAAGCAAACCATAAAATCTAAAAATATTTTAACCTTCCTCTGCTTTTCTGTGTAGGAGCTGTCACAAGGAAATGCACTGACCTACCTTTCAGATAATAGATCATAAGACCGTCTTTCCAGGGCAGTTCTGCCTTATATCTGGGAGGATGAAATGCTACACAGGGAGGCCAAGAAAGATCTGAACAGGTAAGACTTGCTGGGTTTCTCCCTCATTTTATTATCATTAGAGGATAACCTTTTTGTCCAGTCACACTTCAATACACTGTCCATGCTTTATTTAACCTAAGCATACAAATGGACAGTTTTCCCTAGGCCTTTGATTCTTCATTTCTAAAGTCTTCCAAGTGACATAAAACTTTGATTAAATAAGTTTGTTATGCTTTCTCTACTTAACTGGTCTTTTGTTACAGCAGTGTTGGCTGTGACCTTTATGATGGGTGAGGAAGGCTATTATACCTTTCCACCCTACAACAGCAATGAGGTCTGTTAAAATAAGACTGTCAGGGAGGCACTTGATAAATATGTTAGATATGAGGATGACACATCAGAGCGAAACAATGAAAGAGGTCAAGTTTTATACTTTAGCATAATGATTAAAGCAGCCTCTGCCTTTTATTAGGTGTGTGCTTGGATAAGTTTCTGAGTTAAGTCTCAGTTTTCTGGGGTTAACTTTAATGTCATATGCAGTCCTATGAAATATGTACATAAAGCATCGATCACAGAGCCTCAATAGAAGGTACTCAATGTTAGATCTTTCTTTGGTGATCAACTGATTATCAAATGGGTGTGGATAGATGAATAATTTCAAATAAGATGGATTTTCAAATTTCAAGGTGACCTCGCTAGAATGAAGATGCTATAAAAATGTAGATTTCAAAGACATGAGCAGACTTGGGGTAAGGCCATTGTTAAGCTAACCATGAACAGGGGCACCCATCCGAGGCTTCAGATACATATTTTTGAGACCAGCATAACGAATGGCATCGCCTCACTATAACCTACACATATCAGGGCTGTCTAGACTCCCTCCTTCCCCTTGACCAATAATGCATTAAACATTTCCGTGATGACCTCCAAGAATTGAATGATGCTTCCAAATAAGCTTAGCTTGAACTTTTCAAGTGACTTATGTACAAAGAAAACCAGTTGAGACATCACTTGAGAATAAAGAAAAAGCTCACATGTTACATTTAGATATAATTGTTGATAACGAGGCCAAGGTTACACATCCTACTCATATATTTCCCATTGAATTTCCAGGCTATGTGAAGAATATGTAAATAGGCCAAGTATCTAGTACTTGCCAGAAAGATCTGGGTTGGATAAAAGCACAAATCCACTCCTGTACTAAAAAGTAACTCAGTGCACACAATCTACAGACACTGAGAAGTTCCTTCGATGGTGTTTATAAAAACTGCATGCTTTCAGAGCTCATGTTCTGTTTATTGCAACTTAAAGAGATGTCTTTTTGGCAAACTCTTTATGAAAATTACATATTTAGGTATCACTTAGAACATTTTAATAACCCTGCAGCTTTGTCCCAGGATGCCTTCTCAGGATCAAATTTAATCAATGATTAATAAAGAAATTACTTGAAAAACGATAAACTCCAAATATATTATTTTGGTAACCTATGAAGTATAAGAGTAGAATCTGTGTCCTAGATATTGAAATATGGCTTAATTTAGCATGCAGTTCACCACTTAAATATCTGTCCTGTCCTTTGGAGCTTCAATATCACAGTGTCAGCTATACACAGGAGTAAATGCCTCTAAATAGTCCAAGCTAACCTGAGAAGGGAGATGAGACCCGTAATTTTTCATGCTTTCCAAAGTCAAAGACCACAAAATTTCTATAATTTGTCCAAAAACATGGTGTATAAAACAAGATTATTCAGCATTTCAAATCTAACAACTCGTAATACTATTGTTAAAAAAAATTCTAGCAACTTCCATTTTGTCATTTCTCTCAATAGAAAATATTTGCTACAGAATAAACAGGTGATTGGCATAATTATAATCACACATTAGAAGAATTATTTATGACAGATTTGCATATTTGGACAATGTTTGGTGATAATACATCTTTTTTATTAGCCTTCTTTAGCCACAGCATTCATTATAGTGTACATGTGAAATAATCATAGTGCAAAGCAAAAATATGTCTAGCCTCAAATTTATAAACAATTCAAAATAATATATACAGATTTGTTAAGAAAAATGCTACCTTGTGTTCTTCACACGTAATATCATTACCACAATACACATTTATCTTCCAACTGATTTCAATTAAAATTTCAGTTCATGTGAAAATGAGACTGCATATCAATGAAAATCATTCATTCATTTATTCAAAACACAGATCTCGAGTGTCTACAGATCTCCAAGAGACATATCAGTGTCAAGTAAACACATGTGATTTGGCCTTTGACCTCATGGGTTAAATTACATTCTTTTTATAGCTCCCATAAATTAAGGCTTAATTCACCAGCATAAATACACTTAATTAGAGTAAGAGAGAAGAAGGAATGGACTGTAAATATGACGATCTTTATTAGATACAAGGGCAAGTCTCCTTTCATCTATTATACAAATATTACACTCTATGCCTTGCAAATAAGCAAAGATATTATGCCCAAATAAAGTGAAGGGGAAAGATTAACAGCGATCCAACCATAATGATTAGTATGGTTGGGAAAATTAGAATATTCAAAGGATTAAAAACTGATTTTCTTTTCACCAACACAGTATGCCCTTATTATCTTCCATAAAGACAAAGCGAAGCCCATTAAGCCACTCAGTGGTTTTATTTTCTTATTTTTATGTCAGAGATTGACTTAAGAGAACCTAAGGAGTCCCATTTGCCAGGCCAGAAAAGAAACAAAGTACCATATATTTCCAAGTCATGTTAACTTTGCATAGAGTCTCACTAGTTCGTAACACTTAAGCTTAAAAAGAAAAGCCACAGAGAAAAACAAAAAGCAATCATATTGTCAAATTTGAAGCACTTAACATTTCTATGTACTAGCTCCCAAAATGTGCACTGCCAAACTAAGAAAAATTATCTAGGGATGTGCTAGAGATGTAATATATCCTTAAAGTCATATAACTAATGATCATGAGAGCAGCAGACACAAAACTGTCAACCCAATATTTGTCAAATAATTTATTGATGCCCTATCTTAGGAACTGATTTTCTCTCACAAGAACCAAGGTTTTAATTTAAACAATACCCATGTAATTTTTGCAGTATACTTTCAATTAAAATATTAACTACATATATCTTTTTTTTTTTTTTTAGATGGAATCTCACTCTGTCACCCAGGCTGGAGTGCAGTGGTGTGATCTTGGGTCACTGCAACATCTGCCTTCCAGGTTCAAGCGATTCTCCTGCCTTGGCCTCCCAAAGTGCTGGGATTACAGGCAAGAGGCACTGTGCTCCGCTTACAAATATCATTTTTAAAAATTTTAATTATACAGAACTCAAAATGAATACAATGTTTGAAAAGATAGACACTTACCATTGATCCATCGAGCCTCTGGATCGTGAAGCACAAAGTCTTTCCTAAAGAGGTCTTCTAAAGACAATCTGGTTTCTGACGAATTTGTGAGTTCATCTAAAATAAAGGAAATTCTAAATTAGATACCTATCTTATGCTTGTTTTTTAAAAGGAACAAATTACAAAATTTGGAATATTTGCTCTAAAAAATATATTAACTAGATAACAATATAAAGTGACCATTTTGACATGCTTTTTGGCATTGGAACTTTGTTAATGACTTTTTAAATAAACGAAACTATTTTTACTATGAAAATTGTCTTCATCTGGTACAAATTTAATAGAGCAATCCCATGTTATGTATTAGTAATATAATATGAAAGCAGTTAAGAATTCCTGTTGTACATTGTACCCCAAAAGGCAGATTTTCTACCATTTAACTATAATTCAGCCGCTTATTTTCCAAACTCATGTTGACATATTGTTTCATTGGAAATGTACAGTTTTGTTGTAAAAACCAAAGACGGTAGACTTGAGGGACTTAAACATGTATGACTAAACTCTGAAGTCAGAAAGAAGTTCACCAAGGAAATAGAATAATTACCTACTTCCACCAAAAAATTAGTACCCAACAAATACAAAGTAGATTTGACCTAAATGTAAAGTTCAAATAATACTAGAATATTAATGATAACACATACATTTTATACTACTCTTTAATAGATAAGTTAGGTGTATTCCTCTTTCTACATTACAAAATATAAGAAATGAAAAGATAACAGGGCTTGAATACTAAAATCAGGCATCACAAACACCCTTTAACATACAAGAGGCTATAGACAGGAATATTGCATTTTCTTTGCAAAATAATAGCATTGTTTATTTGCTGTATAAATTCATCTTTGTGACTTTTCAGCTATGACCTTCATTTCGGTTGAAAATAAAATGTCAAGGATATATACTAACCTCATTAGATTTTATTTTTAAAAGGTTCAGCACTTATTACAGCAAAAGCTTTGCTTTTTTCCAGCTGAAAAGCTGGGGCAAAGAGTCAATAACTTCAAATGCAATTCCTTTTCACATAAATCAATCATGTATTTAACCCATAAAATAACTGCCAAGAAAAATTTGAAAAAAATATTATAGTAACAATAGTGAGTATTGTTTGATTATAATCTTAGCATAAGACATTGTGATTGTATAGAGATTTGCAAAATGAAATGCTGTTAGGTGATGATAAACACTTGATCATTTGCCTGGCAGTCTGAAACACCAGAATTTCTTAATTCATTCACAAATTTTCTAGTTTCATTCAAAAAATTTCAAGGCAACAGTGAAGTATTGTAAAGGAAAGGAGACATATTTCTGTCCTGTCCTGAGGGGTTTGCACATGCTTAACAAAAAATATAACAGATGTCAGGCCGGGCGCAGTGGGTCATGCCTGTAATCCCAGCACTTTGGGGGTCCAAGGCAGGTGGATCACTTGAGGTCAGGAGTTCGAGACCAGCCTAGCCAACATGGTGAAACTCCATCTCAACCAAATTATATAAAACAAAAAATTAGCCTGGTGTGGTGGTGCACATCTGAGGTCCAGCTACTTGGGAGGCTGAGGTGGGAGAATTGCTTGAATCCAGGAGGCAGAGGTTGCAGTGAGCTGAGATCATACCACTGCACCACTATACTCCAGCCTGAGAGACAGGGTGAGACTTTGCCTCAAAAAGCAAATTTTATATATATATATATATATATATATATATATATATATATATATATATATACACACACACACACACACACACACACACACACACACATACATACACACATCACATACAGACACACACACACACACACACCATAGATGTCAGTATAAGGATAGAGACTGCTAAATGAGTTTAGAAAAAGGAAATGTCTCACGAAAAAATCAGAGAAGGCCTCACTTAAATATAAAATGACCAACTCTCACTAATTCCTGGGTAAGAATGCAAAATGGTACAGTCACTTTGGAAAATAATCTGGCATTTTCTTATAAAACTAAACAAATTATTTTCATACCATCCAGTAATCATGCTCCTTGGTATTTACCCAAAAGGAGTTAAAAATGTATTAACACAGAAAAATCTACACACAGACGTTTATAGCAGCTTTTTAAACCATCGCCAAAATTTGAAAGCAACCAAGATGTCCTTCATTAGGTGAATGGCTAAATAAACTAGATAAATTGGCTATTATTCTGTGCAAAAAAAAAAAAAAAAAAAAAAAAAAAGAGCTATCAAGCCATGAAAAGATATGGAGGAAACTTAAACACATGTTATGAAGTGAAAGAAGCCAACAAGAAAAGGCTACACAGTGTATAATCTCAACTACATGACATTTTGAAAAAGCAAAAATATAGAGATAGTAAAAATATCAGTGGTTGCTAGGAATTGCGAGGTAAGGAATGAGCAGGTGAACAGAGAGAATTTTTAGGGTGGTGAAGTTATTCCACATGATTCTACAATAGTGGATAAATGTCCTTATTTACTTGTCCAAACCCATAGAACACAACCCACTGGAGAGTGAATCCAAACCGACTTTGGGTGATAATGATGTGGCAATATAGGTTCATCGGTGATAGCAAATGTGCCACTCTGGGGGCAGGGGATGTTGATAATGGGGGAAGCTATGCATATATCAGGCACAGGGGGGTCGGGGGAAGAGAATATGGGAAATTCCTTTCCTGTACCTTTCACTCAATTTTGCTGTGAATATAAAATTTCTCTGAAAAATAATATATTAGCAAAAAAAAAAAAAAAAATTAAACAAAAAACCCTGGGTACTACAGGTTTCAAAAGGCAGAGGAAGGGAATACTAGGGGCAGGAGAAGGAGGAAGAACATTTGAGATAAAATCCAGAATTCAGCTTCCATCATAAAAGTATGGGATTTTAATCAGATGAGCTAATTTTATTAGGGTTTCAGAAATATATTTATTCTATGAAGTATCTCAATAAAACCAAGGTTTGACATAAATTTCAAAATTTTTAAATTTCCCCATCACATAAATTTACCATTATTTGTCTAATCAGATCCCTTCAATTTTTAGAGAATTATATTTTTTACCATCTAAATTTGATAAACATTGACTTATTTGATACAATAAATTTACATAGGTAAAGGTGGGAGGTAGGCATGTGCTTGTTTCAGTGAGAGAGACTATGCTAACACAAACTATTAAATAAATGATCCTTATCTATTAAATTTAAAATATTAACTGTATTGTATATAAATATCTTTTATATGTATGCATCTGTTTGTCTTCTAAAAATATTTAGTTTCTTCCTAATGAGTTCCACATATTTCATTTACATTTTTAGGAAGATGTTAATTTAAGAAAAGGCTGTAAGTCCACCACATCAAATAATCTTATTTTCAAATACATTTTAAAATAATATTTTGGTAATTTTCAAACATGGTATCTTTCATGTGAGCTTTAAAATCATATTACAACTCATTCAAATATAAATTTTATTTAAATAACACTATATATATTATATACTTACACACAACAGTGTAAACTGAAAAACTTTAAACATTTCATAATAAGGCTTTTCATTCAGAAATATTCCATCCTCATTTTATGTACATTAATACTATTTTATCTTTGATTTTTCATGTAAGTCCTTTACCCTTCCAATTGAATTTAGTGCAAAGTATATATAGTTTGTTATTGTGAACAGAATATTTCCCATTCTCATTCTAAATAATTTTTATACCCATAAGGTTAATGATTACACCATATCACATTTTCTTAAATATTTCAATTATGAATTTTTATTTTCTACATATTATAGCATCTGTAAAAATATTATTTTTTTATTTATTTTCCAAAGTTTAAGCAACTAATTATACTATGTATGCATTTGCTTCCCAGGTAATTGAAGATTCATATGAAGTTGCAAGAAATATTACAGAGAAATTCTGTGTACCCTTCATTCAGTTTCTCTCAATGACAAGTAACATCCTGCATAATAATATCATGAAAAGAAACTGATATTGATATACTCCATCAACCTTACTCAATTTCCCCAGTTTTACATGTATTCATTTATTCACGTGCATTCTTGTGTGTTTAGTTCTATGCAACTGCATCACATGTGACCAGCACCAAAGTCAAGAACAGTTCCATCACTAGGAATTCTTGTGCTACCCTTTTATTAATAGTCCCCCCCACCCAATCCCTTGGCAATCAACCACTACTCTGTTCTCCATCTTTAAAATTCTGTAATTTTAAGAATGCTATATAATCGGAATCATACCATACCTAAGCTTTTGGATTGACTTTTATCACTCAGAATAATTCCCTTGAGATCCATTCAAGTCGTTGAGTGTATCAATAATCTATTCCTTTTGATGGCTGAGTAATATTCCAGGGTACTGATATACCATTCTTTAACTCTTCACTCATTGAAGAACATTTGAGTTATTGCTATTTCTGGTTTGAGGATATTATAAATAAAGTTACTAAAAACATTTGTTTATAGATTTTTGTACAAACATAAATTTTCTTTTGTCCAAGACAAATGCCCAAATATGAAGTTGCTGAGTCAAATGTAAACACATTAGTTTTATTTAAAAATTCCATACGCTTTTTTACCATAGCTGTATCATTTTACATTCTCACTAGCAACGTATAAATGATCTAGTTTCTCTGCATCCTTGGCAGCATTTGATGTCATTTAAAAAAATGACTATTCTTATATATATGTAGTGATATCCCCTTGTGGTTTAATTTGCATTTCTCTAATAGCTAATGAGGTTGAACATCATTTAATGTGTTTATTTATGATCCCCATACAGTCTTCAGTGAAATATCTGTTCATATAATTCATCCATTTTCTAACTGAATTATTTTGTTGGTGTGTTTGTTTAACTGCTGCATTTGAAGAGTTCTTCATCTATTCTAAATACAAATCCTTTGTCAGATACGTGAATTTCAAATATTTCCCTCCAATCTGTAACTTGTCTTTTCACCCTCTTTAGAAAATGTTTTGTGCAGAAAAAGGTATCAATATTTGTGAGGTCCAGGTAATCAATTTTTCCTTTTATGAAATATGCTTTTGTTGTCAAGTCTAACAATGTTTCGCCTATTTCCTGGTCTTGAAACTTTCTCCTATGGCTTTTTCCTAAGAAATGTTATAGTTTTATATTTCACATACTAGTCCCTGTTCTATTTTGAGTTGCTTTTTGTATATGTTTGCACATGGCATGAGGCTTAATATGAAGTTTTGTTTGCTTGCTGTTTTATTTTGTTTTGTGTCTATGGATGACTAATTGTTCAAACTTCGTTTTTGAAAAGCATTTGTTTAATTCTAGTGAATTATTTCATTAGCTTGAATGTGAAAAATGGTATTGAGCTGGGCAAGGTGGCTCATGTCTATAATCCCAGCTGCTTGGGAGGCTGAGGCAGGAGGATCAGTTGAGTTTAGGAGTTAGTTCAAGGTTAAAGTGAGCTATGACTGTGCCACTGCGCCACTGCACTCCAGCCTGGGCAAGAGAAGTGAGATCTAATCCCTAAAACTAAAAAAATTTAATTAAAAAAAACACAAAACAATGCTGAATGATCATAGTGTTAGTGACATTCCTGTCTTTTTTTCCATTATGAAATAATCATTATTTCTTTCCAGACTCTTATACAAACATATTTTTTCCTTTAATACTTGATATAAAAATTACATAAATAAAATCTCCTGTTTACAAGCACCCTATATGTCTGTAACAAAATCCAACCATGTTGAATTCTTATTTTTATACTATTACATTAATATGTTAAATTTTTATTTAAATGTTTACATCTGTTAATAAATAAAATTACACAGTCCTTTGTTTTCTATTCTGTATTATATTGATCACTTAGCACATTAACACATTTATCAAATATTTTTGAACTTGTACTTATTTTCTGTGTTATGGAATAGTTTAATAATTTTAATAATAAGAATATTTTTTAACTCCAATTGCCCCTGGAACTTATTCTAAAATCAGCCCTTCAACGTAGTTCAAACACTCATAAATAAATCTTCTGTTTAAACAATAATGAGGAGAGATTATGTAATTTAAGAATTAATTCATTTGACTTTATTGAATACTGAGAATACTATATACTTTAATCATTTCTTTGTTTTTTTTTCTTCTTCTGTGTTGCTTTCTTTGTTCCTTTCCTTAAATTTTCCTTAGCTGCCTACCCTGCAGTCTCTTGAATTTTTCATTCCTAGAATAAAGACTCCTTCCTCACATATATAATGAATAATTAAGCTTCTCTTTTAATAGCCTCCGAGGCTAACTTCTATCCCGTCTTTTTTTTTTTTTTTTATGAGCAGGCTTCCCCCCATCTCATCATAATCATTTGGGTTGCTCATCCTTTGCAACCAATCCTCTCTCTTCTGAATGTCCCCCAAACCCTACTGGGTATTAGTATCCTCATGTCACAGAGAAACAGGCTCAGCAGTGTCGACAAAGACCACATAACTAGTAAGTGGCAGAGCTGAAACTTGAACCTGCATCTCTCTGACTTTAGGTTTTCTTCGTTAAACTATACTGTCTCCCAAAAATAAGTTTTCTTTGCTTTTCCCTTTAATAATGTATTAATAGCATCTTTTCACAAGACAATATACAGTCTTATAAAACTATTTTAAGAATATTCTTATTGCCTTTTAGTCACAAGAACCCTTCTTCCAGCTGAAATCCAACTCCTTAGTGTAAGCCCGTCTGGACCTTATTAGCATCCCATTCTGCCTCAACTTGCCCAGGAAGGTAATATTAGCATAATCTCTTTTCTCAAAGAGACAAATGTCACAGCATTCATAAAAATGTAGGATTTTTTTTTCTTTCTTCAAGACAATTGTCTGCAATACGACTTACATTCCAAGCTTACCCTCTGCACGTTGTTACAGGCAATTTATAGTTGCAACAGGACTCAGTCATCAGCAAACATTTATTACTCACATTCCAACCTAATTTAGCAAGAACTTAATTTATGTTAGAATCAGACCCAGGGAGAATCACCTAGAGAAATTTTGCTATTTGATACATTTAAATAATTTTCTCTTTATTTTTACCTAACAAACAGAGAAATCTGGATGTCAATCATTCATCTCAATCGCTCACACTGAGCAATGAGAAGGCGGTTCAGAAGAAAAGTATTAGACTGTAAATCATTTTAAGAGACGTTCTTTCATATAAAGCTCCTTTCTTATTAATCTTTAGAGAAAGAAATTCTAAAATCAATACTTAGTCCCTAATGTAAAGAAAATATTGCTAAAATTTAATATTCACCTCTTATAGGCTGTTCTCTTTACTAGCAAGGTATTTGAGAACATATCTCATCTCTAGTGATTCTATAACAAAACATAAGGCACAATTTTATATATATATATATATATAGAGAGAGAGAGAGAGAGAGAATATACAGGTATGAAAGTCTGAAAACCTAATATATGTTAATAGTTGCTATTAAAAGTGTAAATATTTGTCAACCCTATCAGATACTATAATTATGAATAGTGACACAAAAATCCAAATAAATGCATGGTTTAACAATTCACAAGTATTTAGAGACCTGGAAGCAGAATCCTTAATGGTTAAATAGTTACAAGGTAATATAGAATCTTAAGTAAAAAGTTCAGCTTTGACAATATGAATGTGGCAACAGAACTGAAATTGAATAATTCACGCCATGTTCTTTTCTCTGCTCTATTTGGTCATTTAAGATCATAGACTGCTATGGGTATTTCTGTTCTTTCTTCCAAAAATCCAATCTTCCTTTTAAATGGCCTTTTGAAATGAGTTGGCTGCATAATCTTAGAAGAAAAAAAAGAGAGTTCTTCAGCATTCAACTGAAGAAAAGCTAATTTATGACTTTAAGTTCTTGGTTCCTCTTTGCTAAAAATAATTGTTAGTTTTATCTAGTTTATTCTTGATATCAGAGGTTCAGAAATATTTCTTTAATTTAAATCCGATTCAAAATAATTTCCTATTAAAACAGAAATAGAAAGAAAAATCTAATCAAGTAGTTATTTAAAATTTCCCACAAGAAGAATAAGCCATTTTCCTTTCTACTCACATGAATCTCCCTTAGCTGGGTTTTCCCAGTACCACCACCTCCATTCTCAGAGCGGTAGTTTAAACATTTATTCTTAATCATTTTCTTCATTTTCCCTGTCATATGGGATAGTCTTCTAGTGCATTTCCATTTTAAACATTATTGAATAGCTCATTGAAAAAACATCACTTTACCCCTCCTTGCACAGCCAGATGAAACTATAGAATGCAAATCACAATAGTCAATATTAAATTCTAGATTTTTGAAAATATCGGCTGTTGATTTGTACATTCTCTAACTTGTCAGCAGATCCTAAGATTTTGTTTTAGTACTTAACATCTGAAATATAAATTCTATTCTTATCTTCTTTTTAAAATATCCCTTCTTTTCTTTCCCTATGATGCTGAAATTTTAGGCAGCAGATGAAATATTGTTTAAATTTATGTCATTTGAGATCAGGATAAGATCACAAACTTGGTTTTTAATGTTTCCTAATTTATCACCTAGAAAATGAACAACAGTTTCTTCTTTTCTACTTAAGAAATTTACAATTTTTAAGGTAAATTTAAAAAATAAATTTCAATAGTTAATTTGTATAGTAGTTAATATGCTTTGGCTATGTCCCTGCCCAAATCTCATTTTGAATTGTAACTCCCACAATTCCCATGCGTCATGAGAGGAACCCAGTGGGAGATGATTGAAATATGGGGGTGGGTCTTTCCTGCACTGTTCTCATGATACTGAATGAGTCTCATGAGATCTGATAGTTTTAAAAATGGGAGTTTCCCTGCACAAGCTTTCTTTTTGCCTCCTGCCATCCCCGTAAGGTGTGACTTTCTCTTCCTTGTCTTCCACCATAATTGTGAGGCCTCTCCAGCCATGTAGACCTGTAAGTCCAATAAACCTCTTTCTTTTGTAAATTCCCCAGTATCAGGTATATCTTTATCAGCAGTGTGAAAATGAACTAATACAGTAGTGGAACAGAAAAAAAATAAAAAGATATATTCTGGTATATTTTGCATAGATTTTTTGGGTTATGTTTTGTTTTGTGTTTTACATAAAAGAAGACATATAGAAATCACTAAGCAAATTACTTAGCTCATTTAATTTCAGCCATTGTCTTTATTATTATTAAAATGCAAAATGTATAGGGCCACATAAAACACCTTCACACTGTTCAATTTCAGACACAAAAAAAATGTTTTTCATTCTCTCGAAATATGTTCATAGTTGTTCTCTTCAGCCAAAATGTTTCTACGTATATTCTCAGATTTACCTTTAGAAACACGATATGAAGTTGCTTCTTTATAGTTAGAGGAAAAATATAGTAAAATGTAAAATTCACCCAGAAGTCTCTTTTCAGAAGTGTATTTAACTACGCTGACTTTATAAGTTTCAAAATATGAATCGGAAAAATAATAATCTATAATTCAAGCTCTTTAATGAAGAAAACCAAATAGCTCTCACTTAGTATTGTGAAACGTAATTCATCCATTCAAGCAAAAGTCAAAAAGGAAAAGTCAGTCACACTACATCTGTTTTACAGTCCCAGGAAATCACCTTTGTTCTTCCTGGCATATGAGGGATTTCCTTCTATATCTCTTTCTTTTGCCTTTTCTTACTCTTTTGACTCTCTTGATGTAGCAATAGCTAGGTTTCTTGAAAAAAAAAAAAAAAAAAAAAAAAAAAAAGAATCTGGTCAATTCCTGATCAATTCTACTAATTAGAACTACTTTTGACTCAGATTATCTCTGTATCTTACAAAGCCTAATAATACATACTCCTTAACTTAATTTCTTTCCTGGGTCAGATAATCATCCAATGAATGTTCTTTCCTATCTGAGTATATTTCCAAAATGGGACTTTTGTACAGAAAATCATATTTTAATTATAAATACATTTTTAAAATTCAACATGGGGTATGAAATAAAGACCAAACTGTGCCTATATTAAATAGAATGAGGAGGACAGCTGACAAATAAAAGATTATTATCTGCTTCTTTCTTTTTTCTCACCAAACTCTGCTCTTTTCTCAACAAATATAGAAATAATATTTAGGAAATTCATACTGAACACATAAAACAAAAGCATAAACTGCAAGAAGTTTACCTCCTACAATGCCTTCACCTTCCCTGCAGTGCCCAGCACACGGTAATAAATCTAACCTCTGCTTCTGTATTCTCAAAAGGGGATAAGCAATGATGCTTCAAAAACAGTGATCAGAGTCAGAAGGTCATATTTTAGTCCTAATTCAACCCATCACTAGCAGGTATCTCCTTGGTTAGATCATTCCATTTATTTATGCATCATTTTTTGCATTTGCAAAGACAAAGGGTTGGACTAAACCACACTATATCCAACAGGGTTCTAAGGACTCTAGTGAACTCTTTCAGGACAGAGAAGAGATAAGGGAAGGACAGAGGTTATGTGATTAGACCTCTTCAACCAGAATGGTGCTGCTTTGGCATGTTTGGTTCTTTGCATAGAATTTTATTTGAAGCACTACACATACATACTTGCACACACACAAAACACATACAAACACACATGATGAGCTGCACACTAGCTTGCATCTCTTAGGATTCTCTAATTTCTGGTATATTTTATACTAGCTCTTTCATTTTCAGCAGCGACTCAAAGTGCTCATCAAATAAGAAATGTACTTTTCAGTTCTGAAGGACTATTATTAAATTTTACCTCAAACTTATCATCCCTTGAGTACATAAGTCAAGAGCTTTAGGATTTACTCGTAGTTTTAATTAGCCAAATTAGTCAATCATTCAAAATGCTAATCATTCTCAACCCTCTTTCCGAGACCGTTTTCAAATTAACATCTCCTGAACATGAGTAAAGCATCTAAATATGAGAAATGTATGAAGGTTTTCCACGTTAGAAGAAGTAAAGAACACTTACACACTGTGATACATACACATGTGTGCACACATACACCCTGAAATGACGTCATCCTTTTACCCTAAAGTGGTATGGCGGCTCTATAAAGTCATAAATTTAAGTTCCTCTTTCACACATGCTGCTTGCTTCTATCACATTACCATGACCAAATTTTTATTCCGTGTCTTTATTACCGTACACCAGACGTTTCCAGTGTATGGTTGTGGATTTCAGGAAGACAGGTGTCACAGAAGTCAAAACTGTATTCATAATAACCCAAAGACATTATTGTCCTTATCAACGGGTTGAAAATTTCACTTGTGATGCAAAAGCAATGGTTGATAAAACTCCAGCCACCCTTTCATGAGTCGACACTGTGACATCAAACAATCGTCATTATATTCTTTATGGCCATATAGCCTCAATTTAAAAATAAACCCAGTTTCAGTTCAGAAGTAGTGAAAAATATTAATTGTACTAAATCTTGACTCTCAACATCTTTTTAAATATTTGTGTGGTGCAGTATGTCAAAAAAAAATAAAATAACACCAGCACATATGAAATATGATGGTTATCTCATAGAAAAGCATATGGGCAGTTGCTTGAGTTATGAGCTAAACTCACCACGTTGTTTTTCATAGAACATTATTTTTAATGGAAGGAATGAGTAACAAATTATAATTATTCAGATTTAAGTGTTCGACAGATGTTTTTCTTCAAAATGAAGTAAACTTTTTCTTCACAAAACCCACAATTGGCTGTATTTGTTACAAACAATAAAATTCAAGCTTTCAAGCAAGAAAATGAATTTTAGAAAACTGATATTCTCCATCTTGAGTTTGAACATTTCTCAATAATCCTCTAGTGGGCTTTTTCTAGTGAAATCATCAGTGAAATTAATCATGATTTTTAACAGCTGTACAATCACGTTCACTAAATGACAGGGGTATGTTCTGAGGAATGTGTCATCAGGCAACTTCATGGTCGTGCAAACACTGTAGAATGTACTTACACAAGCCCAGATACTAAATCCTACTGCGTATCCATGCTGTAAGATACAGCCTATTACTCCTAGACTACAAACCTGTACTGCTTGTTAATGCACTGAATACCATAGGCAATTATAACAAAATGGTAACTATTTGTATATCTAAACATAGAAAATGTATAGTAAAAATACAGTATAAATGATAAAAAGAATGGTACACGTGGATAGGGCACTTCAAGAACGGAGCTTGTAGGATTGGAAGTTATTCAGAGTGAGTCAGTGAGTGATGGGTGAATGTGAATGTCTAAGATATTATTGTACACTATTATAGACTTTATAAGCATTGCATAGTCTACATTAAACATATAATTTTTTTCTTTCTTTAATAGTAGATTAACCTTAGCTTCCTGTAACTGTACTTTATCAATGTTTTTCATCTTTGACACTTTAGTGATAATATTTAGCTTAAAAACACAAACACATTTCATAACTGAACACAAATATTTTCCTTCTTTATGTCCTTATTGCATAACCTTTGCCTATTTTAATTTTGTTTTACTTTTAAGAAATGAAGACATAAACACACACGCACATTAGCCTAGGCCTACACAGGGTCAGTATCATCAGTATCAGTCTTCCACCTTTATATCCTATTCCACTGAAAGGTCTTCAGGGTAAATAACATGCATGGAGCTGACATCTCCTATGATAATCATGCTTTCTTCTGGAATACCTCCTGAAGAACTTTTCTGAGGCTGTTATACTGTTAACTTATGTTTTAATAAGTAGAAGGAATGCACGGTAAAATAATCAAAGTGTAGTATATTAAATACATAATCCAGTAATACAGTAGTCTATTATCATTATTAAGTATTATGTATCATATGTAATTCTATGTGATATAATTTTACAGGACAGGCAACACAGTAGTTTTATTTATGCCAGCATCACCACAAACACCCGAGTAATGCATCACACTACTATGACCTTACTATGGCTATGTCACTAGGTGATAAGAACTTTACAGTTGAATTATAATCAAATGGGACCACCAAAATATATGAAGACTGTCATTGATCTAAAAGACATTATAATGTGCATGACTGTATAATAAGCTCCACTGACATTTGGAAGACCTGCATAACTCAATGAACTAATATTTTACAAATGACCAATTCATATTACAGAAGCAGATGTGGGTAAGAGTCTTTCAACGTGTAAGATGAACCAATCGACTTTAATGTAGCAGATTATTAAAATATTATTCAGATTTTACACTGTGATTAACCTTCAAGCATCTATCACTTATCTAGTTTTCAAGAAGTAACAGCAAAAAACCTCTACAATTATCTGAAATAGCTATTAACATACATATTCTAACTATGTGTGTTTATGAGGTCAGAATTTCTACATATACCTCAACCAAAACAACGCATTGCAAAAGAATTAACAGAGGAGCAGATATGAGAATTCTGCCATCTTCCTCTGAGTTAGACATTAAATACATTTGTAAAAATGTAAAACACCACCATTTATTTTGCCTTGTTTTGAAAAACATCACTGTTTTCATTTTACGTTATTTATATTTATATATAATTGTTTTATTATTGTCATCTTAAATAAATTAATACATATTTTATTTGGAATCTCAGAATTTATTTGCAATGTCTAATTTTGCAAATGGTGATATATGCAATTCAAATACCCCAGAGCATTTTTGGGTCCTCAGTACTTTGTTAGAGTACACTACACTAAGTTCACTGCATGTACTTTATTGTATATTTTACAAGTTTATGTTTTTCCACATTTCAAACCACCAGGGTTATAATAAATATTATTCAGGTCTCAAAAGATGTTGACTTTCTTTTCCATTTGGTAATATCATCAGCTTTAATAACCTTACTCTACTGTATTATTATTTAGTACTTCATTATCAAGAACTTTCACTAAAACAATTCTCCGACATTTTTATTGCAAGAGTGGATAACCGGATAAATTTGTCACTGGTCAATACATGCATACTCATTTTATTGTGCTTTGCTCAATTACACTTTGCAGACATTATTTTTTACAACTTGAAGGGTTGTGGTAGCCTGTTGTCAAGCAAGCCTATTGACACCATTTTTCTGATAGCATGCAGTCATGTTATGTCTCTGTGTCAAACTTTGGTAATTCTCACAATCTTTCAAACTTCATTATTATTATATCTGTTATGGTGGTCTATGATCAGGGATCTCTGATACCACTATTGTAGAGGAACCATGAACCATGCTCATATAAGAGCATAATGTTGTGTGTGTTCTAATTGTGACATCAACCAACTGATCCCCTGTCTCTCTCTCTCTCTCTCTTCAGGCCCCGCTATTCCCTGAGACATAACGATATTGAAATTAGGGCAACAGTAGCCTCTAAGTATTCCAGTGAAAGGAAGAGTCAAATATCTCTCACTTTAAATCCAAAACTAAAATCAATTAAGCTTAGTGAAGAAGGCACATCAAAAGCTTAGGTAGGCTGAAAGCTAAGCCTCTCGCTCCAAACAGTTAGCCATGAAAAGTTCTTAAGGGAAATTAAAAGTGCTAATCTGGTGAACACACAAATGATAGCAAAACAAAACGGTCTTATTGTTGATATGAAGAAAGAAAGTTTTTGTGGTCTAGATAGAGGATCAAACTAGCCACACCTTTCCCTTAAACCAAAGCCTAATCTAGAGTAAGGTCCTAACTCTCTTCAATTCTGTGAAGGCTGAGAGAGATGAGAAGGCTGCAGAAGAAAACTTTGAAGCAAAGAGAGATTGGTTCATAAGGTTTAAGGAAAGACCCTATTTCTATAACATCAAAGTGCAAGGTGAAGCAGCAAGTGCTGATGTAGAAACTGCAGCCCGTTATCAAGAAGTTGTAGCTAGGATCATTGATGAAGGTGGCTACACTAAACAAGAGATTTTCAATGTAGAAAAGACAATACAGCCTGCTATTGTAAGAAGATATTATCTAGAACTTTTTTTTTTTTTTTTTTTTTTTTTTTTTTTTTTTTTTTTTTTGAGACAGAGTCTTGCACTATCACCCAGGCTGGAGTGCAATGGTGCGATCTCGGCTCACTGCAACCTTCACCTCCCAGGTTCAAGTAATTGTCCTGCCTCAGCCTCCCAAGTAGCTGGGACTATAGGCACGTGCCACCCTGCCTGGCTAATTTTTGTATTTTTAGTAGAGATGGGTTTTCATCGTGTTAGCCAGGATGGTCTTGATCTATCTAGGACTTTCATAGCTAGAGAGGAAAAGTCAATGTCTGGTTTCAAAACTTCTAAGGAGAGGCTGACTCTTCTGTTAGAGGTTAATGTAGTTGGTGGCATTCAGTGGAAGTCAAGCTCATTTACTATCCTCAAAACCCTAGGGCCCTTAAGAATTATGCTAAAGTTACTCAGCTTGTGCTTTATAAATGAAACAAGAAAGCCTGGTTGACAAAATTTTGATACAGCATGGTTTACTAAATATTTTAAATCCACTATTGAGACTTACTGCTCATAAAAATATTCCTTTTAAAATATCACTGCTCATTGACAATATACCTGGTTATCCAAGAGCCCTGATGAAGAGGTACATCAATATTAATGGTTGTTTTCATGCCTGCTAACACAACATCCATTCTGCAGCCTACAAATCAAGAAGTAATTTTGATTTTCCAATGTTGGTAATTAAGAATTGCATTTGGTAAGGCTGTCATAGATACTGATTCTTCCGAAGGATCTGGGCAAAGTGAATTAAAAATCTTCTAGAAAGAATTCACATTTCTAGATGCCATTAAGAACATTTGTAATTTATGTGAAAAGGTCAAAATATCAACATTAACAGGAGTTTGGAAGAAAATGATTCCAATCAGCACTGATAACTTCAAGAGGTTCAAGGCTTCAGGGCAGGAAATAACTGCAGATGTGGTAGAAGCAGCAAGAGAATTTGAATTAAAAGTGGAACATGAAGATGAAACTGAACTGTCGCAATCTCAAAATAAATCTTAAATGAACAAGGAATTTTTTCTTATGGATGAAGAGAAAGGAGTAATTTCCTGACATGGAACCTACTCCTAGCTAACATGCTGTAAACACTGTTGACATGACAACAAAGGATTTAGAATATTACATAAACTTAGTTGATAAAAAAGTAGGATTTGAGAGGGAGGAGCAACTCCCATTTTGAAAGAAGGTCTACTGTGGAGAAAATGTTCTCAAACAGCACTGCATGCTATGGAGAAAATTTTGTGAAAGGAAGTGCTAGTCAACGTGGCAAACTTTATTTCTGTCTTATTTTAAGAAATTGTCACAGTCATGCCCACCTTCAGCAACACCACCTTGTTCAGTTATCAGTCATCAACATCAATGCAAGACCCTCTACCAAAAAAAAGATTATGATTTGCGGAAGGCTCAGATCATCAAATAGAACTTTTTAACAGCAAAGCAATTTTTATTTAAGTTCTGTTCAATTTTATAACACATAATGCAATTGCACACTTAATAAACCACAAACACTAAAAATATAACCTTTACATGCAGTGGGAAACCAAAAAAATTGTATGATTTTCTTTATTGGAATAGTTGTTTAATAGCAGTGTTCTGAAACTAAACCTGCAATATTACAATGTATGCCTAGATTTATTGAGAACTTAGTTGTAATAGAAACTATTATGAATAATATAATAAAGTAGAAAGCAGTGTAGGTGGTAAAGATATAAACCTTATGCTGGGTTTCAAATATAATAAGGAATTCAGGTTTATTGCAATAAAAGAGGCAGGAAGTAAAGATTAAGGTAGAGTTGTAAATGGGTTGGCTAAGTGTTGAAGTGTGAAACACAGAGCTAATCTGAAAAGGTATTTTACCCTCTCTGTTTTTTATTTCTCCCACCCTCCACACCCCACCATAGCCACATTTGCCTCCTAATATTCGAGAAAATATTTGTAAACCAAAAAATCAAGCAAAACAGAATAATCAAACAGAAAACCCTAGCCAAACACAACCTAAAGAACAGACTCCAGAGAACACACATGGTGAATAACAGTGATTTTTCAAAAATAGTTGAAAAGATTCTACCAAAGAAAACACAAATAGCTACAGTCTACAGCAAGAAACAAAAGCCAACCCAGAAAAGGAAGAAAAATCTGATTATAAGAGTTCCACATTGTAATATTCAAAATGTACACTTTTCAACCGGAAATTGTAAAGCATCCAAAGAAATAAGAAAGTATAGTCCATTCACAGATGTTAACAGAAACTGCTGCTGGGGAGGCGCAGACATTTTACTCAAGAGAGAATGACTTTAAATCAATTGTCTTAAATAGGCTCAGAGAGCTAAAGGAAATCATGAATAAAGAGCTAAAGGAAACCAGAATAACAATGTATGAAAAAAGTAGAAAATATCCATAAAGAGATAAAAAAATATTAAACACATACATGCACAGAAATTCTGGAGCTTAAAAGTATAAGAACTTATATACAAACTCAGTAGAAGAATAAAACAGCAGATTTGAGCAGGCAGAAGAAAGAACCAGTGGAAAAAAATGATAGATCAATTAAAATTACTAGTATAGAGAGCAGAAAGAAAAAAGAATGAAGGAAAATGAGCAAAGCCTAAGACACATTTATAACACCATCACACATAGCAACATAAAATAATGGAAATCACAAGAGGAGAGAGAGGAAAAGGGCAGAAAGAGTATTTAAAGAAATGATGGCCAACAACTTGCCAAATTGGGCAAAAGACATGGGACTATATATTCAAGAAGTTCAACAAACAAACAAACAAAAAACTAAAAAATACATTCTGAGACACATTATAATCAAATATTCAGAAGATAAGAACAAAGACATGATCTTGCAAGCAGCAAAAGAAAACTCTCTTAATACATATAAGGGATTCACAATAAGTTTAACAGGAGATTTCTCAGCAATAAACACAGAGACAAGAAAAAGGTGGAACAACATTTTTTAAAAAAAGAGCTTCCTTCCTTTCTTTCTTTATTAGCATTATTACTATTATTATTATTACTATTATTATTATTATTATTTTGAGATGGGGTTTCACTCTTGTTGCCCAGGCTGGAGTGCAATGGCACAATCTCAGCTCACTACAGCCTCCGCCTCCTAGGTTCAAGTGATTCTTCTGCCTCAGTCTCCCAAGGAGCTGAGATTACAGGCTCCCACCACCAGGCCCAGCTAATTTTTTGCATTTTTAGTAGAGACAGGGCTTTGCCATGTTGGCCAGGCTGGTCTCAAACTCCTGGCCTCAGGTGATCCTCCCGCCTCAGCCTCCCAAAGTGCTGGGATTACAGGTGTGAGCCACTGCTCCCAGTCAAGAAGAGCTTTCAAACAAAAATTCTATATCTAGCAAAATCATCACTCAAATGAAGGAGAAACCAAGATATTCTCTGATAAACAAAAGCTGAGGAAAGCTGAGGGAGTTTGCAATAAGTAGAACCACCCTCCAAAAATGTTAAAGGGAGTACTTCAGCATGACGTGGAAAAATATTATACAATAATTTGAAGCCATATGAAGAAACAAAAAACTCTAGTAATGATAACTCCCTAGGTAGATAGAAAAGGCCGTCTTATTGTATATTTGGCTTGTGACTCATCTTTATACTTCTTATATTAATATGATTTAAAAGAAAAGTGTATAATAATAATTATAAATCCAGATTAACACTCACACAATATATAGAGAGATGTAATTTATGACAAAAACAATATGGTAAGGGTGAAGCTGTATGCAAACAGAGTTTGTGTCTGTGATTGAAATAAGTTAAAATTAATTCGAACTAAATTGTTATAAATTTAAACCATGAATTACAATAACCAACATAACCATAAGAAAAAAAATTGAAAGAGAAAATGAGAAGAGATCAAAGAAGGACACTATAAAAATAAATTAAACACAAAATAAGGCAGCATTGAAGTACTTAAAGAAAACAATAAGTTAAAGGACAAATAGAAAATAAATGGAACAATGAAACAACTACTTCATTTTAAGAATTAAATGTAAATAAATGTAATTTTCCATTCAAAAGGCTGCAAATGGCAAAATGGATTTTTAAAATTCACTTACTTTCTTTCTAAAGATGCAATGCATTGCGGGTAAATGATAGAAAATATATTCTTTGCAAACTGTAACCAAGAAAGAGCAGAATTTGTTATCCTCATATCAGAAAAATTAGACTTTAAGTCAAAAATTGTTATAAGAAATGATATTATATATTGAAAAATGGTCATTAAATAGATAAAATAATAATCATATATGTATGAAATAATAGAGGTGCAAATTATATGCTATGGTTTGAGTGACTGTGTTCCCCTTCCAAATTCATATTGAAATGTAATCCCCAAAGCAATAGTATTGAGAAGTGTGAACTTTGAGAGGTAATTATTAGGGCCCTACCATTGTGAATGGAAATGATAGCTTTATAAAACAGCTTGGGATTGAAGGGAAGGCTGTCTTTTCCTTCTGTTCCTTCTGCCATATGAGAATGCAGTATTCCTTCCCTCTGGAGAGTGCAGCAAAAAGGTGTCATCCTGAAAGCAGAGAGCAGCCCCCTCCAGACACCAGTCCTGCCAGAACCTTGACCTTGGACTTTCCAGCTTGCAGAACTGAGAAACAAATTACTATTGTTTATATCATCCAGTCGGTGGTATTTTGTTATACTAGCACAAATGAACTAGACATTATATGATGTAAACAAGTTTCTAGAAAAACACAAACTACCAAACTTATTCAAGAAGAAATTTAAAAACCTGAACAGACCAATAATGAGTAAGTTACAAAATCATGAATCAAAAACCTTCCTAACAATAAAAAGGCTAGAACTAGATGACTTCACTTCTGAATTCTAACATTTAGAATAATTAACACTCATCCCTCTCAAACTCTTCCCAAAACTGTACAATAAAAGATTACTTACTATCTCATTCTGTGAGGTTAAAATTATTTTGATATGAAAGCTAGACAAAGATAGCACAAGAAAAGAAACCAACAGATCGATATCTCTTATAAATACAGATGCAAAAATCCTTAAAGTATATTAGAAAACTGAATTCTTCAGCATATGAAGAGGCTTATACACCATGAACAAGTGGGTTTTATTCCGGGAGTATAAGAGTGGCTCAACAAAAGAAAATCAATGTACTACAACATAAAATAGAAAAGGGAGGAAAACAAATGATCATTTAAATTTATTGATAAAATATATTTGACAATATCCAACACTCCTTATAAAAATAGTTTAAGAGCTAGAAATAAAAAGAATCTTCCTCAATAATGTAAAGAATCTTTATCTAAACAAACTAAGACTACTCAATGAAGAAAGACTGAAAACTTTCCACCTATGATGGAATAAGATGAGAATAACCACTTTTACCATTGTTATCTAACATTGCACTGCAAGTTCTAGCCAGAGTAACTAGACAAGAAAAAGAACTAACAGATAGTCAATTTGGACATGAAGAAGTACAGCTATCTCTGATCACAAATGGTATGATCCTCTATACATAGAAAATCTCAAAGAATCTACAATAAGCTGCTAAATCTAATAGATGATTTCAGCAAAGTTGAAGAATATAAGATTAACATTCAAAAATCAGTTGTGTTTCTGTACACCAACAATGATTAATCAGAAAAGAATATTAAGATTCTATTTACAGTATCATACAGAATAAAATAATTAGAAATGAACTTAACCAAGTATAAAAGACTTTTACACTATAAACTACAAAATGTTGATTTTTGTTTTATTTAAATTATTTCAAGAATGTAAAAACATTCTATATTTATGAGTTGGAACACTAATATTTCTAAGATGGTAATATTACCTAAAGCAAAAACAGACTCAATGCAATTACTATTAAAATTCCAACTGGCTTTCTTGCAGAAATAAAAAAGCTAATTTTCAAATGTATATGGAACTGTGATGGGCTCTTCATAGCAAAACAATATACGTATTTTTAAAGTGTAACAGTCACACTTCCAGATTTCAAACACTTCCACAAAGCTGCAGTAATCAAAACAATGCAGTACCAGCATCAGGATAGACATAGAGATGAATGAAGTAAAATTGTAAGCCCAGAAATAACTCATATATCTATAACCAAGAACAATCAACAAGGGTCACACTATCATAATTGGGAAAGAACAGTCTCTTCAATAAATGGTGCTTGGTGAAATGATTGTTCACATGCAAAAATTAAAGTTAGACTCCCTAACTCACACCATATAACAAATTAACTCAAAATGGATCAATGAGCAATGTAGGTAAATTAAAACCATAAACTTATTTTAAAAACTGAAAAGATAGATCTTTGTGACCTTGGATTCAGCAATGTATTCTTAGATATGATATCAAAAGCATAAGCAATGAAAAAATAGGTAAATGAAAAACTTTGTGCACCAAATGAAACTATTATGAAAATAAAGAGATAACCTACATTATAGTAAAAAGTATATGAAAATGTTTCTGACAAAAGATTAATATCTAGAATAAAGAACTCCTACAACTCACTATCAGTAAAACCAGCAAGTCCCTTAAAATGGGCAACAGGCTTAAATAGACATATCTTTAAAGAAGATATATAAATGGCCAATAAACACATGAGAAGATGCTTAGTTATTATTGTTAATTATTAGGGAAATGCAAATTAAAACCAAAAGAGATACTACTTCATATCTCTTGAATGCCCATAAATGAAAAAAAAAGAGAAAAGAGCAAGTGTTTGTAAGCATTTGGAGAAACTGGAACACATGAATATTTCTGTTGGGAATGTAAGATGGTTCAGCTGCTACGGCAAATAGTTCTTCAGACATTTAAACACAGAATTACCATGTGACCTAGCAATTCCATTCCTAGGTATATAACCTCAAAAAACTAAAAACCTAGACTCAAACAAATACACACAGGTTCACAGTAGCACGATCTGTGGAACATGCATACAATGGATTGCTATGAGCCATAAAAAGGAATGAAACACTGTTATAAGTGACTTGGTGGATGCACTTCTAAAACATGAAAAGTGAAAGACGTTAGACACTAAAGATAACATATTATTTGATTCCATTTATGTGAAATACCTAGAAAAAGTAAATCTTCAGAGAATGGAAGTAGATTGGTGATTGCCAGGGGATGAGGGAGTTGGATATGAGGAGCAACTGCTTAATTCCAAAAGGTAGAGTTTCCTTTTGGGATGATGAAAATGTTTTGGAACTAGATAAGAGACTCTTTTTGACAGAGTCATGCTCTCTTGCCCAGGCTGGAGTGCAGTGGCATGATCATGGCTCACTACAGCCTCAACTTCTCAGTCTCAAGCAATCCTCCTGCCTCCTGAGCAGCATGTCCCAACATACCTGGCTAATTGTTTTAAAACACTTAGTTGAGATGGGGTCTCACTATGTGGCCCAGGATGGTTTTGAAGTCCTAGGCTCAAGTGATCCTCCTGCCTTGGCCTCCCCAAGTGCTGGGATTACAGGCATGAGCCATCGAACCGCATCATAACTCTCTCTTTTATGGAAACCTGACTTCTCAGAGACAAGGCTATCTAATCATACATTAGAGGCCAGAATACCACATTTCTAAATCAAATTTCTATTAGGAAGAAGCATATAAAATATATGATAAAATATTAAAGTTGTACAATGACATAATTTTATATAATGTGGTTTAGGATAGAAAATGTGAATTTATATTTTATCGTGGGTTTTTGAGGTTCTGAAAAATTATGAAACCAGAAATAAAAATACATACAGAATTTACACTTATGATTTTCAACTTCCCACTTCTGTCACTTCCTCCCTTTCTGCCCCTTGTCCAAATTTTTACACCTCCATCCTTAGTTGAATTCTTTCTCTGCTATGTTTTCCCTTTTAGAAATACACAGAATTACTTTACTAATTACAAAACTCATGGAAAAGAATAAAGGGAAATTTATTTTTCTAAAATATTTTGGCCCCTGTCTTCCATGTGTACAAGAATATGTCTTAACTTATATTACAAGGATTATGACACATGCCAAAGCCAAAAGTGCCTGAGATAGTGATCCAACATCTCTGACTTCTAGTTGCGTGAAATTAGTCAATTTACTTCAACTTGTAAGACTCAAATGAATACTCTAGAATGTAAATAGATGCAATATCAGTGATGTGAGAAAAAATAAAATAGTACATGGAAAGCACTTAGTACAACATCTGGCAAAAGAAGGTATACATAAATGTTAATAAGTTCTCTTCTGACTCTTGTAAAAACTAAACACATTATAATGTAAACCAAATTCATCAGTTATCTCATTGGACACTCTAACATTATGACGGTAACTAAGGGAATCAAATATGGCTTAAATATATAAATGAAACTTTAAAGGAAAGACAAAAAAGTAACTACTTTTATTCCATTAATGCCAGAGAAAATTATTTTTCATTCAACATCAGAGATAAATGTATTTTAAAAGGCAACAACAATCCATATTATCCAGGGGGAAACTGTTAGAATCTGTCATTGTTTTCTCTGCAGCCTGATTATGCCTGGGTAATGCTACACTGAAATCCGTGTTCAATCTGTGCTGTTCTTGAAAACAACAAGCAGAGACACATTAGATTATGTCTATCAATACAACACATCTCCTGTCTTAATTCAACAAAATAAACAATGTGCATCTTGGTTGATGCCGATGTTTACAAGTAGTGCAAATCTAAAAATGTGTAAAACATTATTTTCCCCGCATAAAGCATAATGGGGATAGTTTAATCATTGCTTTGACATTTGAAAACACAGGTCAGGTGCTTAAATGACACCTATTAAATTATAGAGGCCAAGATATTGTTTGCAATATAGTACAACACAACATTTTAACTAACTATACCAGGAGCTGTCATTTTGTTAGAGCAAAATAGTAACTAGAGTGAATTCACTTTGAGTTTTTGCATAACAATAACAGATCAGCTGTCATCAGTTCAATAAAGTCCTTAATTTTGTTAAATGCTTTCTAGGAAATGAGTTTTACGTGTGTGTGTGTGTGTTTGTGTGTGTGTGTGTGTGTGTGTGTGCGCGCGCAGACATATGAATCTTTTTAAAGCCCTCTTTCAAAGGGTCAAGTCTTTTTTTTTTAATCTGGTGTCTTAACAATAGGAACAGAGAGAATTCTTTACCTCAACATCATATTTGTGGGCACATAACAAGGCTAGGAGATGAATTCAAGTCAGTCTAATACCAAGGTCAATTTAATCACTCTATCTACTATACTTTCTCCACAAACTAGCTACTGAAGTCATCCAAAGCTGTTGACCTTAGCTGTGTTATGTAGAAAATTGCTCTACTTCCTTTAAACTGGTGTGTTATAAGGGTTAAATGAGATGACTGTGTGCACTGTACATTTAAGTTGATGTAAGAAAGGCATAATCCCTTAAATGCTGTCATGTAGTCTTTGGTTTCTTTTGTTGATTTTTCTGAATAGGGCTGCCTACGTTTCTCTAATTTCCTTCACTTCCTTAATTCTATGTTCTGACTCAAATGAACTAATTGAGCATAGTTTCATGGATGTAATCCATATCTGATATTAAAGACTTATCTAACCATCAACATCACTGTGGTAGTATCAACCTGTGTAAGTTATTACCCAACATGGCGAACAAAAGTAGTTTAAAATTCTTAATCTTAGAGATACTTCTAGAAGTGAAAATAAAGACATCTCTATTGTAGAAACGAAAAATTACTATTAAATTCTTGTTTAACTGAGATAAAGCCGAGCTCTCATGATTCCTACATCAATGCTTGGTTTCTTTCATACTCTGATAAACCTGCAAAGACCATCCACCGTGCACACCTAAAAAGTGTACTAAAGGAATGAATCCCTCTATTGTAACAGAGGGTAACTGGGAAGTTTCCAAAAGAAACAAGAGCTAGAGCTAACAATGAAGACCACATTTTGGTGCATTCCCATTTTATCCTTAGTCAGCCATGACAGATAATCAGTGTGATGACTCTGTCTTGATATTGACTGATTACAGACACAGTCAAAGGGCAACAGATCATTGTTGCTGAAGAACTGTGGAGTACACACAGTCCTCAGGTGGCTATTTCAATATGGTGGATGTATTAAAGAGCCTGATGACTATCCTATATCAAATGCATTTTGACTCATAAAATATGCACCTTTGTTCTTAAAACAGGCCAAAATTTGTAATTGTATTCTGTACAAAATGTTCTGCCAAGTATAGTCCTTCTTATTCTACATATTAAATGTAAAAAATAAGATTGTAAAGTAGAAGCATAGCTTTACTAGACTGATTTCCACAACTTTAAGCATGAATGTACTCTTATATATTTGTAGAGTATAATTATTGATCTTATAGTTAACATATTCTCAAAATAAATGTGGATAACTTATTTTTCTTTAAACAAACTCAACAGAAAATATAATGTAGGCTTCATCAGTGCATCTGAATAAGTCCACCCTGTAATTAAAAAAATGGAATGAATAATTTGTTCCTTTCAGAAATACTTATAAAATGAAATACTCGAATAGCCTATTCTTCAAAAATAGTTAGGACTTCTCTTCACAAGGCAATGAAGAGTCTGATAATTTTAGAAATTAAGGCACATGTGTCAAATTACTTCTGTAATAAATTTGCAATCAAACCAAAATTACAATGAACATGAGTTTCTCTGGTTATAGGCGTGCATTCCTTAGCACTTATCTGCAAATTGTTATGCTATTTTGAGTAAAACAGTTTCTAAAACATTTCTTTGACTAAATAACTTTTTGTACACTTTCATCTTTGAAAACAACCCACTAAATATATTTTCTTTTTTTTTTAAATTTATTTATTATTATTATACTTTAAGTTCTAGGGTACATGTGCATAACGTGCAGGTTTGTTACATATGTATACTTGTGCCATGTTGGTGTGCTGCACCCATCAACTCATCAGCACCCATCAACTCGTCATTTACATCAGGTATAACTCCCAATGCAATCCCTCCCCCCACCCCTCCCCATGATAGGCCCCGGTGTGTGATGTTCCCCTTCCCGAGTCCAAGTGATCTCATTGTTCAGTTCCCACCTATGAGTGAGAACATGCGGTGTTTGGTTTTCTGTTCTTGTGATAGTTTGCTAAGAATGATGGTTTCCAGCTGCATCCATGTCCCTACAAAGGACACAAACTCATCCTTTTTGATGGCTGCATAGTATTCCATGGTGTATATGTGCCACATTTTCTTAATCCAATCTGTCACTGATGGATATTTGGGTTGATTCCAAGTCTTTGCTATTGTGAATAGTGCTGCAATAAACATACGTGTGCATGTGTCTTTATAGCAGCATAATTTATAATCCTTTGGGTATATACCCAGTAATGGGATGGCTGGGTCATATGGTACATCTAGTTCTAGATCCTTGAGGAATCGCCATACTGTTTTCCATAATGGTTGAACTAGTTTACAATCCCACCAACAGTGTAAAAGTGTTCCTATTTCTCCACATCCTCTCCAGCACCTGTTGTTTCCTGACTTTTGAATGATCGCCATTCTAACTGGTGTGAGATGGTATCTCATTGTGGTTTTGATTTGCATTTCTCTGATGGCCAGTGATGATGAGCATTTTTTCATGTGTCTGTTGGCTGTATGAATGTCCTCTTTTGAGAAATGTCTGTTCATATCCTTTGCCCACTTTTTGATGGGGTTGTTTGTTTTTTTCTTGTAAATTTGTTTGAGTTCTTTGTAGGTTCTGGATATTAGCCCTTTGTCAGATGAGTAGATTGCAAAAATTTTCTCCCATTCTGTAGGTTGCCTGTTCACTCTGATGAATTTTAGTGAAAGAGCCCACCATAGACAAGGCATTATTATCGTTGACAAGCCACTAGACAAGGCATTATCATTGGTAGTTGTTATTAATATATTAGACAATAGACATTAGAGTTATAACACACTTCAAGAGATCACTTCCCATTCTAGCAAACCAAAGATGCCCTTGTCTTCAATGAAACACTGAAGCCATAGAAGTAAGTGACTAGTCCAGGGTTATATAATTATAAAAGCTATATGAATTTAGGACTGCCACTCTTTTTTATTTTTTGAGACAGAGTCTCACTCTGTCGCCAGGCTGGAGTGCAGTGGTGCAATCTGGGCTCACTGCAACCTCTGCCTCCCAGGTTCAAGCAATTCTCCTGCCTCAGCCTCCCGAGTAGCTGGGACTACAGGCTCATGCCACCACGCCTGGCTCATTTTTTGTATTTTTAGTAGAGACAGGGTTTCACCATGTTGGCCAGGATGGTCTCGAACTTCAGACCTCGTGATCCACCCACCTCAGCCTCCCAAAGTGCTGGCATTACAGGCGTCAGCCACTGCGTCCGGCTTGACTGCCACTCTTATTAGAAGAGTTGCTCTAGAGGCAGGCCTTGTCCTAAAAGTCCCAGTGTCTTGCTGAAATTCCACAATCAGAAGCTTCCCCTCCTGACATAGATTTCTCTATTTGGTTGAAAGTTTCCACCTGCTTGACTGGTTTTACTTAGAAAGCTAGGCCTTGAGAACATATTGGTGGACAGAGGGAAGATCAGAAGGATGATGCTGTATTTTGAATTTCCAGCTGGAGGTTTTCTTTGTGGCTCTGTTTTAGCACCGCTGAGAGAACTCAAGCCTGAGGGTTAGAAGAGAAAGGCTTGGTGCAATTGGAGCACTGCAGCCTGACCACAGACACACAGCCACAGACACATGCAAAATCAAGAGGGAACATGGCCTTGATGCATATTCTTGTTCTCACCCCAAAAGTTAAACAAACTCAGATATTTTTCCTGTCCGATGAGAGAGGCAAGACTAGATAATTTCTAAAAATGCTTCCAGGCTGAAGACTGAAGTATTGAGCTGCAAACCATTAGTCTTCTGGCCTTATATATTACTCTGACATGTTTGGGTTGAGCCCACCATAAAGGCCATGTAACTGCACTGCCATTTCGCTGGGTCACAACTCAAATTTCTAACCACTGTTGTTACACTTGCCCACTTCATCAATTTATATAATCTTCTAGGCACTTGATGGCATTGAGTTTACAAAAAGCATAGAGCACTCTCTCTATAAAGTAAGGTGTCTGCTTCCTATAGCAGTACCTTTTCCACCCCGGCATAATTATTTACTTTTTTATTTTATAATGACCCTACCAATAATAATAGTGAAATCTGAAGACATTTGAACACGTGGTATGTGAAATGCACTTGGTAAACTGTAAATCAAAATAATAATTGTGGCCTGGGGGTGGTGGCTCATGATTGTAATCCCTGCACTTTGGGAGGCCTAGGAAAGAGAATTGTTTGAGACCAGGAGTTTGAGACCAACCTGGACAACACAGAGAGACCCTATCTCTACAAAAATAAAAACAAAAAATAACCAGGCATGGTGGTCCCAGCTACTCAGGAGGCTGAGGTGGGAGGATCACTTGAGCTCAGAAGTTCAAGACTGCAGTGAGCCATGATTGTGCCACTGCAATCCAGCCTGAGCAACAGAG
The DNA here is from genome assembly GCF_024542745.1 of Macaca thibetana thibetana. Lineage (NCBI taxonomy): Eukaryota > Metazoa > Chordata > Mammalia > Primates > Cercopithecidae > Macaca > Macaca thibetana. Next base: position 112,677,398 of record NC_065589.1, on the reverse strand, counting down.
CGAGACCCCATCTCAAAACAAAACATAATAAATAAATAAATGCCACTTCTATTTGTATGATTAATATCATATGAAATTAAGTCTGGGTTGGGGGGCTGTGGGTGTTCTAAATATGTATATTTTCTAAATGTTTGCATTTTGTAACTGGGGATTGGAGGTGAAAGACATAAAATAGCAAAAGTGCAGGGCCAACTACCAGAGCACCTAGAAGGTGGTAAGAACTCCATAATTACCTATGGGATGAATGAATGCACGAATAATTTCACCCTAGAAGACTAACTCCAGGTTAAATATTTTCTATTCGTCATAACTTTCCATTTGTCATAACTGAAATTGAAGTCACAAACATGTATATTCCTGAGAGGTTTTATACCTTTTCTGGGAAATATTCTTTCTATAACACTACTTGCCATGGTTTCTGGTGGTGAATAAGTACTGAATAATAGCAATAATCAAAGGAAAAGCAGTAGCAGTTCTAGGCACTGTGCTAAATAAACTCTCAGACTACATTATTTCATTTAACCTCCATAATAATACTGAAATGTTTGGACTAAATATTATACTTAAAATGCAGATGAGTAAAGTGAGAGACAAGGTTAAATAACTTGCCAAATTGTACAAAACTAGTATATTACAGAGGCAGAACTCAAACTGAGGTATGTCATGCTTGCTCTTGCTTTAATAAATGAATAAGTGCAGGACAAAATGAACTCAATTATGGTTCATCACTGTGGTTTATACTGGGAAAAAATTGAAAGGGTTGAGCAGAGGAGGCTTAATTTAGTGAGTGGCTAACTCTATATGGCCTTTCTTGTATCGAACTCTCAAGGATGCCAAAGTATCACTATGGCCTCAGTGAGGAATAAGAAAACCTGAGAAAGTGAATCACTGGGCCAAGGATGCTAGAATCAAGATGAAAGAAAAGAGTTCAAGAGAAATACACAGGAATTGTGACATGAATACCTCCATCTGGCTAAGAGCCATCAATAGAAGGCCTCAATATCAACTCATTCATTTTTTATAATTATGTTAAACTTCATATGTTTAAGTGAAACACCATGCTGAAACTCATCTTCCTGTAACAAAGATTCTTGGCATTGTGCAGCAACTTAGAGCCCTCATATTGCTCAATTACATTGTATTGCAGATGTACGAATGAGGCAGTTAAGAAAAGGTTTCTGGGGAGAATGCTGGATAAGCCAACTTTTACCAGGGCATTTTTTCTTTCTTCTTTTCCAATTACCTTTCTCTCCTCCTTCCTCCTTACTATCTCCCTTAATTTCTTTCTCAACCTCTTCACGTTAACTAATATCTAAAAACTGTATTTTTAGCAGTCTATACATTTCAAAGTCAATATTTTTACAAAGATGGTATATTTCACAAAGTGTCTCACTGAAACAATTGATACTGCCATTTGTATAATTAGTCACCAAAATTACTTGACTAAATGACTCTGAAAAACAGTTATCGTTAATCGTATTTTGTACATCAGGAAATAAGTTCAGTGTGCTTAAGGGGCTCATAAAATAACAAAACTAAGACAAACCTGAAGTGGAAATAAGTAACATTCAACAACAGGCTATAATTTTAAAATATCAGTTGATTTTTGGATTCATTCAATCCTATCCCGGAAACGACTATTTTTCATAACACTGTATCATATGTAGGTGTTCAGTCTTTGAGAAAAACAGTTGCGTGGGTGGGTTGCAGCAACATGCCAAATGTATCTGGAAGACAACTGGGGGAGTTTAAAAGTGATCCCCTTATCTCTGCCTTCCTTATTAGTACCTACTAAAGACTAATAAATCTCCTGGGTATTGAAATAGTCCCCAGAAAGAAGCACAATGATAATTTCCACATGAGTATTAAACTCTTTAATCTGAAGAACACAGTTCAAAAATCATTGCAAGCGCAACTTGCAAAGGTTCTTTAGATAGGGTAGAAACTTAGAATGTAAAAACTTTAAGGAAAGGAAGGAAAAGAAGGCATAAGAAAGAGGTGTCCAAATATAGAGGCTTAGATCACTCTCTTTCGATCTGATTTTCTTTTTCCAACAATTCCTCTCTTCCATTTCCATACAGTTGGGTTATCACCTATATATAGAAACTTCCAGATGCCACTCCCTCATCTTCAACCCACAATAAAAGTCAAATGTCTTCTGCATTTATCAAACTAACACATAGTAAGTCTGTAAGTGGCAATGGAGACCAAAAATCTCCTTGGCATTCTCAACTTATATATTTTACATTTTCAGCTTCCCAAAATATCCTGCATGATATTTGAACTGCAGAATTATTGTGCCATTTGCAAAATGTCTGATTATGCTTTTTTTCCAAATTCCAACCCATGCTAATGTGCCCTAAGATACCACATATTGTTACCCTCTTAAGGCATTTGAATGTGAAATTATCATCCACAATACCATCATAAGAGAGGAATAAAGACAGATTACCTGGGGTTAAAAGGATGACTGACATAGTGATGAGTGAGCATACAACTAAAATCACCAGCAGAGCAATAGCAATTCCCTTCCAGTTTCTCTGTGGAGGGCTGTTACTTCCCAGTTCCTACCGAGATAGAAAAAAAAGTTTCGTAATTATACATGCTCCAAGAGAAATGTATTCATAAAGGAATGATTCAGTGCCTGGCTCAATCACAGTTTGAAAGCTGATTAGAATCCATTTCCTCTTCGGTAGTTCATTTAATTATTCAAAAGTGCACGTATTATAAATGGCTATCTTTTGGGGGGTAATCTGATCTCTCTGTGAGATAAACCAGCAGAATTTATGCTTGCTGTCCAAAATGTAGATGGTGTAAAAATGCATTGACTATAAACACCAGGATGATAGCCAAAATACTCTGCAAAATAATCATGGAAATAGAGTGAGTCCATTTACATTTATTCTTGCTACAATGGGACCTACAATAAAGATGTAAATACAAATGTTCTTGAAGCACTATGGACTACTTTCTAACTGGATGGGGAAAAGATCAGAAATGGGAAAATCAGGCCGGGCCCAGTGGCTCAAGCCTGTAATCCCAGTACTTTGGGAGGCCGAGACGGGTGGATCACGAGGTCAGGAGATCGAGACCATCCTGGCTAACACGGTGAACTTCCGTCTCTACTAAAAATACAAAAAAAATTAGCCGGGCGAGGTGGCGGGCGCCTGTAGTCCCAGCTACTTGGGAGGCTGAGGCAGGAGAATGGCGTAAACCCGGAAGGCGGAGCTTGCAGTGAGCTGAGATCCGGCCACGGCACTCCAGCCTCAGCAACAGAGCGAGACTCCGTCTCAAAAAAAAAAAAGAAAAAGAAAAAGAAATGGGAAAATCATTCAAAATGTCCCTTACCACAGAGCAGCACACATTTGTTAACCAAACGGGTCTTTTTAAAACAGTTCTCCCACCACTCATAAAAACCAACAGGATGTAGTAACTAAACTAAATGAGTCCTTCTGTATCAGTGGTTAATGACGCTTGCTGGGCAACATGCATGATATTGGCAAAAAGTATGGCTGACGAGGAAGATAAACTTGTACATCTCTCACAATGCATGTGGTAAAGCTATTCATTCCTCCAATGATCTGTGCTCGACTGTGTTTACTAGATATGTGTGGGCATAACTCACCAAAGCAAAGCACAGATCACATTGATTTGAAACGAATGTCAGCTTTTCTGTGCAACAGAGTTTATAAAACACTGAGCTTCTTGGTTTTTTTTTTTTTTCTTCCTACTCCATTTTCCACCTGCTTTTCATCCTTTCTCAATACAGCCCTCTTTATTCAGAAATGGCTAACCGATTTGGTGATAAAGGACACAAAACATGAAAGTATCCAGCTCACAACATGTGCACAAATCACCCAAGAAGCCATACAGACAGCAGCTTTGTTTTAAACAAACATAAACAGAATAGCAAACATTTAATAAATTGTACATGAGTTCCAGTGACTCACAGATTAAAACACTGAAGCCAATATTCATATAGTTATTTTGGTGTTGAATTGTGCCATAAACCCATCAGATTTAAAGAACTAGACTCTAAATAAATACAAGAAGAAACCATGCATAGGAGGCATTTTGTTGTTTGCTGTTTCCCTTCTCAGATAAATGACTTTAAGTTAGTCTTTCATTCTGATAAACCAAATCCAGGAGAGATCAATTCCACTTTTGCTTAAATGACTTGCTCCACACCTCTTTTTCAAATAATGCTTATTATCCAACACTTCTATTCCTCTTGCACTTTAGGATTTTCATCCATATTTTCCACGTAAATCAAGACAGTGGGTCCCCCAAATTATCAGCTTTAGAGAAGTGATATAAAGACGATCAATAGTTGTCTTGTGAACATAAACCCTTATCTGGAATGCAACGTTCTTGCAGGTTTCTAGGTGAGTTTCTTTGTCAGAATGTGTGTGCTGTGATGATTGGTGATTCTCTATAGTAATGCCCTACTTCGAGGCTACTCAGAAGGTAGAGTGACAGAACGAGAGAGGTTGCTGCTGTAAATCAAAGCCTACAGTGGTCTGAAAGTTGGGAAATACTCATGTCAAGAACTGAGACAGTGAAAACAGGGGCAGTAACCAACAGCAAATGAGTATCTGGGCCAAGAACCATAAATATTTCCCTATTTATTAACTCTAAGGGAAGCAAGCATGTATTGTTGTTTCACAATGTAAGAAAAGGGAAAAAGAATAGAAATGTAGCAATTATAACTGACTTTTCAATTCAGTAAGAGAATCAAGAAAAAATTATAAACTGAAATTGACTGATTATGATTTTGATAGGTTGTCACTCCAACTCATGATAAACTATTTGAGAAATGACTTTTGACTGTACTCTTCAGTTTGTGACTATAATAAAACCATGTAATGTCTACCAGACATAGTCTAACAAAGAGTAATAATAGCTTATATATATTATTATGTATCTGGTATTGACATATTTTAGATTTGCAATCTCACATAATCCTTAAAATAATCATGTAAGATAAGTGTCATCTTCACAAATTTGCAGATAAGAAAATGGGATTTGAAGAGATCAGTAACATATCCATTTATTGCCAATAAGTGAGAAAGCTGGAGTTCTAGTTCATAAAATTTGATTATAAAGATCACATTTAACCACTATAATGCCATTTGTAAAGATAAATATTTCTAGAACAAGTACATTAAAGAATCAATAAATCAGTAAGTTATTTGGACCCATACATAACTGTACATCAATACCTTTTATTTGGGAAAATGCACAGTAATATTTGGAATTCAGTAATGCTATCCTGAATTCATTAATTTTTGCAAATAAATGTGTATTTTCCCAGTCACAACTGACTATGGAAGTCCACCATTTAAAAGGCGGTAAAACAAATTTGAGTGAGACATATTTTTATGTTCATAAAGTAATGCACATAAGAATGTGTGGTTCCTCTGAAATGACTCATCAATGCTCAAGGCATATACAAGTCCCTGTTTGAGAACTGCTGACTTAATGAACGTAATATAATTCTCCCATTTCCATCCACCTTATATCTATTACCATTACATTTCTAAAGCATGATGTTACTTATGTTACTTTTTTCTCCAAAGTTCTTTAACATCCCTACGCTAGCTAAAGAATCAAACACAAATGTGTGAGTCTAGAAAAAACAATTATCTATATCCATGCTCCTGTTTCCCCAGCCAGCACAATCTACTTCTGAGAAAGAATCTTGTATTTCATGCTGCTCTGATTACCATTTCCTTACATTTGCCTCAGGTGCTTCAACTTTCACATCACCATTCCATTCCTAATTCTGTTCCATCCAATCCCTTTCATATGCATCCAGTTTTAGACACTGTCAGTCATTCAACATCCTGCTCAAATGTCTCTTCTCTTGGGAGTTTCTCCTAATTATGCAAGCCACATATGACTTTCCTTTCTCTGGGGAAAAAAAAAAATGCCTAAAATACATTGTACCAGTAAGTTTGAATCCAACTCTGCTACTTGAGAGCTAGTAGACTGCAAACACACTTCTAAATTATCCTGAGCCTCAATATTTTTACCTGAACAACTGGAATAACAATGATAATTATTTTTAAGTGTTGGAAGGATTAAAATAAAATAATTCATAAAAAAACTCTTACCTAAGTATACAATAAGAAAGTTTACACTAAGTGAACTGTTTGGAATGTTCTCCCTCAATACATTTGCACTCTTTCTCATCATTCATAATATTATGAGTGAACGACATCATCATCATCATCATCATAATGGTGAATGGTAGTGACGGTGTTGCTTAAAACCACGTGTAAAGATCCATCACAACCCTGTTGGGTTTAAAGTTATTAACTCCTTAATGTAAGAATCACATCTTAGAAATTTTTTTTTTTTTTAATTAAAAAAAATGTTTTTAGAGAGAAGATCTTGCTCTGTCACCCAGGCTGGAGTCCTGTGGCACAATCATTGCTCACTGAAACCTCAAACTCCTGGGCTCAAGTGATCTTCCTTCCTATGTCTTCTGAGTAGCTAGGACTATAGGCATAGTGCCATTACCACTCAGTTTATTATTATTATTATTATTATTTTTTGTAAAGACAAGGTCTTCTATGTTGCCAAGGCTGGTCTCACACTCCTGGCCTCAAGCAATCCTCCCGTGTCAGCCTCCCAAAGTTCTGGGATTAAAACCATAAACCACTACACCCAGTCTTAGACAATTTTAGATTCCTTACATCAGTTAACAATCTCCCGTTCTCTTAATAGGTGCTTGGAAAGTAATTGACCAGTTAATTAAGTGGTGATGAAAGTGATCCTAATTGACTTTGTCTTTGATGACTTTCTACCATCCAACATCGGAAAGTAATCAATTCCACATGCCAGACCAACAGAACAGGTATGATCCTGGGCAGCAACCTTAGACAAGGAACATGTTAGGAACTTGCAACATGGTCATCTGATGCTTTGGCCACACAACAAAGTGCATGTTAGATTATGACATCACAAGGAGGGGGTCTAGAAACTTAGGGACAAACATTAAATGATCCATATATGGTGCTACTTTTGTAAATGAGCCCTCCAGTGGATGGATGCATCAGTTGAAATGCTTGTGTTCAATGTCAGATCATATTAAATATTGTGATTGCCTGGAGACACATTAGTGCTATAGTCAAAACTAAACTGCGTCTGTAACCTAACTATTTACATTATATCTACCACCAACAAATTACTCATCACCCTTCAGAGAACAGTTTAGTTTACAAGACAAGGCTTACCATTATAAAGATAGTTTATCTAAGTTCAAATTCATTTTTATTTGTTTAGGTGAAAGGAGAAAAATGCTGGGCATAATAAGTAGGAAAAATGCAAGGGTTATACACCATTTTATTTGGCAAAATAAAGAAAAAGTCTTAACTATCTGATTTGCTTTTCTTCATAAGGAAGGAAAGGATACCAAAATTTGTTTTTTTAAAAAAATGGTATTCCACTTGCACTTTCCTTTGGAAAACATCAATGTATTTATCTGCCATATGTACTCTGAAGAGAAATATAATCCATTTATATTGAAATAGTCTAAAAAACATGATATTAAGAGAAAATATAAGGAAAAATCATTGCAATATTGAAATTATGTATCTAGATTCAATGTGGGTATGTTTTAACAAAAATAGATTTTCTCCAACCACCTGTCTACTTTCTAAGAAGCACAAGGAAGGTTCTTCAAAATATCTGTATTTCTGCTTGAAAGGATGTACTTAGGTTTTTTAACCCTAGAGTATTAACATTTTTTACATTGATGCTTAGTGTCTTTCTTAACACAATCATACCAATCACTCAAAAACTTATTCACTTTTCTTTTATCCCTTCCCTATATTTACTAGTTTCAATATGTCTTCACATAGAATCTTAATGTTTTATCAAAGAAGTTCAATAAAGTGCCTCAAAATTTAAAAAAGTTGGGGTGTCCTCTTCCATCAGTTCACATTCTGTTAAATAGCTCAAAAGTTTGAATGGTTTTTTACTTATTTTATTTTACTGATGGTGTTTATATTTTCAACTGTAAATAATACCAAATATGTAAAGGTTTGAAATAGTTCAAAGACATTTATACTGAATAATCTGAAAATATCCTAAAGAAAGTTAAAATACTTTAAAAGTTTCTATATTGTCTCATGATATTAGAGAAACAGAATTTAAGAGTTAAAACTTTAAAAGATACCCGGAATAAACTCCATCTTAAAGAAACATGCTCTTGCAACACACCTAACAAACGTTAAGCAAGCTCTGGCTTGAAAAGCATTGAGATACAGAAATTCAATTTAAATTTCCTTTAAACAATACCATTTATCATTTAACAAAATGTACTGGAGTGTGTTAAGGCTTGGAATACCACACAAGATGAAGCTTGGAATACAAATTAAAATAAGACCTGTTCCCAGTGAGCATAAAGTCTGAGGCAGAATTTTCTAGGCAACAATATAATACAAGGTTAAACAAATAAAAGTAAAAGAATAAGTCATAAAATTTTGTTATGGGAAATAAAGAAGAAAAATATTAATTTTCTTATACTGATGTAAAACATTCACTTTGCACATTCAATCAACATCCTATAAAAAAGGTGCTGGATATGCTGGGATTACATAACTATAAAAAATCTGGAGTGGAAAAGGAATCAGAGGAGTTTTTTAAAAGTAAGTAGAAAATGTGTATAAAAAATACACATGTAGGTATTTGGAAATTTCCACAAAATGTTCATTTTTTTTTCCTTCTGGAAAAAATAATTGACAATATTTATAAGCTATAATAGATTAATAAGCATAAAAGGAACTGAGATAATTTTCAAGGCGTTTCCAAAAGAAGCAGGCAAAATCTGATTTTGCCTCCAAGAAACAAATAACTTTTGCACTATTTAAAATATTTTATAACATATTAAAGGCAGAAAAAAATTCTAAATTTTTATTAAGATCATGTTGTCTGAATAGTATGTCTGAAAAAAATACCACAAAAAGAAAATTTAAATTCAATTTAAAGAAATAAATGCAATTATACTAAATAAAACTTTAGTCAATTGAATGTAAGAGTTTAGTATAAATAACAAATATTATGGACTACCGTCTAGTATTAGGAGAAACAATCATGGTTTCCTACAAGACATTAGTTAAGAATACCAATAAAGAAAATATAATCATGGAGATCATTTCTCATATTTAATTTGCACTTAATACTTATTCTGCCTATTGCTTCTTAAAATTGCTCATTGTTCTCACGCCATTCAGTTTCCTCATTTATCCTTCTTCTATGATTAGATAACTCTATGCTAAGTAATTTTTTTATAACTTATTACAAGTTACACATTTTTCAAAATTTTGCTCTTTATAGGTTTATGCTGTTGACCTACATAAGGCTAAATATGCCAATTCATATTGAAATCTGAGCTATGGACCAAACGCATCAACATCAGCTGGAAGCTTGTTAGAAATGCCAAGCAAGTGTCTTTTGTTGCCCTTTTTGTTTGTTTGTTTTTCTTGTTTTTGTTTTTGAGACAGGTTCCTGCTCTGGCACTCAGGTTGGACGGCAGTGGCACAATCATGGCTCATTGTAGTCTCAACTTCCTGGGCTCATGCAATCCTCCCACTTCAGCCTCCCAAGTAGCTGGGACCACAGAAATGTACCACTGTACCTGGCTACTTTTTTTCTATATATTTTGTGTAGAGATGGGAGCTTGCATTGTTGCCTAAGCTTGGGTTTGTTTGTTTATAAGTAATTTGTTTATGAAAGAACTGGCAATTATATGAGTTGCAATTTGCATTTATCACTCCCTAATAATTACGATTATTGGTGACATACTTGGATATGGTTTGGATTTGTGGCCCTACCCAAATAACATGTTGGAGAAGGGGCCTAGTGGGATCAGTTGGAGAAGGAGTCTAGTGGATGATGGGGGCAGATTTTCCTCTTGCTCTTCTCATGATAGTGAGTGAGTTCTCACAAGATTTGACAGTTTAAAAGTGTGTGGCACGTCCCCCTTCGCTCACTCTCTCTCTTGCTCTGCCATGGTAACATGTATTTGCTTCTCCTTTGCCTTCCACCGTGATGGTAAGTTTCCTGAGGCCGTCATGCTTCCTGTTAAGCCTGTGGAACTGTGAGTCAATTACACTCTTTTCTTCATAAATTACCTAGTGTCAGATAGTTATTTAGAATAATGTGAAAACGAAATAATACACACTCCTAGATGAATTAACAGTAAACTAGAAACAAAATAAGTGTGACAGCTATCCTTAATATATTGTGTGTTGTTAGTTTTAGACTTTTAGCATCATGATTTAGAGGTCTAAGATAGGACTAAGCAACTGTGATTCTGGACACATTTAGGGTTAAAAACTACAACTAAGGCTATTAAAAAAGATAAAATACAAACAAACAGATTTGATGTCAGAAAGATGGCAAATTAGAAAGCTCCAGGTCCTCATTCCCCCACAGGATCATCAAGTAAACTACTAGCGACTCACTAAAACAGCTTTTCGGGAGCTCTGGTAACCAGTCAAATTCACTCCTTTCAAACCACGTGACTGCCCCAGCAAGAAAAAGCCACAGTGCAAAAGGTAGGACATTTCAGAGCATTATTTCCTGTGCTTCCCCACCTTGGAACAGTGAGTGCAGTAAAACAGAAGTAGCCCACTTTCCAGTATTTTTCTCTCAGGAAGGAAGGAGGGCAGTGGAACTTATTTTGCGAAGTTCTGACCTGTCTGTGGGCTGCCTGTGGGCTGCCGGTGGGACTGGTTTCTGTCTTGCCTCAATTGGAGCTTTCAGATGAAACCGAATATATAGTTTGAATCTCAGTTTGGAAGCCATGGAAAACTGTGATGGGTAACATAGTTTGTGAAAACTGCAAGAGTATGCTGACATGCAGAAACTGTGGGCAATACGTTATGGAAAGAGTAGTACGGAGGAACAGCCAAAATTGCAGGAAGAAGCAGGGGCGAAACTCTTAGGGATGGATGATAAAACATAGCAAAGCAGCCTTCACAATAAATAAATAAATAAATAAATAAATAAAAGCATCCCTGTCTATGGGGCAATCGGGAGAGAACACCACACACACAGGCCCAGGCAAGACATGCCTCGAAAATGCCTGAGAAAAGCTTCAACTTTCATGCTGGGCTATTTAGAGAACGTCTCACTCCACACAGTCCACAATGACTGGAAGAAGTGTCTTATTTTTCAAACACCCAATTTTCAACGAAAGATCACAAGGCATATAAAGAAATAGGGAAATCTAGTCCTTTCAAAAGATCAAAATAAATCTCCGGAAACCAACTTTAAAGAATCAAGACTTCATATTTACTAGAGAAAGATTTTTAAACAACTGCCTTAAACACACTCTGAGAGCTAAAGAAAAGTAATGACAAACTAAAGAAAATCAGGAAAATGGTACATAAGAAAACTGAGAATATTTAAAACGACATTGAAATTGTAGCTGGAAATTCATATTGTGATACATCTAACAGAACAGTAAAACAGGATTATCATTAATAATCCATAGTAATTCCACTTCTGGTTATATACCCAAAACAATTGAAAGCAGTGATACAAACAGATATTTGTACACCTCTGTTCAAAGACACATAATTCACAATAGCAAAATGTGGAAACAAACCAGATGACCATTGATAAATGAACAGAATAACAAAATGTGGTGTGTGTGCCTGTGTGTGTGTATATGAGTATTATTCAGCTTTGAAAATGAAGGAAATCCTGACAGTTGCTACAACAGAGATGAACTTTAAAAACACTGTGTTAAGAGGAATAAAGTCAGTCACAAACAGACAAATACTGTATCATTCCACTTAAACGAAGTCCCTTAAGTAGTCAAATACTTAGAGACAGAAGGCAGAATGGTAGCTGTTAGGGGCTGAAGAGAGGAAAAAAATGGGAAGTTACCTTTTTAATGGTTATGCAGTTTCAGTTTGATAAGATGAAAAAAGTTCTAGAGCTGGTTGGTGGTGATGGTTGCACAACAACGTGAATGTACTTAATGTCAATGAACTGTATAGTTAAAAATAATACAGTTAAAAACTGTACATTTGAAAATAACAAAAATTTACAATAAAATATATAAAATAATAACTTTATAATAGCAAAACAATATATTAAATGTGTTTAGAAAGTATTATTGTTCAAAGAGAGAAAACCACAAAATGTTATTACAGAATTTATAGGACCACTTGAAGGATGTAGAGAATCTTCAAATTCCTGTTAAGGAAAATTCAATGTGGTAAAGGTGTCCATTCTTCCTAGATTAATCTACAAATTTAAAGTAATTCCAGTGAAAATCCAAATAAAATCCTTTTTTTCTTAACTGATAAAGTGATTTTAAAATTTAGATGGAAAAATAATCATATAAAATAATAATTTTGAGATAATATCTGATGGACATCAGTTATCAAAATGTAATATAAATCTGTGCTAATGAATAATGTGTGGTATGAATAAGAACAGAAAAATATAGAAGCAAAACTATATTTCAGGGAAAAATGTTGCATGCACACAAACACATTAGTTATATTTTATAGATGGAATTTATATATGTCTTATATATGTCTATATAATTTATAGACAGAATTAATTATATTTTAATCTCTATTTTCCCACAAGACTTTCATTCTGCAAAGAAGGACAATTAGGGTTGTGCAAAACATTCCAATGAGAAATACTGTGATCTCCATGGAGCCCAGTCAGACAGTCAATTTTTCCATCACCTTACAATATTTCTTATCAGCATTCCAATCCTTTCACTGCTGAAGCCTCCCAGGAGAACGTTTTCTTGGCTCCTGTGACACCATACTTTCCTGTTTGTTGTTTGCTAGGAACTTTTCCCATTTCTCAAAATTGTGCATTTGCCCAGACCTTGGTGCTGGCCCACATCTTTTCTTTACATGAACATTATTTCTAGTGATATCATTCAATAGCATTTTTATATTATCCATATTTTCTATCAACCTTATATGTTAATGTTAGGAACAGAATACAAGGACAAGATATTTTTAGAAAGAGGGATAGAAATTGAAATTGACCTCTAAATAGATAGAAAGCAGTCTACTTAGAGGTACTACAGTTACATTATTCAGACAGACAATCTTCTCCCAATATATGTAACACATCCCTCATACATATCCAAGTCAGTTGCTATTTAGAGTGCCACTGCTTCTTAAAGTTGCCCATGAGATTCATGCCATTTAGTTTCCTACTTTTACTTTTTCCCATTTCTCTGATGAAAGGACTCTGTGCTAAGGAGAGTACATATTTTGATCAAGCCTTCACATTTTTCAAAATTTGGTTTCTCAGTAGGTTGCTTCTGTCTACCTATTTAGACAAGGCCTTAGCTCAGTGCAATGCATGGACCAGTAGGGTCAGCATCATCTGAAAGCTTGTTGAAAATAAAAATTATTCAGCCCCATCACAGACCTTCTGAATCTCCACGGCCATGGAAGTCCTAACAGCCACATTTAACAGGCTCTCCAGATGACTCTACTGTGTGCTGAAGTCTGGGAAACATTCCCCAAGGTCAGTGCTACTCAAAATATGGTCAGCTTCACCCCTGAGCTTATATAAATGCAAATCATTCATCCCCAACTCAGACCTAGTGAGTTCCCAGGGAGGGAAGGACTGAGCAATCTTTGTTGTAACAAGCTCTCCAGATGATTCCTGTGCACACTCAAATTGGAGAACACCTACCATGGAGATTAAGTCCTGGAGTGATACAGTTCTGAAACTGCTAAAATGAACAATCTTACACTCAGAGGAATTTGGTAAACGCATTATGAGTTAGTGGTTTCGGAACCAGTACACCTGCATTTTAATATCTAATTATCTATTTACTAGCTCTGTTACATACATGATTGATCTAATCTATTTAAGCAAAATTATAAGCCTAACTAGTTTTGCCTAACACACATGATCAGGCTTATGAATCTTCCTCCATACATGTAATTTTCCAAATTATGTTCAAGTCTAAACTGAGTTCCACCTGGTCAGAGACTATTTCACACTCATTTTTGTATCCATAACACCTGGTAAAGCACATACTAAGTATTGACAAAATATTTGGACTGAAGCACTAAACTCAGCCTTATTCCTTAAAGTTAGGAATAGGGTCTTTAATCTTGAGGGATGCATTTCAGCATTGTGAGGACTGGGGGATAACTAGCTATCTGCATCTCAAACATAGAAAAGACATCCCAGGAGTACAGTTGTTGACCCATCCTGGGAACTATAAACTGTGGTTGAAAGAGCATTAAAAGAATGTCATTGATCTACAAACTGGAACAATAGCCCCATATTTCTGGGACTGATAAGCCTCTATGGATGAATAGGAAGCCAGACAATCATCTTTAAGCTTCATTTCAGGAGATGAGCAGGCTGCATATATAATCTTCTGCTACATTCTGCCTAAAGTTCTAGGCAAAACATAGCAGAAAGATCATATTTGCAGCCCAATCATCTAGAAGTAGTTTCTAGTTAACAGACTAGACTCTTGTCCACAAGGAGAGTAGAGAATATAGTTACTTCTCATTGCATTTGCAATGCCAAGCAAAGTTCTTGGTGCACCACGCATCCACTTATATTTATGAAACAGATGAATGTAACAAACCCAGAAACTATTTTTTGGCTTAGTATAGTATTTTTTCTTTATCATCTTGATGTTACTTTTAGAATGTCAAATATTGATTCTCAATAGCCTCTTACACTTAATTTTATATCAAAGTGTGATATAAAACTCTCTTGACAACAGATAATCTATACCTAATGTGGAATATTCATTGAAGAGCGATAGAAAATAGTAAACTTGGCAGCCTGGTCTGCCCACCTGGGCTGCCCATTAATAATTACTTGTATGATTTAAGATAAGGCTTTCATCTTCCTAGGCATAAAACGAGAACAGCAGTGTGTGTCAGCTTATGCCATGCGGCATTATCTGATGCAGCCAGCATGTCACAAAACCCACCCCCACTCATCTACTTCCTAGATATAACACAGGCTCACGCTGCTCACATAGAAAATAGAAGAGATACTTGCATACAGTTTTTATGAGGTTTCCAAGAAATAATAAATAATACGAGTGAAAACTATTTATAAACTGTTTCATCTATATTAAGTCTTATAACCACATCTCACAAATTTGAAGAATTAATAAAACTATACATAATTGTTCTTGAAGATTAACTGTTATTGAGTCAAGGAAAGTAGTTCCTCTGAAAGAGTTAGTTTTAGAACATCTGTAAACTCTTAAAGAACATGCCCCATGCACATTTTTAAAGTCTAAGTATGGTGTCAGCCTATTGCTAATGGAAGGAAGAAGGAATGCATGAAAGAAGAAAGGAAGAAAAGTAGGAAAGGAAGGAAGGACTCTAGATGAACTTACTGTCCCCAAAATAAATGACAATCTATTTGGGAAGACACATAATTTATTAAACATTAGAAGAACAAAAGAGAAAACTGTATTTAAAAAATACTCAGCACTGTGGTGCAAGATGCTAAATGTAATAGGATTCAGGGAAGAGAAATCCCTGATGATGTATGTTACAAATGCTAACAATCAAATCTATCCTGGCTGTTTCCCAGTTAAATAAGATCCGGGTCAAAAAGAGCTTAGATCTGAAAGGCAGAAGAAAGTTATCCCAGGCTGAGGAAACCCCCATTCGCCTGCTCTCTCTTCAAGATGAACAAGGCGTGTTTAATGTACTTCCTGTTCTAGTGGTTAGTTAAAGGTTGTAATTGCCCAGGAGTCAGGTAAGATGCCAAACATAGGTTAAGAAAATAGTAAAGCCATTGGCAAAACATGACTGCATGAAAAGAACAAGTGGCACTGTAGCTTCAAGCTAAGTTCAAAGCCAGCATTACTAATTTGCTCTTCATAACACCATTGACCTTTAGATGCCGCTGAGCGTCTAGGGGAAAATTTGGCAATTCACCTCATCTCCTTATCTTAACTAACTGCACTTCCTTCACCACCACCACTACCTCCCAAGCCGGAAACTTGGGTCTGATCTGGAGTTTCCTCCCTGCCTCCAGAGCAAGTGCCATTTTTCCTAAGGTTCGCCAGGGGAAAAGATAGGGGCTACAAAGATGTATGCTCGTTCAGTAGATAAATATTTCACTTTCTTAGGCATCAAAACCCATACTGAAGTAGAAACAAACACATTTGATTTAGCTCAAAATTTTATTTTTCCACATATTTATTTATTATCACTTATTAACTCTGATAAAAATCAAATGTAATAAACTTCTTTGAAAAACAATTCTGTTCATTGCAAAAAAGTTTTATTCTGCTTGAAAATAGAAGGCATAGTCACTTTTTATTTTAAGTTTAAAGATTCCATGTGTGTAGGAGAAAATTTTTCTAATACCTTCTTTACATACAGAAATCTAATATCATAAAGAGGCAGCTACAGCTAAGACATCAATTTTACAACTCTTTCTCCAAAAGAAAAAAAGCAGAAATTAATGAAATGAGGCAGAACAGGAACTAAATGTGCTTTTAATTATTTTTATTGCTTTTACCATTAAAAATGTTAATAAGTACCATATAGGCATTTAAAAAGGAAAGAAATAACACATTACATTTCCACTGTAGTAATCAATATTCCTATGCTGCTTTTAATTAGAAATGTTAAGAATATGTGTGTGTTTTAACTTCTCTACTACTCTGTGATGGTTATTAGCCATTTCTAACACATGTATACTATATATAGCCACTATGCAATTAAGGAAAAAAGAAATTAAGCAACATTTGCATCTTTTATCTATATCTGCAGAAAAGTAGTATTCTGGCAATTTTTCAGAAATCCCATGGACCAAGAATAATTAAACAAACTCAAGGTAAGTTACACTTTATCTGTGCAAGTATGCATTGCACTTCATTTGTGCTCTGCTTAAAGGAGGACTTTTCTGGCTGAAATTTTTGTATGGGTGAGGAAGGCAATTATTCGCCTCAAAGCTAGTCAGTGTTTCCATTCATCTACTGAAGAGAGCCTTTTTCCCCGCCTTAGTCTTTGTGAATAGAGTAGCCAGTATCTGCAGCAGTCCCTAGAATGTCCTGTCAGTACCGTTAGTTAAAAATAAGCCATCCTTCATACATTTTCAAAAGACATTTGCTCTAAAAGTTCATTTTGCGTGACTCATTCAATTACGGGTAATTTAAATATAAATTAAGAGTTTTCTTTTGTTTTGCTTTTTAAAAATATTTTCATTCTCCAAGAGAAGTGGAAAAAATCCTTCCAACCTGTGTCTGTGTTGGGAGGAGGGGTTGGGGAGGGACAGCCCATCTGCCAGGAACAGATAACCAACCTCATGCCTCTCCCTCCTGTAAAATCATTGCCACTTTGGCTGCATGAGAAACTTTGATTCATTTTGTGGTGATACTTATTAGCATCACAAAAGCATTCTGATAATTTGGTCAGGTTTAATAGTTGTCTCAAACCAACTGTAGGCTTCGCCTCCATAAACTACATAGGTGTAAGGAGTCCATATTAATAGTCACAATTGATAAGGTTAACGATGCAGTCCTAGTCATTTTTCATTTTGTTCTAGTTTTCAGAAGAGATTTTTGAAGGTAAATTTAAGAACTGTTTTTCAAAGAAGGAAAGTCATAAATACCATTTTGGAAGTCCCCTTCCCCCCAAAAAGCAAAAAACAAACAGAAAGAGAGAGTACAAAACCGCAACAGTCCTTCTAGATGTAAATTTACAAAAGCTAATCCAAAAAAAAAAAAACCCAAAATTTACCTACTTGTGTATGTGAGCTGAATGTCATTCCTTTTGTTCAATGTATCCATACTATTAATGAAGCCTGATGTGTATTAGAATTTCAATACACATTTGATAAATACATTCATTAATCTCTAAAAGCAGAAGCATATTCCCTCCTAGGTCAACCTACTAGTCAAACACATGCCCACCCACCCATGACTGCCTTTTGAACTTCTTCAGAATGATTCAATGAGGCTCCCAAGGTGTTGCAGGAAGTCAGGGACCCCGAACGGAAGGACCGGCTGAAGCCATGGCAGAAGAACATAAATTGTGAAGATTTCATGGATAGTTATTAGTTCCCCAAATTAATACTTTTATAATTTCTTATGCCTGTATTTACTGCAATCTCTGAACATAAATTGTGAAGATTTCATGGACACTTATCACTTCCCCAATCAATACCCTTGTGATTTCCTATGTCTGTCTTTACTTTAATCTCTTAATCCCATCATCTTCGTAAACTGAGGAGGATGTATGTTGCCTCAGGCCCCTGTAATGATTGTGTTAACTGCAAAAATTGTTTGTAGAGCATCTGTGTTTGAACAATATGAAATCTGGGCACTTTGAAAACAGAACAGGATAACAGTAATGTTCAGGGAACAAGGGAGATAACGTTAAACTCTGACTGCCACTGAGCCGGACGGAACAGAGCCATATTTTTCTTCTTTCAAAAGCAAACAGGAGAAATGTTGCTGAATTCTTTTTCTCAGCAAGGAACATCCCTGAGAAAGAGAATGCGCCCCTGAGGGTAGGCCTCTAAAATGGCCGCTTTAGGGGCAGCTGTCTTTTATGGTTGAAGACAAAGGGATGAAATAAGCCCCGGTCTCCTGAAGCACTCCCAGGCTTATTAGGAAGAGGAAATTCCCGCCTAATAAACTTTGGTCAGACCGATCCTCTGCTCCCAAACCCTGTCTCCCCATAAGATGTTATCAAAGACAATGCATGCCCGAAACTTCATTAGCAATTTTAATTTCGCCCCGTCCTGTGGTCCTGTGATCTTGCCCTGTCTCCATTTACTTTGTGATATTTTATTACCTTGTGAAGCATGTGATCTCTGTGACCCACACCCTATTCGCACACTCCCTCCCCTTTTGAAAATCACTAATAAAAACTTGCTGGTTTTACGGCTCAGGGAGCATCACGGAACCTGCCGACATGTGATATCTCCCTCAGACACCCAGCTTTAAAATTTCTCTCTTTTGTATTCTTTCCCTTTATTTCTCAGACTAGTTGACGCTTAGGGAAATAGAAAAGAATCCATGTTGAATACTGGGGGTGGGATTTCCCTCCATACCAAGGCATCCCTCCCTAGTCTGCTCATGACATTTGGCTTATCCCTAATGGTAGCACTTATCAAATTAAATCTGTTTGTCCAGTTTCAAGTGTCTTTCACAAGACTAGATCTTCAATCAATAAATATCCATTGAATTGGGTAGGAATGACTGGCAAAGTATATACCACTAACAGACTGAGTGGGTTCCTTTATAAGAAAGATATTTCTTGTGTTGTTTTTCATGTTAGAAAATCGCTCACTGTGTATCTCTTTCTTTTGACTTGGCTGTCAGGGAAGACAATAAGTATGAAAAACAAAGTGCTTCTTTATAGTCTTAGTTTGTTCCTTCAGCAAGAGCAGAGATTTACTGACATCCATGTTGATTCAGGTTGCAGCGATCAAGTATGAACTTTTACAGGATCACCCAGGGTTTATGACTCTAACGTAACTTTCCTTTGCCTCTTTCTCCATCATTCTCTCCCATTTAAAAAAAATCATTTTGTAATACCCATGCTGCCTGTCCTTCCACTTACAGGATACATTACTGTAATGAAGCTCTATGTTACTAAATCACACAGTTTCTGAACAACTAAACGTAATTTCTTTTCTTTATTCTTTCCTTACCAGAAGCTCACCTACACCACATGATGGTGTAATAGTGAATAAAAGAAAGCACTGCCTTCACAGAGTTGAATCACAGAAAAAGAACTGTTCCCAGACAACAGAGAAAGGCACTGCCTATGTCACGATTAATTAAATACACCTGTAGAAGCTGTGCAACAACTGGAAGAAGGTGTAAACACCACCATTGCCCTCCCAACTCTTGCCCCCTCTGATTCCCAAGACACGTGAGTCTCTATGAAGAAATGAATGGATAAGGAAACATTAGGTTAATACTACTAAATACCTTAATCATAAAACTGATTTTTTTCTTTCCTGATTTCACGTTCACTCAGCAACTTCTGGATGTTCATTTAGCTTTTCTGAAATACCTGCCAACAGGGACAAAAGGGCCTGACCACACTGACCCACATCCTGCCAGCTGCAAGGCCATTTTTCTTTTCTTTATCAATTTATCCTTTGGCACTGTGGCTTACTTGCTAGTCTTTGTGCCCTTGGTTAATGTGAATCTGTACCCTAGAGATGGAACCATTTAATGTGCTTATAAACATCAAAGTTTCTGTGCCCCAAACCTGAGTGCCAGGGCTCGTACCTTGGTGAATCCATCAAAATAAATGAAATGTTATGAGAAATGTGGGCAGCCAGCCAGTTGGCTTCACTGAGTGATAGCCTGACCTTGGCTTTCACCTGTCTTTCAAATTGCCACAACAGACACATTTCAAGGATTCAGTCACCATCTTCAGTAGGGTCTTTAGCAATAACACATCCTAATACACCATGGGACAATGCTCAGATCCTCAGTAAAAGTTAAATGTTTCAATTGGATAGCCATGTGCTAAGTATTACAGTTAATTATTTTTGGTAAACCAATAGCATCATCAATAACAACAACAATAATAATAGGCTATATTTGTGATGTACTGAGAGTATGCTCCCAGATTTAAACACATACCACGTTGGAGGAAACAGCAGCATGGCAAGGATTTCATAAGCGGCAGAATAAATTCCAAGTCTGTTCACAGATAATCTATTTTACCTGAACATTTGATGCGTGGAAGTGTTCTATCTAATGCATAAGTTAAAATATGGTGTTTTAAGGTAAGCATTGATTCAGTATGGAGAACTGAGAAAAGGGTATGTGGCATGTTTTAAAGACAAAAATTTAGATGCCAAGAATATTTCAAAAGCAGTTTTTCTTGAGTTTCTAGGCTTCTCTGGTACTATTCAGCAGGAAAGTTTAAACAATGCTGTTCTAAAATAAAATCAGAAGAGTTTAGACAATGCATTATAAATAAAAATGACAAGGAGAAAACATAATTGGTTTTATATGTAGTTATGTAGCTTTATAAATATATGAAGTCTACTATAAGGATGTTACTGAAGGGATTCATTCCTATAGAGATGAAGTTTAGCTGGATATAGGCTTAAATAGCACTAATGAAAATTAGACTAGTCACCACTGCACATAATGAAGGACTGGATACATATATGGCATTATCTAAATGGAATAATTTTTTACCAGAAATATTTTAGAACAAGACCTGCTATTACCTGTATTGGATATTTTAAGAAAGTTATATTAGAACACAAATGTTTGACCTGAATGACTGCTTAAAATACTTTCCATTTCTGAGTCTCTCTGATTGTGTAAACTTATAGGAAAGGCAATCAATTTTCCTAGGTTTAAGCTTGGGAGAACATAGTCTAAACTATGTAATAGATTTTTAGGGAGCACATGGTAGCACAGTGCTATAGATCTGTGACATCCAGTAGCCACCCGAGCCTTGGTATTGATGAATGTGTTGAAAAGTAATGAGTCTACAATGAGGATCTGGTCAGTGACCACTCCATGTCATAAAAGACCAGTTCTAAAATGCTCATGGATATATAATTCCCAAAAGTTTCCCAGTGGCAGTTATTTCATTCTTAGTGATAAACGGGCTTAGGCATCAAGACATCCATCATTCAAATAAAGGTAGTGGTGAAAAAACTGTGTGAATAAATTAAATGTTGATACACTGGGCATATAAATTGTTTTTGAAGACAAGTAACGTGATATCAGTATCTAGCAGAACTGTGCTTCATCCAATATTTAAAGATGAAAAACAAAACACACCATTAATTTACTAGCTATTGGAAATTTGTGGTGGGGAAAATTCAATATGTTATGTTGGTTAGTAAAGCTTAAAGTTAGAATTTTTATGTCTTCAAATTTAATAACATTCTATTAATGACCTTGAGTATTTAGTCTGGGAAACAGGGAAGAAGTAGTATGTAAGAATGAAGCAGAGGTGGGATACCATGGCTCATGCCAGCAATCTGAGCACTTTGGGAGGTCAAGACAGGAGAATTGCTTGAGCACAGGAGCTCAAGATCAGCCTGGGAAACATAGGGAGACCTCTGTCTCTCCAAAAAATAAGAAATTAGCCAGGCATGGCAGCACATACCTGTAATCCCAGCTACCCTGGAGGCTTGGATGAATCTCTTGAGTCTAGGAGGTCGAGGCTGCAGTGAGCTGTAATCGCACCATTGCACTCCAGACTGGGCAACAGAGCAAGACCCTGCCTCAGAAAAATAATAAACTTGGGGACAAAGCCTGATTCCTGTGGTCCCATGACAAATTCTAGCCCATTCTTTGTATACAAGAGGTAGAAAGATGAGTAGATTAGCAGGGATTACCATGCCTCAGAGACTGTCAAAATGATTTACCTTATCTCTGTTTTAAGATAAGACAGAAATATTCTTTGTTAGCCAAAAAAAAAGAATGCCCTTCACAAGCAATGCTAGAGTGTTAGAGAATTCAGAGAAAATCTTGTTACAAGTGCATGATTATTGAGGCACCATGATTTATAGAGAAAAATGAAGTGTTTTGCCCCAAATTATATAGTGTGTCACCTTAGAAAGATGCTAACTAATATTAACATCTGTGTCAGCAATATTTTGGGATTAAGACAATCATCCCCACTTAAAGTTTATTTTCAATTTGGTTCTCATCCCTGTCTTAGTTTCCATCCTCAATACATACTTCAATCTGTAGTCTCAAATGATTCAGCAATATTGTAGCTGATCCTTACCTTAAGGCATGGTATGCCCAGAAGCAGGGAGTATAAATATGAAATATTGCTACTGCTTATCTGACTTGCAGTAGATCAGTGTCATGTGACTCAAGGACATTTTCTGCCAAGGATTTTCATACTATAATTCCTTTTGTATCAAAAGTGTATCAAAATTGAATACTTTTGTAAAATAAATGGTTTATCTAATCCAGGATTATGACAAGGTCAGAGGAGCATTAGCAACTTTAAAGGGGTGACATTGTTTCTATAATTCATGAATTTAACAAAATGCTTTTTTACAATAATTTCATTTTCAGATAGTATTACCTGAATAGCAGTGAGCCGAGATTGTGCCACTGCACTCCCGCCTGGGCGACAGAGCAAGACACTGTCTCAAAAAAAAAAAAAAAAAAATTTCTCACCTTGTCTCGGGTAGCTTTCCTTTTTTAAAGAACATTTCATTATGAAAATGTTCAAATATAAAGAAAAGTTGAGAGAAGAGCGCAGTGAACAGCCATGTTCCTAGTGTTAGATTCTAGAATTAATATTTTGTTATATTTACTTAATCACATATCTACCTGCCTATTTATCCACATATGTATACCTCTATCATCCATTGATCCACCTTTAATCTACCCATCAATTAATCCATCTTAATTTTGGACACATTTCAAGGTAACTTGAACATTTCAAGCTAACTTATAATTTCACATGCATTTCAAGACCTCAGTATACTTCACTCATAAACACCAAGAGATATAACATTTACTAGATTTCACTCTGTTATAATTTTAAAAATATAATTTACATGTCACTTGCCTGCTTTTTAATAAAATAATTTGCTTTCTTTTCCTTGTTTATTTGTTTAAATTCCTTATAGATTCTAGATATTAGTCCTTTGTTGGATGTATAGTTTGCAAACGTTTTCTCCCATTCTGTAGGTTGTCTGTTTACTCTTTTGATTATTTCTTTGACTGTGCAGAAGTTTTTTAGTTAATTAGGTCCCATTGACTTATTTTTATTTTTGTTGAATTTGCTTTTGGGGCCTTAGTCATAAATTCTTTGCCTAGGTCAATATCCAGAAGAGTTTCTCCTAGGTTTTATTCTAGAATTTGTAAGGTTTCAGGTCTTAGATTTAAGCATTTAATCGATCTTGGGTTAATGTTAATACGGTGAGAGATAGGGATCTAGTTTTGTTCTTCTACCTATCCAATTTTTCCAGAACCACGTATTGAATAGGGTGTCCTTTCCCCAGTGGATATTTTTGTCTGCTTTGCTGAAAATCAACCATTTATAAGTATTTGGCTTTATGTCTGGATGCTCTGTTCGGCTTCATTGGTTTGCATGTCTACTTTTATACCAGTACTATGCTGTTTTGGTTACTATAGCCTGGTAGTACAATTGGAAATTGGGTAATGTGATGCCTCCAGCTTTGCTCTTTTTGCTTGGAACTGCTTTGGCTGTTTAGGCTCTTTTTTTCTTTTTGTTTTATTTATTTTTGTTTCTTATGAATTTTAGGCTTAATTTTTTCTAATTCTGTGAAAAATGGCATTGGCATTTTGGTAAGAATCACACTGAATCTGCAGATTGCTTTGGACAGTATGGCCATTTTCACAATATTGATTCTTCCAGTGCATGAGCATGGGATGCTTTTCCCGTTGTTTGTGTCATCTATGTTTGTCCATTTGTTTATGTCATTTTCATCAGTGTTTTGTAGTTTTCCTCGTAGAGATCATTCACCTCCTTAGTTAAGTATATTCATAGGTATTTAAAAACTTTTTTCTAGTTATTATAAAAGGGGTTGAGTTCTTGATTTTATTATCAGTTTGGTCATTGTTTCATAGCAGCACTACTGATTTCTTCACATAGATATTGTAACCTGAGCCTTTACTGAATTCATTTATCAAATCTGGGAGTGTTTCGGGGGAATCTTTAGAGTTTTCTGGATATAAAACCATATCACTGGCAAACAGAGATAGTTTAACTTCCTCTTCTCCAGTATTGGTGTCCTTTATTCCTTTCTCTTGCATGATTGCTCTGGCTAGGACTTCCAGTACTGGGTTGAATAGAAGTAGGGAAAGAGAGCATCCTTGTCTTAGTCCAGTTCTTAGGAGGAATGCTTTCAACTTTTCCCCATTCAGTATTATATTGGCTGGGCCTTTGTCATATACGGTTTTTATCACTTTGAGGTATGTTTCTTCTACACCTAGTTGGTTGAGGATTGTTTGTTTCTTTTCTTTCCTTTTCTTTCTTTTTGTTTTGAGGCAGAGTCTTGCTTTGTCACTCAGGCTGGAGTGCAGTGGCATGATCTCAGCTCACCGCAACCTTGTTTCCTGGGTCCAAGCAATTCTACTACCTCAGCCTCCCGAGTAGCTGGGATTACAGGCGCCCCCCAACAGGCCTGGCTAACTTTTGTATTTTTAAAATAGAGATGGGGTTTCACCATGTTGGCCAGGCTAGTCTCAAACTCCTGATCTCAAGTGATCCCCCCGCCTTGGCCTCCCAAAGTGCTGGGATTACAGGTGTGAGCCACCATGCCCAACCAGGTTGAGGGTTTTTATCATAAAGAGATATGGATTTTACTGAACGCTTTTTCTGAGTCTACTGAGATAATCATATGAACAGACATTTCTCAAAAGAAGTTATACAAATGGCCAAGAAACATAGAAAAAATAATGCTCAACATCACTAATCATCAGGGAAATGCAAATTAAAACCACAACAAGATACCACCTTACTCCACCCACAATGGTCATTATGAAACAAAACAAAACAAAAACAGTAAATATTGGTGTAGATGTGGTAAAAAGAGAACACTTACCTACTGCTGGTGGAAATATAAGTTAGTGAAACGTCTATAGAAAACGGTATGGATATTTCTCAAAGAACTAAAAGTAGACCTACCATTTGATCCAGCAATCTTACTACCGGGTATCTACCCAAAGGAAAAATAGTCATTATACCAAAAAGACACTTGCATGTGTATGTTTATCATAGCCTAATTCACAATTGCAAAGATGTGGAACCAATTCAAGTGCCTATCAATATATAAGTGGATAAATACAATGGAAATACTATTTCCTTAGCATTCCATGGAAAGGAATAATCTATGATTTCTTTCATCAGTGTTTTGTAGTTCTTCTTGTAGAGATCCCTCACCTCCTTGGTCAAGTATGTTCCTAGGTATTTTAGTTTATTTTTGTAGCTATTGTACAAGGGATTGAGTTCTTTATTTTATTCTCAGCTTGGTCATTGTTGGTGTACAGCAGTGCTACTGATTTGTGTACTGACAAATGAGTCCATGGAAACATTATGGAAAACTACTCAGCCACAAAAATGAGTGAAATAATGTCTTTTGCAGCAACTTGAGTAGAACTGGAGGCTATTATCCTAAGTAACTCAAAAATAGAAAACCAAATACTGCACATTCTCACTTATAAATGGGAGCTAAGCTATGGTACACAGGGTACACAAAGGCATACATAGTAGTAAAATGAACATTGGAAACTCAGAGGAAGGAAGCTCAGGAGGGAGGTGAGGGATGAAAAATTACCTGTTGAATACAATTTCACTATTTTGGTGATGGGCACACTAAAAGCCAAAACTTGACCACATACAATCATCCACGTAACCCAACACCATTTGTACCCCTCAAGCTATTGAAATTTTAAAAAATTAATTAAAATAAAACTGACAGAGTAAAATGCACATATCTCAAATGACTCAACTATTACTTTTCACTTGCCTCAATATTTGTCTCTTTCAAATTTCAGCAAAAGCCTCCACTGCTTCCCTAACTTTTAGTACACTGGAAGTGACTCTCCATTGTTCTCTTTATCATTTCCTTAATAATCTCATGAATGTTAACTCTACAGTCACACATTTTCTGCCTTTCCCTAGTGAAGCAATCCAATTATTAAACTCTTATCAATTATTCTAGATCATAGACGTACACCTTTTGAATGCTTCAGTACATTCTTAAATATCTGGCCATCTTTCACAGAGAGGTCTTTGTACCTAGAATCAGGAAACTTAAATATTGTAAGCTGCCATGGCACACCTGTTTTGTAGTGTATCAGTGTCATGTGACAAGGAAATTCATTTTCAAGCATTTGTCTATTATAATTATTTTGCTCTCAAAATCACATCAAAATTAGACACCTTCTCAGAGATCATGTTCTTTTTTAATGGGGCGTCAAGACAAGAATGAAGGATTCAAACGAATGAGCAGTTTCAATAAGGAAAGCTATAACAATAAAATTTTCTTCCTTCTCTATCATCTCACCTCCACAACTCCTAATCCACACTCTTACCTCCCTCCTTGACACACGTCCCATATTCTCATTCTCAAACACTATCCCAGTTGTCATTGGTAAGAATGCTTCAATACTGGTTTGATTCTCAGCCTTCTGCATATATATACACACATATACATATATATATGTGTGTGTGTATATAAAACATATGTATATAACATATATATATATATATTACTTTAAACCCTGGAGTCTACCTGACAAGGGAAGATAAATAATATTTTAAAATTCCAAAGTAAAAAAAAAGATGTGGCTCTATATGTATATCTTAAAAAGAAGTTTAAATGTTTTTAAATCTTCATTTACAAATAACATCAGTTTTTCCCAGCATTCTAGCAAGGATTAAATCCAGTTCTTCTTATCTTGAAGCCAAAATATTAGCACAAAAACTGCATCAGCCAAAATATCTCCAAATGTTATTAAAAACCATTGCTGTGTAAACTTTAATGATGTTTGCATACTAGTATTAGGATGCATAATAACTCTTTCTCAGAGTATTTTATTATAAAAATAAAACACTGAGTCTGTTTCCTCCTGCAGTAATGAAAAAGAGTAAATACAAATAAATAAAGTAGAGCAAAGACCATGATTTAAAACTGAACGCTTTATTTATTAGAGCTAATGCAAAAGTTTCACTACATAATATATAGAAACCTAACTATGGCATGCATAAAAATTAACATAAATATGTTATTCTGTGGGGGGAAGGAGGCATTGAAGAAACAACAGATAGAGAAAATGCTTCATTAACTACAATCTATCATTACTTTATTCCCACTAATACCTTAATCACAAATTGCAAATGTGACTATAGGGCAAAAGAAGCAGCTCTAATATAATTAAACTTGGAAACCACAACCCAATTGTTCTTGGGTTTTATTTGCAGCAATTATAGCCCTAGGTATAAGAATCTGAGACAACAGAGAGCAAGGTCTGCTCTTTTTCCATTCCTAGCAAAAAGAGAAAGCCAGAAGGGAGGACTGAACAATTTAACAATGTTCTTTGCTTGCTGAGATCAATCGATCTTTAATCCACCAAGTGTGGTACTGCTTACATGCTTGAAATGAAAAACATTTCATCTAACAATGGGATGTCTTTTCTCTCATTGGAGTTCTATGCAGAAAGGTCACCGGTGTAACTTGCACACATTCCAAGGTGTTAATATACACAGAAAAGAATTTTTAAAATAAATCAACATGTAGAGATAATGATCCATTACAGTATACTCTGTCTTTTCTTCTCTATTGTATGTTCATTATTACTGGCCTTTGGATATGTGGTGAGCTGCATATCAGCTTCCAATATTACAGGCAATGCATCTTTAAGCTTATGAAATAGCAAGTGTTGATTCTCTATTTTAAAGATAACAAAGGGTAATAAAAGCTGCCTAGGTAATGTAAGAGAGAGAGTAGCGGTTCAGGGGATGTATGTCACTGTAGAAACGCATAGGTCCTGGGCCTGCTCTTTACCTAAATTTATCACTAAATTCCTAAAAGTAAGTCTAAAGTCTTAGTTTTCTCATTCACAGAATTCTTAAGAATACCAACTTCAGAGTGCTGTGGGGTCTAAAATAGATAATGAGCTTTAAGCCCTTAACACAGAGCTGGACATTATGTGAACGTGCAGTGAATGCTAGTTAGCTATTATGACAATTAACTACACACCCATATCTCAGATGTTGAAACACAGTGGGTAAGAAACATCACTAAGAAGCTGATAATTTGATATGATTACATATCAATCTTTGAAATAATTGCAATTTTGAAGAATGATAAGTTCTAAGGGAAAGAAGAATAAAGGCCAATAATCCAGAGGATAAAATAGAAATTCATCTGACAAGGATTGAAAACACATCCCTTTATCACATTGATTAATCATCAGTCCTAATTCCATCCTCCTCTGCATGGTATCTTAGATACATAGGTGTATAAATCACATGTTTCAACTTCCATGTTTCCCCCTCCCTGCACCCAATTCAGTAGCATCTCTCTTCCATAGCAACATTCTAACATAGATACCTCCCAACAACAGCAACAAGAATATATTTATGTTTTTCTTCCCCACCGAGCCAAAAGCTAGTTTTGTCCTGTTTTAACATAACTTGTTAACATATCTATTCATTACAGATAATATTTTGTGCTGTTAACAAAAAGTGAAGGAAAAATTGCTTGATGCCTACAAGTTTGACAGGTTCGAATATGAAGTCATGTTTTGACTTACTGAAGCTACCCAGAGATTATAAGCACAAAATTAATGGGGCTTTTGAAAGATGATGCATTATTTATAGGTAGATGAGCCCTTTCTGTTGAACTGGGTTAACAGAAACATGACGAGGTTAAACAAATCAGAATGTTATGGAGAACAGTAATATTATAAAAGTAATTTGCATTTTGTCAACAAAAGTGAATAGGGTAGATCACTAACAGGCAAGATTTCATAAAACTATGCTGTGTTTTTTTCAGTAAACTAATGTGAATTCTCCTTTCTGCCAATTATTTACTTAGAAGCACATAAGAGTTTGATATTATGGAGAAAACTGATAGTTAATTTGTTTGTAATTGGGAAATGATCACAACCCAGTATCATATGTACAGTTACATATTGCTGATTGACAGGGATATATTCTGAGAAGTCCATCCTTAGGCTATTTCGTCACTGTGCAAACATCATAGAGTATACTTACACAAATCTAGATGGTATAGCCTATTACACACCTGGGCCATATGGTCTAGCCTATTGCTCCTAGACTACAAATCTGTAAATTTTACTGAACTAAATACTACAGGCAATTGTAACACATGGTAAGTACTTTTGTATCTAAATGTAAAAAAGGTACAGTAAAAGTATGGTAATAAAATCTCATTTAACCACTGTCATATATGTAGTCCATCACTGACTGAAACATTGTTATGTGGTACATGACTGTACACATACTCAGGGAACCACATTTGTAAAGATTGCCAGAATGACTGGAAAATAATGTGAGTTATTTGACCTCTCCCCTACCTGGTAATAATACCTTTTAGACTGAGTTAAAAACTGAACTAAGAGTAAAATCCTAGTTAAAATAACCTCCAATAACCAAAACCAGTAATAAAATGTTATTATATACTTCACATCTGAGATAAGCAATAGTTATCAAGAATGGCTGCTTATTTGAGTGTTCAAATGAACCATCAACCAATTTAAAACAATAAATAATCAACATAGTAAAAATAATTAGTATAGGAATTAGCCAATGTAAATCTTCAGTAGACATCATTTCCTAAGTGCTAGAATTTCAACAAAGTTGTGCACAGAAAAACACAATGCTCTATATCACAGTTTTCCACTGATTAATTCTAGCGTGATTACAAATTCAATTTTAAATTGTTAAGGTAGTAGTGTTTTTATTATATACTCCAAAAATATTATTTATAATACTGTAATTGTGAGTGATTTGCATGAGCTCTGGGAAGCTGTAAGACATAGGAAGCCCCACTGTCTTTGCACTTGGGAAATAGGCCAGGATGAGAAATAAGGTTTGAATAAAAAAGAGTGAGCTAAGATTTGAACAGAAAAGAGTGAGCTAGGTCTGAAAGAAAAAAACATGGCCAGATTAGAAAATTTAATCCAAGAATGGCACATAAATGGAGTTCAGTATAAATTAGGAAATATTCAAGGCTAGATTCGAAATACACATAGAAGTTTCATCTTGAAACTAATTTGGACTTGTTTTTTAAAAAAGCAAACAGTCAATAAAAGGGACAAAAACGGTGCTTATATTTAAAGACCGAGTTAAGGTGTTGCTCTTCACACCAGAAATTCAGGCACAAAATGGGAAAGGTATTTTGTCAGTGAGACTGAAATGAAACAAAACAAAAATCTTAAAATCTGAGGATGTTATTGGTTAGAAACACTAACTTCAAAGTACATGTTGTCTTCTATTCCCAAACAAAGGCTATCAGGCCTCTTCTTTGATATTTAACTAGGCTCTGGCACATTTTAAGAAAAGTCTGATGGTGTGAGAAACTATAGTTACAGATGAGGGTTAGTTCTTGGGTAAGATCCTCTGAGGAGCAAAACTTCTTGGCTGTAAACATCAAATGAAATAATTCGTACTATGAAAGGCCCTATTCTATCAGTTTCTATAGGTAAGACATTATAAGTATAAAATGTAAGAAATATAGCTCTATTGGAAGTGAGATTAAGGGGGATAAAAGATTTGACGAGTTTTTAATTCTACTGTCAGAAAACCAAGGGCAAATACCACACATTTTCCAAAACAAATCAAATTTTATATGTAAAATTGGTGAATTTTATTGTATGTAAATTATACCCCAATGCAGATAACCAAAATCATGAAAATTAGTTTGGAAATTAAAAATTGTAATATTCAGTTAATTATAAAATTCATATATGTAGAAAGATAAAAATGCTAAAAGTGAGACATAACTATTATGTAATACTATCTAATATTGTTTATTTTCTTAAACTCTGTTATTTAAAGAATAAGTTACAAGTTGTTGGGATGTGTAACACTTTTTAAAATAAATACTAAAGTTATTCAGTTCATTGCTTATTTCTACAAACTTCTCAGCATGAGAAAAAGTACAAAACTGGATGTCATTTTTCTGAAGTAAACCACTTCCCCATTCTTACCTTAAAGTAACAAATACACTCCAATTGCATTTTACAAATGTAATAATAATAATAGTAATTTTTAAGTACATATATAAAAATTAATACTAAACCTAAAGATTATTCTTGGGTCACTATTTTAGAATTTCTAAAATTTCTTGGTATTGTTAAATATTTTATTATAAATACACCTTACTTTTAAAATCATGAAACAGGGCAATAGTTTCCCACCCTTAACTTTATAATGTTTTAAGATATCCAGTGGTTTCTGCAGTGGAATACTGATCACATATATTTATATCCTATGGCTTTCACTGTGTGGATTAAAATATTCATTCATTCAACTAGTATTTGTTGTATATCTTTTCTTGCTAGGCACTGATAGGGATGCATATCATTAAAACAATATCAATAGCAATGAGAACAACAAAAGTTGTGAGAAGTTATGAATTTTTCAAAAATGAGAAGTTATGTTTACTCCTGTGGGTATATTCTAATTCTGGTGAGCTCATGCGATTTCACCGAGCCATATATCTATTACTGGGTCCTCCATTTCAAGCCAGCAGCAGTCATGCACCTGGCATCTATTACCAAATGAGCTCCACTGAGGAAGAAGCAACCTTTTCTGCGAAGCAGTCATGTCTGTGGTGTCTGAAATACAATTACTCTATGGGAATTCTCCTTCACTTCTAGCTAGTAGAAATACTGGGTACACAGGGAGAATAAGTCTTCGGAACACAGATCAGCAAGCACAGAGGCTTACTTTTGTTTTTGAAATGAAAAGCTGAAGTTTTACCAAGTTCTGAAATAGAATCAAGAGTTGCCTCATTAAGGTACCTATTTCCAGCTTCTATTGAAATAAAGTAAGAACTCCACTTTATCCTAGAGTGAACAGTGGGAGAGAAACTCAAATTTGGAGATGTAATAGAAATCTGTTTAGAAGCAATCAGACAAAAAGAAAAATAAAATATCTTGTGTATGGTCTAGCTGACCAAAAAGGCAACATAAAAATGGCTAAGACTGTATTGTGTATGAGGATCGGATTCCAGTTTCATCTCCATACTATTAACCTTTTCACTTTTTAAGTGGAAAGCACAGCTATTTCAATTATAGCTTTTGTGGAAGATAGGAGAGAATTCTCATGTTTAAATGACTATGAAAGAAATCAGATATGAACAAAGATATGAAGTCAGCCATAGAAATGAATTTAGGATAATCAAAACATTCCCTCATATGACCCTTCTTAGGTAACCAAGAGTAAAATAACTAGCAATACTCTCAAAAATTCAGGAAGCAGAATATCTTGTAATTGATCACACTGAGTGGGAAAAATTAAGTTTTTCAAACTTTTCAGCAAAGGCTAATGCCCCAAGGTTAACTCAAGAAATCTTCAAGAGAGATAATTTCTCAACATGTGTGAAAATATAACAACAAATATGACATCTTGCTTTTTAGCAAACTATTTTCTCAGTGCAAACTACTGGATGACTACGAGTGTCTATCTGCTTAGCATGATATTGCTTATGTGTGAGAAGTCATCAGTGCTGAACACTGAACTATAGGACTGATATTTTCTTATTGTTTATAGACTATGTCTCCGGACTTATAATTCCAGAGTGCAGCTTTGGTCCTCAAGAAGTCACAGTTCTCCTGGGAAAAGCTTGTATTACTCAGCCTCACATTCAAAGCTTCCAGTGTATTCATTTTTTAAACAGACAAAATGGCTTTCTGCATTGTTACTGATATTTTTACCTATATGCCTAAAAGTAGAAGACATAGATCTTAAGATGTTGTCCATATCTTTGCAAAACAGGAATAAAATGTCCATCACTCACTAGTATGCCTAAGATTATACACGTCTACCTCCATACAAGCCTGTTGATACAAAAGACATGTCTTTCAACCTTATTTTTTGGCTCAAAAATCCCAAGTCCAAATTCAGAATCTTGTTAACTATTCACCCTTCTACAGTTTATTTAATCAGCATTTACTGAGAACTATTAGGACAAGCAACCTTCTCCCACTGGGTATAACAGTGTATGAAAGAAGAGGGAGTATCATAAGAAAGCTTAAGATGTCAATATTCCAGAAAAATCTACCCAATTTGGGAGGCCAAAATGGATGGATCACCTGAGATCAGGAGTTCAAGACCAGCCTGGCCAACATGGTGAAACCCTGTCACTACTAAAAATAGAAAAATTAGCTGAGCGTGGTACCGTGCGTCTATAATCCCAGCTACTCGGGAGGCTGAGATATGAGAATCACTTAAACCAAGGAAGTGAAAGCTGCAGTCAGCCAAGATAGCACTGCTGCACTCCAGCCTGGGCAACAGAGTGAGACCCTGTCTCAAAAAAAAAAAAAAAAAAAAAGATAAAAGAAAAAAAGAAAAATGCTACCCAAATTCTAGTGTCTGATAACAAGATTCTATTAAATGCAAATCAACAGGGTGATTTTTTTTTTAATTGAGAAAATCTTTCTTCCAAAAGAAAATGTCAACTGAGCTGCATTCTGGAGCCAAGTCCTTATTGGGTAGAGACCAATAACAAGCAGTTCATGGACCTGCCCCAATTCACGCTAGACATTTTGAGTGGTAACGTTTTAAGCCAAAATCTCTTCCTTTCCTCCTCCTCCTCTTTCTTGTTTTTCTCTTTGACACTCTCCCTCTCCATGCCACACAGTAAAATGTTGTTTTCTAAAATTCAAAAATATTAAGGTCCACAGAGATTCTCTTCATCATGTTTCCTTGTGTCTAGTTCATGAGAGACTGCATCAGCCTACCATGGTTTTAATGTCCATTTCTGGTCAAATCAATTATGTTCATGAGCCAGTCACATAAGAATGGCTTCTGAGTTTACATGTTTCCTAAAGG
Source organism: Macaca thibetana thibetana (assembly GCF_024542745.1). NCBI lineage: Eukaryota > Metazoa > Chordata > Mammalia > Primates > Cercopithecidae > Macaca > Macaca thibetana. Next base: position 112,642,869 of record NC_065589.1, on the reverse strand, counting down.
CATATCGGCTTTTAATTTTGGTGAAGTCCAACTTATATATTTTCTCTTTTATTGCTTGTGCTTTTGGTGTCAAATCTAATAAATCATAATCTAATCAAAGATAACACAAGTTTACACCTGTGTTCTCTTTTGAAGATCTCATAGTGTCATTATGGTGATGGTAGTACAACTCTAAATGAGCTAAAAGACATTTACTTTTATGCTTGAAACTTAAACTATTATATATGGCAGGTAAAGCTGAAGCTTAAAAAAAAAAAAAAGAAAAAAAAAAGCCTTCTGCTATTGTGTGGATCTTTGTCTCCTCCAACCTCAAGTTGAAATTTGACCCCCAAATTGGAGGTAGGACCTAGTGGGAGGTGTTTTGGTCATGGAGACAGATTCCTTATGAATAGGTTAATGCCCTTCCTTGGGGTAACTGAATTCTCACCCTACTAGCTCCCTGGGAGGTATTTGTTAAAAATAGCCTGGCACATCATCCACCCGCTCCCACGTGTTTCCTCTCTCCCCATGTGATCTCTGCACAGTCAGCTCCCCTTTGCCTTCCACCATGAGTAGAAGCAGCCTGAGGCCCTCACCAGAAGCCAAGCAGATGTTGGCACCGTGCTTCTTGTACAGTCTGAAGGACCATGAGCACCAAAACCTTTCTTTATAAATTACTCAGCCTCATGTATGCCTTTACAGCAACACAAAATGGACTAAGCTTCTGAGCAGTCAGATTCAAAAAGGCATCTGTAACAACAGATTTAAAAAGCAAATTATTGGTGAAATCAGTAACTTCGAGAAATGAAGAAAGAGCTCAACCTCTAGAAAAAGCACACAAGGACAGTGAGACAGCTTTACATCAAAGGTAGTGAGTAGACTGTAAGTTTGTGTAGCATTGTCCAAAGGAACCATTCATGATATTGAGATGCATAGAATACTTACTATGCATATGCATGATTACACTGAACCCTCATAACCACCTTTCTACAAAGGAAACATTATTTCCTCATTGACAGACAGGGAAATGAGCCTTGGAAAGAAAAACTGACATGCCCAAATAACGTAAGTTTTTTCTAAATGCCTGAGCCAGGACTGGAAACAATGCCTATCTGTCTCTCAAACTATGGTCTTAACTACCTTATCAAACTGCACTGCAATTAAACACACATTTGTAAGTGTGAATCGGGGATACTAATTGAGGCCTTTCCACATTTTATGTCTGCAAATCAACATCATCCTGCATGTCTGGCAATTCTAACTTTTTTTTCAGATGTTAACAGTGGAAGTTAGATAACAAATTTAAAATGTTACCTAGATATAAATTATTAAAGTTTAAAAGTCTATGTTTCAAAATGATCACACACATTATACTTAATATTTTGCAAATGTGATATATTTCAAGGTATAATAAAATATTGAATTCATCTAGAAAGAAATACTGTCATAAACTGCTCTCTACTTATGCTATATTTTCATTGTTTCTACTTCTGAGGAGAGAAACATGAAGAAACCAATAAAGTATAGATGTGTAACTAGAATGTCCCTTACTACAAAGCTAATTATTCTTTCATATGTAGTCAAGGAGACATAACAACTGAAGCACTCAAATGACATTGTTATAAAACATTTTCTTCAATAACATAATGTCATGTAAGGAGTACAATAGTGCTATTGACTACAGTAAAAAAAAAAAAAAATTAAAAAAAAAAGCCCTGGCAGGACTTAAGTATAATTATCATTCTCTAAGATCCCTAGAGTAATCTCCAAAAGTACATTGTACTAAAAGATAGTGTAGTCTTCCAAACTGACAGTCTTAAAGTCTGGAAATTTTATAAGGTTATTCATTGCCATTGCACTTGACTACCTGCCTAGTTTGTAGCATTCTCTGGACTTTCTGAAATGGTAATACAGACACACCAGTATTTTCTATTGGGAGGGAACTGAGAATGCATTGTTTATTTCAGTTTACAGTGCTTGTTTATCCCACTTCTGAGAAAGAAAAACAATGGAAATGTTATTTCTTTAACAATGTACGTCTTGACTTTTCTTAGTATCTAAGTTATAAGTTTTATAAAAGCTATGCATATTTATAAGATTCAGACTGTTAATGAACCTGAAATTGCAAAAATTTCATTTTAGAACCTCTTTTGGACAAATAAAACAGAAAGACCAACGTTTGTAATTTGAAACTAAACTTTTGTTGGCATTTACTTTTATGCTGAAGTATCTTCTGGATCAACCTAGACACAAAGGGGCATAGGTCAATAGCAGGAGTTCTTAGCCAAAAGCTTTATGAAAATTATCCTATTAGTGCAATCCTGGGAGTAGAGAGCAGTGAATCAGAAATAGTATTAGTACCTACTTAATAAAGAGGGAAAAAAGGAAAATGATGCATGTGTCTCTAAAAAAAGATGATCTTGCCAAAATCTCTCATACTTGCCTTTACAGTGCCACCAATAAAGGTGATTGTATCTCATTGGATATCTTACAAAATTCTCAGAGTAATCCATCTAAATGGGGGCTGTACTTCAGAGCACCAAGAAATAAATGGCATCATTAAGATCCTCGGAGTAATGTCACCTTTCTCACTAATGTGTCAGCTCCTGTCGCAGTCTTCTCTTGGACACTCAACCTAGCCCTGTTCTTGCTCAAGGATGAGTGGTTTTAGGTTTTTCAAAGTAGCTCACATTTAGGAAAAAAAAAAAGCATTTGCTTGCAGAATTAGAAAGCCATCTCCTTTTTTAAGATAAAAATGCACGGAAATTAGCCCATATAATGTGTTTTCTGCTTGTCAGAAAAGAGAGTATATTCTGGCCTATGATTCTCTACAAGCTGTTTACAAATTGTCCTCTTGACTGACACAAGTGACAGGATTCATTAGCAACCTTAGTGAGCTCTCCTTTTCTTTAAAGGTGATTGTCCCAAATTCGAATTGCCCAGGTTCTGTGCATCTTATTACCCCCCTCTCTAATTGTCAACCTGCCATTCGAGTGTTTTCTAATTATTAACAACTATACCTACAAGAGAGCAAAGTAGAACTATAATTGTTCTCTCCACATACTCATTAGGAAAAAGAAAGGGTGGTCATATAATTCACTTCTGGGTGAAATTTAAGAAAGATGTTTCTGCCACTAAGAGTTGAAATATAGTAGAATAGGCCACCCATGCCTGTAATCCCAGCACTTTGGGAGGACGAGGAGGGCAGATCACGAGGTCAGGACATCAAGACCACCCTGGTAAACACGGTGAAACCCTGTCTCTACTAAAAAATACAGAAAATTAGCCGGGCGTGGTGGCAGGTGCTGTAATCCCAGCTACTCAGGAGGCTGAGGCAGGAGAATGGCATAAACCTGGAAGGTGGAGCTTGCAGTGAGCAGAGATCGCGCCACTGCACTCCAGCCTGGGTGACACAGTGAGACTCCATCTCAAAAAAAAAAAAAAAAAAATATATATATATATATATATATATATATATATGATGAAAACTGAAGAATTGTTCTCATGGCTTAGGTTTAAAAGGAAACTTTTCTATATAATTTTTATACAATGTCCAAAAAAGAAGAAAGGCTTGCCTTTCCTGCTAACGTGATTTATACAGTAACTTTTTCTTAGTATGTGAACTTGGAAAAATCCCTTAAACTCTTTGAACCTCACTTTTGTCATCTATAAAATATTACTAATGATAATTTCCCTCAAATATTTTTGCAATGCGTATATGAGATTATGTACCCTAATCATGTGCTGAATGCATAGTAATTACTTATTAATATACATCGATAGATCCGTTATGTAAATATTTATTTGAGTATGTGTATGTGTTATATATGTAGATGGATGGCTAGCTAGAGAGAGATAAAGAGATAGAGAGAGACTATTATTTAATCAGGGTACTCAATATAGACAATGGCATGATTCATTCAAGAGTACTTCTCAAAGACACAAAGCAATTTCACATCTTCAGTACAGGTCAACCTGCAGTTTTAAAATGTCCATTTCGTGAAGTGCCCTGCATGAAATGCTTTCAATTATGGGCGGCTGTTAAAATTCATTCCAGAAAGCTAAGAAAGAACTTCTATATATGCTTTTCCTAAAGCTGGTTTAAATCATTGACCTTTCCTCTCTGGTTCATAATACCTTGTCAAGATGCCGTGGACTCTTTCTAATATAAAAGAAAGCAAAATAGGATTCTGTTGTCAATAGAACCCTGTCCGAGGTGCTGAACACAAGTGATCTCATAGAAGAATGTTAAACTTAGAAACCACACTACGCTAGTTCTACACATAATATTATGCTTAACGAGAGGAGAGAAAGACAAGAAAGAAAGATGCTACAACTGTTAATTAGCAGCCAATTATGTGCTTATTAAGTAATAAATTGGATAAAGATTATGCAACTCCTCTCAATATTTTGCATAGTGTCTTTCTATGTGCATGGGTTAAATTCAAATTCAATCTGAGTTTCTGACTTTCTCATTTAAAAAGTCAGTAATGGGTAATTTTTCTTTCTATTTTCCACAGCTCATGTTGCCATAAACTTCTAATTCCCTGATGGATAGTTGTCAATGAATAATTCATTTAATCAAAGCCTCCGCTGTGTAAATTTTTTATTAGATCTTTTGGCAGGGGACACGCTATACAATTCTTCCCATCAGAGCTCTGGGGGATCTTGGAATTTCTCTGTAGACTAAACAAAAATGAAAATATTTAAAAAATAGGCACACCGCTAGAGCAATAGCAAACCAGATCTCAAAGTACATCTAAATATTCACCAGGGAAAAAGAGAGGATGGCAATGTAATAGTTTTAATGTCAGAGGGTGGCTAATTCTGCAGGTTCTAGTGTTAAAGAACTTCAATATGAAATGACGGGGTTCATCAGAGTAAAATTTTCCAATTCACCTTTAATGATAAAATGGATAGATAAAACAATCAGGCTGTATTTTCAAGTGTAGCTATCATTTATATAATAAGATTATCATTTCTATCACAAGAATGATTTAGACAATAACTGTTAACTGAGGGGTATCCAAAGTACACACACACACACACACACACACATACACACACACACACACACATTAAACAAAAAACAAACAACAATTCTTCATGATGCGCTCTACAGAGGGAAGCAGGAGTAACCTGCTCATTCCAATCAGTAGACATATATGATACCACTCTCAAGAGAGGTGGATGCATGATGCATGCTAGCACAGTAAACGCTCTGTGCGGTCCACAAGACAGCTACAAGTGGGTTAACTCTGTAAAACCCAAATTTATTTGACTATGAAATACTAGTAAAAGCACATGGCATTATCATTAGTGTTCTACCCAAAACAGTTTGGGGAAACACTAAATTGGCCTCATGTTCCAAATTCAATCTTTAGAATAAATGTTTGCTACTGAGCTCCAGAAACACATCAATAAGCTTAATAATTTTAAGAATATTATTGCAAATTTCTAGTAACATATTCTGAAATATCATATTTTAGATCAAAAGGCAGTCACACATGCTACCTGTTTGTGAGAGCTCATTAAAAGCAAGTGGTCTCAGGCCAGGAACGGTGGCTCACGCCTGTAATCCCAGCACTTTGGGAGGCCGAGGCGGGTGGATCACGAGGTCAAGAGATGGAGACCATCCTGGCTAACACGGTGAAACCTCGTCTCTACTAAAAATACCAAAAATTAGCCGGGCGTGGTGGCGGGCGCCTGTAGTCCCAGCTACCTGGGAGGGCTGAGGCAGGAGAATGGCTTGAACCCGGGAGGCGGAGCTTGCAGTGAGCAGAGATCGCACCACTGCACTCCAGCCTGGGCGACAGAGGGAGACCCGTCAAAAAAAAAAAAAAAAAAAAAAAAGCAAGCGGTCTCAAGAAACTCTGAAAAAACGGTATAAACTGGCCATGAACGAGAGTAGTAAGAGTATCTTCAAGTGCGTGTTTTGAGTGATAAATCAATGAATAAAACTGAAAAATATGTTGTCTTTTAGAAAAGAAATGTACTCCACACTTGAACATCCAAGCAACTCACATTGAAGGGGGAAATATAAACATTTACACTCAAGAGAAAAGCCAAAATTCATGTAGATTATTTGTCCCTCTGTCTCTCCTCTATCTATTGCCAAAAGGACAACTCACATAAAATTTAAAAAAAAAGGTTTTTCATAAAAGTTGTGGTTGTTCACTTTTATCAAATAAACCTAAGCAATAACAGCACGTTACAGCACAGCAAACCCACTCTTCATATCTGACTGAAGTAATGTTTGGATTATGAAGCGTTTTTCATCGATAGATAGGTTTCAACTGTTTCTGAGGAAAAGAAACGGAACATGGAATTGAGCATTACAGACCCCTGAATAGCCTCAGCTTTTCTGCTCAGCACAGTCCGCAGAAAAAGCACCAATGTGAGCCAGCACAGGTGCGTGGGCAGGAGAGGGGCTGGAGGTGGGAGTGGGAGGCAGAAAGATCCAACATTTATATTAGCAACTACAATGGTGCATAAATGAAAAGGAAATTGGATATTTTAACCATTGATATTTTGTTAGAAGGAGACTTGGAATAACTACTTGAACTATTTCCACAAACTAACTTCTACTGAAGAACTTTATGTGATTTAGGTACTGGAGAAGTTGGATAAGGTTTTTCACCCCAAAATTGAAAATTAACAAGTAATCTTGATTCTATGTTCTTTTCCTTTTTGGTGGCTCAAGGTAAAGACTATTTCAAACTCAGAATACATTTGATATATTTATTATTTGAAGAATTCATATATCCTAGGTCAAATGCAGAGTTTTTCTGTTCCTTTGTAAATTTCTACAAGCTGTACAAATAATATTTTTCTAAGCAATTACTGGAATGGTCTATTTTAGGCACTATGAGTGTAGGCTAATATTTGTGCCAGTCTAACAATATTTATTACTATGCTGGGGCAGATAGTCACTTCTCCATCTGATAGTCTACATATTCCAAATGCTGAGGTTGATCAGTTGCAAATAAAACACTCACAATATAATAAAGTTATATGAATGATGGTTTATAACAATACCAGCTAAACAGCAGCAACAACAATTTATCTGAGAAGCTAATTTGAGTTTTATTATGTAAGTGTTTATAAAATACATTAAATTAATAGCAGATTATTTCTGGAAGAGAATGTGAATATAACTAATGGCTGAATATGTATGCTCATATTGAGCATTCTTCATTAAAACTCTAGAAGAATTTTTAAGATAACATTTTGCACATATATTTGATTAAATAAGAAATATTTTAACACAAATGGAACTCATGAAAAAATTTTTAAATGGTGCCAATTTCATCTTTCTCAATTAAAATGCCTAATTTTCACTTTTACATGTTTTAGAATATTTGTCAAGTTTTAATAAAAAATACGTACACTATGAATTACTCTGTGGAAGCCATCAAGTTATCATTTAAAGCTGTTGCCATTTTTTCTTATTTTCCTACTTAAAAGTTTTTTTAACCTACGTTTTATTCAAAATCTGCTTTTGTTTTCCAACATATATTTTAGCTTCCTAACAGATTTTGAAATTCTAGTTCAGCTGAATATATATTTTCAAAAGACATCTGGGCTGTTCAGTGATACCTAGTATCTCTACTACTTATTCTTTCTGTGTGAGTTTGAAGCTTGTCACATTTCTGCAAGCAGTAAGAAAAAAAGGCGTGAACAAAAGAGTGTTCAATAGTAAAGAAAAAAAAAGCAACAACCTGCCAAGCAAAGACTCTAGAAGTCAGTTTTCAGCACGATCCCTTGTGTGACTTCAAAATCTACTCTTAAGAAAGTGCAGAGTTTTCACAGTTTGAAATGATAAATAATACACTATTCAAAACTTCTGTCAAAATTTTCTTATTCCAAGACCTTACCAACAAGTAAAATGGCCAGGTGTCTTAAAACTATCAGTAATGATTCATAAATACAGAATAAGGCTAACGTTTATTTTAATGTTGTCCACCTCAACCTAATCAAATTGAATTTAATTTCCTCTAAAAAGAAAAACATTGAATGTGCCTGTAACACCAATTTGTTGATATTGTACAAACACCTAAATGCAAATTCCCTTTAAGCTGAAAAAAAATGATATTGAAAGTGCTATTATATGGAGGAAAGAGCTTGAGCATTTTTCAATAGGTTGAACTAGTTTGTACTGGTCACAAATATATCAATGATTAATTTTGATATTTCTTAGTGTCGTTGTTTTCTCCAAAGTGGAATAAAAAAACATAAATATCTAATTTGCAGCTTTTTAATGAAGACAAACTTTTTTTGGAAAAAAAAACAATATAAAGAACAAATAGATTTCAAATGGAGTTCCAATCTTAAATAATTGACAGTCAGTAGCTTCCTGGAACACTACCTTGAGAATGTTTTGTAGTCGCATATCTTGTCTTCTTTTGAAATAATGCTATGATCAATTACTAGTATCTGCAATGAGCATGTGTGTCATAAATGTGTTTCATATATTTGCTGCCTCAGCATCTACTTTAGGACTGACATAAGTCCCTGACCTAAGTCATGCTGCATCACCCCTGGCCCAGTTAAATCTTCCTCTCCCCACATGGTCATTTGTAAGGTAATCTGCCTGATTCTCATCTTACTGATCTACAGCCCAGCACATCCACAGCTACTGACCACAAAACCTAATGTTAACACCAGAGTCATGGGAATAAGCTCCCCTCCTCATGTGTGTTTTCTTTAAACTAGCCAATCAGTAACCTCTACGGGAAAGCCTAAGGGGTAACACCCATAGCTCAACAAAGGCATGGCCCCACAGGTCCTCTTTCTGTCTGCTCCTGATCTGCTGGTTCAGCACATTGCTCCTGCAACCTTGTCCCCTGTTTCCTATGTGGTAACCCTCTTCTCTTGTGGACTCACGAGTAATAAACTGCTTCTCATACTTCATATGTTTTGCTGTGCTGCCTTTTCTATGTCTCCTGACCAATACATCCAGATCTAATTTTTCTTCTGGTCATAGCTCTTCCAGAGAGTGACTATCTTGGCAAATCAGACAAGAGCTGCAAAGGTGACTGTCAGTCTGCCAGTATAAATAAGTGTGTGTGTGTGTGTGTGTGTGTGTGTGTGTGTGTGTGAAGCATACCTAGTAACAAGTTAGGCACAGGCATTAGGCCATTCACTAGGATAAAGAAGTATCCAGTGAAAGGCACATCATAAATACCCACAGCCAAATAGATCCCCTGGAACTCCATCAGGGGAGGGCTAAAGTTTATAGCCACTTTACAATCTCAAAATCAAATTAAAGAGAAATACAATGATAAGTAGACAGAACAGCAGGGTAAGTACCTTGATAGGCAGCTTCTAAGGGAGTTCCCCAGAGTTCTCTTTCTGGTATTTATGCCCTTCTATAATCCTCTTGCCTTGAATGTGGGCTAGCCTTTTGACTTGCTACAAACCAATAGAATGTGGCAGAAGTGATGGAATGTCCCTTCCAATTTAGATTATAAAAACACTGTGGCTTCTATCTTGGACAGATTCTCAGACTGCTCACCATGGGGAAACCAGTTGCCATGTCATGAGAAAGTCCCATGAGACCACCTCCATGGCAAGCAACTGAAAGAGAGCTCTGGCCCCAGAGAGCAAAAATCTGAGACCCCGTGAGTAAGCTTGGAAGCAGATCCTCCACTAGTAAAGCCTCCTGATAAGACCACAGACCCTGACAATCGCTTAACTGGAACCTCATTATTAGAGACCTTAAGTTAGAGATGCTGAATTCCTAGTCGAAGAAACTGTGAGATAATGAGTAGTTTTAAGCCATAAAGTCTGGAATTATTTGTTATGGAGCAATAGGTAATAAATACAGCTACCCTGTATTCTCACTCCTGGTGTCCTGAAATGTCTTAAGAAAAATTCAGTAGATGGTAGCTTCTGTTATTCCTTAATGCCCAATCCCAAACCAGTTAATCCTTTATCCCAAATAACACTTATTGAGCTTCTGTTTCTTTTTTTTTTTTTTTTTCTTTGAGATGGAGTCTCACTCTGTCACCCAGACTGGAGTGCAATGGCTTGGTCTCCAGTCACTGCAAACTCTGTCGCCCGGGTTCAAGCAATTCTCCCGTCTCAGCCTCCCAAGTAGCTGGGACTACAGGCACCCGCCACCACGCCCAGCTAATTTTTGTACTTTTAGTAGAGACAGGTATTCACTATGTTGGCCGAGCTGGTCTTGAACTCCTGACCTCATGATCCACCTGCCTCGGCCTCCTAAAGTGCTGGGATTACAGGCATGAGCCACTGCACACAGTCTGAGCTTCTTAAGAGACAATGGATAAAAGGCACTGGATAAAAAAAGACTTCTTAAAATACACTGGATAAAAATCTAGCAGATATAAAGGTAAAGAAAGTGTCTTGCTCTTTTATCTAAAGAAGTTACAAGAAGATAGAAATTGAAGATTAAGAAGAAAATAAAATTTTAAATATCCACAGCATAGAAATCATAAAGAATCACCAAAGTACATAATCGATACACCCTCTCTTCCACTCCATTTTTCTACTAATATCTTTGTTTCTTATTGATTCCTGAACACAGTACTAGGATCTTTCTTTCCAGAGTCTACAGCCCTACAGTTAATAAAATCCAGGATAATGATTCACAGAACTACTAAGCATAGTGCACTTACTCAGATAATTTGTTGAAAGAAATAATGCATCATATTTTGGGAAGTCACATGATGGTTTATTTCTCCTGCTCGTTATGTCATAACTCTGAAGCCACATTTGTTCATTAACTAGATTGTTCAAGGTTTGCGGAAAGTGGTGAAGCTTTCCAATCAGAATTTTCTGAGTTTTTATCTTGATTTTGTCACTTATTGCCTCTTAAAACCTTGAAAAGTAAATTAGCCTCTGATGCATAATTTGTTTCCCCTATAAACTGTGGATATTACTGCCCACCTATTCTGGTGGGTTATTCTGAGGACTCAATGAGATGAGCCATATAAAGTGCAAAGTGCTAGTAGGAGTCTGTCACATAATTGGAACTCAGTAAATGCTAGTTACAAACAGGGATACAACAATGAGTGAGGCATCCTCCACAGTATCAAAGCATATGAAGTTTTTGAGAGAGTCTTCTAATAACAACATCAATAAAGTATGGTTAAAAGCCACCTATGGATTTTAATATGATTCATAAAATAATCAGTGTAAATATCTATTGGGTGTCCGCTATGTGCAAATCTCTGCTATGATGAGTAAGATGTCTGTTAGCCAGACATAGTCCTTAACCTACAGTAGAGCATTATGAAATGAGTAGACACACATAAATTGCAATTAAATAAGACAGAGAAAGATAACTACAATTTTTAAAAGCACAATCTATGGCAAATACGGGGACATCAAATTAAATCTGATGGAAGCTTTGGGAACCATCTTGAAGGCTCTGTGATTGGAGATGGATTTTGAAAATTTGGAATTGTATTTACCTATAGGAGGAGAAGAAGCACAGAAACTGCATAAACATAAACAAATGCCTTGAGGAAGGAAAGTGCAGGAAAAGCAAAGCGACAAGATTAGAAGGCAGAGAGTGAAATAAAGGTGAGAGAGGTAGACAAGGAGAGAAGGAGAGGGGATACAGAGAGCGATGCAGTGCTGAAATGCAGTTACGTGATAATAAAGTCACAGGCGTGGTGGCGGGCGCCTGTAGTCCCAGCTACTTGGGAGGCTGAGACGGGAGAACTGCTTGAACCCGGGTGGCAGAATTTGCAGTGAGCGGAGACCAAGCCATTGCATTTCAGCCTGGGTAACAGAGTGAGACTCCATCTTATTTTCAAGAACTTGACTCTTTAAATGCCTGAAAAATATCACTTTAAAATGTGATGGTGCTTGTTAATCTACAGCAGATTTCTGTCCTAAAGACCAGTCCCTGCTACTCTAAAATATTTTTGTGAAATTAGAAATTTCTTCAATAATTCCCTTTTAAACCACAGGGACATACTTTGCAGCACTTACTATTTGATATATATTGCATGTATGTTTGAAATTAGTAAGCTAAATTCTCCCCACAGAATCAGACCCATGATACCATAGCATTATAATCTGTCTCTGATAGAGGCACTTATGAACATCTCACAGAAAGCATGATTTGCTTCTAAAATGATAATCTAGAAGCCACAAGAACAATTCCTCCAAATATCACTTAATTCCTTCTAGCATATAATCATTAGCATCTTTCTAGACTCTAGAGCAAAGCTGTATGGGAACTAAGGTGTTTTTAGATGGTGAAATCCTATAGGACTGGAGGTGAGAACAGGACAATTCAGCAGTCCTCTGGCATTGATCATGACTAGCACTATAAAAAGTAAATAAGTTTTGCTTACAATAAAACAAAAACCAGTACCTTAAAAATATAACATAACTTAGCCAATTCTCCCCCCAAGATGAATAAAAATCACAAGGGCTTTTGCTTATACCATCTGCAAAATACCGTATGAGGATAGGAAAATCTCTCATTATTTTTCACTATATAGCAACCATAAATATTTCATGCTATTTAATTTTTTGAAATACTTCAATTAATTATTTAATTAATTAATTAATCAGTACATAAACATTGACCAAATTATTATCATTCTCGAATCTGAAGCTATTCGCATTGTCCTCAAGAAGGACAAAGATAAAACCTCTGTGGACAGATAGCATTCTGGATAAAACCATACAGGATAAATTCAGCGTACATTGGATACTTGGAATAAGGCTTTGAAAAACATGAAAAATTATCAGGTTAGAACCTATAATGTGTAAAATGAATACATCATATCCCCATGGACACCTGTCTCAAGAGTGTACCCAGTTATCCTTCACTTGAGTTAAAGTACTATTCAATATAACTCCTACTAAAGTGCTAACAAGCCCCAGAAAACACAGGGTAGAATATTTATCGAAAAATCTAAGAAAAACATAAAAAATACAATAGCATATAGGTGACCATGATGCATATCAAATTCACCTTCCTAAATATTTCTTACATCATTCTAGCTTCCACACCAGAAACTCAAAGAAAATCTCCATTGCATGAAAGATAAATGTTGAGATAATTGGCCTGGAATTCATGTTCAGACATAATACATAATCAATCCTTCATTTCATGTTTATCTCACGGTAATTCTCAAAATGAACTCCTATACCTAATCCCTCGAAACTATTACAGAGCTTCTAAAATATGTCTTGCTGACAACCATTCCCAAATAATTAAATTACCTTTCCATGTTAATATATTTTGAAACACTAATATGAAATTCAAGTCCTACCTCTTCATCTTTGATAACTTCTAGTATTACCATTTTACATTTTAGCCAAAATAAGCTTCTTCATTTTCTAAACCTTTTTTTTTTGAGATGGAGTCTCGCTCCATCATTCAGGCTGGATTGCAGTGGCATGATCTGAGCTCACTGCAGCCTCGACCTCCTGGGTTCAAGCAATTCTCCTGTCTCAGCCTCCCAGTAGCTGGGACTACAGGTGTGAGCCACCGCACCTGGCTCCTTTTTCTAAACACTTTGGCACTTATTATCTACACCATTTATTTGGCATTTAATAATACTGGAGATATTTGTAGCTGCCCCTTTCTCTGACCCTTATCCCTGGCCACCATTAAACCTAAAATATTAAAGTGTTATTATACACTGAATTCAGAAACACTAGGGACTGACATTCATTTCGTGGTGGCTACCAACACTCATACCCAATGAAATAAAATAAATCATAATGTATACCTGTAGTAAGGTTACTATTATTTATGAAACTTTTGCTTTATGTATGCATGTATATGTACGTATTTAGTGGATTGCAAATAAAATATATTTCTTATAATCTGTCAAGATTTTTAAAAAATTGTTTGAATACCACCATCCTAGGGAACAATGTCTCCTGCTTATTTTAGTTCAGAATGCCCAATAATAACTTTTTATTAAACAGATGCTCAAAATGGGTAAGACAGGATAGTGAGTGAAATTAAAGGAGAATCATATATATATATGGGGACTCCAAAACCAAATGACAAAATAAAGACATTGGGAGCATCGATGTGTATGTATTGAATGGGAGAAATGGAGAATGTGAAATTGACGAGGTCAAATTTTATTCATGGTGCTGCCTGAAGCTGGCTCTGAATTGAGACCTCAACCCAAGGTTATGTGGTACAATGGCTGTTATGCCTCAGTGAGTAAATCTTTATGGATCTTCACCAAACTCAAGTGCAATGTACAGAAGTTTATAATAACAGCAAGTGATACCATATAGCAGTATGAAAAAAAGGGGGCTTATATTTCTCTAATGTATTAGCTGAAACATTTGACACCCTTAATAAAATTTATCAATGCAATAGTGTTTTTCTAAATCATGATTTTCTTATGACTATTTCCTTTCATGTACTATTATATAGCCCAAAATTTGGTACCCACTTTTCACAATCAGCATGTAGATAAAGTTTTATATTTTAAAACAAAGATGACATACTGATAAATATTTATAGCTTACAGAACTGAAATAGCATCATCTTTCTTAAACAGCATCATTCCAAAATATGTGACATCTTTGTCTATTATCTTTCTCAAGCTATATTTTGAACCTGTTATGTGAAATATCCAAAATAATGCAAATTACCAAGCATATTTCATGTGACAGATAGTATTATGTGTTCACAATTCTTCCTTCCTTCCCCACATTGAAATGGCTTATTGTGGTTTAGCCACCATGCATCTATAATGCTTTTCTTCGCTGACTTCGAGCTTGACCTTGTGACTTGCTTTGACTAATCAAATGTGAGTTAATATAACAAGCTCTATCCAACCAGGCTGTAGATGTGCATGTGTGGTTTGACTTGTTTATGCAATCCTGCCCTCTCCTGTACAAATATTATTCCCCAGCAAAGGATAGGCTCCAGATTAAAAGACACATAGATACCTGAACCCAACCAACAGCCCAAAGCAGAGACACATTAACAACATACAGGAATTTCAGTGAGGGATAAATTTTGTCGGTGGTTAGTCAATTGACATTTTGCATCATTTATTGTACAGCATTATTTTTAAAAAACTAATTGATGTTTTAATAATTGATTTATAACTCAGATTATAAGAATATTTCCACCAAATTAAAGTACTAAAAATATGTCACAGATACCCTTTAACACTCTTGAAAAGCCTCAACAGTTTAAGTTTTCAACATAATTTCCTTGGTATAAGTACTCTTCTTGGAGAATAATTTTATTGAATATTTACTATGGAAATCACTTTTAACTACTTTCCATTTTTTCTTTCTGAATTAAGACCCACTCTCCTGGACATTTCAGATATAACTTAAAACTCATCATTTCTTGAATTGAAACATACGAAATCTATTTAATAATGAGCATGTGTGTGAGTGTGTTTTGAATCCTTTTGTGAATTTTGCACTAATATTTTATAAAGAAAAAATAAAGTTTCAAATCCAGTCTCAGAGTACAAAGCTATCTAACATGGATATGAGAAAGACATTTGAAAATAAATACTAATCTGATGAAGCAACTCTTGACTTAATAATGAATAAATCTAGTAAAATAGTATATTTTGAAATGATTTTCATACAAGAGTGGGATGTTTATGGATGTGCAGTTGTTGAGGATAAAGCCTTTAAAACAGCTTACGCAGCTATCATGTTTAAATATGTCAAATGTGTGCCTGGAAACGCCTTTAAAAGACAGAATAGCACATATTCTATATAGGACCATAATTAACTAAGAGGATGAAGCTTGACTAGGCAAACTCTGGGAGAAACATCAAGGCAAAGATAGCCTTAAGCATTTATTGGATAAAGAATCATAGATATCATGGCTAAATATACCATTAATGGTCATTCAAGGCCAGGGGCCAAAGTCAGAGTTTTAACTAAAATGGCAATCAGACATTAAGCCACAACACCAACTTGGTTTAAGTGACTGGTAGCAAGGGGGAATGGTATGGCTTCTGGAGGACCAGAGATGCATGCTTTTACCAAGGGCAGTCTTCTATTTATTATGTGTTGCAAGATATTAATATCAAATTTCCCAAGTTTTGAAGTACCGTCAACTGATTCAAATTTAAAGCACTTTAATACACAAACACGTTTGTGATCCTAATTTGACCCAGAAGATATGACTTCTGTTGTAGGTAATCTCTTCCTAGTATTTTGTAGAATAAAAAACTACATCTAGGAAAAGGAAATGACTTGCTCGTGGACACAGCGATTACTTCCAGACTCAGGGTAAGAATTGCTAAGATTTTATAGTCTCATTAAATCATTACTGTGCAGGCTGCCAGCTACACTATGTATTTATGGGGAAAAAGGTATAAATGTAGGATGCTTATGTCTCTTCCACTGCAAATACCATGATTGTGGTTTATGTTTTTTCCTTCTGTAGAATTACATGGAATTTGGGGATTAACATACAATCTATTATGAATGAGTTTTACTTCTTTGTAGGGACTTTGGGAAGAAATAATTCATGAAAGCAGTCAATATGTAAATGTTAGTATAGTAAAAGGTAGAATACATTACAGATGAGGAGAAAACCTTTATTTTATTAAAGTGAAATTTCTGAGCATGCAATTTATCCAAGAGTCAGAACTGCCTGAATATAAAGGTTATCTTATTTAATTTTACATAAGCAAAATTTTGTGGAAAAACTGAATTTTTATTTGTGTCCATTATTGACCAAGACTCATGTTTGAAACAGAAAGAAACAATACGTTTATAAAAATGTTATGTTAATATGTAGATGTACCTATCACAATCAATATTTGCTTTAGATTTCTATATATGTAGTCAAAATGAATAAATATTTACCTATATTCACTGACTTTTAGTTTCTGAGAAAATATTTTTAAACTAAAAATAAAATAGTAAGTATATGAAAATGAGAACATATTTTAAAATAAAAATAATAGTAAACATATTAAGATAATCATAGCAAATAATTGTGACATTTACTGAATATAGAGATAGAAGAAGACTTTAAAAAATGGGAGATACTGATGACAAAAGACTTGGTGTTACATCAAATGTCTCAGATATATAATGATCAGTAAGTTAAAAAAAAAGTCCTGGATTTTGTGTTCTTGCAAATGAACACATTGAATTAATATGTGCCTTCTTCCTATTAAAAGACATAGAGATGTGAGATACATTATTTATCAGACTTTTTTTCAAATTACTTAACTGTGTTAAAAACAAGGAAAGGAATTTGTATGTGGTAGAAATGAAAATGGAACCTCAAAAATGAGAATGGTAAACTCGGGGGTCAAGGATTCTCTCTTTGGAGGGAGATGGCATGTGGCACTAGTTCTGTGGGTACTTGCTGGCTCCTCTTTATCCCTCATCAACTGTCTGCAGCTGAAAACCCAAACTGATAAGACACCCTGAGATCCTGTTTAATTTAAGGTTGTTAGTACCTGTCTAGTAAAACCTGATTGTGATATATTTTAGGAGGAAGCCTGTGTCTTCTGAGAACAGTTGCAATAATATAACTAAACCTTACAAAAGACATGTTAATATGGAGATAAATAAGATACTCTGCCACACAGCAGAATTTAAGAAAGGATACAAAAGAGAGATGAGAAACACTTCATAGTAACCACCGGATGTAGTACAAGGGAATAACATACCTTTCAAACTGTTCATCACCTTTCAACATTGGCTTCTGATTTTACAACATACACAAAAAAATAAATTCCCTTCCCTTGTCCTCTCCAACACATACATTGAAGAAGTGTGGAAATTTTATTTCCCTTTAACCCAAAAAGCAAGTGATAAATTGGATTATAGAAAGTCTTGGGAAAGAAAAGCCAACATAGACAAAAATGCTCAAGGCCAAATGGGAATTCCTCATGATGCCAAGGCCAATTTTTTGTTTCCAGATTCACTAAACCGTATTTCTTCACCACGTGTTCCGTATAACATTCACTGATTGCGCACTAGGAATCCTCAAACTTGAAACGATGCACCAAAGTAGTTGTATGGCTCAGTGCCCTTTAGACTTACTAAAATTATGTCTTCCAGCTGACTTACAAAAAAAGAAATCTACCACTTTCAACCAGTTGCAATGAAATCCAAAATGGCATAGATTCAGTGGATTCCATGATGCAAGTTAGATTGTAGAGCAAGATGTGCTCTATATTTTTTGTTGTTGTTGTTGTTGTTGTTGCTGTTCTTGTTTTTTCTTCAGCCACAGAGACTATAGCTCCTCCTCATAATTATATTCCACTAAGGTAGGTTGGGATTTATTGGCTGTGAAATGCAGTTTCCAGATAATGCCTCTATGCACTATTTTCTACTGTTCCACTTCTATTAACAAGGACAATTCAAGGGCAAATACTAATTATGGTTTTGACACAGTTTTAACTCCATGTTTAGCTTTGAGAGTAATTCTGTAGCATGCCCCAATTCCCTTGTCAGTTTCCTCTACTTTTAATTTCCAAATTGAATGAACTTATGAACTCAAGGATAGACTCTGACTTTAAAAGTATATTGCCCCACTCAAAGTTTCACTTCCATTTTTCAAAACAACACTTCCAATTAAAACCTGTTTATTAAGAACAAACCAGAAAAAATTAGAACTCTAGAAAACAGCACTAAAACGAGCTTAAAAATCATACATCCTTTACTTTTGCCTATTTAATCACAGACTACTATAGTTAGGATAGACTTTTAGGATCCACTTTTCTAAAATTTAAACATATTTACGAATAAGAGTAACTTACACTCAAGGAAACAATGGCACTTCTCACTGAGATTTTTTAAAACTTGTAAATCTACTTTGTTTGAGGGCTGGCAAGTGCATTGTGTTTATGGAGTCATTTCACAGCAGAGTGATTTATCTTGTGCCAAGCCTTTGTTGAGTTGAACATCTGACCTCCAATTGAACAGCAAATACATTCACATGATCTTCACATTTCTTGGTTTAGGAATGGTAAAAAGTAGCACACAAAAGCTTTCATACCATGAAAGAAAAGTAAGTTCAAATTATTACCAACAGAAAGATTTGAACCCATTTCTAGCTTCCTAATTGCTATATAAAACATTCTGATATTAACAAAAGACTTGAAAATAATACCATGATGTTATATACATAATACCATGAAGTTAATACATAGTCATGATACAATTATATATATCATAATTAATGTATATATAATTAATATAATATAAAATAATGTATAATATATATAATTTTTATGTATAGTTTATGGAAAGCAGTGACTCATTAATGCCAGAAGTATTGTTTTATGAAAAAGCAGTGAATGAATTATATAAATTTTCAAATTTATTAGTTTTTAAACATATTATTTTTAAAAGTATAATTATATAAGTTAAAATATATTTTAAATTATAAATAAAAAGAAACATACAGCCGACTGACATATAACCACTATTAGATATACTAAATCAAGTATGACCAAATTAAACATTTGTAAGTAAAGAGATACACACATAGATAATAAGATTATGCTATATATCATATATCATATATAGTTTGTGTGAATATATTTATGCATATGTGTATTTTTAATATCATCATTCATTCAACACAAATATGACATGAGAGAGGCCTTTAAATGGTCACCTAATATTTAGGGCAGCAATATGTCTAGGTACAGACTATAAATATTTCCTATACTTTCCTGCAACGAAGTGTGGCCATGTGATTATGTTCTTGGCCAATGAACAATAAGTAAAAGGTTTGCTAGGGTGATTCTGGATAAGGTGCTATTACTAATATGGGTACAAATAGATGAATTGTGCTTCTTTTGCTATTCTTTTTTGTTTTTTTGGTTTTTTTTGAGATGAAGTTTCACTCTTGTTGCCCAGGCTGGAGTGCAATGGTGCGATCTCGGCTCACTGCAACCTCCGCCTCCCGGGTTCAAGCAATTCTCATGCCTCAGTTTCCCAAGTCGCTGGATTACAGGCATGCACCACCAGGACCTTCTAATATTTTGCATTTTGGTAGAGATTGGGCTTCTCCATGTTGGTCAGGGTGGTCTCAAACTCCCAATCTCAGGTGATCCATCCTCCTAGGCCTCCCAAAGTGCTGGGATTACAGGTGTAAGCCACCGCACCCAGCCGTTCTTTTGCTATTCTTTCCTCCCTTTGGGCACTGGGAATGCAGGCAGGATGAGTGGAATTCTAACAGTAATTCTAGATCACAGAATGATCCTCGGTTGGAAGATAAATGTTAGCAAGGTGCAAGAAATAGATGACCACTGCTCTATCTGTCCTGGATTACTACCTTTGCATTCTTCTATATAAAAGAGAAATGACTTAACTTTGTGTGAGCCATTGCAATTTTTGGTGTTCTGTCACAGGTAACTGAACTTAATCTTCATTGGTAAGATGTATCTGTAAGCACAATTATTTATTTTTTATTTACTTTTTGAGATAGCGCCTCACTCTGTTGCTCAGGCTGGAGTGCAGTGGTGCTATCACAGCTCACTGCAGCCTCAGGCTCAAGTGATCCTCCCACTTCAGCCTCCCCAGTATCTGGGACTACAGGAGCATGCCAGTGTGCCCTAAGTAGCAGAGATGTTCTCATCTCACTATGTTATCCAGGCTGGTCTCAAGCTCCTGGCCTCAAGTGATCCTCCCATCTCAGCCTCCCAATGTGTGTAACCGCATAAAGTAAAATAGAATCATTATACCTGAAGTGCACAATCTGCTTTTTCTCATTTAACATGTTGAATGCATGTTTATTTATCATTACAAATTATTCTATATTCAATTTAGGGTGATTTTCAATTTAACTATAATTTATTTATTTAACAACATTTTAAAGATTTTTTGCCAACTTGAATACTACAGTTTGTAAGCTAGAACAATTTTATTTCTGGATTAGTGTCTTTGTTATCCTACTTTTCAATCAGTTGTTTAAACTCTCTGAATAATTTTATCGTCTATTAAATAGGAATGGTACCTATTTCAGCAAGTTACCATGAAAATTAAGAGAAAAAAAATTCATATAGCTGACACACATTAAATGTTCAATTTAACACCAGTTACTGGCAGCATCTTCACTGTTGACCTGCTTAAATCTTTCACTCTAATCCTTTTGCATAGCATACTAATTTCAGGCATATAAAGTATAACAAAATCTATTTCAGTGTACCATGACAATAACAAATCTAACTTGAAAGTGTTTGTTTCCTTGATGCTTTTAGCATCAATACACAATATTTTCTTTTAAACAGAAATATTTTCAAGTTTTAATGACAGCTGTTTCCATTTAAAGAATAGAAGTAATCACAAGAGTAGAGGAAAAGAGAAAATAGTGGTACATATATTTTAATTGCAAGTGGAATTCTACATATATTCTATCTCTTTTCCACAGTTTGAATCCTTCTCTTAAGAAAAACCTCTTCTAGGACTCTTTATAACTTTGAATTCAATTCTGTTGACATTACTGACTTGAAATCCATTCTATTAAACGATTTTAAACCAGAAGACAAAACAGGTTGTATCATCAAGGCATATATCTACGTTATATGAATGGACTAATGTAGATCATAATGTTATATAACTTAGGAAAAAAATACTCAGCATCTGAAACTAACGGGGCTTCTACTTAGTTTTGCATCCTATCCAGATGAAATGCCATACTGAGTGACGTAGTTTGGATATATGGCCTCTCCAAATATCATGCGCAGATATCATCCTCAGTGTTGAACATGGGGCCTGGTGGGAGGTTTCTGGGCCATAAGAAAGAATCTTTCGTTGCTTGATGCTGTCCTCTCACAAAATCTAGTTGTTTAAAGTGTGCAGCACCTCCCTCACTCCCTCTTTTACTCCAGTTCTCATCATGTGACATGCCTGCTTACCCCTTGCCTTCTGCCATGATTGTAAGCTCCCTGAGGCTTCCCCCAGATGCCAGCACTGTGCGTCCTACACAAACTTCAGAACTGTGAGCCAATTAAACCTCTTGTCTTTATAAATTGCCCCATCTCAGGTATTTCTTTACAGCAACACAAGAATGGCCTGATACAGAAAATTTGTACTGAGGAGTGGGGTATTGCTAAAAATTACCTGAAAATGTGGAAGCACCTTTGGAACTGGGTAACAGGAAAGGGTTGGAAGGGTTTGAAGGGCTCAGAAGAAAACAGGAAGATAAGGAAATGTTTAGAACTTCTTAGAGACTGGGTAAATGGTTGAGGTCAAAATGCTGATAGTGATATGGACAGTGAAGTTCTCGCTTACAAGGTCTCAGATGGAAGTAAGAAAATCACTGGGAACTGGAGCAAAGATCACACATGTTATGCAATAGCAAATAACTTGGCTACATTCTGTTTATGCCCTAAGGATTTGTGGACGCTGGAACTTCAGGGTCATAATTTAGAGTATCTGTGGGAAGAAATTTCTAACCAGCAACGTATACAAGATGTGGCCTGGCTGCTTCTAACAAGCAGCCTACATTCAGATGCAAGAGCAAATAAAAGACGTTAAAGTTGGAACATCTATTTAAGAAGGAAGAAGAGTGTAAAGGTTTAAAAAATTTGCAGCCTGGGCATGTGTTAGAAAATTTTCAGGGGAAGGATCCAAGTGAGCTGTGAAGCAACCATTTAATACATTTGCATGACTCAAAAAATCCAGGTACTGTTAGACAAGACAATGGGGAAAAGGCCTCGAAGGCATTTCAGCAGTCTTCCAGGTATCCACTCGCATCAAAGGCCCTTTGTCCTAGGAAGAAAATTGTTTTCCTGGGCCAAGCCCAGAGCACCAGAGCCCTACATTACCTCAGAAAACTACTCCCTGCATCCTGGCTGCTCCAACTTCAGCCATAGGCTCAGAGGGTCCCAGATACTGCTCAGTCTGCTGCTTCAGAGAAGGCATGCCATAAGCCCTGGTGGCTGACAAGGCGTGGCCCTCTCTCCACCCAAATCTCATCGTGAATTATAGTTCCCACAATCCCCATATGCTGTGGGAGGCACCCAGTGGGAGGTAATTGAATCACGGGAATGGTTACCTCCATGCTGTTTCTTGTGATAGTGAGTGAACTCTCATGAAATCTGATTATTTTATAACTGGCTTTTCCCCCTTTTGCTTGGCACTTCTCCTTGCTGTTGCTATATGAAGAAAGGCATGTTTGCTTCCCTTTCCACCATGATTGTAAGTTTCCTGAGGCCTCCCCAGCCATGCTGAACTGTGAGTCAATTAAACTTCTTTCCTTTATAAATTACCTGGTCTCATGTACATCTTTATTAGCAGCATGCAAACAAACTAATATAGTAAATTGGTACCACATAAAGTTGGATGTTACTGTAAAGAGACCCGAAAATGTAGAAGCAACTTTTGGACTGGATAACAGGCAGAGGTCAAAACAGTTTGGAGGGCTCAGAAGATGACAGGAAAATGTGGGAAAGTTTGGAACTTTCTAGAGACTTGGAGCTGCCAAATGCTGGGGGAGCCCACCTCTTGCATTAGGATGACCTGGATCTAAGACATGGAGTAAAAGGTGATCATTTTGGAACTTTAAGGTTTAATGGCAGTCCTAATGAATTTCAGACTTGCATGGGGCCTATAGCCCATCTGTTTTGGCCAATTTCTCCTATCTAGAATGGGTGGATTTACCCAATGTTTGCACTCCCATTGTATCTGTGAAGTAAACAACAAGCCTTTGATTTTACAGGCTCATAGGCAGAAGGGACTTGCCTTTTCTCAGATGAGATATTGGACTTGGATTTCCAGGTTAGTGCTAGAATGAGTTAAGACTTTGGGGGACTGTTGGAAGGGCATGAATGTGTTTTAAATTGCAAGCACATGAGATTTAGGAGGCTCCAGGGGTGGAATAATATGGTTTGGCTGTGTCCCCACCCAAATCTCATCCTGAATTGTAGTTCCCATAATCCTCATGTGTTATGGGAGGGAGCAGGTGGAGATAACTGAATCATGGGAGTCACTCCCCTCATCCTGTTTTCATGATAGTGAGTTTTCATGAGATCTGATGGTTTTATAAGGGGTTTTCCCCTCTTTTGTTTGGGATTCTCTTTGTTGCCTCCATGTGAAGAACATGTTTGCCTCCCCTTCCACCATGATTGTAGGTTTCCTGAGGCCGCCCCAGCAATGCATGCAGAGTGCAGAGTTAAGAAGGCTTGTGGGCTTCCACTTATATTTCCGAGGGTGTATAGAAAAGCCTGGGTGCCCAGGCAGAAGCCTGCTTCAGGGGCAGAGCCCTTAAAGAGAAGCTCTACCAGGGAAGTGCAGAAGGGAAATATGGGGTTGGCAGGCCCACAGAGTTCCCACTGTGGCATTGCCTAGTGAAGCTGGGGAAAGGAGGACATTGCCCCATAGACCTCAGAATGGTAGATCCACCAGCAATTTGCATCCTGCACTTGGAAAAGCACCCAACAGCCTGATAGAGCAGTGGCCAAAGAGGTGGAGTTGTCCAAGCCTTGGGAGCCAACCCCTTGCAGCAGTGTGCCTTGGATATGGGACATGTAGTCAAAAATATATATATATTTTGAAGTTTTGAGGTTTAATGACTGTCCTGCCAAGTTTCAAACTTGCATGGGATCTAGAGCCCTTTTATTTTAGCCAGTTTCTCTTTTTTGGAACAGAAATGTTTACCTAATGCCTGCACCCTCTTGCATCTTGGAGGTAAATAAATTGCTTTGAATTTGCAAGCGCATAGGTGGAAAAGACTCACATTGTCTCAGATGAAACTTTGGACTTGGGACTTTTGAGTTAATGCTGGGATGAAAAGATTTTTGTATTTTGTAATGTGAGAAGGAAATGAGATTGTGGGTTCGGGGTGGAATGATATAGTTTGGATATATGTTCCCCCCAAATCTCATGTGCAGATGTAATCCCCAGTGTTGAAGGCGGAGACTAGTGGAAATTGGGTCATGGGGAAGGCTCCCTCATGGCTTGGTGCTGTCCTCTCACGACATCTGGTTGTTTAAAGTGTGTGGCACCTCCCCCACTCCCTCTCTTGCTCCTGTTCTCACCATGTGATATGCCTGCTCCTGCTTCACCTTCTTCCATGATTGAAAGCTCCCTGAGACCTCCCCAGAAGCCAAGCAGATGTTGGCACCATGCTTCCTGTACACCTTACAGAACTGTGAGCCAATTAAACCTCTTTTCTTCATAAATTACCCAGTCTCAGATACTGCTTTATAGCAACACAAGAATAGCTTAATACACTGAGATACTGTACATTCATATTAACTGTCAAAATGAAAAGAAAGCTGGAACTATGGGTCAAAATAAAAATCTTGGTTAACGACTTTGCCTCCAACGAACTCCTTATAGCTAGAGGGTTAGAAGAGAGATTTTTCATTTAAAGGCACACAATTGGGAAAAGGAAGCACTACATCAGAGAAATCAATTAGTTTAGACCAGAGATTTGAGGAATTTAAGCAAATTTTATTCAAGTACATAAAGAAATATCTGGCAGTCCTTACCCTATGGCTAAGTTAAAAATAAACCTTTAATTATTTCAAATGAACAACTCCAGTGAACATCAAACTCATTAGGTTTCCCCTCCTATAGACTCTGTGGACTGAAGTAAACACAGAGGGAAAAGGTTGTTCTCAGTAAATCATAATTAATCATATTTGAAGAATCAGAATAGAGTTAACAAACATAATGAGGCATTTGGTATATCTGAGTTAAACTAGGGTTAAACTAAACAATAAACTTGGCAATTATTTCAGATATAATCAAATACTCATGGTTTCTAGGTTAACAGCCCATTGCAGTCAGGTTTGCACAGGTAGAATTATGCAAATAATTTAAGTAAAAGTACTCACTGGAATTATTTAGATAATTAAGAAGAGTGGCTCCCACAGCAAGGTTGCGGGGACAGGAATGAGTTCTCTGCATTTATTATCCAGTGTGCCCAAATTTTATGTAATTTAATCAACAATTTATTGAACAAATTAGAATTAGTCATGAAATTCATGATAGTATCTACTAAATAAGGTTCTAAGTATATTTTCAGAAAAAGCGTTCCTGAATAAAAGAGAAAGTTGGCATATTTAAAACAAATTAATCCTATAATTTATGAGGTGATGTGTTCTGATTGAGGAGGTCCTCTTGGAATCTGCTTAAGGGCACCATACTGATATGTGATAAAATGCAAAATTGATAGGCATGAAACTTTTTTAGACATGGTCAACAAGAGAGATTGTCTGGTAGCAATTTTCAACACAGGTTTTTTTACTGATACTGGAAGGTGGGGCTGCCCAAAGAAAATCTATTTAGAACCACATTTTCACAGCCTATGCTTTTGTCACATTCTCAATTCTATTTTGAAATAGCTTAGAATATTTTATAAATATATACTTTTCTATCACATTGTACCACTTTGAAGGTAAGGGCATTTTCTATCATATTTATGACTCCTCACTGTCTAGCACAGAATTGTGCATGGGGTTCAGATTCAATAAATCATTAATGTTGGAGAAAAATAAACTTGACCTGAAGAAGTATGTGAACCTTGACACTGCAAATAATTATTTTTCACATTCTCTTACTTTTCCTAATAAGTAATTCTTTTATTTTTGCCCCTCTCCTCATTTTGTCTGCTTTTACTTATTTTACACTTTTGCACTTTAAGTAGGTCCTATAGATAGGGGTTGAAGAGACTTAGAGCTAAGATCCTGGGGATTTTTTGTTGAAGTAAAAGCTTTCTAATAAGAGGATTATATTAAGCTTATTCTTCCTCCATGACTGGATTTACAGATCAGCAGAGAAACTGGACGGCTGAAAAAATGGCAGAGAGTGAGAAATGTATATGTTTGAGAAATGAGGCCTGACGAAGAGAGGTGCTGTGTTTGGCAGTGACAGCCTGAATCTCAATATGCTTTAAAGCCATCATTAATAAACTTAGGCTAATCAAACCTACCTCTCAAAGCTTTTCTGAAAGAAAGCTGTGAAGCTTTTCTTAGAGAAGCTGTTGTAAATTGGAGAAAGTGTTTAAAATAGTCATAGATTCCCATCAAGATAAAGGTAGCAAATTCTAGTATTTCAGTTCTCAAAGTCCACAGATCTGTCCCTGGCAGCTACCACTGTTACTATTATTTCTAACTGCACTTCCCACAATAACAGAAGTGACATATTCCTCCAAAGACACTGGGGATGAAAGCTATGAAATGCTTTTCCAAAAAATCTGACTCTCACTTTCATTCTTCTGTCCACTACTGCTGGCAGGAAGCCTCCGCTTCCAAACATTTTCCAGTGGCATAAAAGATTATCATGGTGTGGACATATATGATGTTCTCATTTTACTGGAGTTCAGTATACATTTCCCCATAAAGATCATGTCTGAAATAGCAAGTTACTACTGTTCATTAATATAATTCTAGAAGTAAGTTATCAAAAAAGACTTTGCTAAGGCAATGTGGGGATCTCAATACCATTCCAGCACTCTTTCCAAAGTAAAGGCTTTCTAAGTTGCCAGTAATAACCTAGAAAATACAGTGTTGAAACATAAGCTGTTATTTAGGTTGGTATACTTGGCAACATTATTTTTTTCTGGAAAACTAACAAGAGGAAATCATGTAAACGTACTTTGAGCTGAGGTTGCCATCACCATATCCCATGGCCTCACAGTGTCTCCCATTGCTCAGACATTCCCTTTGAGTCCCTATTCCCTACATGTACCACCCACACATTTCTCTTCCAATCTTCTCTCTTTTCTCCAGACCTTTCTGTTCACACATCTTCACACATGGATCGGCATGTCCCCCAGTGACATTCCCTTTTCAATGCTAACTTTTAAGGTTTTAACCTCTGCCACTAAAGGCAGCATCTGTATTTCAGTTCAGAGCTATGGTAGAGAAGCGTCCCCATTGATTGCGTGCAGTGGGTTCACTGAGCTTAGGTGATGAGTCTGTCTTACTGCAGCCTCTCAGTAAATATCTATTTTACAAAATCATTAAACAATTAAACAATGTACAACACTTGTAGAATCAGTGTCTGCCAGGAAGGTATATATGAAAAAGATCTGATCATGTGATATACTCTCAAATAAGTAACTGTCCCATCCAAGGACAATGAGCAGATAATGAGCAAGAAGAAAAAGAGAAAAAGAAAAGAAAATAGCTGAATGTATTTGGAGACTGCTTAAGCAGTGAACCGAACAGCCAAGAGCATTCCAATTCTGTAATCCTTTCAGTGTTTGCTCAGCTTACTGCATAGATTTCTCACTGTCTAGTAACTCAACCATTGCAATAATTCAATAAATACAAAGCAATTTTAGTAATACAAAATTGTCCTAATCAACATCATTTAGGACTATTTGATCATTTTATTACATTATTCATTCACCACAACAACCTTCCTGACCCCAGAGATTTACTCTTCTTTCCTGGAATAACGTTAACCTTTCTTACTTATAGTAGGCATTGCTTTGAGGAAGAAAATCAAAGTTCCCTTAACTTTGATGGTCTGTGGATTTTAATTTTCCTTATGGAGAAGTTGTTTAATGGGGGAAAAAAAGTAGAACTCAAAAGGCTTGCTATCTGCAGTAGCTTCTTTGTAGAGTTTCAGCTCAGATCATTTAACAACTTGTTTTAAAGTTATCCAATGAAATTATTTCAGATAAAACCCAAACTCCTTATTATGGTATGAAATGACTTGCCTCAAACTGCATTTTCAACCTCATTTATCTTAACTTCTTTCATAAGACCACTCAACCCAATAAAAAGAAACCACGCATTCTATGTTCATTGCTTGTGTCTTCTACCATGTGGTTTATGTGGTTCCCTCTGTTTGGAAGGCACCACATTTTCTCTTGCCATTCTAAGTGCTATCTATTATAAAGGTCCAGCTAAAATGTCATAATTTTTACAAGGCTTTTCGTAATCACTACATATGAACATAATCTGTTTGAACGTCTTCAATAATTTACCTCTTATAATGCTTAATGTTTTCTAAAGTGCATTTTATATCAGGACATCAATTAAACAGAATAGACACTGTGTCAGATTCATCTGTGTGTCACCACAGTGCAATTTATCATACATATTAAATGCTGAAAAGCTATCTATTTTCTGAAAAAAAAATGAGTTTAGAAATAACAACTTGGTATTTTTAATCTTTAGCATAATGAAGGTCTCAAAAATCATTGCTCAATTCTCAGTAAAATATACAAGCTAAACTTCAATATGATTTGGAAAAATTTCCATTTTCAAACTGTCTCTTTTTCTGTGACATTCACGAAAGATGTAGTAGCATTTTCCTTAGCCACTTACTTTAAAAGTATCCTCAATACTATCATGATTTTTCTCCTGGTCTTTGGGTGTAATCACATGTCTTGGATTTCTTCATCTTCTCAGTTACATGGTGCATTAACACAAGCATGATTGGTACATCATCCATGCATGGCAGTATTAAGAATTATCATATTGTTTACACTTTTGATTTTAGCACGAAGACAGTTATGTCGGCTATTGCTCTTTAGATATTAATGAAATTAGCACCACTCTTCCTTTCCATTATCAGTTTGCTACCCTATACCCCCATCTCCCTCCCTTATTCAGTGAAAAGCAAGAGAACAGCAATTTGAACTTTACCTCCTTCATCATTTTCTCTGTAATAACTAATGTAGCAGCAGGTTACTCCAATTAGTAGCCTAATCTGAGTGCTTGTGATGGACAAGCAGGATTGACTCACAAAGAAAAAGAAGTCTGTAAGCAGAGTTGGAGAGGCCCCTCAAAAAGAAGTAAAAAGAAAGAAATAAATCTCTTCTAAAGGAAAAAGAGGCCAGAGTATACAAGCACAGTTTAAAACCATGAGCCAGGTCTGAACGAAAGAATGATGCAATACAGTTCATGGTCTAACACTTAATGCCTCTGCCAGCCCTTCTCCTGTGGGACTCATACCTGAGTCCTAGAGAGAGAGAGAATTGCATTAAAGCATAAAAGTGCATATAAAAACTAAGAGCTGCCTTACAGCAGCATCTATCAGACACTGAAAACACAGGACAAGTCTTCATGGTGTCTTTAGTGAGATTATACAGAAATTCCTCCTAATGGAGATGACATCAGTACCTTTGAGGGAGGCATATTTCCACCTCTGGGATCTTTGCTGCAGCCAATGATGTAAAATATCACTGCAATCCCCTGAACTGGAAAGAAGAAAACTAGCAAAGGAGACATGATATTCCAAGGGTTTACCATGTTATGCTCTCCCTGGAGATAGACAACCTAAACTAAACACCGAGGCATATAAGAAAGCTATACAGCCACCATTAGCTAGTTGGAATAGGACCAAGGGAAAAAACAAAACAGTATATTGGTTTGTTGTATTGTCTTTGCATGCTAATCTTTCATGGGGTGTTTTATTGTCAAACACATTTCTTTCCTTCATCATCAATCTTCTTGAAAGTGTAAACTGCATTTCTGTTTCTTTATTTTTACCTCCATGCATTCTTTAATTTCCTACAATTGTATTTCATCCCCAGCCACTCTACTGAAAAGTACTCAATGCAGGACACCATTGACTCTCTTGGGGCAAGAGTAATGAACCCTTTCTCACATCTTGTCCTATTCATCATGTGTGATGTTCACACCATAATACATTCCTATATCTCTTTTCACTCTTCCTTCTAGGGCTCCTTTCATGGGCAGTCATCCTTTTTTGACTCATTTCAGGGTCTCCAGATTCTCTGAGAGAAATATCACTCAAGAATTTACATCATATGTTTGCCTTCTGCATTCAGTATTCATGAATCAACTTTCTAACACATCACTTAATACACAAATTCCTGGGCATCACATTCCCCCCCACCAGTGTAACTGCCATCTGTATATGGATGACCTAGTTTTTATACTTTGGTTGACTTCAAAACAAAATTGTAGCTCAATGATGAGGACATGCAGGCACTTCACAAACTGTAAAACAAAATTAGATCCTACTGGAAGTCTCTCCCCAGCTTCTCCTCATTTTTCTCCTCCATTCTTTATCCTGTTCTTAGCATTACCATCTATCAGCAATTCAAATATAAAAATGTCTTCCTCTCTGTTTCCTAATTCTAGTCACTCATCCCTAATACAAATGACAAATGTATGCACTTCTCCTTATTTTATCATTTTTGAATGTAAAAGTTAGCTGCATTACTAATAAAGCTGTTTGGGAAAACTGACATAGGTCTTTGGTGATAGTAGGTTTTCTAGTGCACTTCTCTCACTCATTCATTCATCTGCATGTCTAGGCAAATACACCCTCACTCACTGAGCAGAGCCTATCTGGTTCGGAGGAAGGACTTTGAAGCCATGGCGTTTGATTTTTTTCAACCCTCTTCAAGATGTGAGCATGGTATATGTGGTTATACTCATTTTACTATCAGAATATGTAGCATTGTATAATAAAAGGTAAAATAAGTATATATATAGTAAAATGAGTTCAAATCCAGTTCCCAAGTTCTATCTACTGCCCCAACAATATCTGTGTGTGTCCCATATATTGAATCCTCACAATTGCAGTTTCCCTCCATTCTGTCACCTCTCCTCCCTACTTGACACACTGCTAATCTGTTTCTCTTCACACTTCGCCCAGATGCTGTAATAAGCACCCAACTGGTGGACATTTCTCCTGTCTCTGTGAGGCCACTTAGGGCCCATCCATTTGTTCACGCTGGTCATTCAGTTTACAGTGTTCTCAGAGAGACCTCTACTTGAAAAAATCCACCAACTCTTTCAAGGCTTAACCAAAGATGACCTCTTCTGGAAAACCCTAGTGTTTTCCCAGGCAGAATAAAGTTTGTCTTCATGCTACCACAGCACGTAGGTAATTCCACTGGTGGAAAGCTCAGCAAATTATCTGTGGCCCTGATGATATTTTCAATGAGCTCCATTATTGTTGTCTAGCCAGTATGTAGCACAGCGTTGTAATGTAGTGAAGGTCTGATAACTATGTAATGAATTTAAATGAATCTTGTCAGTTCTGTAGATAACTGGGCATGTGAAGCGCACATTTTTTTTTACCCCAAAAATGCATACAGTGAGAGGTGGGCTTCGAAGATAGTAAAATTAAAAATTAGATCACTCTATTTCAAAAGTAGTCTTCTTCAGGTTTCCATCTTTCATTTCAATTTTCTTTATTCAGTATCCAGATATTTCTGACATCACATATAAGCATAACTTTTGGAGCTCATTGAGTATGTTTTTCTAATAAAACCAAACATCAGCTCAAAAGTCAATTTTAAAAAACGTATAAGCTATATCTGGAATAATACATTTTTCGGGCCAGAATTTAGTTAATGCCAAACTTTAATATTGGTCTCATTAAGATATATATAAGGAGGTCATAAGAATCATTAATTAATCATTAATTTTATTGCTGACTTAATGACAGAAACCTTTCATGTAAAACTCAGCAACAAAAGTAACATATTCCAATTGTATCACAGAATTCTTACAAGTCTGCAAAGTAAAATCTCAAAGCAATGGCATAAACATGCATTTTCAAGGGTCTTTTTTTCTTATAATGACTTCTTTTCTTCTGGGTAGATATCCAATATTGGGATTGCTGGGTCAAATGGTAATTCTACTTTTAGTTTTTTAGTGAAGCTCCATACTGTTTTCCATAGTGGCTGTACTAATTTACATTTTAACTAACAGTGTAAAGGTGTTCCCTTTTCACCACATCCATGCCAATATCTATTATTTTTTGATTTTTAAATTGTGGCCATTTTTGCACAGGTAAGGTGGTATCTCATTGTAGTTTTAATTCGCATTTCTCTGATAATTAGTGATGTTGAGCATTTTTTTCATATGTTTGTTGGCCATTTGTTTATCTTCTTTTGAGAATTGTCTATTCATGTCCTTTGCCCACTTTTTGATGAGGTTATTTGTTTTTGCAATTGCAGAAATATGAAACCAGCCTAAAAGTCCGTCCACCAATGAACAGATCAAGAAGGTGGGGTATATATACACCATGGAATATTACTCAGCCATAAAAAGGAACAAAATAATGGCATTTGTAGTAACCCGAATGGAGTTGGAGATCATTATTCTAAGTGAAGTAACTCAGGCATGGAAAATCAAATATCACATTTCCTCAGTTATTAGTGGGAGCTAAGCTATGAGAACACAAAGGCATAAGAATTATACAATGGACTTTGGGGACTCGTGGGAAGGGGCTGAGGGGGCTGAGGGATAAAAGACTATACATTGGGTACAGTGAACACTTCTTGGGTGACAGATACACCAACATCTCAGAAATTACCACAAAAGAACTTATCCATGTAACAGAAAACAACCATTCCTCCCAAACTAATGAAATAATAAATAAATAAACAGCAATGGTAAACAGAGGTACTCTTGGAGTGCAGATTGGAAAAACAGTATATATAGATTCTATGCTGATGCTTTAATTTTAATTTATTTTTTTTTCTCATTAAAATGTATCCAGCATTGTCAGGATGAAAATGTAAGGTACACAACTAAGCAAGATTTTCTATTTATCTCTTCAGCTGCTAATTACAACACATTCTCTCTCACACTATAATTTTATGAAGTGTTCGCAACTATTACTTTCAAGAATTAAGAAACATTTCATATTTCCAGGCCAAAAAATTTACCACAGACAGAGCTCTGTTTTAATTATGCAAGCTATTTGTTTTGGCTTTAAGTTCCAACTTCTTCACTGCAATTTTTATAATGACAGAAACATTTTTATATTCCTTTCATCTTGGTGAAATATTTTGCTATGATTATGGCTTAACCAATAGCAATTGTAGAAGTAATTCAAAAAGGCCAATGTATCATAGTACACATCCGTGTATACACACACACACACACATGCACACACATACATACATACAGAGAGAGAGAGAGAGAGAGACTGCCAGGGCTTTATTTTCAGTTCTGGTACTAATATGCACAAAAATAAATGTCACCAAAAATTGTTTTAATGTCAAATGAATTTTCAATCTACCTATTGTCCTGAGCATTTATTTTCTTGTTTTAAGGTATTACTTTTTCTAAGTCAGTTAATAGCAAACACATTAAAAGGTTTAAACCTAAAAAGTAAGACTACTTATATAAACAACTTTGGGTTTCAAAATAACAAGAAAAATTTTATAAGTAATCTACCAAATATTATTTCATACTGTGGAGCATCCATTTTAGTCAATATATTTAACTATTCTTTGTACAAATCTCTATTCAGTCAAACATAAACAATATTTGAAAACACTGTGTGATATTTATGTTAACTTCCCATAAGCATTCTCTGGTGGCTACATGAAAAAAAAAATAGTTAAAAAAAAAAAACAGCAAGAAGAGAAAGAAGAAAAGTCAACATCTTGAGCTAATGGACATCACGATACAGATTTGGATGAGTCAAATACTTGCTGGTTGCTTGGGCTATGGCCTTTTAATTTATATAAATTGTTTTCTATAAGTACCATTAAGTAAGTCAAAGATCATGGTGAGATTTTCTACTCAGTCAATTTGTTTTTATCAAAAAACTCTTTAGCAAGTAACTGGTTTTACAGTTTGTACAGTTATATTTATAAAATAATGTAAAATTAAATGAAAATGTGAGAAAATAAAAATAGAGAAAAATAATTCGATCTTTTACTGACCCTTATTTTATTTTTTTAAAGCTAAGCATAATTTTATTTTAGAACTGTTGCCTTGCAGCCAATCAACAGTCATTTAGACATATAGCATGAGCAAGAAATGTGTCTTTTCTGTGTTGAATCACTGAGATGTTCTGTCAGTAGGGTTAATGTGCCCATCAAAATCTCCCTAATACCTAAACAAGTACTAAGAGTGGGATCCTGCTACAATTAAAACAAAAATGGTTGTCACTGCCTTAGCATTCAGGCAGCTGGTGTCAAAGAACTAGTATTGGAGGCTGGCAAGGCAATATGCCATGTTATGCAGTGGTAAAATATTTGATAAACCTTACTTGCAATAAATTTGGAGGCAAATTATATGCCTAGTACTTAGTAAAGCACAACAAATGTTAGGTGTACACGTGTGTGTGTGTTATAAAACCATTATTATAATTTATTTGAGAAGAGAATTTAACATGAGTGATAGAAATATCACCAACTACCAATAAAGGTTTACATAAGCAATATTAATATAAATTTTTATATTAAATATTTTCAAGCTAGTTGTTAAAATATGAGACTATGTAGCTTAGCTTATGTTTTTAAACTATTTAAAAATTAAAAGAAAATATACAAATGGCCCCCAGTTATAAGTGGGAGCTAAGCTGTTTTTTCAAATGTGAAAAAATGCTCAACATCACTAATGATCAGGCAACCACAAATCAAAACCAAAATGCAATACCACCTTACTCTGGCAATAATGGCCATAACCAAAAAAAAAAAAAAAAAAAAATAGATGTTGGCATGGATGTGGTGAAATGGGAACACCTCTGCATTGCTGGTCATAATGTAAACTAGTACAACCACTATGGTAAACAGTGTGGGGATCCCTTAAAGAACTCAAAGTAGAATTACCATTTGATCCAGCAATCACACTATTGGGTATCTACCCAGAGGAAAAGAAGCCATTATACAAAAAAGATACTTGCACATGCATATTTATAGCAGCACAATTTGCAAATGCAAAAATAAGGAACCAGCCCAAATGCCCATCAATCAACGAGTTGATAAAGAAATTGTGGTATATATACATGATGGGATACTACTCAGCCATAAAAGAAAAAAAAATGAATTAATGGCATTTGCAGCAACCTGGATGGGATTGGAGATTATTATTCTAAGTGAAGTAATTCAGCGATGGGAAACCAAACATTGTATGTTCTCACTCATAAGTGGGAACTAAGCTATGAGGATGCAAAGACATAAGAATGATACAATGGACTTTGAGGACTCAGGAGGAAAGGGTGGGAAGAGCATGAGGGATAAAAGGCTACAAATTGGGCTCAGTGTGTACTGCTTGGGTCATGGGTGCACCAAAATCTCACAAATCACCACTAAAGAACTTACTCATGTAATCAAATACTACTTGCCCCCAAAAACCTATAGAATTAAAAAAAAAAAAACTGTACCACCAAACAATTGTTTAAAAATGATGCATGTTGTCCACTTCCAAGTAGTTCTAGTGATAACAACAGTGGTCAATGCATATTCAATTTCAAAGGAATTCCTCACTAGTATATTAAAACCTTTATGGGAACCCTGTGATTTAGGTTTATCCTCATTTTCCAGATACACTTCTGAGGTATAGAAGGATTTTCAGATTTGACCAAAGTAAAACAATTAGAAAGATGAAGACTAAGGTTATACAGTTCCATTTAAAAGAAAGATGTGTTTCTTTATTACATAAAGCCAAAATCCATCTAATGAAAAGCCATGAAGAAATAGAAATGGTTTGATTAACATCAGAAAGCAAGCATGTGTATCTCTCTCATGATGATGCCATGGTTTACAGAATTCCCAGAACAATTATCACCAAGGCCAGTCAGGGGAGGGGAGAGAGCAATGTGCTTTTACTGATTTATTGTGAATCACAAAATCTACAATTATGTATTATTTTGTGAATAGGCACATACTGTTTGATATTGTTAATCTGTACAAGATTAGATTCTAAGAATGTCAGCAATGAGATGGATTATGCTTTTGCAGAGAAAGTAAAGAAAGAAGACACTAGCAACTACCAGGGATACTGAACATATCAGTCTAGCAAAATGTTTAAACATGCAGTTTTAAAGACAGTCTTAGAGATTTTAGAAACACTATTTATTTATTTATTTATTTATTTATTTATTTATTTATTTTGAGACGGAGTCTTGCTCTGTCCCCCTGGTTGGAGTGTAGTGGCACAATCTAGGCTCACTGCAACCTCCGCCTCCCGGGTTCAAGCAATTCTCCTGCCTCAGCCTCCCGAGTAGCTGAAATTACAGGTGCATGCCACTACGCCCACATAATTTTTGTATTATTAGTAGAGGCGGAGTTTCACTATGTAGGTCAGACTGGTCTCAAACTCCTGACCTCGTGATCCATCCGCCTCGCACTCCTAAAGTGCTGGGATTACAGGCTTAAGCAACTGCACCCGGTCAGCACTACTTATTTTTATAGATTTGCCACGAAAAGTCTCTGGTATCATTTAGTACTAGGTCACATTACAACTTCAGAGGCAAAGGCAGACTTGGTATTCAGTTGAGAAGTGTAGCTGTGTTGCTGATAAGCAAGTTACTGGGGCCTGAGCTCTAAATATTTTGTTTTGACTTATAAAGAATAAAATTATCTTACAAGATTGTTGTGAAAATTGAACATATAAGGAGTGAGTGTTTGGTATAGGCATACTTTGAAGACATTGTAGGTTCAACTCCATATCACCCCAATACAGCAAATATTGCAATGATGCAAGTCACATACATTTTTGGTTTCCTACTGCATTTAAAAGTCATGTTTACCCTAAAGAGCTTCTGCACAGCAAAAGAAACTATGTGCAGAGTGAACAGACAACCTATAGAATGGCAAAAATTTTTTTCAATCTCTCCATCAGACAAAGGGCTAATATCCAGAATCATCAGACTAAGGGCTAATAGCCAGAATCTACAAAGAACTTAAACAAATTTACAAGAAAAAAACAACCCCATCAAAAAGTGGTCAAAGGATATGAATAGGCACTTCTCAAAAGAAGACATTTATGTGGTCAAGAAAAATATGAAAAAATGCTTATCATCACTGGTCATTAGAGAAATGCAAATCAAAACCACAATGAGATACCATCTCACACCAGTTAGAATGGTGATCATTAAAAAGTCAGGAAACAACAGATGCTGGAGAGGATGTGGAGAAATAGGAATGCTTTTACACTGTTGGTGGCAGTGTAAATTAGTTCAACAATTGTGGAAGACAGTGTGGCGATTCCTCAAGGATCTAGGACCAGAAATATCATTTGACCCAGCAATCCCATCACTGGGTATATACCCAAAGGATTATAAATCATTCTGCTATAAAGACACATGCACACCTATGTTTATAGAAGCATTATTCACAATAGCAAAGACTTGGAACCAACCCAAATGTCCATCAGTGATAGACTGGATAAAGAAAATGTGGCACATATTCACCATGGAATACTATGCAGCCATAAAAAAGGATGAGTTCATGTCCTTTGCAGGGACACAGATGAAGCTGGAAACCATGATTCTCAGCAAACTAACACAGGAACAGAAAACCAAACACCGCATGTTCTCACTCATAAGTGGGAGTTGCACAATGAGAATACATGGACACAGGGAGGGGAACATCACACACCAGGGCCTGTTGGTGGGTGAGGGGCTGGGGGAGGGAGAGCATTAGGAGAAATATCTAATGTAGATGATGGGTTAATGGGTGCAGCAAACCACCATGGCATGTGTATACCTATGTAACAAACCTGCACATTCTGCACATGTATCCCAGAACTTAAAGCATAATAAAAAAAGATATGTTTACACTATACTGTGGTCTACTAGTGTGCAACAGCATTACATCTAAAAAAGTGCACATATCCTAATTAGAAAACACTTTATTGCTAAAAAACGCTAACAATCATCTGAGCCTTTAGTGAGTCCTAAATGTTTTGCTGGTGGAGGAACTTACCTTGGTATTATTGGTTGTTGACTGATCAAGGTGGTGGTTGCTGAATGTTGGGGTGGCTATGAAAATTTCAGAAATTAAGACAATAATGAATTTTGCCACATTGATTGACTTTTCCTTTACAAAATATTTACCTGTAGCATGTGATGCTGTTTGATAGCATTTTTTCCCACAGTTGAACTTCTTTCAAGATTAGACTCTAATCTAATCTTTCAAGATTAGAGTCTATCCTTTCAAACTCTATGTGATGGTTAATATTGAATGTCAACTTAATTTGATCAAAGGATGCAAACTATTGATCCTGGATGTGTCTCTGAGGGTGTTGCCAAAGGAGATTAGCATTTGAGTCATTGGGCTGGGAAAGGTAGACCCACCCTTAATCTGGAGGGGGGGCACCAACTAATCAGCTGCCAGTGCAACCGGAATATAAAGCAGGCAGAAAAACCATAAAAAGGCTAGATTGGCTTAGCCTCCCAGCCTCCAGCCTCCTCTTGTGCTGGATGCTTCCTGCCCTTGAACATTGGACTCCAAGTTCTTCAGCTTTGAGACTTGGACTGGCTTCCTTGCTCCTCAGCTTGCAGATGGCCTGTTATGGGACCTTGTGATCATGTGAGTTAACGCCACTTAATAAACTTGCTTTTATATATGCATATATATCTCCTATTAGTTCTGTCCCTCTAGACTGACAAATACAATCTATCACTGCTTTATCAACCAAATTTATATAATATTCTAAATCATTTGCTGTCATTTCATCATATTTACTGGGAGTAAATTCCATCTTTGCTCATCCATAAGAAGTAAATCCTTATCCATTTAGGTTTTATCATGAGAGTACAGCAATTCAGAAACTTCTGGAGACTCCACTTCTAATTTTATTTATCTTGCTATTTCCACCACCTCTGCAGTAAATTCCTACACTAAAGTCTGGAGCCAAAGTCATTCATGAGGGTTGGAATCAACTTTTAAAAAATAAGGTTTGAAATAGAAAATTATCCTGAACTCAAGGGTTGTACAATGAATGTTGTGTTGGCAGCCCTGAAAACAACATTATTCGTCTTGTACCTCTCCATCAGAGCTCTTGGGTAACCAGGTACATTGTTGATGAGCAGGTATATTTTGCTAGAAAATTTTGTTTCTTTAAGCAGTAGGTTTCAATAGTGGGCTTAAAATTATTGAGTAAACTGTGCTGTAAGCAGAGGTACTATCATCCAGGGTTTGTCGTTCCATTTATAGAGCACAGTCAGCCTAACTCTTAAGGTTCTTAGGGTTTTCGGAAAGATACATGAGCACTGACTTCAATTTAAAGCCATCAGCTCCATTAACCTATAACAAGAGAGTCAGCCCATCCTTTGAAGCTTTGAAGCGAGGCATCAACTTCTTCTCTCTGGCTCTGAAATTCCTAGATGCCATCTTCTTCCAACAGAAGGTTGTTTTGGCTACACTGAAAATTTGTTGTCTAGTGTGGTCCATTTCAGCAATGATCTCAGATACATCTTCTGGATAACCAGTTTGCTGTGATTTCTACATCAGCACTTGCTGCTTCAGCTTGCACTTTGATGTTACAGAGACAGCGTCTTTCCTTAAACCTCATGAACCAATCTCTGCTCACTTCAAAGTTTTCCTTTGCAATTTCCTCATCTCTCTCAGCCTTTATAGAACTGAAGGGAGTTAGGGCCTTGCTCTGGAATTAGGCTTTGGCTCAAGGGAATGTCGTGGTTGCTTTAATCTATACAGACCATTAAAACTTTCTTAATATCAGCAATAAGGCTGTTTTGCTTTCTTATCATTTGTGTGTTCACTGGAGTTTTAATTTCTTTCAAGAACTTTTCCTTTGCATTCACAACTTGGATAACTGGACCAAGAGGCCTAGCTTTTGGTCTGTCTTGGCTATTGACATGCCTTCCTCACTAAGCTTAATCATTTCTTGCTTTTGATTTATATTGAGAGATGTGTGACTCTTTCTTTAACTTGAGTACTTAGAGGTGACTATAAGATTATTAATTGCCATAATTTCAAAGTTGCTGTGTATCAGCAACTAGGGAGGCCTAGGGAAAGGCTAAGAGATGGGGCAACAGCTAGTCAGTGGAGCAGCCAGAACACACACAACATTTATTGATTAACTTTGCTGTTTTATATTGACATGGTTCATGACACTCCAAAAGAATTACGATAGCAACATCAAAGATCACTGATCACAGATCACAATAACAGATACAATAATAATAAATTAATTTGAAATATTGTGAGAATTCCCAAAATGTGACCCAAACACATGAATTAGGGATATACTGTTGCAAAAATGATGCCAAAAATTCGTCATTTGGAAAAA
The DNA here is from genome assembly GCF_024542745.1 of Macaca thibetana thibetana. Classification (NCBI taxonomy): domain Eukaryota; kingdom Metazoa; phylum Chordata; class Mammalia; order Primates; family Cercopithecidae; genus Macaca; species Macaca thibetana. The sequence continues at coordinate 112,602,022 of NC_065589.1, read as the reverse complement.
AAATGCATTGTCTGCAAAGCACAATAACACAAAGTGCAATAGAATAAGCTTTGCCTGTACAGAGCTTAGCTTCACAGTAGGAACCTGGAAAAGTTATATTATTATTGTGATGGCTGTTGCTGCTGCTATACATTAAGGAGCTGCCAGAAAATCACTGATTTTCAACATTCTAATCTTTGAGCTCAAATTGTTCATGTACAATTTCAGAACCTCGGCTGTAAATGTAATGCCCCATTCCCTCAAATTCTTAACTCACTGTGAAATGCAGACATTATTGCATTTTTCCTTAATAGGGAAAGCCAACTTACTCAGTCTCCATGAGAGAGGATATCAAAGAGTTAACCAGCTTATTCTGCTTAACACCTAATAAATACCTCTTGCAAATCAACATGTCTCTTAAGATTTAAGTGAAAATTTCAAATTTGTCTTTCTAATCCTCAGAGTAAGAGAGTCATAGGATAGAAGAAGGCAGAAATGGCACATTGGTTTTAATTTTGATACCTTCAACAATTGATTGGTGGTGTCTGGCTAGAGAGCCCTCTGTGGAAGCTTCTGCTGCCCAGCCTTTCCAGTGAAAGGATGCCGTGATCAGTTAATAATGTTTGCCACAGAAAAAGAAAGCTAATAAGAATCCTCGGTGTTTGTTTAAGGAGTTTATTACTAATGCCGAAATGTTGCTTAGAAATAAGGGAACCAAAGAAAATGACTTCCCATCTTAATCTTCATTATTAATAAACAAGATAACTATTGGGTTCCTACTAGACATCTAAAAGAGCACCTACCATTAAAGAATGAAAGGCATCTCTACACTAACATGCTTGCCTGACAACTATGTCCATTGTATATTCTGAAAGATGGGTTAAAATGTTCACCAATGTGATGTTAGATCAATTTAAACCTTTTTTAAAAAATTTTATCTGTAACTTAGTAAAAATACCTCTAAGTTTTCTTTGGAGATTTAGTGACAATGCATAGCATAGTGTCAGACACACAAAAAGAACTCCTTATATGGCTATAATTATTATAATGAATATTAGAATCTTGGTGTGTGTGGTGGGGGGAGTGTGTATAGGTTTTGTTTTGGTTGCTTGTCTGTTTCTTGCACTCCTTAGCCAAAAGTAAATCTTTTAGTTGTGAACTAAGGAATTAGAGTTGAGACTTAGGGAGCAATTCAAATGTTTCACCGAAAAATCGTCTATGAGGCAGACTTAAGCCATAAGGCCATCCTCCATAGTGTACTTATTTGAGGCAACAGCCATAAGAAACGCCAACTTGGTTGTGGGGTGGCTCACGTCTGTAATCCCAGCACTTTGGGAGGCCGAGGTGGGTGGATCACCAGAAGTCAGGAGTTCGAGATCAGCCTGGCTAGCATGGTGAAACCCCGTCTCTACTAAGTATACAAAATTTGCTGGGTGTGTTGTCAAGCACCTGTAACCCCAGCTACTCAGGAGGCTGAGGCAGGACAATCACTTGAATAAGGGAGGCGGAGGTTGCAACGATCTGGGATTGCACCACTGCACCACTCCAGCCTGGTCCACAGAGTAAGACTCAATCTCAAAAAAAAAAAAAAAAAAAAAAGGCAACTTTAAGATAAATTGGAGAATTTCCAGAAATGCCATCACAACCTTAGCTTTGAAATGAGTAAAGCTACAGAATTATGTTTTAAATGCATGTGTACCACAAATAATTGCTTATCTTTAGTTCTTTCATTTTTTGTAAAGTGAAAGAGATCTGTACTCAGTAACTCAGATGGCAAATATGTGAAAAAGATCAATAAATGAGGCAAAGTCCTCATTATTATTTTTACTATTCATATCATTATGTCTATTGTCCCAATCTCTTGGTATATGCAGATTTTTTTTGTGTCCCAGTAAAGCATATCCAGCTCATATTATTCTTACAAAGATAAGTCTAATTCTCTGAACTTCCTTGCACAGAGGTTTTCTAAAGCAATTTTCCTTTCCCTGTGGATATTTAAGAGGTCACACTGAGAATGAAATTAGCAAGTGCACAATAAAAGCTAAAAAAAAAAAATGGTTAAAAAGAAAAACCTAAGCATTTTCATGTTGAGAAAGAAGTTGGAGAAAAGTTAATAGAGTCTAAAGATCATGTTCGTATCCCAGAGAGGTAATAAATTTACCCTTCAAGGCAGTAAGGAGGTCCCAGTTTAGACTTTGAAGCAAGAGCCGACTTTCATGTCAAGGTCACCCTCTCTCCAATGATCGACTTTTAGAATAAACAAGACCGTGATAGAAATGAAATGACTACTAAAGTATAAGCATATGTGGGTGTACACATGTATTATGTAGGGCTTAAAAAAGACCTGAAATAGTAATTACTCTGCAGGAATGAGAAAGAATAGGTAATTTTTTAATTTATATATTTCAGAATAGTTTTATTAAACAACAAGCATGTATTATCTTTATGTTCAGGAAAAACAATAAAACTGGTTTAGGAAATGTAAGTGCATGCGTACACAGCTACCTGCGAATCCAAGTGTACATGGTGAGAAGGTGGCACGCCATATTAACTGCTATTCTTTTTGCCTTCAAATGTTCCCCAGTAGCTCATGGATTACAGTACAGAAAACTGTTATTGAGAATTAAAATCATAAAATTTTCAGGGCTGGTTTAGTAAAGCCTAGCTATTGACCTGAGAATCCTTTGTACAAGGGAAGAAAGGTCAACCAACATGTTTATTAGTCTTTACCTTCTATAGCAGTGCTTTATAAATTGTGAAACTTAACCCATGCCAAGATTAAGGTTATCAGTTTCGTGGGTTATGAAACAAGCATGTTAAACACCGATAGTACTGAATAGAAGAAGAAAAGGAAACATAGTACAGGGTATACAAAATATGTGAGTGTTGAGTTTATTTTTTTTTTTTTACGTGTGTGATGTGTGAGAAAAGGAGAAAGAGAGAGGGAGAGTCAACTCGACTGTAATGCAAAAATTATTTCTTAGTGTGGGCTGCAGAAAAAATATGATAAACACTGGTCTATAAAACTTGGGAATAAGTGAATTTGAGAGAATACAACCACTTCATCATCATTCTATCACTTATTACAATCTCCCCTTCTTCAAGATAAAGACGTACCTTGGTAAGCATTTCCCTCACGACCTCCATTTAACTTCCTACTGTTTTGAGGGCTGATTTATCTCTCTAGTCTAGAACTTTCTAAGTTTTAAATCTACCTGATACTACCGGGAAGAAGAAGGGCTAAGGGAGAGACAGGTGAGCAGAAATGGGATATGAGTGTGGAGGATGAGGAAAAGCCTGCATTCCACATTTGGTGTGGCAAAGGTGAGTGAGTTTTCCATGAGTCAAAAGGATGCCGTGGAAATTCTATGGAGTATCATCCTGTCCTCACCCACAAGAGGGTTACAAACTTGGGTAGAAATTATTACTGTGGCAGACTCTATTGTCAATTTTTCTTGGCAGAGACTAAGTCCTAATTCCAGGAAACTCTAGGGGAGATCCAGAGTCTCTGAGAAAAACTATCAAATGGATCCCAGAGTGAACTCCCATTTGAAAGTCCTCTATAAAGTACAACCACCAGGGGGAAAGTAAGGAGCACTTGAAGGGGATGGGAAAAGAACAGGTCTTCTCCAGCCCCACATGATGCCTATGGACTCAAGTCTTTTCTGAACCAGGGAAAGACTGGAAGGGAGAAAGAGGTCTTATAATCACACATGGGACTGCATACATGGGACTGCATTCTTAGACTACATTCTAGAACCAAGTCTTAAAAAACTAGATAAGAATTTAAAATAACCCAAAGTGCCTGAAATGACATGAAATCAGACTGCTTTCTTTCGGGAAGCACAGTGGGAACAGTTGTTGGATAAGATATTATCACATACCTAGTCTCACTTGAACTGCATGTAATAAACTCTCTCACACACACACATACACACACACTCAATATACCTACACAATCGCAAAACTTCTCTAATTTAGATGAAAGATCATTCTGTTTTACATAACAGAATAAATTATTTCATTGTAAGCCTTTAAAATATGACATGGTGGTCACTAATTTGCTGTCACTTTAAGTCCATTTAAGAATAGCCAATCTACAGTCAAGATTATGATGATGATAGACACTATTGAAAAAGCTGCTAGGAGTGTATATTTAGTTCTCAATTCTGCGCCTTACTAGCTATTGCAAGTGATGAAGGTATTTAACTTTACAGAGCTTCAAATTGCCCCATACATGAAATGGAATTAAAATACTTGTGTCTCAGGGTAGTTGTTCTAAGGACATAATAATAACACGCACAAAACAGCACCAAGGCTGGCACATATTAACTACTGAATAAACAGCAGCTGTTATTATGATTACCAGAAAATATTAATGTTTATAAAGACTAAGAGTTCAAAATAAGTGTATTCATTCACTTCATTCAATATGTATTTTGAGAACTTGTCATGTGCAGTGATTACAAAAGGAAATGAAATCAGCTCCCTTGCCTTGTGTGAGGATAACGCAGAATGCATACTAGCATTCATATACGGCAGAATTTTTTTTTTTTATTTACCAGTGGCTGTATGACAATTCTATACATGTTCAGAAGAATAAGAAAGCACACAACACAGGAAATCAGAAGGCACCAGGAAGTAGTGAAATCAAAACTGAACATTGAAGCATGTATAAGTTCAAAACCTATGGTCAATTGAAACATTGTAAGCAAAATAATTAAAGAGGAAGGTGACCAGCCTATCACATTATCATCCCCAAGTTTGCTAAGTGCCTTCTTCCCCATACTCAGCTTTTATGTATCATATTCAAAACACCTAAAAACCTGTCTTTTTTTTTTTTCAGAAAAAAGGTGAAGCTCAGAACATTTCTATTAGTAGTAACTATAAGCTTAACTCAAGTCTCTGAGAACAGAAACCACACTTTTAATGCTTCCTCTCAAAAGGCCGGAGTTCAGTCATGCTGGAGTAAAGAGACCCAGGATAGAATGTTACGGGGGAGCCTTCTGATGCCAAGGTGGAAAGTGTGACTCAGTTCAGTGCATGCCATTAACTTGTTTGGAACAATACAATGGAGTAGGCAGTTAGAAGACTTGTTCCAGCCAAAGTACATCCTCTAGATTAGAGAAGAATGAGGCAGGCTGGAGAGGAAGGGGCTCATGTGGAAGCACATGCGGGAGTCTACACCAGTGATTTCTTTAGGGGGCATAAAATTCACCCACAAAATTTGGCGCAAATCCACGGGCCCAGGCCCTATTCTACTTTGTGCTCATTACTGATTCTCCAGATGATTCTCATATCCTCAAAGGTGTGAGAAGTACTGGCCTGACAAGAGATGAGGTGGAGCTGATCCCAAATACTGTGATGGGAGCATAGAGGGAGGGAAATGGTGAGAGTCACAGAAAAGAGTGAACCACAAGACTGGATTTCTTTCATATAGCGCTACTTCTTGATTTAAAGGTTTGGGGGCTAACACTTGTTACAAACAGACATATAGAAAATTATTTTTGGCGAGATTCATTGCATCACAGTGATGTTATAGGCAAAATTCTTTTGTATTGAAACTAGGGATCCTTGTATCTATTTAAACTTTTCTATTCACTGACCATTTAAGAGACGAATTTCTTCTCCAGAAAAATAAGGTACTTGAACTAAGACGACTTCTAGACCCATTCTAATTTTTAATGTAGGTACAACTTGTACAAAAAAGACCGTAACTATTAATATGAATCAAACTGTAAAGTATGTGCTTCAAATTCTTTGTAGCAAAATGTAAGGAAAGCAATTTGTAAATGTTCATTAGCATATGTACCTTAAGATAAACACACACTTTTATAAATAGAATGCATGTCATATATGATATACTGTCATATATCATAGAATAAAAGTAAAAGAATATGAACATTCGTGTTTTAAACAAATGAGCTGGAATTTCTTAGACTTCATAACCTTAGATTAATAATTATATTTAATTCATTTTTTAATCTATAATATCAGACTATTTTTTTCTACTACAGAATTTGAAATATCTTAGTTTTAACCCTACTTAAAACACCATTACAAAGGATAACAAAAGTAGGGAACTCCAAGGAAGAATGTAATCTAGTTCAAATAATGAAATATATGTTTCTTTCCTCTTTTTTTCTTTTTGATGTCTTGAACACTGAAGCATGTTTTCTTATCTACACTCCATAGGCTCAACTTGCTTCCCCTCAGTTAACTAAATTAGCTAATTTTGGCTTTACTATTAAAATTTCCAACTATGGTCTGCCAGTAGTTCTCAAACTTTGAGACTGATATTGCAGATATTAGAGATTGAAAACAATTGTAATTATTTTCCATAAAACTATGAGCCATGTTAGAATACTATGGATCTTTCTTCCTTATATTTTTTATATGTGTCTGTGGTTTCTGATTTTTCATAATTAGTGTTTTCACCAGAAAAAGCACCCAAAAAAATACAACAAATAAATCATTAACATATCTCTAGAATTTTAATAGAATCTTTTCAAAAGCAATTCATTTTTAATTAAATGCAATATTTATTACAATTGAAATGTTCACAAATAATTTAATAAAAAAGCTCTTCATTTAGAAAGTCTAAAATCATAACAACTCATTGGAAAAGTTCTAAAATAAAATAAAAGTAAATACAACAACAACTAGTTAAAATGTTAATATAATCCTAATGTTCATGGCAGAAATACTATCTACAAAATGAAAAGAAAGTAGAAAGTCCTAGCTAAATCAATTAGATAACAGAAAGAACTGAAGGGCATCCAACTTAGAAAGAAAAGAGTCGGGAAGGGGAACATCACACACCGGGGCCTATCATGGGGAAGGGGAGGGGGGAGGGATTGCATTGGGAGTTATACCTGATGTAAATGACGAGTTGATGGGTGCAGCACACCAACATGGCACAAGCATACATATGTAACAAACCTGCACGTTACGCACATGTACCCTAGAACTTAAAGTATAATAATAAAAATAAATAAATAAATAAATAAATAAATAAATAAAAGAGTCAAATTCTCTTTGCAGATGATTTAATCTTATATTTGGAAAAACCTAAATACTCCACCAAAGACTACACAAACTAATAAACAAATTCAGTAAAGTTGCAAGACACAAAATCAACATTAAAATCGCCATTTCTATATGGCAAGAATAAACAATCTGAAAAAGAAATCAAGAAAGTAATCCCATTTACAATATCAAGAAATAAAATAAAATAGCTAGGAATTAACAACAACAACAACAACAAAAACAATTTCTACAGTGAAAACTATAAAACACTGATGAAGGATATTGGAGAAGACCCAAGAAAAATAAAAACATATTCCATGTTCATGGACTGTAAGAATCAATATTGTTAAAATGTCCACATTACTCAAAGGAATCTGAAAATTCAATGCAATGCTTATCAAAATACCAATGCCATTCTTCAGAGAAATAGGAAATATAATCCTAAAATTTATGTGGAATCACAAAAGACCCAGAATAGCCAAAGCTATCCAAGACAAAAAGAAAAAGAAAAGAAAAAATAGAGAAATTACATTACCAGATTTCAAATTATACTACAGAGCTATAGTGACCAAACAGCATGCTACTGGCATAAAAAGAAACATAGACAAATATAATAGAATAGAGAACCCAGAAACAAATTTATATATCTACAGTGAATTCATTTTTGACAAAGGTCCTAAGAACAATCTCTTCAATAAATGGTGCTGGAAAAACCGAATATCCACATGCAGAATAAGACTAGAACTGTATATAAACAGCAAATAAACATGGATTAAAGACTAAAGTCTAAGACCTCAAACTATGAAACTACTGTACAAAAGCAAAAAAAACAAAACCACTGGGGAAACTCTTCAGGACATTGTAGTAGGCAAAGATTTCTTGGGTAATACTAAACAAGCATTGGCAATGAAAGCAAAACCAGACAGATGGGACGACATCAAGTTAAAAAGCTTCTGCACAGCAAAGGAAACAATCAACAAAGTGAAGAGACAACCCATAGAATGGGGGAACAGATCTTCAAACTATCCATCTGACAAGAGATTAATAACCAGATTATATAAGGAGCTCAAACAACTATAAAGGGAAAAAGTCTAATAATCCAATTAAAAATGGGCAAAGATCTAAATAGACACTTCTTAAAAGAAGACTACAAATGGCAAATAGGTATATGAATAGATGCTCAACATCACTGATCATCAGAGATATGCAAATCAAAGCTACAATGAGCTATCATCACATCCCAGTTAAAATGGCTTTTATTCAAAAGACAGGCAGTAACGAGTGCTGGCAAGGATGTTTAGAAAAGGGGACCCTTGTACACTGTTGGTGGGAATGTAAATTAATACAACCACTATGGCAAATAGCTTGGAGGTTCCTTAAAAGACTAAAAATAGAGCTACTATAAGATCCAGCAATCCCACTGCCAAGTGTATAACCAAAAGAAAGAAAATCAGTGTATCACAGAGATATCTGCACTTCCATGTTTATTGCAGCACTATTCAAAATAGCCAATATTTGGAAGCAACCTAAGTGTCCATCAACAGATGAGTGGATGAAGAAATTGTTGTACTTATACACAACGGAATACTATTCAGCCATATAAAAGAATGTGATCCTGTCATTTGCAACAACATGGATGGAACAGGGGGTCATTATGTTAAGCGGAATAAGTGTGGTGCAGAAAGACAAACTTCACATGTTCTCACCTATTTGTGGAAACTAATTTTTTAAAAATTAGCTTACAGAGATAGAGAGTAGAATGATGGTTACCAGAGGCTGGGAAGGGTAGTGTGGTAGTGGTTGGAGGGTGGATTGAAGTGGGTTTCATTGGTGGGTACAAAAATATAGTTAGATGGGGTGAACAAGATCTAGTATTTGATAGCAAAACAGAGTAACTACAAGTAACAAAAATCTCTTTTATATTTTAAAATAACTAATAGAGAATAATTTGATAGTCTGTAACACAAAGAAAGGATAAATGCTTAAGGTGCTGGACACACCATTTACCCTGATATGATTGGTATGCATTGTATGCCTGTATCAAACATCTCCTGTACCCCATACTGTACTCCATGTATAGGTCCAGGCACAGTGGCTCACACCTGTAATCCTAGTACTTTGGGAAGCCAAGACACACAGACCACTTGAGCCCAGTAGTTCAACACCAGCCTGTCAATATCGCAAAACCTCATCTCAATAACAGCAACAACAACAAACATATATGTATGCATGTATGTGTGTGTGTGTGTATGTATGTATGTATGTGTGTATGTATGTATATGTGTGTATATATGTGTATGTGTGTGTGTATATGTGTGTGTGTGTATATATATACACACACAAAAAAATCAGCAAGGCATAATGGTGCACACCTATAGTTCCAGCTACTCAGGAGGCCAGAGCAGGAGAACTGATTGAGTCCAGGGTGTCACGGCTGCAGACAGCCATGATAACACCACTGCACTCTAGCCTGGGTGACAGAATGCCACTCTTCTCAAAAAAAAAGGGATGTATCTTATAAATATATACAACAACTATGTACCCACAAAATTAGTATAAATAAATAATTAATTTTGAAAAAACAAAATAAAATGAAAGCATAAAATGGCTGAACAAACTATGGTATATCCATAAAATAATTAATTTTGTAAAAAACAAAATAAAAAGAAAGCATAAAATGACTGAACAAACTATGGTATATTCATATAATAGGATACTATTCTGCAGTAAAAGAAAACAGAGACTGATACACACACCACAGCATGCATGAATCTCAAATGCATTAGATGAACTTTGGAAACCAAACCCAAAAGGCTACATGTTGTATGATTTTATTTATATAACAATTTGCAAAAGCAAAACTATCTGAACAAAAAACATATTGGTACCTACCAAGGAGTGAGAGTCAAGGAAAGGAGACTAAAGTTGCGGCATGAGGGAGTTTGGGCTAAATGTTCTACATCCTAATACTGGCAGCAGATATATAGCTGCCAAAACTCAGAACTGTTCACTAAGAAGGATGGACTTCGTTGTTATGCAAATTACATTTCAATAAAGTTGACAACAGAAAAAAAGAAAAAGAGAGTAAAAGAAAGTTTAAATTTCAACTGGAAGAAACAGTCTCTTTACTGAAAGATGAAGACTACTTATACATGATTTAATGTACTCTGAAAACGGATCCCACTATGAGAAAAACAATTACTGCTAAAATTAGTAGAGTCCGTAAGTCCCTAGAATTTCACATATTCACATAATTGTCTTTTCAGAACATTTCATTTTATGTACCTTGAGAGGGAAGGATACGTGTAATTTGAATAAGACTAAGCAACAATTTAAAATCAAATCTTGAGAAGATTGGTCCCACCCAAATATCCTGATGTTAATGTTGATGAAAGATGCAATATTCATCTTTATTTTTAGCCTAAGAGAACAACCTATGAACACAGTTATTTACATGGAATTTTTAGATGTTAATACAAAAATGAAATTTGTGTTGATGTCTGTACTCAATAAATGTGACTTGGTTCGCTGATTTCTGCGTTTTATTTTGTTTTACTTGAAATCTGTAGTTCTTCAGACATGAACACAACCATATGCCTCATGGAAATCTTAATTTATTACAATTGGTTATACAAATGTAACTCCATTAACAACAAGCAAAATCTGAGATCCAAATAAGTAATCTGAAATAAGAAACTTTGCTCTGAAATCAATTACCTCCATCCACATATTTAATTAAATTGTGCTTCCTCTAATTACTGTTGGAAATACCAAATTGATATAACTATAACAAGTAGTCAAAATAAACATTTTACTAAACCCTGTTATACGTAGAAGTGCTCAGTAAAGTGTCATTTTTAAAGTGTTAAGTATTTCATAGCTGAATCAGATTACCTGACACAATATGACATTACAGTTCAAAGATTTTGTTCACGGCTGTTAAGTCTTACTTGACTATGTGGATAACTGACAGTGTACTTACAAATACTAAATTCAAAAATACGGGTTTGCTATGTCTCAAACGAATTTCATGGAAATATGGAATAAAGCCACATTATGACTAAGTAGCAACTTTTCTGACCAAGAATGGAACCAGATCTTATTGCTTCTTTTTCTCAAAGTATCTTTGTAGAAATCTATCAGTAACCAAAAATGAGTTTGGAATACATTTACTCACATGTACAACTCATTAGCACATAATATCTAGAACTATAAGTAATTAAGTTTCTTAATAAAGAATGCACCAAACAGAGCATGATAAACCGAACTGTAATAGCAGATAATCCTTAGACAGTCGAGCTTACCTACTATGAGAATGTTGCAGGACATATCATCATGACAACAAAATCTGCAATCTAGGTTAGTGAGAACAGCATTGTAAGTGACAAGTGGTTAGCATGTGCAGCCTGTATGCTAAAGTATAAGTAAAATTGAATTTAAGCTTTGTTGACAACTTCTGATAACAGCTAATGCTACTGTCCAAAAATATTTAAAAATTAGAATTTTGATGGAAATGATACTGCCAGTGAGGAATAAAAGGTAGTGGCAAACTGAGTGGGGTAAACAGTGCAAAATAAGAGGAGAAAAACCTTTTTATCCAGACACAAATCCCTGGGTCCTTCTTGGTTCTCTTTCTCCTCTACCCTTTGCCATATACAATAATATCTATTGCACATTACAAGTTTAAACTTTTTCTTCTCAATTGAAAGAAAAAAACTTTTTCAATTTTTCCCACAAAAATCAATATGTGTTGACTAAAGTAAAACACAAATACAAATAAAGAAAAATAGCACAAAGAAAACCTATAACAGAGAAATAATTACAGTTAATACTTGATTTATTATGTTCATCTCTATTCATTCATGTATGTCTCAAGGAAATTTCATTGATACACACAGTTCTAATTCCTACCTAACCATAGATGATTCACAAATCTATGCCCAGCTCAGTAACCTTCCCTGAGTTCCAGATATACATGCGCACACACACACACACACACACACACACACACACACACGCACACACATTCATGTGGTTTGGCTTCAATATATAAATGTTTCAAAACACTCAATAAGAAAAAAAAAAAACACACTCATAGTCGTCAGGCCCTTTGTTCAGTGCTGCCTATCTCAAGGCAGGTTGTCATCCTCCACACAGGCCTGAGACCGGACTCTCACATTGCACTCCAACAGGTCTGTCAAGGAGTACCATGCAATTTCACCTGTTCAACGTCTCTGCAATCTGTCTTCTTCCCTCCACTTCTAATCTTTCCTCTTAGAGAGAGCTATCATGACCTCTCTTCTGCATTATTTAATAGCTTTCTCGCCGGCCTCCTTTACTTTCCCTTTTGCTCCACTTGAATATCCCTCCCCAAAAATGCCTTAAGAATTTATAAAATGGCCGGGCGCGGGTGGCTCAAGCCTGTAATTCTAGCACTTTGGGAGGCCGAGACGGGAGGATCACGAGGTCAGGAGATCGAGACCATCCTGGCTAACACGGCGAAACCCCGTCTCTACTAAAAAATACAAAAAACTAGCCGGGCAAGGTGGCGGGCGCCTGTAGTCCCAGCTACTCGGGAGGCTGAGGCAGGAGAATGGCGTGAACCCGGGAGGCGGAGCTTGCAGTGAGCTGAGATCCGGCCACTGACTCCGGCCTAGGAGATAGAGCGAGACTCCGTCTCAAAAAAAAAAAAAAAAAAAAAAAAAAAAAAAAAAAATTATAAAAAATGACAACTTGCCAAAGCTTTTTATCTTATTTTAGGATAAAAATCAAAATCCAGAACATTTAAAATAGACATATGGACTATCTCCTACCCAGAAGATGAGTGTAACGCAGTGATTACTATTCAGTCTGGATTGAAACCCTCGCTCTGGCAGGACTGTGTGACATGGGTTTAGTTTCATCTTAGTGTACTTATCTGGAGAAATGCAAATGATACTCATACCTGTCTCAAAAGCTATTCAGAGTGCTTAATGTGATCATTCTTAATGCTCAATATGTGGTAAGCATTCAGTATTTGTCACCTAGCAATTTTATTTTTAAAAAACACAAGAATTGAATACATTTGTGGTGTGTAACATGATTTAAAAAAATAAATATACCTTGTAGAATGCTAAATTTAACAAATTACAATTATATTATCTCACAGGATTATTGTGTGTATGTGATAAGAACACTTAAAATTTACTATGTTAGTGATTTTCAAATATATAATACATTGTTATTAACTACAATCACCATATTGTACAATTAATCTCTTGACTTTATTCCTCTGACTGAAATTTTATATCCTTTGACAAACATCTCCCCAATCTCCCCATCTTCCCTCCAGCCCCTGGTATCCACCATTCTACTCCCTGCTTCTGGGAATAATATCTCAACTATATGAGGAAACTTAAAGAGAGAAACTCACCTAGCAAATTTTTAATATTCCTTTTTCTGACTCGACTTATCCTACATTCACAGATTACTCTCTAACCTCTAGTCACACAAATCTTATTTCAATTTCTAAGGGGCAAAAATCCATATGGTCATATGACCTTTTTTCTCCTCCTCCCTTATATTTTTACCCCCTAACTTTCACATACTTAACCCTTCATTCTTTCATCCTTCAGATTTCAGGAAAGCCCATTCAAACCCCCAGTTAGATCTGGATCCCATTTTGCACACTTCCTTAAGATGAGGCTTTTAAGAATGTTTTCACAGTTCTAACTTTGCATTCAGTAATTTGCATATGTACTTGATGACTGTCTGTCTTCTATTTAATAGACAATAAACTCAAAGCAGGACTACTTTGAGTTTATCATTGAACCTCTAGTACACATAATAGTGTCTAATGCCTAGAAGGGGCTAAATAAATTTTTATTGAATAATGTAAATGTGATTTTACAGCTTTGATATGAATAGATATAACGGAGCAACAACATTTTAATGGCTACATAATGTTCCAAAGTATTGATATATCATGGTTTATTAAAACAAGACATGTTGGTGAAAGAAAAGTTTGCTTCCAAATTCTATGACTCGTACTGATGTGATAAACATTCCAGGATATCTTCGTGCATGCTATTAATCATTTTCTTAGAAAAGATTCCAACTTTCTCCTTCAGTACTTTTTCCCTTAGTCTGGTCCCAACAGCTTTCCATTTTTCAGGGTCTCCTCCAATTTTCTAGCATATTGTTGCTGCTGGACTGCATTTTCGTTTACTGGCTCCTTTTGTTGTTGTTTATTTCATATTTTTGTTTAATCATTTTCTTTAGTTTCAGCTGAACATATCTTATGCTTACATTACCTTGAACACAGTTTATTAAAACTATTCACTCCTTACGGTTTGTCAAACCAAATATGCCTTATCTAAATTTTAGTTTCCTATATATATTTTACAGTAGGTACCTAGAACTACCAGTTAATCCATTCTTAGGAAATTTGTTAGATTCAGAATTTAAATTACTTGCCAAAGCCTCCATAAAGAGCAACTGACACAGACATAATTAAACCTATGGATCCTAGCTCTTTCATTGGCAGAAAAATAGTAAATTAATCATTAAGTGTTTTAGTAAATAACCTGGTGGCACAGTGGCCTCAAAAAAAAATAAACATCCTTAAAAAAACTGTTTTTAAGCAAATGTTAAAACTTACTTGAGGGAAAAGTTAAAGTAGCTAAACCCTCTTATTGCCGTCTTTACTCTTGTTAATACCTTCACATTGGTCTATTCTGAGTCCAAAAGTAATGCACTGGCTTTCTTAATTAGCTGAGTCCTCAACAAGGAAGCCCCAACACCTAAGACACTAAAACACCATTCACAGATATATGTTATGAAACAATATTGCTATAAGATCTATTTGTATTAGTCAAAAGGCATTTACAAATAGTCTTATAAATATTCATTACATTGAGTATCCAATCCCAAGACCTTTGTTCTTCGGGTATTCTACTCAAAAGCAATTGGCGACTGATTTTTTAAATAATGTTCTTTAGAAAATAAGTCAGTGGAATTTCACACAGTGTAATAAAAAGAGCCCCAAATTTGCAAAAGTATATTTAGATACTAATGCTGACTCTTCAGGACAAATTTGGGCAATTTAATTAAATTTTATGACCATTTTATTTGCTTTTTTTAATGCTGTTCATGAGAAGAAGATGCACTAAATTACTTTTGAATGTCTTCTACTATAATAGTCAGAGATCACTGTATTAGTCCATTTTCATGCTTGCTGCTAAGGACATATCTCAGACTGGGCAATTTTCAAAAGAAAGAGGTTTGCTGGACTTAAACAGTTTCATGTGGCTGGGGAGGCCTCACAATCATGGTGGAAGGTGAAAGGCATGTCTCACATGGCAGCAGACAAGAGAAGAGGGCTTGTGCAGGGAAATTCCCCTTTTAAAAACCAATGGATCTCATGAGACTTATGTACTATCAGGAAAGCAGCATGAGAAGACCTGCCCCATGATTCAATTACCTCCCAATATGTGAGAATTCAAGATGAGATGTGGGTGGGGACACAGCCAAATCTTATCAATTATGATTCAAACCAAATTACCAACTGGAAGTCATGCTGAACTGACTGAGCTGGAGACATCTCTGGTTGGGTGAGCACAATGCTACTTGCTATATTTCTCCCTATTTTAGTACCTTTGCGTGAGGCATGCATTATCAGATTCATCTCCAGGCCCTCTTTACTCATTTACTCTAAACATACTAGAGTTCTTCCCCCGTAAGTGGTACCACGCTTCATAATCAGCATGCCTGTGTTACTAAACCTGCTCTCCCCTGTGCTCCTAAGTTCCTACTAACAAGAAATCTATCAGTGTATCCTTCCAATCAGCTAAATCAGATTCCTCTGGTGAAAAAACTCCCCAAATCCTAGATTTTAAATAACACTGCTTACTTATACTTAGTATTTTCACTAATCAGCTTCAAACAAATAGCTCCAAATGAACAGTTCAGGTGATCCGTTGATGCTCAATCTGGCTTTAGAAGCAGGAGTAACAGAAAAATCAGCTGTCCATTTGGGGTTATTAGTTTTGCTTCTAGAAATATCTTATCGACCATGGCTTTCTCTTAGTTCATAGAAAAAAAACAGAAACAAGCACATCAAAGGCTCTAATTTTGCCCAAGATGGCCAGGCTAATGGCGATGAAAAATCTCTTCTAATGTTCATGATTGTATTGAATAATGCTACCAATCTTTTTCAAAGAGTTGGAGGCAGTGTGGAATAAACAAGTCCCACAAAATGCTCTACAGAAGAGGTAGATAGGGCCTATATCTAGCCCTATATATATCTATATAGGGCCAGATAGTAAATATTTTAGACTTTGTGGACCATATATAGTTACTGTCACATTCCCTTTTATTATTAGCTCTCTTTTCTTGTACCCTGTAATAGTGCAGAAACCATCCTTAACTTATATTAAAAAATAGGCTGTTCCCCATGAGCCATGGTTTGCTGAACTCTGCTTTAGTGCATTTGGGTATAACGCAAAAGCAACAAACCTAAATTCCTACAGGGAATATACGCTAATACAAATGAATGAAGTAAGCCAGGTGGGGACTACAGTACACTAAAGAGAACATTCTCATTTAAAGTACACCTGGATTTAGTCAATACATCTATGCATGAATATGAGCCTAAAACAGCCAGACTGCTAATATTTCAAGAGAAAAAAAAATCCTAATTTCTTTGTGACATATTTTAATTCAAAAATACTATGGACAAACTCTAACAACTGCAACATCTATAAAATATGCACTTTGGGCAAAAAAAGTGAAAATATAAATGCATTAAATATTGCATTTGTACTGAATTGAATAGTATGTAACTTCTGATATAGTTAATATTTTTAATGTTTTATAATCAAAATACACTGATTACCATTTTGACTTTGACACTGGTTAACTATATAATATTTTAGTTACATAAAAATAATGTATATGAACACAAAAATATATGTGAATATATAATATATGGATACATATGAAATAGAGAGCAAAAGGTATATGATAATTAAAAGTAAATTCTGTGAAGTATGTAGTGCAGTGCATGGCATAGCAGTAGTAAACTATTGTTGTATTTCCCTTTTGAACTTCTCAAGAATCATCAAAGACATAGTGGTGATTTGTTTTGTTTTTAGCAATATTAACTAAATGAACTACATGTTTAGGCAGGTGTAACAATTTCCAAAGTGTACGGGACATGTCTATCAAGGATTGGTTATATCTACACAATACATAATTTTCTGCAAACAAATGACTTTGTGGTGCAATTTTTTTGAATTTATTTTCCTTTTTTAAATTTTTATTTTTATAGAGATGGGGGTCTCACTCTGTTGCCCAGGCTGGTCTCAAATTCCCAGCCTCAAGTAATTCTCCCACCTCAGCCTCCCAAACCACTGGGATTACAGGTGTGAGACACCACGCTGACCCTGAATTTATTTTTCTTAGGATAGTATTAAACTCAAGATACCTTTCATAAGGTCACACGGAACGTCTGCACAGAGGTAACTAATTGGAAATATACTATTTTGGATCACTGTTTCACATTGACTCATAAAGACAGACTTCAGTCATTACAATACCGACAATTTTGATAGCTACCAACAATGAGTGTATAAAATGAAGGAGGTGATATAGAATAATGATTAAGAGTATAGACTTTAGTGTAGATAATCTGGTTTGGAACAGTAACCTTGCTCCAATACCAAGGAAAACAGGCAACTAAATCTCCCCACGTAAAAGGTTCTATAACTCCAAAATGAGAGTTTTAATTTTTGTGAGGTTGAAGTGAAGATTAAATTAGCTGACCCTTATAAAGATCACAGTAAGTATTCAAAAAATGGTAGTTGTTTTGTTACAATCACAGCCATCATCCTACCACAGCATGTAGTTGGGTGAATAACTGGCTCACACATTTGTAGTTGTTGATGATAGGTGATAAATTTGAATGAAATATTTAGCCATTCACATTTTTCCATGACAAATTTTCTCTAGGATAACATAAAAGCCAGGTAAGATAGTATTATTAGAGGACAAGATAATTAGTCAGCATATTTATTCAGCTGCAGTCAATTCAAAGCTCTCTGTGAGATGCTGGCTAGTCTTTTAATCTTTGGTTTCTCAAAGTGTGATGAACAATATTTAAGATTAGTTTATTCTCCTAATTATTAAGTTCTTTTGATCTTTATATTGATAATTTAGGGTAATACACCAAGAAATACAAATATCACTATGTTATGCACAATATATGATTAACATCAATCATTTGATGGTTGATGAGTACAGCACCTTTTTACTGTTATAATTTCTGTCATTATTCTTTATGGAACAGCTTCCTGCTTTCAGCACCATGGACAAAGAAAGACAAAGAGAGAATAGTAGTAAGAATGGAGGTGTATATATATGTATATGTGTATATCTGTGTGTGTGTGTACTTATGTAACAGAAGTAGGATGATTCTGGCAAAGTATTTAAAGTCAGAGCTGGAAATCTTGAACCATGATCATGATTCACATACAAAAATCAAGTGTGTTCCTATTATGTAATGAATAGCAGGGAAATAAACGCAATATAATTTTGCTCATTTTCAAGAAGTGTGGTCTAGAAATAAAAATTGCTCAACCTCAGCCTCCAGGTACAGAGAGGTCAATGCAAATCTGTTACGAGAATGCGTTTATCATCTTGGGATGAAAAATTAAAACCTATTTTCACTTTTTAAACATGTTATTTCATTCAAATGTAACTTTGAACTTTCCATGCCTCCATTTATTGTTTATAAAAAAAGGATAATAATAGTTACTTTAGACACTTTGATAAATAAGATAATACATGCTATCTCTAAACAAAGGTTGTAGGGTATAATAAGTACTCAGTGTGATTTGGTGAGTAATGTCATGGGTATGAGGATGGGTATTTATGCATCTAACACTAATAGGATAATTGAGTCTAATTCCAAAGGGAACATATGATATTGGTCCCTCTTAGTAAAAATGTATCATGAAAACTACATTGACGCCGGGCGCGGTGGCTCACGCCTGTAATCCCAGCACTTTGGGAGGCCGAGGCGGGCGGATCACAAGGTCAGGAGATCGAGACCACGGTGAAACCCCGTCTCTACTAAAAATACAAAAAATTAGCCAGGCGCGGTTGTGGGCGCCTGTAGTCCCAGCTACTCGGGAGGCTGAGGCAGGAGAATGGCGTGAACCCGGGAGGCGGAGCTTGCAGTGAGCCAAGATCGCGCCACTGCACTCCAGCCTGGGCGACAGAGCGAGACTCCGTCTCAAAAAAAAAAAAAAAAAAAAAAAAAACTACATTGACTTTTCTTCAATTAAAAACAATTTAATTCAGTAGTATTTTCTGTTCAAATTATGGTCAGAAAACCAATTACCACAAGGCTGATTAGTAGAGCTCATAAACATCAGAGAACCAAATGTTAGACATGGGAAATCAGTAGTATATCTTATTATAAGTGTTTCCAGTATACACTACTCTGTAGAGGATTTTCCTGATATGGAAAAAAAGCCATACATTTTACTCACAGCATTCTCAAAGAAAAAATTTTAAATGAAAGCTATAGCCTGATGCAATGAATTGGAAGGGAACAGGATCTTATTGAAGTACAAAATTCGACATGGAACCTCTCCTTTGAATCTATGCCAGTACTATATTGGAAACCTTATAGCTTAAAAGAAATACATTTTTCCTAAGGCATAAATTTTATTCAAATGTCATGTTTTAAGGAAACCAAGTAGAAGTAGGAGTAAGGAAATAAAGGTTTTCTAGAAAATACAAGGATCTAGCAAAATTTTTGGCAATACGCTCATTAAAAGTTCAATTTTTACAGCAAAGTTACAAGGGCATTTAAGTAGCATTTTATATAGGCCCTTGCAAAAATAAAAATTGTCCTTTTGAATGCAAGTCAAGAAACTGTACTGAGAATGTACAATCTATATGCAATATTCAGTTCAGCTTAACACATGTTTACTGAATCCTAGTAAGGAACTAAGAACTAACTCTCTGGCAAAAAATTCACAATTGAGACACTGAAGCCGTGCTCGTCCTTGAAAAGACTACAATCTCATGAGTAAGAGACAAAATCAGTTAATGACAGGAAAGGTCACATAACATATGACAAGTAGGTGAAGCAGAGCATGACATGGGAGCATCTAAACCTAGACCGGGCTCTGAGATAAGGCAATACTGGAGTTGAGTTTTAAAAGAGTAAGTGAATCAGACAAGTAAGTAAGGCAAAGGCAATTCTAGACAGAAGTAATCAATAATTACATGAGCCAAAGAAAAAAAAAGATGTGAATCAGCAGTGTATTGTGGAGGACAAAATAATTTGGGCAAAGCAATCAGTACCAACCACAATAGTGTGATTTTCCAAAAAGCTTAATTTTCATGTATGGGAGATCAGATTCTTTAGAACAAGTGATGATGAAATTGAAGTAAAATTAGATCATATGTGTATATGGCAAGTTGCACTGGTGGCATTTTGTAAAGAAGTGGCATACTTCATTTATTCACCCTAAATTAATTAAATATCTACTATGTTTCTGACATATGCTAGCTTCTGAGGAAAGATCAATGCGTAGCCAATTATTGCTATCTGTAAAAGAAGCAAAGCTATGAAGCAAATGATGAAAACAAAAATGCCAAGTCTTGAGTCAACAGTGATAATAACCATCATCCATGAAAACAGAATTAATATTGAATGAGCCTTATGAAGTGTGGCGAGCACACTTCATGTGTTTGCCATGTACGATGTCTTTTAGCACTCACACAAAAGGGTCATATAGTATTATTAGATAGCTATTATTTAATCCTTTTACAGATGAAGAAATTAAGATTTAAAGCCATTAGATAATTAACCTAAGTTCAAACAGCTGGTAATTAGCAGACATAGGTTTCAAAACTAAATTGCTCAAAACCTATTCCTTACTCCTAATTATGAAGCATCTTGGTAAAACTCTGGTGAAAACAATTCACCTGTGAGAAGATGAGAAATTAATATGTGAATTAGGTCTTCTGGATGAATAGCCACTTATCAGACAGATAAAAGGATAAGTCTAAAACACACAACACATATCTATTTGACGGATGTGCTGTAATTACTGTTTTAAAATTGTAGTGTGTAATGTTTATGTATACATAAACATATATTGTTTGTGAATAAACATATATATGTGTATATATGTATGTCCAAAAGCACATATATTTGTACATATATGTGTGTGTGTATACATATATATAGCTTAGCTTTTGACTTTTTTTTTTTTTTGAGACAGAGTCTCACTCTATTGCCCAAGATAGAATGCCATGGTGCAATCTGGGCTCCTTGCAACCTCCACCTCCCGAGTTCAAGTGATTTTCCTGCTTCAGCCTCCTGAGTAGCTTCTACAGGTGCCTGCCACTACACCTGGCTGATTTTTGTATCTTTAGTAGAGATAAGGTTTCACCATGTTAGCCAGGCTGCTCTCGAACTCCTGGCCTCAGGTGGTCCGCCTGCCTTGGCCTCCGAAAGTGCTGGGATTACAGGCATGAGCTACTGCACCCAGCCTTGACTTAGTTTTTGATTATGCTAAGTTAGACATATGTATACACACACTTATGTACATATGCATTTATAAAATCAGTCACTGAAATTTTTGAGGTTCCATTATCTCTCCAGAGACCTTGGGAGATTCAATTTTTTCCATGTAAACATCAGCTGAAACAACATGTGGTCTACTTTTTTAATTAATGTTTTTTCACTGTTACAGATTCAGGGAGTGCAAGTGGAGTTTTGTTACAGGGTTATATCGTGTAATGGGGAAGCCTGGACTTTTAGTGTAACCAACACCTGAATTGTGTACACTGCTCCCATTAGGTAATTTTTTCTCCCTCTTTCCTCCCATGCTCCCACCTTTCTGAGTCTCCCATGTCTGTTACTCCTCTCTCTCTGTCCATGTGTACACATTATTTAGCACCCACATATAAGTGAGAACATGTGATATTTGACTTTCTGTTTCTGAGTTATTTCACTTAAGATAATGGCCTACAGTTCCCTCCACGGTGCTGCAGAAGACATAATTTCATTCTCTTGTGGCTGAATAGTATTCTACGGTATGTATATACACCACATTTTCTTTATCCAATCATCCTTTGATGAATATTTAGCATGATTCCATATATTTACTATTGAGAACAGTAACGCAATAAACATACGAATGGAGGTATTTTTGACACAATGATTTAGTTTTGTGGGGATAGATACCCAGTAATGGGATTGCTGGATCAAATGGTAATTCTAATTTTGGTTATTTGAAAAAATCTCGATACTGTTTTCAATAGGGGTTGTATTAATATATATTCTCACCAATAATGTATGTGTTCCCTTTTCTCCACATCTTTGCCCACTTCTGTAATTTTTTGACTTAAATAATAATAGACATGTGAACTATTTTTAATACTAGAGATGTGGCCTACTTAAAAACTTCAAAACTTACAGTATTTCCATAAAATTCACAAATGCTCAAAATTATATGGCCTATTTTATAATGCCTTTTCTTTTTTTGTGTTAAAATTAGAACTTAATATGTTAATCCTATTGGTCAAATAAATTTAAAAATTCATTATTGAAATAAGTTATAAGTTCCTACTAGGTAAAAACAAAGATGTTTCTTCATTTGGACAAATATCATAAGTTACCCTTTGAAACTGCATAAATGGAAGCACAACATATTTACCAGCCTAGAGAAAAATGTCACCACTTTTGTTCTAAGGCAACTCTGGAAAATCAACATTGAAGATATCCACCAAACAGTCATTACCATATAGGTATGTCACAACACAAATTACCTTGTATGAAATAAAAATACAGATTAAAAAAAAAAAAACAAAAACCTATTGGGCAATGGAGCAGGTTAAAATTTTTGTCCCTGTATTTCCCAATTTGTGTCCTATCAACAACATAGACAGCAGTCTAGCTGCCAACCAGACAGCAAGCTCAGGAAAAGCAACATGCGCTAGGATAAAAAAATGAGAGCCAAAGGCATTGTCAGTTTGAGTGGATTGGGAAACCTGGGGGTCAAAGGGGAGCAAGGGGCTCACAATTCTGTCAAGCAAGCAAGAACTCAGTTGGAAGAGAGGTATGGGAATGCCAGTGCCTGTGATGAGCTGACACAGAAAATCAGGCTGTTACATTCCTTAGAGACCAAAGTCAATCTCAGATTAAGAATGATATAGGACCATTGAGTGTTTAATAAGTCAGAAAAAAAGGGCAGATTCTGACAATTTCATATGGCTTTGAGACAAACATATGTTCAGTGACACAAGTAATTATTTCATATATAAAATGCATACCCCATGGCAATATTGATCAATTTTTCCCTATCAGCTCCCTCTCAACATCAGCTGAAGTAGAATTAATCGAAAATTATCTCAGTGTATCTTAACATCAACTCGGTTGATAAGGATAATTTCAAAAGGACATTCAAAATCCAGAGTTTAACAATTTCATACCATGTATCAGAACCTGATGCTTAGACTTGGAAATGAAGTAATAGTCTTGGGTAAGCTTAACCCCCAGAAAGGATTCCTGTAACTGCAGCAGAATTAGAATAATAAAGCTTTTCATCAACTTGCTGAAAGCCAGAGTTGTCACTAAACTATCTTCATGGGATGTAGCTTTCATTCCTTACATTGATTTGGCACCCGGACCAAACCCCTATTCATTCCACATTCACAACTGGTCTCAGTTCTCAATTTGCATGGCACTCTCCAGGCCACTGGCCACATTTGCCAGGATATTATGTTTCCTCTCCAGGACTGCTTCCCAACTCTGTCCCACGAAAGGCTTGTTTGTCAAATACAGAATTTATCCACAAAACCAAAGTCTAAATACTAAAGATTATTTACAAAAATTATTTTACTCTAATTTTATGGGTTAAAAAAAGTTTCTGATTTTTTTCTATTCATAAATCCTGCCTTTATTTCCACAAAATAAACAGTGATTTAGGAACCTCCATCAGTTTATAAAGCTCTTAAATGTGCCTCAAAAATCTACTGATTGTAGTAAGTACTGAAATAACAGTAGTCTAAGTACTATAGGCTTAACCTTCTCATTATAGTACTTAGGAAACAGATACCTGCCAGTCATCTTGACATACTGTACACTGTAATGAACCATATTAGTATTCATTTGGGATTAAGCATATGCATATTAGTAAACATAAATATTAACTGCAGTAATACAACTAAAAACAAAATCAAGGAATGATCAGAAGAGATTATAAATAATAATGTAGACCTATTCTCCCCTACTAGAAAGCCTCAAACAAAATTGCATAGAAAAATAGTGTCAGAGTAACAAATAAATAAAAACGAAAAAGACTAGTCTAAAAAGAGTGAAGGTAAGCAGTATATGATCAGTCAGAATGGAGATAAATAAAGTAAACATACATTGTTCCATGGACACCTTATATAAGATAAAACCTGAAGGCTTAAGGATGAGTATTGATCACCATGGATGGGTGACATGGGGCAAAAATACGGGGAATTTCTTACAAGCAAGAGATTTGCCAAATGGCTAATACATTTGCATTTACAATCCCAGTTTTTTTTCTAAATTAGTGCTATTCAAGAACACTGTTGCACCCTACTCTAAGGTATGTCTGTTACTCATTCTGAGACAAAATATGTGAAGTAAAAATGCATGACATCCTGCTAGGGAAAGGGGAGATATACACCCCAGCTATCTCCAGTAAGTCCTCAGTGAAGACTTTCCTGTAATTCTCTCAGAATTTTCTACTATCACAATTTATAATTATTTCAAATGTACATTCTATAGCCCAACAAGCGTTATATTTAAGAACTCATGTAAAGAATAACAGAGTTATGAAAATTCAATATTAATGAGCAGGGCTAATCATGGAGTGGATCTCCATTTTGTGATTATCTAAATGAACTATTTGTATGATCCTGAAAGAGAAGTAAAATAGACTCTTTCAACTCCATATGTGATAAACCAATGTGAATAACTCATGTATTTCTCACAGTTAAATAATGACATATTAAACTCATCTGAGACAGAGCATGTATAACCAGGCTACTTTAAGAATTTATGAACAAATATACCCCCCCAATATGTATATGTATATATATACTGATACAAGTTATGTAATAATAAAATATGTCAAGGTAATATTTAATCTATTTGTGTGTGTAAATACACAAAAACAACTATTTTCTTTTAACATATTTGTGTGTGTTTCCAGTAGGTTAAATACTTATTTCTTTTAAATTAAAGAAAATTGGTTCTGTAATCTCATTCCAGAGATGACCATTCTAAACACAAAAATATCATCCAACATATATCACTCTGTCTCATATGCTAAAAGAGTAACCCTCTGAGTGCCAGCGTGGACTTTTCAGATGTATGCACAAAAGTTTATACTGAATTAAAGAAAATACAGATCAAAGTGGAGTGTTTTGACTATAGTAACTTAAGACCATCTCCAATGTGAATGACTAGTGTGTTCCCTTTGGCAAAGAGAAACACTGGTGCATGTCGTGTACATTGGGTTGATTCTTTCCATAAAGCAGACTGCTCTGATAATCTTTGCTTAATATAAAACTGCCTCACATCTTCAAAAGAGTCTGTAATAAAGGGTCATGACATAACAGATTCGGGCAGGGAGGTTCACTCCAGCATGTTCTCTAAAGCACTAAGGTGCTTTAGGGAAAATAAGTGTTTAGTTTAAAGGTAACACGGATAAAGATTAACCCCACAACTTGAAAATTAGCTAACTTGTGAATAAAGCACAAGTACTTGACAAAGGCATCAGAGCTTCATTAAGAAGTAATTGCAGGTTAAGGTCAGAGCTAAGCCATGCATCCTGGGTCATTGCTTTGCATAATGCTGAATGCACAGTCATCTCAACAAATCCAATGGTGTTGACCTGTCTTTTGTATAAGGAACTAAACAGTCACAGCATCAAATAGCTTTAACTAGCACTTACTTGTTTATTCAAAAAATAATGAATAGGAGAACATTTCTAACACTCAAAGTATTGGCTGACACATACACACGCACACACCTCTAACTTAGTTTATCTACCATTGTATTTAACTCAAATATGGACATCATTTGTTTCTTAAAGAGATTTGAAACAATATATGGACAAAACATGTCAAATAATGATGCACTGAAGTTGTATTAATTGTTGTTGCTTCTGTCAATAAAAAAGTCTGACCATTAGCATCTTACTGCCAAATTAAATGAAATAAAATTGGGTAAGTGTCCTCCCAGAGACAATATTTTAAGGAGAAAAGAAAAAAAAACATTATTAGGAGGGGTTTTGATGTCAACAATAATAAAATTCAGTAGGCAAAAGAGCCAATGTTATTAAATCCAATATATGCCTTCATTGATGATGAAAGATAGATGACTACTCTCATCTACTGTAGAAACAGTAGAACTTGTGGGAATGGTAAGAAGTAACTAATGGCAATTTATTCAGGCCTTCCCAGGTGTTACCTATGCTAAATGACTTCTATGCTTTGTCTCATAGACTTCCTATTCTTTTGTTTTATTTTGGTTTAGGCCATATGATTTCCTATGAGAAATGATAACTTATCATCTGGGCCACACACAGTCTCAATTTGCTAACATCTTTAAAAATGTTTGACCAAAAAAAAAAAAAAATCTATAAGACCAACAAAAGCAACTAAGTAAGCAACTCATCTTTCTGAAAAAAAAAAAATTGCATTTTGCAAAATAACAAATTTTGTAAAATAATAATTAAATATTTTAGCAAAACTTCATAAGGAGTAGCACAATTCAAGTTATATGTTAATCAATAAAATATAGTATAAAAATTGTAGCAGATTTATACGATTGATCAAATGATTATGTATTGCTTTTGGCAAAATAAACAAATTACCTTAAAACATAAATGTCTTGAATATTTCTTAATTGTATTGCTTTGACTTATTTGATCTTCCTCTCTGTATCATTAGAATTTCTAATTAAGTTTGGTTTTTTGTTTGTTTGTTTGTTTGTTTAATGGAGAAGAGGTCTCATGTTGCCCAGGCTAGTGTTGAACTCCTAGCTTCAAACAATCCTCCACCTCAAAGTACATGGTATTACAGGCGTGAGCCACTGAACCTGGCCTACTTAGGATATTATAGAAATGAAGTGTTTTACATCTTTGTTACTATCATTGTGATCGAAATCTAGGAAGTATAAACTTAAGAGATGTGTGTAATTCTTCCTTGTCTCTGCCATAGCTGATTTTTCCTGCATCTGCTTTGGCAATAATTCCTCTCCCAGGAAACATGGTTTCTTCCTTGCAGTTATTGGGTTAAATATTTTTTTCGTTGCTGTTCTGAGCTGCAAGACCACATAGCCCAGAGGCAGACAACAAGAAAGTTAGAGTAAACAAAGAAAAGTAATAAGAAAGAAATAATAGAAATGCAAAAGAATAAAGTCTACTTTAGCGAAAGGTAACTGAATGAGATTGTTAGTTTCACATGCTGAGACTTCTCATGTTTCATTTAGCTATAGACTATTTCATAGTGTGTATGTGTACATGTGTTTGTGCATATATACGTTTGTGTGTGTATATATATTTAAAATGTCCATATCTTAAATATGACCAATGAAAACAACTAAGGAATGAGAGACTAAAGAAAATAAGATTGATAAACAGCTTCATTTTCTGCCAAGGTGTTCATGTTCCCTTCAGAGATATATTTGGCCTTTTGGATAGAATGTAGGTTTTAGAAAGTAGTAATAGCTTCCTGAAACTGAGAATGTTTAACTTTTCTTAACTTGATTACAGCTTAAACCTGAGGAAAGGTGTTCAACTCAACGGATATCTTTTTGAGATTAAGATAGTGTCATCAAAAATAAAAAATAAATGCCTCAGAGCTGAGTGCCCTTGTCATCACTACTTAATAGTTAGGGCTACCCGAAATCCAACATCATGCCAGTTTACTTACTTTCTGATCTGAGAACTGATCTGTTGTCTACACGCAAAGCCAACTCCAGAAGAGTTTCAGAGTAAGCATGTCAGAGCCAAGCACAAGGGTCAAGTATTAGGTATAAAAAAGAATTATGAACATTTTTATAGTTTTGCATATTTGCTCCTAAGTGTACACTTCCAGATAATTTGAAACGATGATGTTGGCACTGCTCTTAATCAAGTTTCAAGTTTAGGAAGCGATTTTCAACTCCCCAGAAAGACAGGATGTCCTGCCACTGTGGTTGCAGAGCAGCCTGCACTTCATCTCACCTGCCACCTTATCTATTTCTCCAACACCGTAACAGCCTCAAGGATAGAGCTTTCCACACAGTACTCACGCAACACCTGCTACAGTCCCTGGAACGTAAGTGGAGATCAATACTTGCACACTGAATAATCCAGACAAGGAAGACTGGTAAATAATAAAAAGCAGATTTTGAGTCTAAAGGAATGCATTGCTCAAAGCCAAGTAGCATGAGGTAAAGGAAGCTGCCATTAAACATTTCTCTTCTGCTATGAGACCTCATTTTAGCAATTACTCTTTTAATGTATGCAGTTAAGTCTCAATGATAAAGTTAATAAAATACAAAATAAAAATGGAAAGATAAATTAGCCGGGAGCA
Source organism: Macaca thibetana thibetana (assembly GCF_024542745.1). Taxonomy (NCBI): domain Eukaryota; kingdom Metazoa; phylum Chordata; class Mammalia; order Primates; family Cercopithecidae; genus Macaca; species Macaca thibetana. Next base: position 112,573,390 of record NC_065589.1, on the reverse strand, counting down.
GTGGCAGATGCCTGTAATCCCAGCTACTTGGGAGGCTGAGGCAGGAGAATCACTTGAACCTGGGAGGCAGAGGCTACTATGGGCCAAGATCGTGCCACTGCACTCTAGCCTGGGCGACAAAGAGAGACCCCATCTCAAAAAAAAAAAAAAAAAACACACACACACAAGGAGAGATAATGTAAAGTATCCTTAGAGATGTGGATTGTGATTCTAGCTTTGATACTATCTAGCTTTAAAGCTTTTATCAAGATTATTCAATTGGCCCAAGACTTCGTTTTCATATCTTAGACAATGGGCTTAGATTAGTAGATCTTTCAGCTCCAAAATGCTATCATCCTCTATCTAATATCTGTACATCAGCTAATAGATTCATTTAAGAAAACTAACTAGGACTCACTGTCTCTACTATGCACTTTTTGCCAATCTATTGTTTTATAACTAGGCAATAGTATGCTTACTGGTTTCCCTGCACCAAATTTGATTGCCTATAAGTTCATTCTCTCTACTACACTGAGTGATCTTTAACCAGGAACACAAATCTGATCTTGGCATACCCCTGAAAAAAAAAAAATTCTCCAAAGGATTTCCATGAATTCCAAATTCAATTCCATTCCAAACTCTTTAGCATAGCTTTCTGCAATCTACTTCTTGCATGCCTACCATAACATACTCTGATTTTGTACTCTGCTGTAGTCTCACTGAGTTTCCCTCTGTGGCATCACAGGGATATGCTCTCTTGCCTTTGAAAAGTGGTGTTCTTTAGAACAACCTTCCCATCTACTTGTGATGCAACTAACTTCTACTATGTATTGCTCAGTGGACGCAAAACACTTAGCAGAGAGCCTTAAACACAATAGGCACTCCAATATTTGACTAAACAATTTTAAAATCACTCAAGCCAGGAGAAAGCTTTTTTTTTTTTTTTTTTTTTTTTTTTTTTGGTGCAGTAAGCACCTTTTAAAAACCTGCAAGACATTACCTTGGTTTATAAATGGTTCACAATACAGGGTGCCTATTGCACTGAAGTAAAACTGAAGCTCGGAAAGCACTAATTGCCAAGACTGTTGGAGGAAAACAAATACTCTTCTGTAACTGTACACAAGTTACTCTGCAAAAAGCAAAGCCAGGCTAACTGAAGAGACAGCTGCAAAACACACAATGATATAATGTGTTTGCCGATCTGCAAAATCATTTGAAAGTTGCTGCTTCAACAGCTGGTATCTGGGAAGTGTAAGCATCGTTTGGTCTAGTTAAAATTACACAAAGCAGGAATGTTTATTATGCACACAAAAAGGAGATTCGGATGTTGAAGTTACAGCACTTTTAAAAGTCTGGAACAGTCAACGAAAGACTTGTTGACAGTTGGAAAAATCTCCAACACAGTCATATTGGTTTATTCATGTTCTGTTTCTAGTTCTATTAAGTCTTATGATAACATCTCTGAAGAATATTAAAGCCGATAGAACCCTCAGTCTGGCTGAAGTCACATCATACTCTGAGCCTAGCCTGTGTCTAGATTGGACAAATAGCAGGCACATGCTTAATCTTAGCATTATTATTTAACATGGCTTAGCATTTACAGAACACTAAATAATTATACACTTACAGTACCAGACATCAATAAATAGAGGAGTAAACTGAGCTAAATGGCATAATGAAATGGTTGCCCACAACCCATCTCCTGCCAAAAATGTTTCTCTAATCCCACTATGATGCCTAAATTTTCCACATTAATCATTCCTTTGGTTTAATAAAAATCTTCTCAGTTGTCTTCTGTAGAACAGATATTACAATAGCTTGACTTTAGAAGAGAAAAAAGCAAATAGACATGGTTTTATTGTCAAATAAATATGGGGAAAATTGCTTTAAGCAAAATCAAATGTTTTTTCTACTGCAGTACTTCTCAGAGCTTTGAGGAAGGAACCTAGTCGGCAGTTTCCCACATGTACCTGGACTCTGTGAACTGAACTCTTTTCATGAAACTCTTTTTCAGAGAATAGTAATTAATATTTGAAAGTCATATTAGAAAATGCTAATTCATGGTGCTATTGATTGTTTAAAAAACTGGTTTCCTGAGGCATCTAGTACATTATCTCACACTAACATATTTACCAAACTAATAAATCCAGGTAGCAGCCCAGTCACCTGACAAGGGAAGCAGCACTTTCTTGTCCTCATAGTCCATAAGGAAATAGGTGTATGTGTATAAAACAGATTCACATACACGTATTCACATGTATATGTGTGTATAAAACATACTCCCATAAGAAAGCCTCCCTGAAGTGAGAAGTTGCTCCTCCTCTTTTCAGATTCTTCATACTCATTTTTGGTTTCAACTTTTAATTTAGATTCCAGGGATACATATGCAGGTAGTTACAAGGATAGATTGTGTGATGGTGAAGTTGGGATACAGTTGAACCCATCACCCAGGTGGTGAGCACAGGACCCAAAGGGTAGTTTTTCAATCCTTGCACCACTCCCTGCTTCCCCCTTTTCTAGTTCCCAGTGTCTACTATTCCCATCTTTATGACTCTGTGTATGCAATGTTTATCTCCCTCTTACAAGTGAGAACATGTGGTATTTGATTTTCTGTTTCTGTGTTCAATTGCTTAGAATAACGGCCTCCAACTGCATCCATGTTACTGCAAAGGACATGATTTCATTCTTTTTTTATGGCTGCATAATATTCTATGGTATGTATGTGCCACATTTTCTTTATTCAATCCATCACTGATGGGCACCAGTGTTGATTCTATATCTTCAGAACTATGAATAATGCTGTGATGAACAGACACATGCATGTGTCTTTCTGGTAAACAAATTATTTTCCTTTGGGTATATACAAAGTAATCGCATTGCTGGGTCAAATGGTAGTTCTATTTTTAGTTCTCTGAGGAATCTCCAAACTGCTTTCCACTGTGGCTGAACTAATTTACATTCCCACCAACTGAAGCTGCACTGCACACCTAAAACCATCTGATCTTCGACAAAGTCTACAGAAATAAGTAATAAAGAAAAAAATTCCCTTCTCAATAAATGGTCCTGAGATAACTGGCTAACCATACGCAGAAGAAAAAAATTAAATTATTACCTATTACCATATACAAAAGTTAACTCAAGATGAATTAAAGACTTAAATGTAAGACCTAAAACTATAAAAATTATAGAAGCAAATCTGGGAAATACCCTTTTGGACACTGGCCTTGGCAAAGAATCTATGACTAAGTCCTCAAAATCAATTGCAACAAAAATAAAAATTGGCAAGTAGGACCTAACTAAACTAAACAGCCTCTGCACAGCAAAAGAAACTATATACAAAGTAAACAGACAAGTTACAGAACAGGAGAAAACACTCACTAGTCATGTATCCAACAGAAGTCTAATATCTGGAATTTATAAGAAACTTCAATCAAAAAGCAAAATGCAACCCCATTAAAAATGGGCGAAGGACATGAACAGACATTTCTCAACAGAATACATTAAAGTGGTCAACAAACAGGAAAAAAAACCTAACATCACTAATCAGCGAAACGCAAATCAAAACCAAATGAATGCCATTTCACACCAGTCAGAATGGCTGCTATTAAAAAGTCTTCTCACTCATGTATCACTGCTCGCCAGGGGAGGAGCTGTCACTATCAGACAGAACAGGCAGACCGACGAAACTGAGTCGCTTCCTTACTTTTATGACCTGTTTAGCCAGTTCGGGTTTTTGTTACGACTGCCAGGAACAAACCTAAAGTTTTCATCCACAGAGGCCATTTCCCTGAGCCTCAGAATCCCCATTTCTAAAATGAGGGTGGTAACATCTGCTTTAGTGGTTGTTTTGCTATTAGAGTTGGGACTAAAATGTTTTGTTAAGTGCTGGCCTTGTCAAAAGGCTCCATGATTTTTTTTTTTTCTGTTACTATCATAGAATTCATCACAACTGCATGCAAGGTCTGTATAATCCATGTAGTATCTATTGCTCTTGTCAGCAGCAAGAGGCTAGAGGCTTCATGTTTTTCCTTCTTCCTGTGAATACTAAAGACGAAGTCTGACACATGGCCTGTTCTTTGTGCATATTTACAGAATAAATTCTCTAGACAAAGGTAAATTACTTTCTTTGCTACTTGTGTTTTTATATCTCATCTAAACTAGAAGCAATCACTTAGCCTTTTAAAGCGGCTCCAGTTTTTGCAGAGCTGCATAGCAGAAATAGACAGAAAAAGTTTAATAGATTATTAACTGTAGAAGACAATTTCACTGATTAGTAAAATTTGTATTTCTTCATAAGTAGCCTAAAATCAGGTCAAATCACGACAACTGAAGAAAATTCATAGAATGCGAGGGGGAGTCTCTTCTGCTTAAACTCGTCCATCTCCACAGAAATTTGTCATTTAGGTATTCATTTGATAATAAAGTTTCCCTATGATCTTTATTCTTAACTTAGAGAACTTCCTCACAACTGAGTATGAGTTACTTTAACATGAAAATTAGGTAGACCTCTATTATTAGGTAAACCTCTCCATGTAGGGAAAGAATTTTGATTGAATAGATAGGAGAACAGGAAATTTAACCAGAAAAGCCATGACGAAATATATTGCACAGCATAAAATATTTTGTGTTTGGACAGGGAAAATTAGGCAGATCATAGAGAGGGTCAAAAAGAGACGTGAGAGGTCAAAGCTGAAATTCCAACTTAATAGGTTTGTGTGCATGTGTCCATGTGTGTGTCTGGGTGTGTGGGTGTACGTGTGGATCTTTTAATTTGTCTGAGGTAGAAAAATTCTACCTCACTAGATGGATGAAGCTGTAAGTAGGATATGGTAGTAGCATATCACCCTTAGTTCTGATCAATTTAGCTCAGTTCAATATGACACACTCAGCATCTCCCTCTCCAATCTGTTCATACTGACATAAGGAATGGAGGCAAATCGTAGAAAAGATAAAAGAGAAGCATGTATGCCATTACCTAACATCTTCCCATCTCAGTAGCACTTTCACTTGCATAAAGCTCGTCTCCAGTGGAGATGTGAGAAGTGCTAAGCATCTATTGAAATTATACACTGTCAACAACTTGGGAAAAAATAAGGATGGAGAGGGAAAAACATAGTCAACATAGCCAACACTCTTCCTTGTACTTAAAACCCACACATTCTTGTAGAAAACATGATCTTGGGCACTGCAGTTGAATTCTTGTCACTTTTCAATTGTCTTTATGCTGGTAAGCGGATCCTACTCCCCACCTTCTACACCCTCTTTATTCATCTCTTCCTTGGTTAGTTACCATAGAGAGCTGACTGCTTTCTAAATTTGAGTTGGCCATATATTGAAATTTCCTTTATGATTTTATTTCTATGCCAAATAAGCATTAACTCTAAAAGACATGTTTGTTGTTGTTTTGTTTAGTTTTTTTCTCAACGTTTGTAAAAGGAATTTTTCCCATTAGGCAGTCAAACAAGAGAAAGACATTTTCTTCTTCCTGTCCTTGATGAAAACAGTATTTCTAAAACCATGCCAATATGGAAGCCATGTGTGGCTATTTCACCTTAATTTAGTTAAAAATTGATGAAATCCCAAATTCAGTAATTCAGTCACACTAGCCACACTTCCAGTGCTCAGTAGCCACATGTTCATATTAAACAGAAATAAAAAACTTACTCATCACAGAAAGTGCTATTGGACAGTGTTCTTCTAGAATTCAAAAATATCCCCATTACGTACAGAAATATGAAAAGCAAGTAAAGCTATGCAGAATCCAATTTTGGATTCTCAAAATAATGAAACACATTAAAATAATACAACTGTCTCTGACATAGACTTTCCTGGAAAAGTAGAGGCAAGTAGGTCCACTGGAAGTATTTAGACCAAAGCTGTGCAATTAAAAGAGAAAATACTCAATAAGAAGCTGAATTAGATGACTTTAAAATTCCCAGGGAGTTTAATCAGTAAATTGAAAATATGTTCAATTCCCTAAAGCCATGATTTTCCGATTCTTAATTTGCAGATATTTTTCATTTTGTGACAAACTAGAGAAGATTTTATTTTATGTTTCTAGGTCATAGAAAATTATTTAACTTAAAATTCAACAGCCTTTGTGGCTTAAAAGGTTTTTTTGCTTGTTTGTTTTTTTTTTGAGACGGAGTCTCGCTCTATCTCCCAGGCCGGAGTCAGTGGCCGGATCTCAGCTCACTGCAAGCTCCGCCTCCCGGGTTCACGCCATTCTCCTGCCTCAGCCTCCCGAGTAGCTGGGACTACAGGCGCCCACCCCCTCGCCCGGCTAAAAAGTTTTAATTAATTAAATAATGTAGGCTAGGTATGGGTGCTCATGTCTGTAATTCTAGCACTTTGTGAGGCTGAGGCAGGAGGATCCCTTGAGGCCAGGATTTCAAGACCAGCATGGAAAATATAGCAAGACTCCGTCTCTAAGAAAATAAATAAATAATGAAAATGCATTATGAATCTGTGGTTGAGTTCTCATCCAATGTAAAATCATCTTGATAAATAGCATCTTAAGAATGCACAGATATTAATTTAACACAAAATTTAGAACCCTGCATCACATAGTACCCTCATCCTAAGACATAAAAACACTACTTTTCAAAGAAAGACACTATATGTGTGACAGGAAATGAGAGACGTCCTCATTCTATAATGCCCTAATGTTTTCCTTCTTCAAATGAGGATTTTTTTAACTTCAACTTCTCCTGAGGAAGTAGCAATTCTGAATTTGCAAAATCATTGCTCTTGAGGACACATAAAGCCTTCACTCTCTTACTGCTCCACTGGAGAAGAAGGAGCTGGGAACACGTGCAGAGTGGGAGGTGGAGTCATTTTTTAAGAAAGGATTTCCACATAACTTGAGGATAACATGAGCTCTTGAAAAGAAATGGTCTACTTGACAAAGAATCATTTTTGTTTCCTCTTGTTGGACTCATTTCCTCTTCCGTTTATGTCTAGACACAATTAGTAGGTCCTAGTTTAAGGCTTCACCTACTGAGAAGTGATGTGAAAAATCTGACCTGTCTCTAAAGGAATCATCAAATGGTTCCATGTCATTTTATTTTATTTTATTTTATTTTATTTTAGACAGAGTCTCACTCTGTAGCCCAGGCTTGAGTGAAGTGGTATGATCTCAGCTCACTGCAACCTCTGCCACCCAGATTCCAGCGATTCTCCTGCTTCAGCCTCCCAGGTAGCTGAGATAACAGGCATTCACCACCACACTTGGCTAATTTTTGTATTTTTAGTATAGATGGGATTTCACCATGTTGGCCAGGCTGGTCTCAAACTTCTGACCTCAGGTGATCGGCCCACCTCAGCCTCCCAAAGTCCAAGGATTACAGGTGTGAGCCACTGCACCCAGCCAATTCTGAGTTTTTAAATCTGTGCATTGTGTTTGACTGCGTTGACCAAAGATACGCTTTTAGAGTAGTTTGTTTTTCTAAAAACCTTTCAGATTTTGCAATGGCTGGAGTCTCATTTATTTTCTTAATAGGATTAGGAGGATGATCCAAAGTAGGACTGGATAGTTGCTATGAATTGAGGAACATGGAGGTCTCTCTTGTTTCTAAATACCCATTTCCTTTTTTCTTCCTCTTCCAAAAAATAACTAGCACGTCTGCTTCCTCTCTATGAGCATTATTTCTTTGGGATAAAATTCGGAAGTCTTCAGGAACCGCAAATATGTTAATCAAGACACTCAGTAGCACCTCAGTTTAAATTAGTAATAAAAATAAGCTCCCACTGTGTGGAATGACTGAAGTAGACAAGAATAAACAGTAATAAAATTGTGATTTATGAGAGTAGATTCAGAAAGTGTCCAGAGCCTGACCTACAGTCAGCAGGGTGGTCCTAGGTAGAACATTCTGTGTCAAAATGGCAAAAGGCATTGACAAGAGAAATTGACAGAGAGTTAGGTTAGCAGAGTAAACAGGTAGTCTGTAACCTTCTCAAGCACTGTGCCTGCTTAGGGAAATAATAGTCTTATAAAGTCTTATTCTTCTGCATAATAAATAGTCCTTTCCACCAAAGACACCAAAGAGTATACCAGAGTTTTCCTGAACGGAGCTTCCTTTGTTGGTACTTAATCAACCTTCATTTTTAATCTGCATATATAAAAGATTAAATGCTAGCTACTTAATGGCTTTGGTGGAAAAAAAAAAATTAGCTGAATGTTTAATCTCACCACAGAGTTCCTTGTACATGTATCTCAAAATCCAAGAATTACAGCAGAGATTGGCAGTAGTAATGGTTATTTGAAACTCTGCTTTCTACAACAAATGATCTCTCTCAATGTTTCGTTCTTCAAATACAGCACTGCTCTGGATGGAAAGAACGCCCGACCGAACCATCTGTCAGAGAAGATAGAGTTCAGCTGGAAAAGGCAGTTTGTTTTGCTGCACTCTTAAATTTTCTTGCTTCAAACTAGATGAAGTGTGGGGGAACAAATGCAACATCAGATGCAACAACTGATGCACAGAAATAGTGATGGAGCCCAGGGCTGGTGTCGTGTCTGTCTAAGCTAAGTTTGGAATACAGTCATTCTACTCTGCAGATATTTTATATACTTCCTGTTGGTTAAAGGTCCGAGATCCAGGAGGCTGTCCTCTGGCCTATTTTAAAACACTGTGGGTGTTATGACAATGTTTCATCTCAAAAGTTTCAAGCTTTTGATATATTATTCGACATGTGCTCCAACTCAGACCTGCAACCTGTCAATTACATCTTATGAAATCCAGATATTTTTAATCATCCTATCAAAACAGTGAAGAAAAAGCAAATCATGATACAATGACTATCTTTTTAAAATCATCATCTCTTCAGTCTTGATACATGCTATAAACAAAAAGATAATGAATAAAAGAAAAACTAATGTAACATTTTAGTCTAATCCTAAATGAATCCAGATTTCTTCTCCAACTCTTTTGGTAAGTAGGTATGTTATTTTTAAAAAGATAGAGCTACATTGTTCTCTGCGGACAAAATGGGCCTCCCAGGAATTTGTTACATTCAAACCAAGAACTAGTAGTTTAAATAAGGTAATGAAAAATCCCTTAGTGTAGAAGGTTTGAAAAAGTCAGATGATAACAACTTAATAGTTATTTGAAATATATTTCATGCCCAGTGCTTAAAAGCCAATAGGCGCCAAAAGAAATAACAGAATTCACCTGACAATGTTAGTCTCTGCACTACATATACGAAAACCTCCATACAAATATACAACAGATCCCAAGCAGAAAAAAATGCAAACATAGATATGCACACAAATAAATAGTTACTGTGTGGCTATTTGTTATCATATTCAAAATGGGCAAATAAGATTATCAACTCAGTTGCTTATCAAGAATTTTGTTTGTTAAAAATTTAATTAAAACTTTTCATTAAATAATAACATTTGTTAATGATATAATAAAAGTTATACCTGAAATTTAATAATTCATCAATAAATGTTAGCTATTATTATTACTACTACTATTATTATCTACATTATCATGATTAGCCTCTAACATGTTTTTTATAAGGACTGCAAATGTGTGGAGATGTAAAGAGAAATAAATCTAGAAGTTAGGTCCCATCTAATGTTTCAAGGATGGCAAAGGCTTCTGATTAGAAGAAAAGGTAAGGAGAATTTTCCATCCTTTTTCATATTAAGATCTACTTCTTGAGAGGCAGTAATGACGGTAAGGACTCATTCTGTATACATTTATTAACCCCATGCCGGAGTTTGACATAGGCACTGGAAATTTAGTAATGTAAAGGAATAAGAAAAAAACATCTTCTTCACTGACCTTAAGTCTGGGTGGGGTTGGTGGGCTGAGCAGAGAGAGGACACAAACAATGAAGAGCATAAATAAGTAAAAATTGACGCAATTTTAAGTAAATTCCTCTAGGGAAAGATTCGCTGGAAGTAATTTGATCAAAGTGTTTAAGAAGCGGAAGGAGTAATCCATGAAGATATCTGAGAGAAGATAATTCCAGACCAGTGAAACAGCAAAGGCAAAGGCACGTCTGAACTGGAGGAGTCTGGAGGTGTATATACACAGTGACAGAAAGTTATATTAAAGGGTAAATATTTTTCAGATGTGTGAGTACACTACTAAACACACACATGCCAAATTCAGACGACAAACATTTTCATTGGTGGCTTCACCACAACCAAAAGTGGTGCCATAAAGCTGAGTGGTATTAGTAAAAGGGTGTTTGAGATGAATCCAGGAAAGTATCAGAGTGTTACAACCGATTATAAAAACTTTGGCTTTTACTCTGAGCGAGCTGGGGGATCACTGGAGAATTTTAAGCTGAGAGTTGCTCATTTAAGTCTTAGCCTAATCATTTAGGACAGGCGTATCTATTTTAATTAGTCTTCATGCAAATATATGAATCATTTCCAAGAAAGCAAGATTAAGATGATTACTAAGTTGTGATGAGAAAGTACAGTGAATGAGAGACAGAAAGAGTTTGAGAGGCAATGCTCTAAGTCAATTAGAAAGTCTCAGTAAATCTTTCACAGTGGAAAGCACTGCTATTACAAATCAGAGTGATATAATAGCATTTATCATGGCCATAGGTAGACTACAAATTACTGAAATTGCTCTTTGGGGAGTACTACAAAAGTTGGTAATAAGATTCTGAAAATACAGAGAAATGCTAGGTAGTTTATCTAATTAAATTCTGAATCATACCAATTATAAATGTCATAGCATATTTATTTTCATAAGCATACTTCAAGACCCTAATATCCTGTTGCTTCCTCCAAAGTGGATGCAAATTGAGCCCAATTTTACAGCCAAGATTCACAGGTATCTCAAATTCTAGCTACCCAGATAAAGTCATCTGTTAGGGTTTATAGTAGGCTCTAAATGTGGTACAGAAAATCTGATATCAATGCTTAAAGAACTTGAAGATACACCCAATAAGATATCTTACCCTAAAACTTGAATTTGGAGCCAAATTACAGTGACTAAAAATGGCTGGAGTTAATTGGCTTTTTTGATTAGACCACTTCTGATGTGAAACTCTCCTAGTAACTCCTAAAGGTAAGTTTATGAGTACATATTCCCAACTCCACTTATTCCATTCTCCTCTTTGCCTACTCCTTTGTTTCCTCAGCCCGGACTCCTTTCCTCAATATCCCATTATGAACTTCGGGCCATGTAATGTTTACCCACTACTGGACTAAACCTTATTCATCCATTTTCAAGATGCAATTGAAGTTCCAATGTTACCAATCTCTGATAGGAAGCTCTTTTCTGATCTCCATATTTTATTCTAGTGTATGGCTATATTCAAACTTATGCTTGATGTTATGATGTTTTTTCCTCCAAACATTTCTCCAGTAAGCTTCTTCAGGACAGTCAGCTTGCATACCACACCCACACATCCGTATGCTCTGACAAAGTGAGAAGTGCAGGCTGACAGCTCCAAAAGATTCATGAATGCCTTAACAACCTCCAAGAGAACATGGTCAGAGGCCTTGCCTCATTGCACTCACAGTGGTAATAAATGTAAAAGTCCAATATTTTTTAAACAAGTAGTCTCTTTCATGGTGATAGCTACCCACTAACATGAAGGGAAATGAAATTTTGTTTGTTTGTTTGTTTGTTTTGAGACGGAGTCTCGCTCTGTTGCCCCGGCTGGAGTGCAGTGGCCGGATCTCAGCTCACTGCAAGCTCCGCCTCCCGGGTTTACGCCATTCTCCTGCCTCAGCCTCCTGAGTAGCTGGGACTACAGGTGCTTGCCACCTCGCCCGGCTAGTTTTTTGTTTTTTTTTTTTAGTAGAGATGGGTTTTCACCGTGTTAGCCAGGATGGTCTCGATCTCCTGACCTCGTGATCCACCCGTCTCGGCCTCCCAAAGTGCTGGGATTACAGGCTTGAGCCACCGAGCCCGGCCGGGAAATGAAATTTTTTAAATGTAGGTTCAATCTTAGGTATTATGGGTCAATGCAATTAGAACAAAATCACAAATACATTCTGAAGCAGGAAGCTTTGCAATACTAATTATTTGGAGAGTATCTAAAATAAATATAGTCTTATAGTAATAATTGTAAAATGTGCTTTCATATTTTGAAATACAAAATATGAAATATTTCATAAAATAGAGGAGAGGAATAACTAATCCAGTAGGTCACTGTCAACATTCTTCACCCAGTTAGGAGAAGCAGGCAGATGCAAGATTCAAACGAAGCATAGGTTACTCTGTCCTTTTAAACATTTCATGTCTGAGGGAGGAATATGCTCCAGTGATCACATACTTGTAAGTTGAACTCTAATTCTTCTGCAGCAGCTGCAATTCTTCTTTTCCTAAATTTCAAATAAATTAGAAAACCACAGGGGGAAATCTCTGGAAAAATATTGCTTGGCTTGATGGATTGTCCACAATTGATAAATAAAATGAACATCTGGTCCCTGGGGAAAAAAGGACGCTTCAATGAGATGTATTTTTCCCTCAACAACACTGAAAACACTTCAAATGGACATGAAATATTGATCCTGTGTATTCCTTTCAAGATGTGTTCTTTATCTCTGCTTCTGTTCCGCTAAATACTTGGTTGTCATGACAAATCCAGTTTTTCACCAAACTGGAAGTAATAAAATAAAAGATATACTGTGTATGGGGCACCAGTGTTTCCGGAAGAGAAGTAAGAGAAAAATTCCAATATTCACCGAAGAGTTGCCCTGTTGCTTTGTGGAGGGAAGAGGGTCCCAAAATACAATGCCATGGCCATTCAGGGAAGGAAGTGCATAAAGCAAAACCAAGGCAGAAGCAGCTGTTAAGAATTCTGTCAAGCCACCGAACAACCTTTTACCACTTCTAAATGAACAAAAAAGGTCCACAAGTTTGGTTCATTTTCTAAATTACGTTACAAAAAAATGTAATAATAATTTCTGGCTACATATAGCCAAAAGCATCATGTTCATCGTGTTAGAACAATCACATAAACACATTAACAGAAGCAGGCTTGAGAATGTGAATATGCCTGCAGAAGTAAATAGCTGGACAGATTTTTGAAGCACAAGCTCAAGGTAGTACTATCAAGACAAACAGTCACACTTTTAAAAAACAAAGAGCAAAACTGCTTATTTGTTTACCTTCCACAGTTGCAATCCCTATCGTGTATTCATCTCAATGGGTGTTAGGGGTGGCAGTGAGGTATGGTTATTTTATCATGTTTAAACAACATTTACTCCTAACACCTTTAAAAATAGACAACACTAAACTGTGAGAAGGGCAAAGATCACATGATCTTAAAAGAACTATCTTGAAAGCCACCCACATTGAATCAAAATTGGAATCCCTTTCCATGTCTCAGGAGTAGAAAACAGATTTCAAATTACAGAGCACCTCTCATCTTCTAATAATACTGATTCATCAATATAAGTTTGTCCAGTCAGTGATCATCACGAACGCGCACTGAATGTCCAAAATATATCCCCAGATCTGCAAAAGACACTGTCCCAACTTAAATTTATCTGACAGGCAAAACCCAACTCTAGGAAATTGACCACCACGACTTCTCTCCTATGCATAATGCATCGAAGGCTTTTCATCAAATGCTCTTTTCCCAAGGGGACCCGAGATTCTATGTCTGCTGAGATCAGTGTCTAAGAATATGAAACACAGAGTAATCTGCTGGGTCCAAAACACGGCATTATTATATTAAACATCACACATAAATGTCCATTCTAGTCCTCCGCTGTGTAGATTCCACAAATGTTCACAGAACACTGTGAACTTAAAAAATTTTAGAATTAGTCAGGTACAGTTGTCTATGGATAGACTCTTAAGCCCTAAAAACAAAACCTTTGTACAAAACGCTCAAGCAAGACGGGCCAAACCCCCTCATTTGGCAATTACCACAAACCCAACAGGTATAAAGGTGAAAACATCTATTAGTAACTGCCCCGTCCTAGCTTTACCCTCCTTAAGCAGCCATGCCATCTTTTTGTCAGTGTAAACAAGGGCGTAGCCTTAGAAATACTTACCCAAAAGCGCGGAGGCCACTGGCAACCCGTAGCCTTACTATCAAAAATCCTTAACACGGAGAAACCCCGTCTCTGCTGGAAATGCAAAATTAGCCAGGCATGGTGGCGCATGCCTGTAATCCCAGCTACTCAGGAGGCTGAGGCAGGAGAATCGCTTGAACCTGGGAGGCAATTCCCAGGTTGAACCTGCGGTCCAAGTTGAACCTGCGGTGAGCCGAGATCATGCCATTACACTCCAGCCTGGGCAACAAGAGCAAAGCTCCGCCTCAAAAAAAAAAAAAAAAAAAAAAAAAAATCCTTAACCCAGTAACCGGCGGATGGCTCAAATGCACTCAATCTGTAGCAGCAACGGCTTTGCTAACAGAAGAAAGTAGAAAAATAAATTTTGGAATAAACTTCATTGTGAGCACACCTCACCAGGACAGAGCTATCCTAACTCAGAAAGCAAAAAAGTAGCATACTGACTCAAAATTCTTAAAGTATGAGGCTATTTTGTTAGAAAAAAGATGATTTAACATTAACCACTGATAATTTGCTTAACCCAGCAGGTTTTCTGACAGGGGATCCAAAGCTAAAGAGGCAGCACACGTGTTTAGATTTAATTAATTACCATGCAAAGGTCCGACCAGACCTAGGAGAAACTCCCTTCGGGACTGGACCACACTTATTTATAGACGGTTCCTCCAAGGTGATTGAGGGAAAAAGACACGATGGCTATTCAAGAATTGATAGAGAAACTCTATCAATTAGAGTAGAAATAGAGTTAGGAAAATTGCCTAATAATTGGTCTACTCAAACGTGTGAGCTGTTTGCACTCAGCAAGCCTTAAAGTACTTACAGAACCAGGAAGGAACCATCTTACCGATTCTAAGTATGCCTTTTGAGTGGTTCATACATTTGGAAAAATTTGCACTGAACGAGGACTTATTAATAGCAAAGACCAAGACCTGGTCGACAAGGAATTAATCACCCACGTATAAATAACCTTCAGTTGCCAAAAGGAACAGCTATTGTCTATGGCCCTGGACACCAGAAAAGGCTTTCTTTAATTAAATCCCAAACTTACAGGTTTTCAACAAAAGTGTGCTAAAAGTTAACACTGTAATATGTATTATCCTAACTTCTAATCTTGTGATCTTAGGCAGTCTAGTTCACAGACATAAAGAAAGTTTGCTTTGGAAAAGAATGGTTATCATCTTTGACATTTAAAAGGAGAATTTATGTAAAAAAGAATCTTACGTTGTAAATTCTTGTCCTAAAGTAAATTAACTGGTTATTTTTAAAAAGAGATGTTTACAACAAGTCAAAAAGTTAAGGCATGTCATTTCACAGACAAAAGATTGTCTGTGAAAGTGATGAAACATGTTATAAAAGGGAATTTATGCAAGAAATGTTGTATAATTTAAAAGTAATTAGGCCTCCTGAATGTAAAACTATTGAAGAAACAGTTTATGTGCAAGGTGTGTAAGGAAAGTAAAATATATTTTTGGTAAAAGGATTATAAGGAGGCATAAGAATGTGGATTTTTTCCTACATTAAAAGGTTAAATTTTTGTTTTGTTTTGTTTTAAAGATTTAAGCAAGTTTTGAAACATTAATTGTAAAGGAAATTCTGTGTGTAAATATATTGGCTAATGTTAAAGGGGTATCATCCAGATTTTCTGTGAACTGGACATTAAAATAAAAGCACAATGGGTTTTTCTTAAAGCACTAACCTGCTCTGTAACAAAAATTATAAAGGGTTAAAAAGAGTCTATAAAAATCTTACATTATGGTCAGACATTAAAATTGGATAAATATGTCTATAAGGTTTTATAAAAATTGAGTTTAACATTAATAGCACACTAATATAAAGGTGAAATTTAGCTTGTCTGGAATAAAAATCATACAGGAAAGCATTGTCAAATATAAAATGCTGTTTGATTTTCTATGGTCTAAAAACTAACAAAAATAGGGGCTAAAGATAATTCAGAAGGAAACTGGATATTGCTGAACCAGAGAGAAATGTTATCCAAATCCCTTATGAGGGAAATCTTGTTCCAACTGCAGCAAGGGACCCACTGGGGGCCCCAAGCCATGTGTGACACAGTCCTCAGAGTTTATGGGTGCATAGAAACTTATACCCTGGCCAACAGGTTACAGACAATTGCTTAGTAAAAGATTACCCCTTGGGGGGAGGAGTCCAGACTTAACGCCATTCCAAAATATCTAGATTGATTACACAGAGATGCCTCCAATTAGTCGTCTAAAGCATTTATTAGTGATAGTAGACCACCATACTCATTGGGTAAAAGATATTTCCTTTTCAAGTACAACTGCTAATGAGGTAGTCAAGGCATTAGCTGAAAATATTATACCCAAGTTTAGATTAATAGAAAACATTGCTTCAGATAATAGGACTCATTTCACTGCACATGCCATTAAAAAATTAGCCCAGGTCGCAGTGGCTCACGCTTGTAATCCCAGCACTTTGGGAGGCCGAGGTGGGCTGATCACGAAGTCAGGAGATCAAGACCATGGTGAAACCCCCTCTCCACTAAAAATACAAAAAAATCAGCCAGGCGTGGTGGCAGGCACCTGTAGTCCCAGCTACTGGGGAGGCTGAGGCAGGAGAATGGCATAAACCCAGGAGGCGGAGCTTGCAGTGAGCCGAGATCTAGCCACTGCCCTCCAGCCTGGGCAACAGACGGAGACTCCGTCAAAAAAGAAAGAAAGAAAGGAAAGAAAGAAAAGAGAGAAAGAAAAGAAAAAGGAAGGAAGGAAGGAAGGAAGGAAGGAAGGAAGGAAGGAAGGAAGGAAGGAAGGAAGGAAGGAAGGAAGGAAGGGAGGGAGGGAGGGAGGGAGGGAGGGAGGGAGGGAAAGAAATTAGCCCAGGTACTGGATATAACATGGGAACATCATACTCCCCGGCACCCACCTTCATCAGAGAAAGTAGAAAAGCCTATTACCCTGTTGAGAGTCTGAACTGTTCCCCAAAAAGACATAGGCCTATCCCTTTATGAGATGCTTTATGGACTGCCTTATCTACATTCTACTACTGATCTCCCGATATTTGAAACAAAAGATCAGTTTCTCAGAAATTATATGCTAGGTTTATCTTCCACTTTCTCTTCCCTCAGAACTAAAGGTCTTTTAGCACACGTGCCACCCCTAGAGTTTCCAGTATGTCAACATCAGCCTGGGGACCACGTCCTCGTCAAAAGCTGGAGAGAAGGAAAAGCTCGAACTGCCCTGGGAAGGACCTTACCTAATGCTCCTAACTACCGAAACCACAGTCCGGACAGCAGAAAAAGGATGGACCCATAATATCCAAGTCAAGAAAGCACTGCCCCCTCCCAAGTCGTGGGCCATAGTCCCAGGGGAAAATCCTACCAAACTAAAGCTAAGAAACATTTAACTCTCTTTCATCTATTCTATTACTCCTTCTTTCCTCACTCTATTGCTGATCACCTACTTCTTAACATAACCAAGTCAATTTTTCCTCAAACTATTACATCTGTCGCTTGCCTTGTTATACCCTGTGGAGACTAACCAAGTGAGAGGCAACTCTCCACTTCAGAAAAGTACTTTATCCTTCCCAGCTCTCCTCAGACTAAAATCCTGTGAACTGGGGTAAGTTAGTTTGAGAAGAGTTTGATGAAGATTCCAGTATAAACTGGAAATCTTGTCCTCCTAGAGCAGAGCTTCTCTGCCGAAGTTGGTTCAATGCTCTGTAAAATACTAAAGAGCAAGGATGGACTGCCCCAGCTAGTACTTGCAGTTTCTTAAAACCATATGTTCATTTTACTAAAGGAGTTAGCCCTCCCCATGGTCAGATAAATCAATGCAATCCAGTACAGATTACCATCTCTGCACCCCAGAGTTCTTCCCCTTCATTAAGCCATTTCTATGGTATAGGAGCAGAAGTCTCAGGGAAGGACCCCATAGGATCCTTTGAAATGTGCTTCATTGCCTCCTCACCTCCTGCACCTCCTTCTCCCTCTCCTAAGTTCTCCGCTAACCAAACCTTCTCTCATTATGTACCCAAAGATAAAACCAAAGTAGTTGCTGTAGAGGTTAAAAATCAAAAAACAAAAACAAAAACAAAAAACTATAGCAATTGAAAGAGGATATCAGGACACAAGTGCTTGGCTGGAATGGATTAAATATTCTGTTCGCACACTAAACTAAAGTGACTGTTATGTGCGACAGGCAGGCCAGAGACCCAGATTGTCTCCTTTCCACTTGGGTGGTCCTCTCACAGACTGGGCATGAGCTGTATGGTAGCTCTCTTCCAGAACCCCACAGCCTTGGGCGATGAGTCATGCAAGACTTTGTCACTGCTGTTCCCTGAGGTTAAGAGCCCTGCGGGTCAGTCCCCGAGGGCCATCCAGCCTCCAGTCCCTGATGTTAACTTCACCTGGTGCCTTTCATGGCAGGGGGAAAAGTAAGTATTCCTTGTAGACTTAACAAGGTGCAGTGAAACCAAGCCTTTTCAAGAGCTTACCCATCAGTCTGCCCTGTTTCATTCCCAAGCAGATGTGTGGTGATATTGCAGGGGACTATTGCTGGGTACTCTGCCAAGTAATTAGAGCAGCACTCGTGCTCTAGTTCAACTGACCATGCCTTTTACCCGAGGATTCTGTCAACATGACTAAAAAAAATTGTAAAAGAAGAAGTGCCTCACATGGGTCCTTTGACCCTCATGTTTATATAAATGCTATTGGAGTTCCACGAGGAGTACCAGATAAATATAAAACCCAAGATCAAATAGCTGCAGGATTTAAGTCAGTATTTTGGTGGGTGACAATTAATAAGAACATAGTTTGAATAAATGGCATTTATTACAACCAACAGTGGCTTACTAACTACACTAGAGATGCTGTTAAAGGAATAGTTGAACAATCGGGCTACTAGCCGGATGGCTTGGGAAAATAGAATAACCTTAGACATGATATTAGCAGAAAGAGGAAGAGTTTACGTCATGATTAAAACTCAATGTTGTACCTTCATCCCAAACAATACCGCCCCTGATGGAAGTATAACAAAGGCATTGCAAGGTCTAACTGTTCTGTCCAATGAGTTAGCCAAAAACTCAGGAGTAAATGACCCCTTCACAGAGTGGCTAGAAAAATGTTTTGGTAAATGGAAAGGAATCATAGCCTCGATTCTTACTTCTCTCACAGCCATAGAAGGTATACTCGTTCTTGTCAGGTGTTGTGTCATAGCATGCATCCGTGGGCTGGTGTGCAGACTCATAGAGGCAGCACTTACTAAAACCTCCCTTAATTCTCCTCCAACTTATTCAGAGAAGTTTTTTCTTTTAGTGAATCAAGCAGGAACAACTAAGCCAAGACATGTTAAGGAAGTCTGAAGAGAAAGAACTGTAAAAATTCAAGATGGGGGACTGTTAAATATAGTGAACCCCAAGTTCCTCTTCAAAGAATCAGTATGTCAGTATGTTCAGCTCTCTCATTCTTTGATGCTCCATTTTAAAGTTTAACTTCCGGATTCTCTTCGCCCCCTTGGCTCTAGATTCAGTAAACAACTTTCCCGCCAGTTCTAATTAGTAGTTCACATCTGTTCCCCTGGTCACCTGCTTTGACCTGAGTCATCCCTGGTCACATGCTCTGTCCTGGCTCATTCTGAGTCACCTGTTCTGTAACCACCCTTCCCGCCAAACTACTCACCCCACCACTCCGGCTCATACCCCTGCTCTCTTTAAAATAGCCCATCGGTTTCAGCTTAGACTGTGCAGCCCAACTCTGGCCAACAGGGGAACGGCACAGCAGTAGGGGCTACCTGTGTCGGGCATAAGAACCCCTTTCCCTCCCTTGTTCAGGGCTGCTCTCGCCATTGTTCCATCTGCAACTCACACCCTTCTATAGAAGTAAAACTGCCTTGCTGAGAAAAATTTATGTTCGAGTGCTATTTATTTATAACAATTCCATCGTAAATCAAGGAGCATCTGTATATTTGTACATATGTGTGTATACATATATAATGATGAAAATATAGTATAGTTACCTTTCTGAATCATTTTTATAGCTGTGAAGTATTACATTTGTATAGATGTGCAACAATATTATTAAAGAAAATTTGAACTGTTTCCAGTCTTTCACTATTACAAATAGACGTACAGTGAACAGCCTTATGTGTGCTTTTTTTTTTTTCATATTTTTACCAATAGGTTTGTGAAATAGGTGTCTGAAAGTGTGATTGCTGGGTCAAGAGGCAAAAGTATATATAATTTTACTAGACACTGCCAAATTCCTCTCCATAAAGAGTTGTAGCATTTTGCATTTCCAACAGCAATTCCCATGACAGTATTCACTACTTTAGGATTTTGCCAAACTCAAGGTGATCAATGGTATTGCAGTGTAGTATAAATTACTATATCTCTTTTTATAAGCAAGTATAAGGATCTTTATGTGTGGTTAGAAAACGTTTGGTTTATTGTATTTTATGACCTGGTCTGTGAATTTTCTTAGGACCCTAAAATACTGCCTGATTTCTTAAAACATCTCTATAGGCTTAAAATTACTCTGGAAATGATCCCTCTGAGTTAATTTCCATGAAAATTTACCATGATGTAGTTCTAGGTATTAACCCAAACTTTTCTTTATACAGAAAGATCCAGTTACCTGACATTCACCCAGGACCCCGCTTCTTTAATTATCCCGTTTTCACCCATATTTCCAATCTTAGTCTCAACTAGCTCTTGGCCTGTAGCCCATATACACCTTTCAATTATTTTTATCCTAAAAAATAAGAAGGAAAAGCATGCAAATAATATAAAACAAAAATTTTCAAAAGGTAGTCTGCTGAATTTCATGTTTCCTCCATTCCTAGTCTTCCTCCTTCCTTCATCAGCAAAATTCTTGAAACTTACTTCTCTACTGAGATTTATCTTTTCTCCTGAGCACTCTCTCTCTCTCTCTCTCTCTCTCTCTCTCTCTCTCTCTGTTTTTTTTTAAATAGTCTCACTCTGTTGCCCAAGTTGCAGTGCAGTGGCACTATCTCAGCTCACTGCAGCCTTGACCTCTCAGGGCTCAGGAGATACTCCCACCTCTGCAGTTCCCCTGTTGGCTATGGTTGGACCTCCCAAGTAGCTGGCACTACAGGCATGCGCCATCACACCCTGCTAATTTGTTCGTTTGTTTGTTTGTTTTTTCTTATTTTGTGTAGAGATGGGGTTTCACCATGTTGCCCAGACTGATTCCCAACTCCTGATTCAAGTGATCTGCCCACCTCAGCCTCCCAAAGTGGTGGGATGACAGGCGAGAGCCACCGCACCAGGCCTATCTGAGCTTTTTCATGCTCCCACCCACTACATTATTTTTCACCCCAGCTTCCCAGGGGCTTTAAAATTTACTGATTCCAATTCCAGCTCTCTCTGGAAGTTCTTCCCTTGTTATTGACCTCCCAAACTTCCTAGGTCTCCTGGACCATCACTTTCCCATGATATTAATATAAACCAAGCCTAAAAAACTCCATCCACTTTCACAATTTTCACAACCATGTATATGCTGGTAACTCACAAATGTATGTCTTTGTCTCTCTCTGCTTCAACATTTAGTATGTATGAAAAATGTCCATAAATATCTCTAACTTTCTATACTAAAAACTCAGTTCTTCTCCATAGCTGGATTTGTTTCTCTTTATGAATTGTAAGAATCTTTGCACCACCTTCTGAATTCAGTAGGGCTAGAACCTGGCAGAATTGTGGACCATGATTTGAGTTCAGGTCCTTTGTTGACAGCCTCTGGCTAGAGGCTGTACCCTAGCATATTAATATTCCAAGTCCTTCCTGTGTCCTGCTGCCAAAATGAAGCATGTAAAGTCAGCCATGCCAGTTACCTAGTTAAACTCTCCAACTGTCTCCTCATCTTCTAGGGTAAAGCCCAAACTGCTATGAATATCCTACAAGGACAGCAATTTCCATGACATGGCTCCTCCAACCTCATCACACACCACCTTCTGGAACTGTACATGATAGTCACATAAATTTTTCATAATTTTTCCATAAGTACCATGCAGTTGAGGGCTATACAACTTGAGTATGCTGCTTCCTACTTCTTGAAATGACCACCTTCCATCCTTCCCCCTTCTTCATCCTATCTCCTGTTCATATTTTAGGTCACGAGTCACGTCATACAGGAAGACTTCTTTGACTCCCCTGCATTACTACCACCAAGGAAAAGCTAAGCAAGCTCTTACAAGAGCATTGACTGCATGCTCCGTTACCTCAGAAAATCACTGTGCTGCTCTGTTTGTATTCCACCATAGGCTCTGAGAGGACTGTCATGTCTTCTCCAGCAATGTAAATCCAGCAATTAGCACAGTTCCTGGCATATAATGTTCAATCTATAAATGTTTATTGTCCCAAGCATAAAGAATATACTCCTGCTCTCTCTGTATAGAAAAACTTCCACATAGAAATGAGTTTACACGTAAAACAGAACAAAGCAAAGAGAACTAAGACCAGGGATTAATAAGATAACAAAAACAATGGAGCTACTCAGTGATGAGAGTGAGGGAATAGGGGAAGAAATACAAGAAATTATTTCCACTCACTTATAAAAGGGTTGGACGTGAAGTCAATATAATAGACTGTTTAAAAGTTCAACTAATCAATAAATTTTGTGAAACTGACATCTAACACAATAATGTGGGGTGTATTTATTATGAAGTAGAGGTGGTAGTGACTTGCTTTGTTATGCTGTAATCAGCTTTATCTTTGAAGGTATTTTTAATATTTTTCAGGAGAGCAGTGAAAGTAATTCCTGGAGAACTCTAGTACAACACACTTGCATTACAACCTTTACTAACAGGTTTAAAATTATAGTGATTATCTCTAAATACTGTGACCTGTATGTTTAATATTGTCCAGATTACATTCTTTTGTTAAAATTAGCTTTCTGGAGTTCCTGACACACTGAATTAGAGCCATATCCATCTATGCCCAAATGGATATCATTAGATGTCTATATTTATGTTATTTTATCTTGGATTATTTTAATCATTATCCTAAAATATCCATACACTCTTAATGCAATTTTCTTCAGAAATTAACAAACCTGCAGTTTTAATATAGATTGACATAAAATATTTCTTAATGATAATAACTTAAATTTTATGTACTTATTTACTTTTGTAAGTACTCATCATTTTTTAGGACATTTGGTAAAATGGTTCATTAAAATTCCATGAGTTGTTTTTTAGTTCTGACTCTTCTGTAATACTTTAAACCTTTTGTCACTAAATGTATTTCTTTGTTGAAATGCTCTAAATATACATTAATGGGTTTCATAAATTTAAATTCTTGACATGAAGTTCTCCCTCGTGAATATGATGCAGTTCACCTTCCAACATTTTTAGAGCAAGTCACAGGCACCTGTAATGCATTGTATGCATATAGTCTAAAAGTTTAAAAAAAAAAAAAAGAAACAAAAAAACCCTTCTCTAATTATAAAAGCAAACCCCTGAAATAAAGGAGTTAACTTGCTATGCGTTTTAAGCATGGAATATTTAACAACGTCATTGTAGTGTTTATAAGAGTTGAGCACTCATGAGGTATAATCTCACTGTGATCCATCTCATGTTACAGAGCCAATCTAATTCTAAAAATAATTTTATAACACAGCAATGCTATTTTCCCACTATCACTTGTTTTATAATTTGATTAACGTAACAACAAAAGACAGCTATATAAAATTTAGTTGTCCTCAAGCAATGATGATTATATCCTTTGTCTTCAATATTCTTCTAGATTCTCATATTATGCATTACTAAATGCTATTATTCATTTTTCATAACTATGTTTCTCAGAAAAATATTACTTATGATGACAATAGCTTCTACTAGATTATTCTGTCTCATTGCAATTACTTAAGGCAACCTGCTGTCAACAGTCACAGTTCAGAGATCCCAACAATATGTGAGGCTGCAAATGTTTACATTAGGATATCTATCTCATGTACAAATGTTTGAAGGTATATTGGGTGAAAAGATAAATAGCTGCTTTTCTTATCTAACATTTATTAATATCCAAGAACGTCAAAGATCAATATTAGTCTGGGTCATTAATTACAGCCAGCTTGGCTTTGCCTGCTATAGCTCTCCTAGAGATGACTTCTGTACAGTTGTGAAAAATGGGGCCATTCCTCAAGGGCAGCCTCCAAAGCAAAAGTGACTCTTGTTGAATCCCCCGCTGCTGCTGCCATCGTCTTGTAAAAGTCCAATGAAGAGAAGAAATAAGAATTCACACATGTCTTCTACAGATATTCACGCAACTTTACTTTCTCCTTCCATTTGAAATGACCTCTTCTTCCTCCCTATCCAATACAGGGTCAGTTCAAGTCCACAAATCATCTTCATTAGGTGGCAAAAGAATTGCTCTTGATAAATTACATTATAGTGAAGAAATAATAACAATAGCCAAAGCTTACATCATTCAGATGACTGAACACACATTTAAAGTACTAACTGTTTTTATTTTCACCCATAATCTCCCTCAGGATCAGGCCCTACCTAGTGGGGTCATTATTGGTCTCACTGGGTTTTACAGACTTTCTTGCAATTGTTTACTCAAGAAGTCATTGAGTTC
This sequence comes from Macaca thibetana thibetana, assembly GCF_024542745.1. NCBI lineage: Eukaryota > Metazoa > Chordata > Mammalia > Primates > Cercopithecidae > Macaca > Macaca thibetana. The sequence continues at coordinate 112,548,834 of NC_065589.1, read as the reverse complement.
CCTGTTCCCTCTCCCTGTCTAGGCTGCAAGTCCAAAGAAACTGGCTGTATTTAAAGTTAAAACTAATGTTGCAAACACTCTGGCCTGTTAGTTTGGCTTGTTCAACTCACCTCCTGGTTCTCCAGGAACTCTCCAACTAGCTTATTTCCATGGACACTTTTAGAGGCTCACATGAAACACCGCCCTCTGACATCCTACTATCCTCTGGATTCCACTTCTCCCTGCTTGCTCTTCCTAATTTTTAAAAAGTTCTTTCGATCTAGCTTTTAGAGCTCTTTTCCTTCTACTGTGCATCAACTCACTCCAGATTTTCTCTGAGAGAGTTATACACCAAAAGTCGAATTATTTATTCCACCTGTCAATCTGAGATCACTGAGACTTTATCAGCTTTGCTAGCCTAGCATACTCTTAAGCTGATCCACAGACTGGAAGATACTATAAATACCAATCAACTTAATTGCCATGGAACCCTGTCCTAAATGTCAAACTCTCTTTTCTTCAAAGCATTTCTAGTACAAATGAAAATTGACAAATATTTTTTGAAACTCTTCGCCGGTGATCCAAAATGAAGAAAGTCCAGTCCCTGACCTCAAGAAATGTGTAGGTATTTGGAGAGACACCAGTAAATGGGTAATTTCAAAGCATGAGGGAGGCAAGAAAAAGGTTCTATTGGATGACCGCTGGGGGGCATTTAACCCAAAGCGCCAAAGTAGGCATGCTTAAAATGCACACATGGCTTTATTCCCAAATTCCACAGGTCAGAATCAGTTTGGAAGAATGACTTTTTTTTTCCACAAAATTTATAGTTCTACTAAAAAACTTATCTCTAAAAAATGAATGAACATTCTCATGTGGCATTTTGGAGTACAAAACCATCACATTACAGCAGCAGATAATTTTCCTCTATGTTCTTTTCTGCTTTGAATAAGAGAGAGTGAGTTAAAATCTAGCCACAATTAGTTCTACAAGACTTATGATTCCAAGGGAAGTGTTCAAGTAAAATTTTTCCCTTAATGTGCATGCCTCTGTGTGCATGTGTGTGTGAGTGTGTGTGTGTGTGTGTGTGTGTGTAAATATTGTATGTTTCCAAAAAGGACTCCCAGCAGCCTGTTGTCCATGAGCGGGTGTATGCCACATCGCCCTTCTCAGGTAGTGGAGCTAAGTTTACCACTCAGGATATCTTGGTTCCTACATTCCAATATCCCATGACAACAAAAGAAGAAAAAGGGATGAAGTCATATTTTAAGCAAAACAGGCAACGTGGAGGAGTGGGAAGCAAAGGAAAGGTAACTCCCATCACTCAGGCGAGGGAGGTATCTTCCTTTTGAAATAGCCTCCCTACCTTCCCCTCTGAGTTAAATCACCTTCACTTATTCCAAGGAGTAAATAAAGGAGAAATTTGTCATAACTAGGGTGATATTCCATAGAAAGGAGTATCTACACTTCGCGTTCAAGTTCTTTGCGTTGGAGTACCTTTAAAAGGGTTAGATTTTAAAAGGTGAGAAGAGAATACTTTCATGCACAAAGAGGGGCTGGAATAATTTGAAAAAGATATTTCGTAGAGAATTATATTATATTCCTGATAACCCCAAAGACTTTCGCTGATAATTCCCCCGCCCATCTGAAAAAGCTTTCTTCTGTGAAAACTTTGGAATCCCACCAGTCCCAGATCAATTGCTTCTTCCAGCCTGAAATGTGACAACATCAAGGATTTCACAGTGGCAGAATTCATTAATGTAATGATATCTCAGAATTAAAGTATCTTTGTGGCCATAACCCACTTCTATGTACCTGTCCCTTCTTAAAATACACATCTTCTGAGAAGTCTAGCTATATATTTTAATTTTTGACACAAAATTACTCTAGATGGTCATAATTTCCCCAAAGCTGAAAGATTATTTAGAACATACCATCTTTTTCAACCAAGCGGTACATTAGATTTATTCTCAAATAAATATATTTCATAACTACATCTATATAAAGGTGATTGCTTTACATTTATTTCTATTTTACAGTGAAAATGTAAATTCTTATCTTTTTAAGCATCACTGCACATGAAGGACTGTTTTTTATAAATTATAACTTGTCTGCATGTGTTGATAGATTATGGCTAATGGTATGTGTTGACAAATTATGACTGCATACAGCACTGACATCATGACATCGCTTTTATCCTTATAATATTTTCAACATTCAAACATTCTTAAATCATCCACATGCCCCTATTATAGTGAATGTCTGTGTCCAGATACAGTTCTGTTGTTTTGGCCAATGATAGTCTGTGGTGGATCCGAGATGATTACACAGTCCTTCCCGTTTATCTTATGGAAACAAGAAATTCATTTTTCCTCCTTTTGTATTTGGACTGCTCCTGTGTCCTGCTTTGACCAAGGAAATGTGGCAGAAAAGAGGCTCCAGAACTCCCAAGGTTGATTCTTAAGAGACCTGCAGGGGGTTTTTTTTCCCCTCGGTACTTGGAATAACACCTTTTAGAAGGCAACTTCCAGGTCAGAAATGCTAAGACCCATGCTATGAAGAAGTTCAGACTATCCATGTGGAGAAAGAAAGAGAGGTCATATGAAAAAGCAATAATATACAAGGCATATGAGTGAAGCGTTCCTGACCTTCCAGCTACCAGATGAAAGCAGTCAAGATACACAATACACTTGGATCAGAAGCACTGCCCACCAAGCCACCTGGACTCATGACCAACAGAATCATGAGAAATAAAACGGTTGTTTTAAGCCATCGAATAATGGAGCGATATGATACGAAGTAATAGATAAAACAGAATCTACCTAAAATACTTTCTGAATGTCTTCAGGTTAGCACAGACATTCACCAGTGATTTCTTAAAAGACAATGAAAGTTGTTCATTTTAAGTATTTTCACACCCAAACTGTTTGTCTGTAAATTAGTTTTCAATGTCCAAGATAAAAAGAACAGAGGCACCTGGAATGGTCTTAGTGTTAAGGTGTTTCATATTAGAAGATGGCTTTTAAGTTGTCCTTATTCACAAATCAAAATAGGGGTGAGATATATCACTTTACTAAGTAATGTATATTTCCAGGAAGACGAGACAACTTTTATTCAGTTCTTCATTTCCTATTGCTTTTTGCTTAAAAAAGGAAGGAAGGAAGGGAGGCAGGCAGGGAGGGAGGGAGGGTCATTACAATCAAGAGTTCTTGGGGCTACCCTCAGTCCTTCCATTGTAAATAGTTACCTCCATGGACATTGAGATAAATAAGCAGAAGGGACTTTTACTCATGCCCACTCCCACCCCTTCAATCTAGAAACATTTCCTTGGAGCATCAGTCTGGGTGTCTATATACATATGCACATTTCTAGTGACAGGATGTTGAGGTTAGATGTATACAGGGGGCATAACTTATAATTCATCCATTGGGTATGTCATAAGACACTGCAGTAGCTGGTGAAACAGAGAGCTTGGTACTCCACCAAACACTGAAATCTCAGAGGCCAAGGGAATCCTGACTTCCTACTAAACTGCCCTATATCACCATAATTAGAAGATCTGACAGGATTTCCAGGTTAATTCACAAAAGCAAGAGGTTTGACCTAAAGATCCTAGATTATAACACACAAGAGGCTTGATTCTTTATGATAGAATCAGATGGTACCATTACCCAAATTTTAGGTATGAATATGTAATTAGTAACTGATTAAATTTATTTTAAGTTGTACCTATTCAGTATTTATAATACGAAATCAGGAATCTGCCTGGTAACATTTCAGATACCTTTTCTATCTGGGTTACTTAATAAGAATCTTGAAAAAAATTATCAAAGTCCTAGTTGATTTCTATCAATGTACCCTCAACCATGCCCGCATGTCTTCTCCTAATATTCCCAGCAGGACATCAAAGATTAAGGCCTAATTTGAGCTCTGAAAACCACTTTCCATTCAGTAGCTTGACTTCCTAGAAGCATTAACAACTACATGTTTTTTTCTTTGTGTTAAAAGATTAGCGGCTACCACATATGGCCTGCAATAATTCAGCAGGTGTATTGTAAAAAATTGATTTTTCTTTAAAATTTTTCAGAGAAAAGAGGTTATTTGATTTTAAATAGCTCTATAATCTTTACAGAATCTTAAAAGAAATAAAAAACTTATTTTTCCTATTGTTAAGAATAGTTTAACTAAAAATCCCTTCTGTGAAATGGTTTGGAGTCTTGGTAGAACTGGTCATTCTTATGGATCAATAAAACAGTTCAGTGCTGCGATTTTTCTTCCTGGTGTGTTTGTTAAATTCCATTACTACTTGATGGAATAGAAGGGAATATTTTGACCAAATAAATTTGCTGAGTTTAGAATAATTCTTAGCTTCCTCAATATATGAGGAGTTAAGGACACAAAAATCCATAAGCTTATAATTTGTCGAGGTAATTTTTCTTTGCAAACATAAAAGAATACTGCAAAGGCTAAGGTCTTGTATCCCTACCTCAACTATTATTATTCTCCTTCTTATTCACTGAGAGGGTAATTTGCTTTGACTGACAGCAACAGATAGCCTTTTTAGGGTAAGACAGGTGAATGAAGCACAGTCTATTTTTTAAAGAAATGCCTCTCATTTCTCAAATTACACTTATTTCACAGTATATAAGAAAACATAAGCACATCATGTATTCGTTATAATGTATTAAGAGTCTCTATATTTTTTAATAATAATACAGAAACAACATTTTCATAACACTGGATTCTGTCCATTACTAGTCTTTAGACTTCACATTCATATCATTCATACATCCAGGAATACAATATCTTTCTTATTATAAAAGAAAACAGAGAGAACTTGTTCAATTGTACATCAAAATTTCTAAATATTATTTTATTGTTTCCTTAACATGAATATCTTATAAGGTATAGAATTGTGTTTCAGAATATTTCAATAATAGCCCTTTTCTTTTACCCATCTACTAGGAAAGGCTCATTAATTATTTTCAACTTCTTAAAATATGCAAAAGCTGGGATACATACTTGAGTCTAATGCTGGGGATACGGAGGAAGCTTTTCTACTTTTAATTTGTTAAGATCCCCATTAACATATGTAGGCATGTAGACCAATGCTATCTAGATGGTCCCTGGATTATAATGGTTTGGCTTTACCATGGTGTGAAAGCCATACACATTCAGTAGAAACCACAATCTCATAATAGGTAGAGGAACTTATGATAGTTTCAATTTAAGATGCATGTTTGACCCGGTGATATTTTTGATTTACAATGGTTATGTCAAGACCTAACCCCATCCTAAGTTGGAAAGCTTGTATACAGATAAATGTATATATACATACATATTCATACACACACACAGACACACATAGATATAGCATTGAAATAGATGCCAACATATCGAATACTTTCATTCCAGTTTTCCTAATGAGGAGCTGAGGTTCAGAGAGGTTAAGGGATACCCAAAACAGAACAGCTAATAAATGCAGAAGTTATCTTTAGGTTACATGCAATCATACATATCATAATCATCATCAATTTATTTTCTTTATTAAATTGAGGCCAATGATATGCCGACTGTGGTTGACCAGTAAAGTAGCCACTCTCTTCCACAGATGACAGTAGTGGTATTCATAATAGTCGTTGTAGTAAACAGGCTCATTAGAACTCTATGTGCAAGTTAGTTTGTTGTTCTCATTTTAAAGATAAGGAAACTGAGGTTCAGAGAGGAAAAGTAATTTGACTAGGACCACATGACTTCTAGGTGGCAGAACTGGGTTTTGAAGCTGGATTGTCTGCCCCTCGAGTCCATACCCTTGTCTACTCCAGTAGACAGTGTCTCAGGTGTTTAATGAGCACCTACTCTTTGTCAGGCAATGTGCAGAGAGCATGGCTCTTCCCTTCTGTGTGCAGGCAAGGGAGCAGTAAACACACCTGCACCAAGACTGGCTATCACTTATTAGTTTACGAGACACATAATATCTAATTCATCATGAAAAAAGGAGGAACATTTTTTAAAGAAGCCAACTTTTAGAGGGTCTATTTTGATAATATCAAGATTTTTATCAAAAAAACCAATGTCACTTTGGAAGGCCGAGGTGGGTGGATCACGAGGTCAGCAGATTGAGACCATTCTGGCTAACATGGTGAAACCCCGTCTCTACTAAAAATACAAAAAATTAGCCAGGTGTGGTGGTGGGCGCCTGTAGTCCCAGCTAGTTGGGAGGCTGAGGCAGGAGAATGGCGTGAACCCGGGAGGTGGAGCTTGCAGTGAGCAGAGACTGGGTCACTGTACTCCAGCCTGGGCGACAGAGCGAGACTCTGTCACATACGCAATAAGAGCAATGTTATGCACTTTAAAATAAACATGTCTCCTAACATTTTTATAAAAGCAGAGGTAAAGAATGAGTCTAGACTAGCCTGAAACGACAAACATTTCTCTGGAAGAAAGAAAAGAAAACAACGAAAATAATATTAGTGATTACCTATCAAAAGAGTGATAGAATGAGAAACTGCACAGCTGGGGAACAACTCTGGGAAGGAGCCATTCCATTGTATATATTTGTGTAATATTCGATGTTTGACCTACATGCGTATGTTATTCAGAAATTAAAGAAGATTGTGTGTTTTATTTAAAAGTGGAAGTGACAAAAACAGACTCTGCTAGCATTGACTGCTGAACTAAACAAGATGACAAAGACCTCTGAAAAATAAGGCCTAAATCAGATGCTTAGCTTACTGAAAAACCGGGAGCAAAGCATTCACCTTCTCATTCATAAAATGATGAAGCCAATTTGCTGCTCAAGCTCATTATGGGAGACAAGGAAGACAATTTTAAGTTTTTCTAAATTGTAAAGTTTACATTAATATATACACATATACACACAAATACACATACACATACTGCAGTGCTCACCAGTTCTTCACTAATAAAAAAGTGGAGGTATGATACTAAAACTAAATATGCACAATTAAAAAGTCAGCTTCATAGATGACAAACTAATTTAAAAGTTGGCATCAAAGATGATACAAACAAAATTATACATTTGGACAATAAAGAGTGACTTTTTTGTCTTAAAATATTTTTGATAGACATAAAATTATACATGATTAAAATTTTCAAAGTAAACTCCATTTTCAATTGAATATACAGAAGACAGGAGCCATGCTCACAGCACATTACCTAACAGAATAGGTGCTCACTGAACACATGAGAAACTGTCTGCTGGAACAGACAAGGGCATGGACTCCAGAGACAGACAATCCAGGTTCAAAACCTGGTTCTACCACCTACAAGCTATGTGGTCGTAATCAAATTACGTAATCAAAGAGGTTCCCTCTCTGAACCTCAGTTTCCTCATCTTTAAAGTGAGGATGACAGTACTAACTTGTAGACAGAGTTCTAGTGAGCACTACTACTACAACTACTAGTATGGCTCTTACTATTAACATTTGTAGAAAAGAATCAAATAGGATTTATTGGTCAGCCGAGAGTGGGAAATCATTGGCCTCCACTTAATAAGAGGAAAGAAGTTGATGGTTATTATAATATATATGACTGTATGTGATCAAAAGACAACTTCTGCATTTACTACCCGTGCAATCTAAGGAGTCTCTTAATAAACCTCAGATCCTCATTTGCAAAGCTGGAACAAAAGTGGAATCTATTACATAAGGCTATGGGGAGGATTAAATAAAATTTAAGCAATTGATGATTGCATTACATAATATAAATATATATAAAATTTTGTATAAAATATATAAATATATAAAATATAAATATGCAACATATTATTGAATAGTATAGACTCAAAAGTTTAGCTACTGCCAATAATAAAAATACCAATAATTTTGTCACTGAAATTCTTTTCTTTTTATAATTTGAAAGTCGTATTTTGTAATTCTGCTGCAGCTCATCTGACGCATCTTCTAGGACAAGTGTCAGCCTGGCTAAAGACATAAATTAGGATTAGAGAATCCTTGCTTTTGAGAAAGAAAGCCGTACTCCTCAGAGTGTGGGCCACAGACTAGGCATCATCTGGGCACCTGCTATAAATGTAGAATCATGGACCCCACCTAACATTCACTGGACTAGAATCTGCTTTTCAGCAATATCCCCAAGTGATTCATATGCGCATTAAAGTTTGGAAAGTAGTGTTCTAAAACTGATTCTCTAATATAGTAGCCCTAGCCACATACAGCTATTTAAGCTTAAATTAATTAAAATTAAGTAAAATTAAAAATACACTTCTTCAGTGCCACTAGTCACAATTCAAGTGTTTAACATGATAGCCACGTGTAGCTGGTGGTTATTGTATTGGAAAGCACCAACACAGAACATTTTCATCTTTCCAGTATGTACCATTGAATAGTGCTGGTCTTTTCTGTAAGAAAGTAAAAGATATTTTAGGAAACCAAGGTTCAATAATTCAATAAGTTGTTTAAACTCCAAATTATTCATTGAACCCCTTTTTATACTGCACAGAAGTACTCACGTAAATTTACGTTTTTGTTTTTAACACTGGTAGGAAAGGGCCAGGGAAGGGAAATAGCTTGCCCCATGTGCAAGTGGTGATTCTCTCTTGAGGTTCCCAATCCCATTCATATGTTTATTTCTTCCTGTTCCTCCACCCTTCTTAAATTAATAAGGCCCTCACTTTCTCTGGCCCCCAAATATGGGTTCTCAAGACAGAGCATACTAAGCAGTCACGGAGCAGGAAATGAATACAAATTAGACATAAATTGTTAATATCCCCTGCCCAGCCAGAAGTTAAAGGAACAAAGGAAGTCATGGTGGAATCCGAGCTATGCAGATGAATGAGAAGAGCTATTTTTCAGAACACTGACAGTTAGAGATGCGAGTCACAAGGGAATGAACATTTATGATATGCCTTAAATCACACCATGTTGGTAGTTAATCTCTCTTCTCCCTAAGGGCAGTTTCTAAAAGTAGCCATCTCCAGAACGACTGCCACCATGCAGCTTGATCTGAACCTCATTTTGCTAAATCCTCCAAGAATGGTTTTTCACTTCCTTGTGTGCAAATATCCTATCTCATCTTCTCCAAAGAAAAGCTATTTGAGACTACCAAATTGTTCTCCTCTAGCCTTCATAGACACCTGCATCAATTTCTTGGGACAAACCTGACAAGCAATGTTGGCTGACTGGCTGCATTCCAGGACCTCACTGCTGGTGAATCAAATCTGACACTGGAAGCTCCATAGGGTTTACAGAAAACTTTAATAAAATGGCTTAAAAAGTTGGCTGTGACATCAAGTGCAGGCCCAAATTGCACAATTTTTCTGAGCTTGGGAATGTTAAGAAAACAATTTAAGAACTGCAAATAAAACAAACATAACTATACATTCATCTTTTCAATGTCAAACTGGGGCACTATCTAATCAGCCGACATATGCTTATATAATTTTAGGAGAATGTACCCTACTTTCTCTTACTATTTGCTATTACATAGGCCCAGAGTCTATAAAGGTAGATGTTAATTACAGAAAATAGATGAGTACCAAAAAATTTCTGTCTGCTATCAAAGACAAACACAAAAGTTATGGCCTGAATATTAACCAGTTTTGTATTTAATTTTGCAAACTTTGTAAGCCATTCCTTTTCAGACTATATAAATCTCTCTTCCCCAAATATTGTTTGAAACAACTTTACCATCTTGATGTTTCCTTTAATAAGCTAAATTCTTGACAGATATTCACTACATATTTATATGAGAACCACTGTTTTTATTTGGAAACATGTACATTGAAAGGGATCAATACTGTCTTATGGATCTTCACGTCTGATCTGGAACAGCTCTTCCTACTCTCTTCTGCTTCATCAGGAAAATGAGATACTGCAGAAAATCTAGACTTTACACAAACCATGACAGTTAACCTTATTGCTTCCAGATAGAATCTATAGAATACATCTTCTTACTAAACCTACTACCAAAAACAGAAATAAAATCCTAAACCAGCTGGAACCTTTCTACTTACATTCTCATCAATTTTTTTCTCTATCGACATCATTACAGACAATCCAAAGTGATTTCTATGATTCTGATAATTGAGTGCGGCTCCTTCTACCAACTCTTAACGTAGGTGGGAGGAACTCTTCTTTCTACTGTACCAAATTGATCGTTGTATGATTTTGAGCAAGTCAGCCTTTATCGTTCTCAACTGCCTTATCAGTAAACCAGGTAACCTAATCACATAGTCAGTTGTAAAATTCATTCAAAATATATGTACATCTTAAAGGGGGATAATGGAAAGAAAATGGGATTCTATTATTTAAGACTCTTAGAACTATGAAGCCACAGTGCATGTTACTAACAATTACCATCGGCACATTTTACACTTGCAATTGGACTGTTGCATCTCATGCTCAGGTCATTTAATATGTGCCTACCTAAAGCATACCCATAAGAATGGATATTTTCTCCTTAAAAATTGGCTGTAAATGGAAGTCAGCAGATGGTACTGTACAACAGGAACCTGTTATGGTATCTGCTTAATTTTTTATCCCTACATAACCTCTTGGTGCTTTGTGATCTCTCTAAAATACTTTTTTCTTGTTACAGAATGACTCATTTTGAGGTTTACATAACAATTATGGGCTTGTTATGCTGCACATCTCCAAACCAGCAATTTTATATCATGATGGCTTTGTCCTGGGCTTTCCTTAACTAAAATTGCCTTGTGTGACCAATAAGCAATGTGAAGCTGACATTTCTGAGTCCAAGCAGCTAATCCTAGATTGTATTTACCTATTTTCAAATATTTGCACCATCTGTGGTTCCATATTAGTTTTTTTGGATTCGCTGTTACAGCTCAAGAACTGTAGCTCTGAGAAGGAATGAAGCTGCACTCCAAATGCAGAATACATTATAAGCATGAGATGAAATTTAACCATGGGGATGGGGAAAGGAAAAAAAAAACAAATTCAGAAAAGTAAATGCATATTCAGTGTTCCATTTTCAAAATATAAACTTTGTCAACTTCTCTGCGTGATAAGAAATATAAAAACGGATGCCATATATTTTTTTAACCAACTCCCAATCCATGTTTGCTTTGGAGTCAGGAGGACTCTATATAATCTGCATACCAACAAAAACAGGAGTTCAATATTAAAGACACCCTTAAGCTTCCAATGTCAAACAATGACAAAAGGTGCTTTAAAGCTGTGTTTCCAACTTCTGGGAACTTCAACATCCAACATAGTTTAATTTTCCGTCACTCTGTCTTTGTCTGGTACAGTAAGCCAACAACATATTAATAACCAAATAATAAGCACCACCATTTTTCAGCATCTCTTGGATAATAAACCTATATCATTGCTGATCCTCACAACAATTCTGCAAAGTAAACAACATTTCATTTCCAGATGAAGTATCAGATTCAGAGAGGCTGGGTAAGTTGTTCAAACTAGTATGTCAAGGTTCTAGCGTTTAAAGTCAGGTTAAATGAATAGAAATCCCTGGGTCCATCCACTAAAAATAATTTTATGTGTCTCAAAAATTATTCTCATGGACTTATTTATTTAGCATATAATCATTTCTCTGGTCTGTATTGGAACTTGGTGCTCTGACAACTCTGTCTGGGAATACAAATAATCAGTTTCTGGAAATTTGTTTTTTCTTTTTTTGTTTTATTTATTTATTTATTTATTTTGAGACAGAGTCTCACTCTGTCGCCCAGACTGAAGTGCAGTGGCGTGATCTCCGCTCACTGGAAGCTCCGCCTCCCGGGTTCACTCTATTCTCCTGCCTCAGCCTCCGGAGTAGCTGGGACTACAGGAGCCCGCCACCACGCCTGGTGGTAAAGCCTTTCTTACCAAGAATCCCAGTGTATCAGAAGTCTGTTGTTTCCATTAATGTCCCAAGAAAGCTCTAAAATTTACCTGCATGCATTCCCCAGTTTTTAAGTGCATCTCTCCTTTAGGAGTGATTCACCCAACTGCTACTCCATTGCTAGGATTTCAAATGCTGTGTGTAGATATCAGCAGTTGCTTATTCATGCTAAGAGTAAGAGGGGAAGCTTGAGAAAGTCAGCTTCTGTTTGTGTAGTGGTGGCACTGCCATTTCATTGGAGTAGTGAATTTCACAGTTTATGTTCAGAAAGGCATTATGGCTTTGGGCGTAACCTCTTCCCATGGCAAAGTACAGAAGATGCATATGCACTTCTGTGATGGCTTGTGGCCAGGTGCCAAAAGTCTAAGGACCACTGACCTAGAAGTAGCACATCACAAACGAGAAATCAAGAAATGTCAAATGAGCTTTGCCTATGGACACAAAGCATTTTAAAACATGTTTTGTTTTGTTTTGTTAAAAGGTTATACTTATGTCAAGTGGCAAGGAAGGCAGATGTGCCACCATGACACCACCAAAGGCTTTGTATCAGCAGCTGAATCTGGGAATGGCTACATGGAAAGAGACCCAGCATCAAGTACTGCTTCTAATTCTAAACAACAATGTGACCTTAGACAAGTCACTTCACCTCTCCATTGTCTGTTTCGTGATTTGAATACAAAGGTGTAACATTCAGGAAACAACAGTTTCTCTGAATGTTACCATCATTTATCATGTCATGGCTATTTGAAGGAAAGAATTTAGAAAGGCAATGCTGCTACCAATATCCAACTATTCTTTTTCTTTTCTTTTCTTTTCTTTTTTTTTTGATGGAGTCTCACTCTGCCACCCAGAATGGAGTTCAGTGGCACAATCTCAGCTCCCAGTTGCCCCCTGGGTTCAAGCAATTCTCCAGCCTCAGCCTCCCGAGTAGCTAGGATTACAGGCGTGCGGCACCACACCCGGATAATTTTTGTATTTTTAGTAGAGACGAGGCTTCACCATGTGGGCCAGACTGGTCTCAAACTCCTGACCTCAGGTGATCCACCTGCCTCAGCCTTCCCAAGTGCTGACATTACAGGCATGAGCCAAGGTACCCAGCCAATGTCAAAGTATTCTTTGTCAGCAAGTCAATCAACTCTTAGACAGACGATGGCTCTCAGAAATGTAGAGAGGCAGAGGGAACTGGATTTGGGTTTGGAGATGGCATTCATGCAAAGGGAAATGAAGGAACCCAAAGTACCATCCTGGAATACAGAAATACTGACTCTGAGCAAATAGAAATGTGTAATAATGAGCCACTCGTCATGCCACATGGCCTAAAGTTGAGTAAATCTCATTTTGGAGCAATTATAAACAACCTTAATAAACATGAAGGAGGGGGAGTCTCTTTCATTTCAACTTCTGGTTCAATTCACACATGCCTATCACTCTCAATATGGTTGTCAAGAAGTAGGGTACTCAAAATTCCTAATATCAGAAAAAAAGAAATAACCCTGATGAAGACATTGGGTATGGCTTCAAAATATGTTCACTTTATTTCTTGGACCACTTATGTTTTATAGTACTCTAAAAAGCTACATACAAGTGAAATGTGTCATCTTTTCCCTTGAAGTCCCTAAAAGCTAATGAGGTAGAAAATCTATTCATAATTTCATAGATCCCAGGAAATTTAAATTATAGACTAAAATTTTGCTAAACAAATGACCTATTCTAAATTTGAGGAATCTTTCATGGATTTCAGTTCTTTTTCTCTCAAAAAGATATATTTTATCTCTATTCAAATATTACCTTATTTCCTCATCTTCGATTCTGTGTCTAAGAGACAAGAATTATTAATGCAAATTCGTGACACAGCAATTTAAAGGATTGCTTTACTAAAGACTTCTAGTACTTGTTTTAAAACATGTGAAATGAAAAAAAGAGCCATGTTTTGCATTCATTAACTTATATGAAAACCATTCCTGGAGGTGAGATTTGATTAATGTAAGTATGAATATCAGAGTTTTCACTTACTCAATTCTTGCCAAAAGTAAACTCATGTTCCAATAACAAGAAAGGCCTATTTCTCCCTGTACAAGCATTACTAATGCAACTTCAAGTGGTCTCTCTGGTCCATTATTTGGAAATAAATCACAGGACAGCCTGCCACTCAAGTTCTTGATTATGTAATACAGATTCGTCACATTTCTGTTTTCAGGGCAGAGTTTCTAAGATGGAATAAGAAACTGAATCTTCATTTAGATATCAAAAAGAGAGTGGGGATAAAGATAATAAAAATAGCCTTTTTCCTCACTTTTCTTCATTTGCTATCTTTTATAATCTGATACATAGTTATTTTGTCCTGACCTGAGAAAACCAGTAAGTATGACAAATTACAATAATATTAAAGTCAGATAATATATAGCTTGCCTGGAGAACATTCCCAAATGTAAAGTTGGTTTTGATTATGCACTCAACTAACTTTTCTTAAATTTCAACTCAGTAATATCACCAGTTCCTATATGCAAAGAATTTCTAAGTGAATCATTTCTGGGAACCAAACTTCTGGAAAGAGAATATTAAACCATGAACATATCAAACAAGATTCTAAGTCTTTTGTGAAAGTAGACTATCATCTAAAAATAGTAGAAATCAGTCAAGTTGTCACAAATTCATTTTTATCTAATGCCCTATAATAATCTACCTATAAAATACAGCATTTAGATCATAAATATATATATATGTGTGTGTGTGTGTATAGTGTGTATATATTTGATGATGGTGTACACACACATATTCAGCATTTTCATTAACATAAATGCAAATTTACTTTTGTAAACGAATAAAATACCCTTCTCAGATGATCTAGAAGCATGACAGCATTAAGAATGAAAATGCTTATTAGGTTTCAAGCTTGAGCCAGATGCAATAAAAACTCATTCACATAGATTCTCTAATTATTGCAACATTCTCATCATCCTCTCTCTTTTCAAGATGAAAGAATGGTTTTAGTGGGGTTATAAATTGCCTAGTAAATGGGAGAGGAAGGAATCAATCTGAAATCTGTTTGACTTTGTTCTCAGTCTTACATCAGGTTGCCTCTCCCCAAAGTGTAATTAAATTTGAAAATCATTTGGCAATTCCAAAAATGTCGTAGAACATTTTAATAACTTCTAAATAAACTATGGCATGATAAACTTAGAAAAATTTTTTTTTAATTTTGTGGAAAACATTGAAAGAATACTGTTCACATCAATTACGGAACAGAACAATTCAAAATATTTATTTTTATCAGTTTTGGATAAAAGTGAATTTTCTGTATTTAGCCTGGCAGTAGGTGACAAATTTACCATTACAAATGGATATGCCTGAAATTCTAAGAATTCAGGAAAGCTCAACAAACATAAAGCTACAATAGAAGAGCTTTCTTTTCAGTGCCCCAGTCTCCCCACTGAACCTACTTCCCAGCCTTCTCTACTATACTGAAAATGACAACCATTCCTTGAGTTAATATGCAGTCGATGATAAGAATGTCTACCATGTAGAAAGAAGGTAAGTGCTAATTTTAAACGCCTTAGAGAACAGGTGCTATTAGATAGGGACAAATAAACAGAGATTGGTTATTGCCAGACACTTGTGGATCAGGTCAATAAAATCTTTAAAACAAGATTATGCTGGGAATAATCAATACTAAGCCCCACGACTTCTCAAGGCAGGGCAGCGTTCACTAGAGCAAGAATAATTCTAACTATCCATAAGGATATAAGTTTATGAAGAAGTTTACATTCCCTTTATCATTTATCTGGCCTCCTTTTGGACCTTGTACAGGGCTTCAGATGGAAAATCCTCCAACCTTTATTGGGTTGATGTATGTCTTAGTATATGGCCCGCATTCTAATGTTAGTAGTACATTAACTTGGTTAGGACGCACAAGTCACTTAGCAAGTATGAAAATACATGGAAATTATTTTAATAAGTGGAGCATACATGTGTGTTTAAAGGTTGAACAGAAAAAGCTGTAGAAAAAATTTATGAAGAAGTCTTTTGACTTACGTTTAATCCAATTCCATGCCCCTCCCCAAAACAATAGGGGCATGCACCTTGGTTTCTTGGTGGCTCCACTGCCAAGCACATTCTCCTGCTACACTGACTGAAATCTCACCCCCTGACATATTTCTGTAAATCCCATCTGTCTTTCCTTTAAATATCCTCTTTCTCATGCTAATTACCTTGGGAAGTACATTGCATTGAAAACAACATGCAACATAGTCAGCAGCTAACTCAATTCTTGGTGAGAATTAGTCAAAGTTTACTTTTAGCCTGACTTCTTACAGAGTAGAACAGTAAAGAATTTTACTGTTCAATTTTGACTGAATGAAAGTCAGGATGTAACAGAATATTTTGAAATCTGGATGCCTGCTAAAATAGCTTTGATGTCCAAATCCATTAATATAATATTTACATGCACCAAAAAACTCATGTGTAATCATATTAATATGTGTACTGCAAAATGTGGTTGTCTGTAAAGTTAAAATAATGGATCAGCTATACATGGCTTCATAATCCTCTAAGACTTTTTTTTGAGACAGGGTCTCACTCTATTGCCCAAGCTAGAGTGCAGTGGCACAATCTCGACTCACTGTGGTCTTGACCTCCCAGGCTCAAGCAATCCTCAGTCCTCCCACCCCAGCCTCCCAAGTAGCTGGGACCACAGGAGAGTGCCACTAAACCCTACTAATTTTTTTTTTTTTTTGAGACAAGGTCACACTATGTTGTCCACGCTGGTCTAGAACTCGTAGGCTCAATCCATCTACCTCAACCTCCCAAAGAGCTGGGATTACAGGTGCGAGCCACTGCACCAGGCCCAGATTTTATTTTTTTTCAATTTTGTCTAGGCTCTTATTCCCAGACTATACATTTAATAAGAAGACTTGGTATGAGTCAAGCCTTCTTCAAAAACTCTTACATATTATTTCATTTAACCCTTAGAACAAACATCTAAAGGGAACTGCAGTCACCTCCATTCACAGATGAAATGGGGAAATTCAGTTATCCTGCCCAAGAAAACACAGTGGTCTTTCGTGGACCTGGGATATGAACTTGACTCTGTGATTTCCAGTGCATAACTCATAGACAGTGACGAATAAATATTTGTGGTTGATAGCACAAAAAATCTCACAAACTTAGCCACAGCATTCTGTCACTGTGTCGCTACATGTCACACTAAGTAAATTTAAAATGTGCCTATAAGTAGTAAAGCCGAAGACATTCTGTAATCATAATTCAAGAAACCAAAATTTTGAAATTGCTTTATTTTTACTCAGACTGGGAGAAATATGGTTAAGTGTTTTGTTTCCAATGTAATATGCTTCACAAGATAATGCAGCATTAATATTTAATAATATAATTTTCTTTAAGTTGTTTTTATATAATTTAATCTTTTTAAAATATACCATTTGCTCAGATCCTGAAATAATCAAATAGATATACAGATATATGAGAAGCTTCTAAGCAAGAAATATTTTGTGGTATGTTCTTAACTCAATAAATAAAATGCCTTATATATAATATTTATATATATAAACTTATATATTATATTTATATATAAAAAATAAGACATTGAAGGAGAGTAGGAAATGTATATTTTCTCTCAAATCATAGATTTCCATATAACATTTTATTTAATGTATAATTTTTATAACCAAATTATATAGAACTCTATCCTCAATTAAATATGATATTTTATATGTTTAATAATTAGAATAAATTTTTTATTCATTAAAATTGTTCAATATGATTTATGAAAGCTCTTTTCAAGCTTCTGTTTTAAAAACAATAGTTTATTGATCAAATTATGACACGTATATATTAGCAAAGGGCACCTAGAAGAATAACTCTTTTGCAATTTTTCATTAAGCATATATTTGAATATTTTAATCTGGTTTGCTAGACCAAAGGTGAAATAAAAATACTGAATACCAATTTCTATATTAAAACATTTTAAGTTAATATTACCTAAATGTCTAAAGCACATCGATATTTCACAGAAGGCATTTTACACATTACACATTTGATCTCAATTCTGGTCATGAATTATTTCATCAAGTGACAGCCACATGTTCAATTGTAAGAGATTGGTTTTCTACCAAAATGCATTTTTTTAAAGAAAATGCATAACAAGTGCTGTCTTTGTAGTCAAATAGTTGCTTTTAAAAATATGCTTTTTAGTCATACACTAAAAAGTGGGATGGTTTTGTTTTTGTTTTTGTTTTTGTGTGATTATTTTTGTTTTGTTTTTGGAGCTGAGAGAACAGCCATGCTTTTTAGGCAATATTTTTACCCACTGGAGTCAGCAGAAGGGTGCCACCTGGTGGAAATGTGAACAAATTCTAAACCTTGTCTGATTGACCATTAACAAAAATATATACTCATTTAACAAACCTGGAGAGTCTCGTCATCAGAGACAAGTGACGCAAAGATCAAAAAAAGCTCCTATAAATTTATGAAGATCTATCTTGTTCTTTTTATATTATTTAGATCAGTAGCGTGATAGTAAGTTAACTTTAAAATTTCCAGAGCTGTGATTTACATGTATAGCTGAAGCTTTAAACACATTATTCATTCGTCTTATATTCAAGGTAAATTTGTGCACATGCACACACAGATGATTTGCAATTATTTTCATCCTTACAATAGAAATATGTTGTATTATGATTGTATAGAAGTTAAAAGGTAAGGCTTCAGACCTCCATGAGTTCCTGGCTAAGTCTCACCTCCACTGTAACTTCCTTAATCCTCTGTATTCTCATCTCTAAAATAGAAATAAAAACAGGACCCACCTCAAAAAATTACTTTGAGAATCAAATAGAAAAATACATTCAATAAATGTTACTTTATGAACCCTGAGAATAGTACTTTGCCTGTGGCAAGCATTCAAGAAGGGGTTTTAAAAAATAATAATAAATTACAATTAGCCACTCAAGTTCTTAGATCTTTCAATGTTAATTGAGATATTGATCATGTTAAGAAATGATTGTGTCTACTCATGTCAAGGCATTTGTTTTTAGACATTTTGTAAATGTGGAGTGTTATGAAAGCAACAAAAATAACTGCTGTAAATATTTTTTGATCAAAGAATCTTTAAAAGGAAGATTATTAAGATGATAAAAAATATTTCCAATGATTCAGAATATTCATAAAATACACGATCCCTACACAGTCCCTCCTATTCTTATTGTCACCATTCTCTAGGAAGGGACAGCATGTCCTCTTGTCATGGCACCCTGTGCCAGAGGACAGTAACAGATCAAATAAAACAGGAAGGTTGAGCCCTCTACAGGACTATAACCATCACCAAATTATATGGTCCATAAGCATTTTCAGTTAGAGGAAGGATTATGGTCTTCCACTGTACTATAAGCGGAAATAGGTGTTTGATGGCCTCAGGACAAGGCATCTTCGAGGTTTCATAAAAATCTTTACCATAGAAACTAGAAGACATTTTTGGCAACATGCAATAGCTTAAATCGTTCAAAATCAATGCATAGTGATTGATTTGCTGGACCATATGCCCTATTTAACCACTAGGTATAATTTCATAAAGGTACATTTTAATTTAAATTTGTGAATCTTTTTTTGAAATATCACAGAAGGCAGCACACCTAATCACATCTTTATGAAGCTATTATATCTAGTATTGCATGAGAGTTGTGTGGCAATTGCAGAATTAAACCATAATGACTAATATGGCTAATAAAAGCTTAGTAGTCTTACGGAAAGTAGTTTAAGTTTTCACTAACATAATTCACATTATTTGTCCATCATTTCATATGTCAAGCTTTGAACAAAATTAAGCTAGATATGAGTATTTTCTGGGAGTGCTTGAAAAACCCTCACTGTGATGCTGCCATGTATATATTTCAGTTGACTTTCTTTGTAAAATCCATCTCTTTTAACACATGCATAAGATGCATAAAACTGACATTTTAAAATCATGTCAATACTCAGAAAGGCACTTAAAATACTCTATCAAAGCAAGAGTTCTGCAAAGTAGCCACTCCCTGAATATTTGAAGTGGCTATTAAAAAATGCACACTAACAAGAAAAATGGATTCGAGCTCGAACCTATCTCTTCACATGAATTTTAAGTACCAGATTAATCCTGACAAAGGGGTTTGTTGTGCATAGACAGCGTGTCCACTATTTATACATACATTTTCAGCTTCTGTGTGCTCTGCTCTGCTGCTGCCTCCCACTTCCACCATCACTGAACTGTTTGCAGCGCCTCAAGTAACCAGCTGGTGTCACAGGTTAGTGAGCAAAGATTTCATGTGGGGACTCTCACCTGACTAATCATTCTTATTGGTAGCATCATTCCAAGAGCAGTAGAGAGGCTCGGCGGCTTGTTAATGAAATTTAAGGGCTGTCAGCCTGAAAGAGGATGTTAAATCTATGTTCCTGTCCTGAAATTATTTTTATATATCTGCTAACCACTTTTCACATTCTGATGTGTGCTGGGGATTAGGAGAAAGAGGTATAAAAGGAAGGGACATATGATCTTTTAATATTTTCATACTTATCTCAGAGTATGGATCAAAGAGGATAGTTTAAGAAAACAAATGCTTTGTAAAAACTGCCAACATTCAACCCCCTCCCACTAATAAACGAGAAGGGAGCTTTAAGTCATTGAGTAATCCCCACCACCTGTATGAAACATATGTGAGGGAAAAGAGAATGGGAGGGGAGAGGAGAAAAGAGACCACAAGCCAGGAGAGATGACCAAGTGTGCAATATTAATAACAGCCTCGCTGGCATCGCCTCCTCTGTCTCGCCACCACTACTGGGCGATTTGGACAGCTCCCCTTAATAGGCTCTTTAGTGCTTAGAATACGTGAAAAGCCTAGTTGCTGCTGGAGCCTAGCTCCGTGCACTCCCTTCATCCCATGCTAGCAATAAGCTGGGAGGGTTTCTGCCGGGAACGCCTTCAGCAGCCTTCGCAGTGCACTCCGAGCAAAGATCCCCAATCCTCCTACCCCAGTGCTTGGGTCCTCGGGGTCCACAGTTAATCCCTGACCTAAGGGCAGCTCTCTCTGCCCAGAGTCTCTAATTGATGTAAACGTGACGGCACCTCCACCAGGCTCAGCACAGCCTTCCTCCTCCTCCTCCTTGCCAGGGTATCTCGGCGCTCCCGACCCTCCAACTTTGGAAAAAGAGCGACACCGAACTCCCAAATCACCCCAAATCGGGGACAGAGACGAGATGGAGATCCACGACGGTATGGTTATGCTACAGATTTCTAAAGACCAAAACAAAAAGGGGTTGGCGGGTGTAGAAGGACGGGAAAGAGACAGTAATAACCCTCAGCCCACGCAGGGCACCTCATCTCTGCAGACACAACACAACCAAACCCAACAAATCACTAAAGCCAGCACCTTCCCAGCTCCCCTTAATAATTAATGCCTTGCTGCTCCCCAAGCTCCGTTCCACTCAGCAGACTACAGATGTCTGGGACCCTCTTCCTCCATCGATCCCCGCGACCACCCCACCTCACAAACACACACCCGTCTCCTCAAAAGAAACAAGAAAGGAAAGGAAAAACTCGGTCCGCCTAAAGGTCATTTGCCTACTCGGGTCGCTTTGGCCAGCGAGCGTCCCGGCTATAGGAAGACCGGGCTTGAACCCGATAAGCGGACATCAGGAGCGCAGCAGATTTCTTCAACGTGTGTTAATAGGGAGCCAAGAGGCCCCATTCCTTGGCCCTGGCCACCTCTCCCTCCCTCGGTAGCCCGCCCGCCGGGACTCCCCGGGGCACCTTCAGCCTTTACCTCTCTCCCCCCTTCCCCGCGGCTCTCCACCTTGCGCATCCTCTCGCCCGGCTCCGGAGCGCACTCAGAGGCTCTAACTTCCCGCAGAGTCCATGGATAAGCAGGAGAGCCTGGAACTGGGGCGGGGGGGAGGGTGGGAAGAGGGAGGCGTGGGAGCCGAGCCTGGGAGGAGAGGCGGGGGGAGCGCCGACTGGAGCCACCCCTCCCGGGAGTGCCTGGCCGCAGCTGCCAACTCTCACCTGGTCCGCCGGCTGCGCCTGGCTCGCCCTGGCCCCCGGGGTGGGCTGCTGCTCCTGTTTCATGGCTGTCATCGCCGGCGGCCCGCGTTGGCGCTCACTTCCTCGCGGGTACTTCAGACTCGGGGACCGTCACTTGGCAGCGTTCGCATGTCACAGGCGCCCGTCGCTCTCGGAATTGGCGAAAGGGAAAGCGGCAGCGACGGGGTGGGGGGAGGGGAGCGACGGGGAGGGGAAGAAGAGCGGCACCAGGCAGGCTCCCCCTCGCAGGATCCCTCCTTCGGCTACCGCAGACCCTCTAACTCCCCACTCTCCCCGCCCCCCACCACCCGAAAGCGTAGCGAGCCTCTGAGACCAGACACGACCAAGTGGCAAGTTAGTGGAGCGGCGAGCGGCTGGCCCCCGGCACCTGACCCAGCTGGAGAGACGTCTCACTGCGCTGGAGGAGCCGGGCTCGCATTCTACCGCAGTCCGCGCCCCCAGCCGCCCGCCCCCGGGGGCTCCCCGCGCGGTGCTCAGCGCGCCAGGTGGAGCAGCCGGGTGCCGCGCTCCAGCATCTCCTCAGCAACCGCAACGGGGGAGAGAGCCCTGCGCGGCGCAAGAGCTCCCCACTCGCGCGCCCAAGGCTGCCGGGTGCCGCGGTTACCCCCCGACACGCAACCCCCCCGCCCCACGCGGGCTTCTGCTAAAACCCGGAGAAGCGGAGTGCGCCCGTGCAAAGCCCTCGGTGACTCCAGCTCTGCCACTGGGCATGCTCCAGCGCCTCAGAAGGCAAGGGACAGTCGGGGACTGGGGGTCCGGAGCCCTATGGGAGGCGGGCAACACCTGTCGGGACCCTGGGGGTTGTCTCAGATTGTGACCTGGGGTTCTGCACCTTCTGATTTGGGGCAATGGACATCCTTTAGCCTCCAGCCCAGATTCTCCTACCAGCTGCCTGGGTAATGCCAGTGGAATTCCTAAAGGTTGGTTAAAAACAATAATAACTGTAATGATGATAAGAATCTGATACTCACTTTTATTTTTTCCTTATCTTTCTTCCTGGACACATGTAGGAAAATCTTCAAATCTCAAGTCCTCCCAGCCTTTCCTTTCTTCAACACAACCCTGGCCCATTCAAAGTGGGTTTACCGAGCACCTACTATGTGCCAAATACACTGTGAGGCTCAGAGAGAGGGTTGCAGGGGAGAGAGACTAAACAAGTCAAACCTACCAAATTCCCTGGCTTCAGGGAACTTATGTTGTGTGGGAATTGGGAGCCCGGAGCCTGGATACAAATCAATGAGTCAATGTAGCTCTTGGGAAGTTGAATTCTCATGGATAGACAAAGTCCGCAGTTCATCCAGATGCACTAGTGCACGTGGCTTTCCCTGGGGCCCCTAAAGCCCATGGACCACAAACAGTCTCCAAGTCTCAGGCACAGGTTGTAGGAGATTGCTCAGCAGAGAAATGGCAGGAGTGAGTTGAATATTTAGGTGTTCATGGATTCAGCACAAGACAGTTCCAGTAGAGAGGACAGAGAATATGGGGCAGTGGGGTAGCACTGAGTTGGGCTTTATTGGCTAAGGACTGGCTCCCTGCTTTGAGCCACTCAGTCCCTTAATTAATCACTTCTTAACAGAAAGGCCTTTGTAAAATGGTAGGAGCTGTCCTCCTGCCTTAGGAGTTTCTAAAACATGAATTATAATGTTGTCCTAAATTTTAATTGTAACAATAGCTCCTATAAAGTACATATTTTAAAATAAATATATCAACAATCACCAGCAGAAAGATAGAATTAGAGGTGAGTAGAGATCTTGTTTTTCAAAAGTATATTCCAGTGCATATTGTGAATGACCTATTTATTCTGTTTCAGGAGAAATAACTTTTTGCTAGGAATAACTTTGCAAGTTGCAAAAGTACGAAGCAGTTTTTTAAGTGAAACACCAGTATAATAGCTATTGGGCAACTTTTCCAGTAATTGTGACAATCTAGATATTCCCTCACATGTAATTTTTTTTTGGAAGGAGGGTATCAGCATTATTCAGAAAATGTTCCCATTTTTATATTTTGCTCTTCTGTTGATTATTTGAGTATATTCATCTTTTCAATGTGTTTCCATTTTGGACAGTCTGCTTGAGTTGAAGGAATTTACTGTATTACAGAGATATCTGTCACACAGGATAAGTATATGCTAGAGGGAGTTATCCTTTTATATAAGATTACTTACTTGATTGAGTTCAACTGTTGAACTTGCATCTGTGTTCTGAGTTCAGTATAAAACTCACTTCATTGCAAATAAAGACATACATTATTATATGTCTCATGTATTATGGGGGTCTATGTGTGTATGTGTGTGTGAATTTTTTTATTAAAAATGCTTCTTTGATTTAAGTATTTGTCTTTGGGAATGGGTTGTTATTTTGTCAATCTAAGAACATTTTTAGCTTTTGAGATCTAGGTTAAGGGCACTGATTAAAACTTAATCACACGTAAACGGATTTTCCCAACTTAAATACTGTTTTTATTTTTTCAATGTACTGCAGTTGAATTACAGTATAAGATGTTCTTATTTTCAACTTAATTTCTTACTGAAGGAAAAGTCCTAATGTCCAAACAAGAAATGATGGAATACCTTACACCTTAGAAGGGAGTATTTGTGGTTCTGTTTTGTATAGTTTCTAATGATGTTATTTTTAAAGAAAAAATACAAAACGTCCATTCACAATCAAATGTCTACAAAATTTTAAAAGCACTAAAGTAGATATAACCCTAATACAGTGTAGATACAAGGGTTCTGTACCTAACTTGATGTCAACTGATTGATTTTCTTGGTCCATCAGAGCATGGAGGTATAGAACACAGTGAAGTCACTTATCTCTTGCTTCCACCTTTTTACCTGGTAAAATTAAAATGTTTAGACCAGGTGCCCATTAAGATATTCTCATTCTCTAAATTTTTATGATGATATGTTGATGTTATATATCAAATGCCTCTCTTCTGAATGAAAAATTATTTGTATATGTTTAAATTTTAGTGGAAGAGTCAATTAAGTACTTAGACATTTAAAAAAAATCAATAGATAAGTTAAATAAGTCAATTACCTCACAAAAGGCCCTTACCATTCACCACATTTTCCAGTACTCTCTAGTTTTACATACACATATAGTCACAATTTTGTCTTGATAATGTTTAGAATTCAGAAATCTGGAATTTAAAATGCATTTACAAAGTATCATTTCTGAATACAAAAATCTATTAAAGAGAGATTTTAAAAAAAAGGTTTACAGAGTATTTTGAATATTTTTCATGTATTATCTTTGATCAGCTAATTCATAGACAGGTATATATTTTATAACATTCATATAACAGTAAAAGAAGTTTTTCTACCCTTTTCATGGAAAGAAATCAGACTCTCATAACCGAAAAAGAACTGGAGAGATCACCTAGCAAAATTCCTTCTATTTTGGGTTATAAATATCTGAACCTTAAAACACATGGCCATTTTATTCAGGAAGATTTCCTAGGATTCAAACTCCATCACTTCCTTCTGAAAATGGATTGCCTCAAATCCTAGTTTCAGGTTCACATGTAGACAGAACTCAAAATGCTGCTTTCTCAATATATTCATTTGGGTTTCTGAAGTCATTCAAAAACTTCCTCACATACAACATTGTGAATATCTACAATGTCTTTCTTTCTCTTGCTGTCTTACCCTTTAAAAACAGGGTGTCAATGCAGTACATCTCTCTTTACCTAGAAATATTAAGGTCGATAATTGAGGACAGGTTATGAAATTTAGGTAATAATTGAATTAATTCAAGATTATCATTATAGTGTTTTGGTATCTGTGGCAAAATTAGGTTGTTCTAGACCTACAGAGGTCATCTATGCAGTATTCAATCTTCCACCTCAAATAGCAGACACAGGACCAAAGAACCAAAATTTACTCTAAAAACAACCAAGTAAGAAATAAGGCCTAGCTAACAGCTGATATGTCAGAAAGACAAATGTCCCTTGAGACTTTGTGAAGTAGGATATCCTTTACAGACAAACTCTTCAATTTCAGATAAATTAGACAAGGCAAATAGTCCTCCACAAGCAGCTAGGTGCTAGAATCCCTCACTGCATTTTCCTTCTCTTTGCTCTCCTTCCTGAGGTAAATCTGCAGTGTCATGTAAAGGCCACCTTGATGGGGATTTCCCTAGCATTAGCCAGTCCTCTATTGAGTGTCTATAATGAGCACAGCATCAAGAAGACAGAGTTCACGAGCTGTGTCTTCAGAGACTTGGCCTGAAATGTGCCCAATTAGCTCTTTGCAGATGAAGAAATAGCTTCAGTTCACATCTTCTGCTATCATTTGGTTTCGATTTACAAATGACCTCTACTCACCTCAATTGGCTTTTGAATTCCCCAAAATGCATATCATGTCCCTGGGCAGAAAACCAGTATGCTGAGCAATCCTCATAAACAAGCTACACTGTAGAACCTCTAACCAGTAAACTATAACAGGAATTTACTTTTAAAGAAAAAAAGAAGAAAGAAGGAAAGGCACTATATATTTAAGTGACACCCATGTATATTACTCATTCTGTTCTGAGATTCTTTCAGTATCAGTAAACTAAACTTTTTGTCAGTCTCTGTCTTTGACAGGAAGACTTTCCTGTTATAAAAATTCATAGCCCAATTATGATCTCTGGTGGAAGCAGACAGAGTTGCAATATCCTGAGAGTCATTCTTGCTCTCTGGAGACCTGAAGATATTGACAAATTGCTCATGCCTACTGAGGTCCAGTGTTGTCAAATCTCTTTTTGTGCTGTATTTAAAACCTCACATCTTCCTGTCACCCCATAGCCCTTCTGTGTCATATATACAGGAATTAAGACAGTAAAACAATGCAGATTATTTTCCCATGTATGCTTTTCTCTCTCTATATATAGCTGAATTGTAACACCAAAACAGCTTAAGAACATGAGACATTTACCTGCTGTTGTTATGTTTACCTACTAGATGCCCAACAAGGGACATGTGTTTATTTATTTTGCTCTTTTTTTTTAAAGAGTCATCATTTAATGAATTGGTTATGTTGGCACAGTAAAAAAGAAAAAAAAAACCCTTCCATCTCTTTGAGCTGATATTAATGGTATTTTTTCCTGATTTTCACAACTTTTTAGAAATAAAATAAAGTTTTCTGAATCAGATCTTGTCTACAAATGACAGAGGGTTGCTATGTATGGAGGAGTATTTAGAAACATTGGCATGACATTTGTCTTTTTGAGATAATGTCTGCCTGTGATGAATAAATTTCTTTGAATCTGGTATTTCTTGTTTCCATAACCAAGACAAGATTCTCCAATGATTCAAAATAATCTTCCTTTATTCCTTGAAAAGTACAAGATTACTGAGCCTTCTATTAGAGGTAGACTTCATAGAGGTTACCCACCTTCTTTCCTTATAAAATTCCCAGAAGAGCACACAGCACATTTTCCATTCTGGAAAATCTCTTACAAATTGAAAGAGAAAATTCTACTGTAAGATCTTGACTAATGTTTGGAAGGAAACATTTTCATCTTTTTTTAACACTTCCATTTGTTTTTAAGGATTTAGTACTAGATTCAAATTATCCCATGAATTTTCCTCTAGAAAACAAGAGATAGTCGAAGACTCAGGTGCAATAGCCCTAGAGCATCCACTGACGTTAAAGAGTCCCTAGCATTGTCTCTACCAATTGACTTTCTACCACTGGGGATTTTTCTTCCACTATTGCCAAAGGAAACTTGAGGCCAAGTCCTTGGGTTCCATTCACCACACAGAGTCATGTGATTATACAAATAATAGTTTCAGGATACCAGGGGAGGCAAAGTACATTGAAATAAGACACATTAAAATACATCTTTCAATACTGAACATTGTTTAATTCTGTTTAATCTATTAGACACAATGAGTTGCTCGCTAGTGTAGATCCCTTGTTATATTCATCTGTCTGTCAATCTGTCACACATTTGTATCTTTTTGGGAGAATAAGGAAATGTTTAAGTCACTCAGTTTCTCTCCTGCATATCTAAATATTTACTAAAGTCACAGATATTTATCCAAATCAAAGAAGAAAGAGAAAGAAGAGGAAGAGACAAGGGAGAGTAGGAGGAGAAACAGAGAGGGAAGGGAAAAGCCAAGAGAATGCATTCTGAAGTTGTTAGGGATGTTAGGGTGTAGTAAGTCTCATTGGTTTATTAACACCTTCATAAGAATCATGAAATGAAATACCATAAATCCCACTAAATATCCCTAAATATTGCTCCTGCCATTGGTTTTCTATATATTTGTATAATTTTAGAATGCAGTCAAAAGTGTAACTTCCTCATTCCTCTGTCGGTAAGTTATACTTGATATTACTAATTAATTTCAAGCTTACTTTGCCTTGTAATATTTTATCATTTGTTACACTTACCAATTAGACAGTAAGCATCAGTGGGGGAGGAGGAGAGAATCTATAACACAAATGATAGTTCTTACAAATCAATGACTAGAAAATCACCCTTTAGTTAGCAACTTGATTTACTGAGCAACACTTATAAGAGTGTTTAATCTTAATTAATAAGACTTCAAAAGCCTCACAGGACAAATGGGTAGTCCTCTTCTCTTCAGGGGTCCCCTGACCTTCCACATGGAGAAGGCATCCACTCACATTTTCACCTTCTCGAATATAACTGATCTATTAGGACTCAACACCTTTCACAACCTTCCCATTGCAAGTTCACAGGGACTTTCTTCTTTCACTCTTTGTAGTGTCTTACCTGTTTGCACAATTGAATGCATTTAGTTTGTAATATCACGGTGCAAAGGTAATTGCATTTTTTGCAATTAAATATAATAACACCAGCACTTTGGGAGGCCAAGGCGGGCAGATCATTTGAGGCCAGGAGTTCAAGACCAACCTAGCCAAATGGTGAAACCCCATCTCCACTAAAAATCCAAAAAAAATAAAAATAAAAAAAGTTTGGTGTGGTGGTACATGCCTATAAACCCAGCTACTAGGGAGGCTGAGGCAGGAGAATCGCTTGAACCCAGGGGGCAGAGGTTGCAGTGAGCCAAGATGGCGCTACTGCACTTCAGTCTGGGTGGCAGAGTGAGACTCTGTCTCAAAAAAAAAAAAAAAAAAGAAAAAAAAAGCAATGGCAAAGTCACAATTACTTTTGCACCAACCTAATAACTTGTTCAGCATCCTAATTGTCACACGTGCCATCTTATCTTTTCTACTAATATCAGTGCTTAGAAGAAAGGAATTCTATTGGGGACAGAGTTAATTGTGTGTGTCGGGGGGTGTGGTAGGTCGGGGTCTACATCAGTCTCCTTGCCTAAGTAGGGGGAATCTCAGAGGAAATGTTCTCTGGAAAAAAAACAAACAAACAAACTTTATTACCCTCTCAACATTAAGCTCTCTTAGCATCTCCTATAAGCTTGTATTTTTTATTTTATGGAATAGGATCATCCAGGGAAAATATATTTTCTCTTTCTGTTGTCCTAGAATATTTTATTTTTCTTTACTTGATATGTAGGAATTATATAATCGTGATATTCCTCTGATCTACTGATGCTGGATATGAGTAAGAACCCATCAGATGTTGCTTGGTTGTAAAACATCAAGTAAAAGCCAGATAAGCTTGAAATTTTCTACTGCTTAGGAGCAGGCACTATGTGTTATAAAGTACCAAGTTTCCAGTGTGGAGAGCTCATAGAAGAATTTGGAGAGAATTATGTTTGCATTATCACTCCCAATTTATTTTATTTCTTACCTAATACATACACACTATACTAAATTTGAAGGAGGAGGTGCTATAATGGGCAAACTACTGAGGAACTATTGAAATTGAATAAAATAATTGTTGTTGTAAATATAGCTTAAATTCATCTAGACTGTTTATATACTGCCAAAAGGACCACAAAGTCAACAGAAATTTCTAAGATTATGCTCAATCTCAGAAGATAGATAGTTATTTTTGCTTTACATCCTCTGCACACATATTAAATAAGCTTGTTTATCCTGTTTGCTAGTTTTAGGCAACATATTTGGAAAGAGGGTAAGAGGAATTGCTGATAGATGGAGTACACAAATATAGCAAGAAAATAAGACACAGAATGTTATAGAAAGTAAAGAAAGAAAACATCGGACCCTCCACTTAAAATAATACCGACCTACTACCACTTAGTGTGGGGCAAGGGGAGGAGAGGCAAGTATTTTTATGCAATTTAGGAAGATCTTGGAAATAAGTATTTTATGGAAAAATAAAGTTTATTCTCAAAATGAGGACTTTAAAAAAAGTAAAATCAGGCTTGGCATACTTTTTTTGAAAGGGTTATTTTGGGAAGATAGGCTGCTGTGAGGACAGCATGGTTTTAGGCTAGATAGAGAATTAGATACCAGAACCAAAAGTACAACATTTACAACAATTCTAAATAACTAGATACCTTTACAAATCCCTAAATACCAAAAGCCACACAGTGTGGGTGCCTTTGGTATCTATGTGGGCAAATGCAGAAGAAAGCAGTAGGGCAAAGTACAGATCTGATAATTCCAAAATATTTAAGAAAGGAACCCCCAAATAGTCAATGGGTATTCACTAGAAACTACAGTGGGCCTATGTAAGAGCACTCAATAGAACTAGGAGAGATTTTGTGCATTCCAACACTGAGTAAAAGGGGCCCTGTGGGGAGCCTATTTCCCAGCAGGAAATTGGTCTTTCATATTTCTGCATTTCTTATCAGAAGGAAATGTCCTTTGTTTCATAATATATTTAAAGAATATTTGTGCAGCAATTAACCTGTAAAGAAGGACTAATACCTTCCTCTGGAGTAAAGGACAAGCATTATTACTCTTCAGTATAAAAAAGATAATGTCTTCCTCTGGAACAAAATAACAAGCATGCTTACTCCCCATTATAAAAGATTTGTGTTCCTTAAGCTCAGGGTTCCACTTGTATACTACAGCCTACAGTGTGGGTAAGCATCCATCTGGCTCAACCACCCCTCCCATGGGACTTGAGGAGAAGCAGAACTCACACAAATACGCTCATGTTCATCCTACTCATTGTACTATGAGTAATAAAACTCTTTGCCTCTGACCCCAGAGTCTCATGTCTTTTGCCAACATCCATAAAACTGGTGGGTTAACTCATTAGCTTGTAAGCAGTATAAAATCTCAGATGTTTCATTGTGCTTAGCAGGCCTCTGTCAAGGTCTTAAGTGGCTGGTGCAGTCTAGATCCTGTGAACTCTTGAAACAAACCTTCCAGGCATCCTTCCAACAGTATATTTACTGTTACATAATAAGAGAAGAAGGATCTCCTTTAGGTTGAAAAGTCTGTCTTAATTTTTACCTATCTAAAAGTTCAGAAAAACTAAATTTGTACAAAAATGAGCAATAGAAAACTATCAAGGTCAAATGCCATGTATGTAAAGTTTAGCCCCAAAAAGAAAGTTGCTACAAGAAAACATAGAATGACATTCCTAGGGACCAGAGACTGGCAAATTGTAGCCCAGAGGCCAACTCCAGTCTACTTTCTGTTTGTTAGAAATAAAGGTTTATTGGTACATAGCCACTCTTATTCATTTACATATTGCTTATGACTATCTTCATGGTATGATGGCAATGTTAAGTATTTGTGACAGGCCATATGGCCTATATAGTGTAAAATATTTACTGACTTGAACCTTACAGTAAATTTGCCAATTTCTGCTATTGACAAAATAAGCCTGCCAAAAAATGTCATGCTCAAAATGTTTTCAGAAGTGTAACATATTACTTTACTAAAGGACGTTACGCTAAAGGACGTTAAGAAAATCATGCAACACATGAAAAAAAAATAATCAGAACTAGAAAAAGAAATCAAACTCAAGAAAAAAATGGAAATAAAAGAAACAGCAGAGTAGGAATAAAGACTAATCTAGCAGGAAAATAAGAGAATATAAGTACAAAAATAACACTTTAAAGGAAATCAAGTTGAAAAGAAGAAAAAATATTTAACACTAAAAAGAAATTAAGAAATAAAGAAAGAGGTTTCAAGAAAATGTGACATATAGATGGCAAAAAACATTCATGAATGTCATGGGAGTCCCTCAGTGAGAGAACAAAGCAAGAAAAAAACAAAACAAAACAAAAAAACATCAAAACCGTCTGCGTGCGGTGGCTCACGCCTGTAATCCCAGCAGTTTGGGAAGCTGAGGCAGGCAGATCACAAGGTCAGGAGTTCCAGACCAGCCTGGCCAACATGGTGAAATCTCGTCTCTACTAAAAATACATAAAAGTACCCTGGTGTGGTGGTGGGCAACTGTAGTCCCTGCTACATGGGAGGCTGAGGCAGGAGAATCGCTTGAACCTGGGAGGCGGAGCTTGCAGTGAGCTGAGATCACACCACTGCACTCCAGCCTGGGCAACAGTGTAAGATTCTGTCTCAAAAAAAAAAAAAAAAAAAAACCTCAATACTAAAACGTATAAGAAAGTAATCCTGAAATTTTAAAAATCCATTTAAACTTACTGAAAAATCACATAGTGTAACTGTTAATATTAATATAATACAATCAACACCAAGTAAAATTGAGAAAGAGGAAAAAAAAGAATTACTTGGGCATCTAGGACAAAAGAATACTTGACTTAAAAAGGAACTAAGATTATTATTATTAAACTTTCCTACAGTAACGCTTTATCTTAGAGAGAAAAAATGAAGTAACATATTTAAGATATTCAAGAAAAAAAATATGGACCAGAGGTTTTATATTCAGTAAGACTGAGTATCAATTATAACGGTCATATAAAGACTGTTACCAACATGCAATCACTCAAGGAATATTGTCCTCATGGGATTTTTTTTGAGGAATCTTCTAGAAATGAGTTTCAGAAAATGAAATTAACAGGAACATTGCAATTAAATAAAAAAATAAAAATCATATATGTAATTTTAAATTTTTTAGTAGCTGCCTGAAAAAAAAGTAAAAAGAAACAGAAGAATTTAAATCAATGGTATATTTTATTTATCCCAACACACTAAACATTTTATCATTTTGATATATAATCTGTGTGAAAATTATCTGAGATTTTACATTGTATAGTACATTTCCAATATCCATAAAAAATATTTTATGCTTACAAACATACCAATTTAGACTAGACATGTTTCAATTGTCGAATACCACATGTCACTAAGAGCCATTGCGAACATTCCAGAACTGGAGAGATATAAGCATAAGAATTATGGTGGATTACATACTTAGTTATTGTAGAATAAGACAAATTGAGTGTTAAGTGGGAAAGAGTACATAACAGCTATATTATCTACCAATGTAGATTTAGTACAACCAAATGGAGAGAATGAGATGGCATATGCAAGAAACATATTTTCGATATTTATAATGGGTGGTGGTAATATTTGTATAGTTACTGTTGTGTATATAATATTAGAAAAGTAAATGAGTAATTATGAGATGTTCTAACTCTCTAATCTCCAAGACTTTAAGAAC
The DNA here is from genome assembly GCF_024542745.1 of Macaca thibetana thibetana. Taxonomy (NCBI): domain Eukaryota; kingdom Metazoa; phylum Chordata; class Mammalia; order Primates; family Cercopithecidae; genus Macaca; species Macaca thibetana. The sequence goes on along the minus strand of NC_065589.1, from coordinate 112,515,486 downwards.
TATAATTTTCACTATAGATAAGAGGCAAATAGAAGAAGTTCCTTTAGAAAATAGCCCCGAAATTGAATTGGAAATTTTGATTTAGAGATATCATTATTATCTCATTCCTAATGCACAACAGCATTAGCAGTGAGGCTATGCTTCCCACAGCTTACACTAGGTGAATGACTGAGTGCAGGTGGCAGAGATACTGAAGCAGTCCCTTTAGGGCTTGTGGGAATCCTCTGTTGGACAGCTTTGGTTTGAGAACCCTCCTAAATATTTCTTAGACCTGAACTACAGTTTGAGACTCTTTCTATCTATTCTCCTTTCTTCCTGTTGACCTTCACAGCAGTAAAGCCTCACAGTCTAAAGGATACTCCTGCTTTTTCCATTCATTCTCTTACTCCCTCACAGACATTTTCTCCAATAACTCTCTTGCACATCTAGTTGCACCTGCTTCTCAGAGGACCCAGATTAACTCGGTGTAAAAATAATGACCGGCCTAGCATAAATTAATTGTCCAATAAAATGCAGGGTGCTCCATTAAATTTGAGTTTCAGACACACAACAAATAATTTTGCAGTATAAGTATGTCCCAAGTACGTGACTACGTGGTTTGGATTTTTATGTGCTAACACTGGCAACCCTAATACCAATGACTATCACTTGCAACCAGATTGTGGTGTTAACAAAGCAAAACAAAACAAAAACAGAATTTCTTAGAAAAGTGGCTGAATACAGATATAAGAAAAGAAGCATACCAGATAAATCTGAAACATTTTGTTATGAACTAACATGCGAAGTATCAAAGACTACTAGTTCAAGAGGAATCAAAAGTTAACCTTGAAAGGCTTTACCTGGCTGAAGAAGGAAAAAATAGCACTTCAATAAGGACAAAAATTACAGTGCATTGGGATCCATCAGATAAATTTAAATCCTAATTGATCTTCTGAGGATGATAGGGAACCAACTTACTATCACAAAACCTATCATAAAAACCTCAGTTCTGTGTTTTTTGGAGTTATACCACTGGGTAACCAAATTGTAGATGAAAGGAAGAATTACCTTACATATGAAATTATTTGAGCTAATGTGTAAAAATAATGGGTAGAATTAGAGTATTACCATTTTATAATCACCAAGAAAATAACCAGCCTGTTGTTAAGCATCAGTTTGCCTCCTGATGACTCAGTGCTACCTATAATGTTGCAAACAATATAAAAGCTGAGTTTGATCAAGGGTCCTGCTGCCACTTGCTGGAAATGCAGAGAAGAGAAGAACATGTAGATTGGTACCATGAGTACATCAATATACTCACCAAATCCACGCTGGGGCAAAATCCGCAAGCGGCCCGTATTTGTCAACAGATTCATTCTAAGGGAAAGGAGTTTGTGGGAAGAAGGGAGATGACATGTTGATGATATTGGAGCTAAAAGACATATCAATTTGAAAATTGATGACTACATTATAATGCCTCAGGATGTTCACTTAAACATTTATTGTTTATTGTAAACAATAAAAATGTTAAAAAAAATAATATAAAAGTCAAGATGGTGGTTATTTTTGGGGAGAGAGACAGGACAGAGAATGTGTAGAGACTTCTGGACAGCTAGCAAGGTTTCATTTTTTGACACATGTAGTGGTTAAGATGATATTTGCCTTATAATAGTTTTGTGTGGTTTGCTGTATCTGTGTTTCATTTTAAAATAAAAGTTTAAACAGTGCCTAAAAAAGTTTGTGGCTCTTAGTAAACACTCAATAAGAGGTAGCTATTAAAAATATATAAAATAAAAGACAGAGACTACACTGAGAGCAGTTCCTTCTCAACCGTTATTTTTTAAAGTGATGATAAACCTCTAGCTCTCCAGGGTCATGCTCTCTCTCCAGTGTATGTACAGCTATAAAATTGCTCCTGCCTCTCCAAAATGTGTTTATGGCATTGAAAGCAGAATGCAGACACTGGTTATTCTTTCAGACCTCCTCAGAGTTAGCAAACACCAAGACAAACTCAAGAAGTTGTAAAGAGAATGGGGATTTATGTCACCGAGATTCTCATCGCAAGGCCATTAACTCATTTCCATGCTGGTAAATACTGTATCAACTTAGCCTGCATTCTGCCTTATGGAGAAAATTGTAGATTGTGGTCTATTTGTTGAATTCCAAATTTACCTGAAAAAAGCAATGGGTCCTGGTATGAGCCCACTCTTTCTTATTGATTGCAGAACCAAACAGTCTATGTGATATAGAGAACAATTAATGCTCTTCTTAGCAGGATTTGTGGCTTCAGGTGACAATGCCTCTTGCCTTTGTGAACTCAGTGACAGGCTTGTTTAAAAGACTGTAGTACTCAGTCTGCAATTTTCTAGCTGCAAATGGGGTTCTAGCTTGCTGTTTGAGTTGAGCTTCAATTAGTATGGAAAGGATGCCTTCTCCTCATGTGTCTGAGATTCCTTTCTTATACAGCACCTACCTTGGCACCATCTCTCCTCAAATTGCCAAGTCTTGACACAGTGGGCTGTGTCTGAGGGTCCAAATGGAGTTTCCCTATCTGCCAAAAAGTGCTAAAGTCTCTAAATTTGTACATCCCTGAGGACACCCACTCCAAATACACATTCTTTTTACCTAAAAACATTTTCAAGTTTATTTAGATTCCTCAAAGAAGCCATGCATCCCTGCCCACTCCCATGAAAAGTGATTTCTTCAGTTTTTCATGCTCAGAGTATTCAATTTCTACACTATGGATTTGTCACATATCATTTTTATCCTTATATTTTTGGATCTCACACTACCATTCTGCCACGCTTTCCACTCTACCACTCTGTTAGTCAATTCCCATTTTTATTTCTATTTTTGAGAATAATAATAGCAAAAACAATAATAGTTCACATTTATTCAATGTTTAATGTGAATCAGGCACTGTCTAATTATTTTAATTCAATAATTCTAGAGCGTAGAGTCTTTCCTTATCTCCATTTAGAATCTTGTACACCAAGATCTAAAAGGTGTTACAGAAGCTTGCCCAAAGTTCCACAATGATTTAGAAGCATAGCAGAGGTTTGAACACAGGCAATGATATTGTTAATATCCTTAATAATGCCTTGTCTTGGATCAAAAGCCACAACAAATAGCTGTCTGTTTATTTTAATTAATAAGTTTTCATAGAGTTCCTGCAATAATGACTTTTTCCTTGGCCTGAAATTACTGTTAAATATACTCTCTCTCTCTCTCTCTCTCTCTCTCTCTCTCTATAATATATATATTTTTTTCTTCCATAATATATATATATATTCATTTCTTCCATAATATATATATATATATATATATAGAGAGAGAGAGAGAGAGTATATTATGGTATACTATGGTATAGTATATATTCAATACTATATATATACACACACTATATATGCATATATATAGTATATATCATATAGTAATATGTGCAAATATATGCAGTTTTTCTGTCCAGTAAAGACATTAGACTTTTAGCCGGGCACGGTGGCTCAAGCCTGTAATCCCAGCACTTTGGGAGGCTGAGACGGGCGGATCACAAGGTCAGGAGATCGAGACCATCCTGGCTAACACGGTGAAACCCCGTCTCTACTAAAAAATACAAAAAAAAAACTAGCCGGGCGAGGTGACGGGCGCCTGTGGTCCCAGCTACTCCGGAGGCTGAGGCAGGAGAATGGCGTAAACCCGGGAGGCGGAGCTTGCAGTGAGCTGAGATCCGGCCACTGCACTCCAGCCTGGGCGACAGAGCCAGACTCAGTCTCAAAAAAAAAAAAAAAAAAAAAAAAAAAAAAAAAGACATTAGACTTTTATAGTTAGGTAAATCTGTCATAATGCTAGAAGTATTTTGTATGAACTTTGTTCAATTTATCTAGCACAAAGTATATCTTAGTCCCTATGCACTGTTATAACAAAAATGTCACAAACTGAGTGGCTTATAAACAACAGAAAATGATTTCTCACAGTTCTACAGACTGTGAAGTCTAAGATCAAGCCTCTGGCACATTTGGAGTCTGGCGAGGGTCCACTTTCTAGTGTATAGGTGGCACCTGCTGTGTCCTCATATGTGGGCAGGAGCAAGCTACCTGTCTAAAGCGTTTTTACAAGAACAGGAATTCCACTCATGAGGGCTCCACCTATGACCTAATCACCCCTCAAAGGCCCTATCTCCTCATATCATCACCTTGGTGATTTCAAAATATGAATTTTGTGAGGACACAAACATTCAGACTATACCAGAATGATACATAGTAGATATTTGACAGACAGGTTTTTGTTTTTTTTCCCCGTTGTCAAATTTATCTCTAGGGTAGAAGTGTGCGAGGAAAAGACTTTATAGCATCCTTAATTAGGGAACATAGAAAACTATGTATTCATCTACATTTAAGATATACTCTCAATGTTTTTATTATAATTTATTTTATACAAATAACAAGGCTTTTGTAAATATACTTCAAAGAGAAATACATGATACAAGATAGAAACAAAATATCAAAACTGCTCTTTGGACTTGGAGTAATCCTAGAATGGTAGTATAATGGCTCTTAATCTTGAGTGTGTTTCAGACTCTCCCACTCCAGATCCACTCTCAGCAGGAAGATTCTGATGTGATATTGTACAATTCAGAATTGTGAATTTTTTTCACCTTCCTACTTGAAGTAGGAGATTCAGGATCACACTTTAAGGAAAAAGTATGTAGTGGTTAAAATATGAGAGTTGGAGTCAGAAAGACCCGAGGGTCATAGATTCAACATTTACTAGCAGTGTACTTAACTCTTCTAAACTTCAGGGTGTTTTTTTTTTTTTCCTGAAAATGCATAATATGTTGTATGTGACTCATAGGGTTATGATAAAATATATGGAAAGTACTCTGCATATTGCCTAGTACATAGAAAGTTTTAATTAGGTGTGTACAAGTAATGGCAGCAGTAGTAGTATACCATGCTGTAAAACTGGGTATTCTCAATAGTATATGTCATTAGGGAATTGAGAATTAAAACAACAATGAGATACAACTACATATCTAGTAGAATGCTAAAACTGAAAACACTGATAACACTAAATTCTGACAAGAATGTGGAGCAACTGAGACTCTCATTCGTTGCTGGTGGGAACGCAAAATGGTACAGCCGCTGCACCATTTGGTTTGGCAGTTCTTACAAAACTAAATACACTCTTATCATGTGATCCAGCAATTGGACTTCTTAGTGTTTATCCAAATAAATTAACAATTTATGTCCACATGAAAACCTGCACAGAGACGTTTACAGCACTGTATTTATAATTGCCAAAACTTGGAAGCAACCAAGATGCCCTTCCGTAGATGAATGGATGAATAAACTGTGGTATATCCATACAACGAAATATTATTCAATACTAAAAGAAAATGAGCTATGCAGCTATTAAAATGCACTGATAAATCTTAAGTGCATATTACTAATTAAAAGAAGTCAGTCTGAAAAGGCTACATACTTCATACTTCCAAATATGTGACATTCTGGAAAAGCAAAACTATGGCGACAGTTAAAGGATAAGTGGTTGTCATGAATTTGAAAGGAGGGAGGAAGTGATGAATAGGCAGAGAATGGGAAATGTTTAGGAACAGGAAACTATTCTGCCCAATATGGTAATTGTGGATATGTCATTATACATTAATCAAAAGCCTCATTTTATCTCTTTCTTCCATTCATCTTCTTGCCTTTCTTTTATTTCTCCTTTGTTTTTCTGATATACATACTAGAAAAGAATGAAAGACAAGAAAGTGTATGTATATAATAATTACAAACCTTTTGCTCGCAAGGCAAAGGGTTAACAGTGCAAATTTTTCTTCCTGTTTCGTCAGGAATGCCTCTAAAATGTGTGAATAAGCTTCAATCAGACTGCCCTTCCCAAAAAAATAACTATAAATGCTGGAAAAACTACAAAACAACTACCTGAAGGCACTGGAGAGTGACAGAAGCAGGCAAATTCTGGAGAAGAGTCAACACTTGAAAGAAGGGAGCCACACTGGGTGAGTTCTTTCTTTTTAAAGCATCCAGCTAGAGGAAAGGTTTTAGCCTGCACCTTGCAGAGCAGTTAAAACATCATTTAAAGCCCAGCCTAATTTTCTGATTGACCCATGAACTACAAACATGGGTTAGATTCCAAGCAGATGTTTCTTATATTTAAATATATCAAAGTTACAATTTCCTAAATAATCATGTACTCTTAACGATTCTACATAACAAGAGTTAAGTGACTTCTTGTTCTGAATCCTAACAGGTGCATGGGGAGGGAACAGTGTCTCTACATGAGAATGGCCAAAGAACAAGACACATTTCCCAGTAGAGGGCAATCCTAGAGAGAGGGAAGTATGGGTCAGAATAAGGTATACTGGTCCCAGGGTAATCACATTTATTTCTGTTGCATTGGTGTTTCTAAAAAATATGCTTCAGTTCCAAGTTTCAGGAATTGGTTGGTGGAGCATGGGGATCAAGCAGCGATTCAGGAGCTTCCCTGCAAGTAACTGAGTGAGCCAATCAAATAATTTATGTTTAAATCTTTCACTGTGTTAAATGTTGAAAAATAAAACAGTGAATTCTATCCTACTGTGTAAACAGCCCTTATGATTATCCGATATAGAGCAACATAATAGGTCTCAGCCTGAAAGAACTCTGCATTTTCTCAGCCACTTTGCTTAACACAGTGTGAAGTGGATCCAGGACAGGGACACACACACACACACACACACACACACACACTCACAGTAAAAAAAACAAATACCATTCTTCTGAGACGACATAAAGATCTGGGAGAAGGAATCTCGCGATTGGTAGAGGCTGCATCTGAGATGGCTCTGTCCTCTACTGGTAGCGGGATACGAACAGAATGAAATTCCTAGGGGATCCTTGGGTATCCGGGGAGATTTCTCCAATGTGGTACTTAGCTCTTTCCATGATGCCATGTACCTTTATGCTATCAGATAATACAAATGACCTAAGATCTAGGAGACTAAACTTTGTTGAGGCATGGCCATCCTCAGCAAGATCAACCCCACTGGACTCTACAGTGCATTTGGCATATTGAGATCCCAGTGCGTTGTATACTTTTGTGCTTTCTATGGCATTAACTGCATATTTTAGAATATAGCCTTGTGGAAATTATGCTACATCATGGATAGTAAATCATCCACTAATCAGACCCATTTATTCCCTGCCATTTATTTTGCCTCATATTTTATCTACTCAGGCATTCTACAATATCTTAAAGATATCCTTAGCTTGCATGTTGCCATTGTTGTTTTAATAATCATAATGAACCATTACTTCCAGTAGCCTAAATATTTTCTCTGGTTTTATAACGAATAATTTAACTTCCATCCTCTGAAAGGGACTCTCGTTTTTCTGTCCAGTCATGGGCTACCAACGGACTTTACCAGTAGGTATAAATGGTGTACCCTTCTTGCCTATTGCTTCTGACCTTTATCGAGGGCCACTTCAGCCAGCTTCACAGCACCATGCTCATCGACTGCAATCATGATATGACCTACTACTGTCCCTCCCAGAATCGGGTACTATCCCAAGACATGTGAATCTAGCTGGGAGAAGAATTAGGCTTAGTATCTACAGAATGAAAAGGTCAATGAAAGGGAGCCCAATGCTGGATTTTTTCTAGGAACAAGAGTTTACCGAAGAAATTTCAGTCAAGAGCCTTGCCCCTTAATAAAAGTTCAAGTTCAACTCCAATCCAAGATCTAGCCCCCCAAACTCAGACTAGACAAATCTAGGACACCCCCACCACTAGCAGCAGCAGTAGCAAGGGTAATAGGCCTCTCTTAGAGGGAGGAAAAACTACTCAGAGTGAGGCAGCTTTGAAAGATGAGCTAAAGTAGACCAGGGATCTTCAAGGGCTACTGGAGCTGGGGACTTAGGGCACTGGAGCTGTCTCATCCTCCTGGTGCAGCAGTTAAGTATTCCCAGGGAACAACCCAACTTCCCTGGGTCCTGATAGAGAAAGATATACAGCATCTTCAGAAGGCTCTAAAGCCTAAGAAGCCACACAGATGCTGCCCAGTTAGAGCTTCCCTCTCTTTCTTTGGGAGCTTGTGGGCCCTGCCACACTCACCCCTGATTTTCAGTTCGTATTTTTCAAAGCTGCAGTAAATCTCTTTGAAACAGTTGAACTTCTGTGCTTCAGTTTCTAAACTTGGTCTGCCTCTATTTAGACCAGCAATATTGGCTTCCATCTGATCTCCATCCCTGGGGCTGATCTCCTGGGTCCATGCTATCTGTACGCACACATTGCTTTCTTCCCAGCCTTTGACTTTGTCTGAGTTTAGAACCTTGGGCTCTGGCTAACAGAGGCTTTTCCTGTATTCCAGAAGCCAGCCTTCTACTATTCTTGCTTGAGTCCCTTTGTGGCTCTGCTTGATTAACTGATCACTGCAAAAAGCAGTGAATGATTTTTTGCAAAGCCCCAGATTATAGGCAGTTGATGAATATTAAACAGGCAAGAGGAGTGCAGCCTTTAAAGTAGAAACAATGTGCTATTATCTGGCTGTCTATATATTTATATATATATATATATAAAAAATAGGAAATCCTCAAGAACAAGAACTATATCTTATTTAACTATGGAGCATGTAACTCCTAGCCTAGCCTCATGTGGTGGCTCATGCCTGTAATCCCAGCACTTTGAGAGGCTGAGGCGGGCAGATCACTTGAGGACAGGAGTTTGAGATCAGCCTGGCCAACCTGGCAAAAGCCTGTCTCTACTGAAAATACAAAAATTAGCCAGGCATAGTGGCATGTACCTGTAGTCCCACCTACTCAGGAGGCTGAGGCACAAGAATAGCTTGAACCAGGGAAGTGGATGTTGCAGTAAGCTGACACTGAGTCACTGCACTCCAGCCTGGGTGACAGAGTGAGACTCTGTCTCAAACAAGCAAACACAAATAAACAAAAACCTCCTTTCTTATTGTAAGCACCAAATGAATATTAGGTGAGTGAATGAATAGAATGCACCTGTATACAAGACAGCATGGACTAAATCCTCATAAAGCTTACACTCCTAAAATTATTTCTTTTCTAAATTTAATATATTCTTGTCTAGACATAATGAAGTCAAACAAGTTATTAACAAGTATTTATGTACCCCAATCTCATACCAAAATATTTGGAGGCAGCTTTTCAACTTCTTCAGATGGAAATGATGGCAGGTAAGGCAAATTCCATGCTCTATCCCTGCCTAACTATGTTAAGTAGATGAATCTTTAACCTTACTTTTTTCACCCCTAAAATGAAAATAAGAGTTTCCATCTCAAAAATGTGTCGGGAAGATCAATTAAGATAATATGTGTGAAGCAGCATGCACAGCGTCTGGAACATAGCAGGTAATCAGTGAATATTCCTTTCCTCCCTTCCTAAATTGCCAATTTCTGGGTGTTAGTTTGAGAATGCTCCTGATATAACCTAAAGAGATGTTCTCTCTGCATTTATATGAACTGCATGTTGAGTAGAAGAAATGAGAATTAACTAAGGAACTTTTCCAAGCCACACAGTTGGCCATAATATCCCCACCCCTATAACGTATAGAAGATAAAATATTTCTAAGTAATTTTTCCAAACCTTAACCACTTCACCAAACATCCCTACCTTCTTGCTCTAACTCAATTGTTCTCATTTTTGGTGGAGTTTTTAATACACTGGAGGAAATTCACAAACTCTGGTGATTCTTAAGCCTATCTGATAATCTTACCATATTCCTCTAGTTCATTCATTCTTTAGTTTTTTTTTTTTTTTCAAGAGAAACACGTCACATCTTTTGATCTGTCCTTCAATAGCTAAGAAGTATCTCAAAATAATTATGCCCCCCAAATGGACTTCAGATTTACTTGCTTCCCATTATCAACTCCATTTCAGTAAATGGTAGCTCCATCCTTTTAATTATGTGGGTCAGAAAACTTGGCATCATGGATTACATCTTTTCACTTGTTTCTCCTATCACACACTACACCCAGTCTGTCAGCAAATCCCATTGACTCTCACATCAGAATAGGTGCTGATTTCTCACTACCGTTGCTATAAATGTGGTCCAAACTCTTAACACCCTTTGTTTGAATTGTTGCAAAAGCTTGTTGTTGTCTTCCTTCTTTTCAGTTTCCTCAGAGTAGCCAAAATAAGCTATGTAAAAGAGAAGCCAGATCACATGACTCTACTAAAAAATGTCCAGTGGCCTCTTGCCTCAGTGAAAGGAAAAGCCAAGTTTCTCAGAGCGGTCAAAAGGTTCTAACTGATCTTGCCTCTTTGCTATCACCAGCTCTGAGCCATCATTTTCCATCATCCTCCTTCTGCCCATAGCCCTGCAGCCTCACTTGCTGCCTGTCTTGCTGGTCCTGAAACAGAAACTATCTGCACTGTTCCTGCTGTTTCCTTTGCCAAGAGTGCACTTCCCTAGAACATCCACATAGCTCATTGTTTACTTCCTCTATATCTCTGTCAAATGTCACTGTGCCTGGAAGATCTTTCCTGATCACCTTTTCTAAAATAGCATCCCTGTATTCGCTATTCTCCTTACCCTGGTTTGTTATTTTTGTAAAATTTATCACCATATGGAACATGTTGATTTGTTTATATGTTTATCTTCTCTCTTCTCTTCTTGTAATATATACTCCACACCTCAAACCCTTTGTCTATTTTGTTCACATTCATGCCCTAAATACCCAGAATGGTGTTTGCCCCTTATGGGGCATAGAATGAACATGTGTGTGTCATGATACATGAATGCTACACCCTCTCCCATAGGAGTCAGCTTCTAAAGCTTAGACTTTCTGCCTTATAACTTTGGGGCAAAGAAGCACACATTAGAGTCAGTTCATTGACCAAGTGCCCTGTACTGATGGGAGGAAGCTGATTCATGTATCATGAACACAGAATCATTAAGTTATTTTATAACAAAGTAGCATCTTAATTTTTTTTTTTTTTTTTTTTTTTTTTTTTTTTTTTTTTTTTTTTAACTTCTTAGATCTACCTTCCAATTGCAGGCTATTCAATTGCAGCATCCCTAGGTGTTTCACAAAACCTGCTTTTCACCTATGGCCCACTTGGAAATTCAGTTCCCTCCCTTTCCTGGTAAAGCTTAATTTACTTAACCATTGCTACTCAGCCCAGAATATCCATTTTATAACTAATCTTCTGGATGATTATGGTTAAATTTACAACCAGGTGCTTACTATATATTTCTCTGTCTCAGTAGTATTTGCCTGGCCTTTTACAATGTAAAGTTTTTAATATGTGTGTGCGGTGGGGGTTGGAGGGATTATGTCTTCCTAGAGTCCATTGATGATTTACATGAAATACCTTAAAAATTAAAACCAAAATCTATAAACTTTCCTATGATTTTTATGTCTGACACCATCTTACAAGACCAATTCTACAATGGCAACATATTTTTCATTTAGGAGAGTGAAACTTTTAAACATCATGTCACCTGAGTTCCTTTTCAAAGATAATATGATATACCATAAATAAAATAAGATTATTATTTTGCACATGTCCAAGTTCCCCATTATAATTACTGGAAAAGTTACTAGTTCAATTACTATACAAATGTCTTTGCAAACACTTTCTTGGAAAATAGAAATTTCTAGAAAGACTATAAATTTCAAACATATTTGGAGGAGGAATGAAGACTTATTTAGTTAATAAATCTGTGTGCATCACATGTAGCAGTTTGTTTTCCTTTACCATCAATACGCAATTCATTTTTTTTTATTGCCTGGAAGTTATTGATAATTTTAAAGACATTTTGCCCAGATCTAAGCAATCAGAATTTACTACAGACTGTGAATCAAGGAAATACACATAAATTAAACATAATGCAACTAAGTCATGGAGCTTAAATCTTAATAAACAGATATTGATCAAGTATTCTGATAGCATCTACAAGTGCAATTCTAGATGTAAATATTAATAATATATAATGTTTCAAAATGCCTTTCAAAATTATCAGTTATAAAATTGAATTACCTTGGTACATTTCCTGAGGTATTGCCTGTGCACTAATTAATAAAAAAAAAAAAAATTGTGTTTTATTTTCCCAAATGAAATACATAGTAATCATTCTCACTCATAAGAGTTATTTTCTTTATGAGTAATTATATCCATGTTAGTCTTGTCTTTTAAAACAATGTTGAATAAAACATTGAGTTAATATAAATAAATGCAAAATGTAAATGTGTTATAAAAGAAAGAGGAACTATTCTTATCAAATGCCTGTGCAACTATTTCACCACAAATGCAAATCAGCCCTAATTTTATTTTCAAAATGCCACTCTTTAAACCAATATAATGCACAATCAATTTTAAACACCAAGAAGGATGCTTTATAATGCTGCTCTAGGGAAGACACACAATTTCTCATTTCTTCATCAGCACAGTTAAGTTGTATCACCAAATAATCTATGAACCCCTGATTAACCAGATGCCATTTTCCACCATCTGTCCCAGATTAAAATGCAGTGATGTGTTCAATAGGGCACTAAAAAAAAAAAAAAATGATAAGCTTTTTTCTTTTCCTCCAGATAGCCACCCAGACCCCCATGTAGAGAGGAAATGAAGCAGTGCAAGTATCTGTGCATATAACTTTTGGAAATGCAAATTAGAATTTAAAAACTCTTTGTTTCAGCTTTGTAATATTCATCTTAATACAGTGTTACACATCCCAGTGCCTCTTTCATTCCTCATGTGATATCATCTGCTTTTCCTCCTTAAGCTCTGAACATCTCTATTTTTACGCTGATGACCTTCATTCCTCTGTGTAAAGTTGTCTGAGCCAAATGTGACCTGGTGGGAGTACTGGCAGCCTAAGTCTCAAAGCTGAATAGAACTTTGAATTGGGTCATGTTCTAATAGTCTGACAGCACAGGTGTACCTAGAAGGTAGTTGGCTGTATAACTTCTAAATCACAACATTCTCTATGCCCTGCCTTCTGTCCCTTGATAGGCCTTCTTAGTTGGAGTTCACTCAAACTCTTAACAGTTTATCCCATTGGGGAACGATTTCTGCCTTCTGTAGCCCCCTGGGTTATGAATGGACAGCTCTCTCCAAACCATAATTTATCTCTTTTTAATTAGAGCTAGCCTCCTTTCCTGTCTGCTCCACCTGCTATTAGACATTCCTAGGTATCCAGCCTAAGCGCCTTTCGTAACTGGCTGGCCAAACACTCTGGACAAAGTGATGTGTACCACTCATTTCTCTCCCTATGTTGCTATCCTCTGCGGGGTGGATAGTTGTTCATCCTCAGTCTGCCACATCCTGCACTTTTCCCACCAGTCTGTTTGTCAAGGGGCCAGCCCGCCTCAAGGTTATACCCATTGCTCTTCTGATAACACTGGTTCACTGCCAGATGGCTCAGTCAGATAGATGTGCTAGAGCAAATCAAATCACTGGCCAGGGCTGGGATTCTTTTGTTGCACTCCCTAAAGCTCTATTTATTTATTATATTAGTTGTAATTCTATCACTCCCTATCAGAAAATGAAAACCCCAAATAGATGTCCTTCCCATACAAAGGTGATGCTGGATATGCCCTTTGAGTTTATTTTCCATTAGCACAGATGACCTCCTCTTCCCACCAACTCCTCTCTCTCTCCCACACACACCCTCACACGTGGTTTGCATGTTAACTACTCTGGAACTGTCTTGTTAAGAGTGAAGTCATCTGGACTATTCAAGGGAATAGCCACTAACTCTACCTAGTACAAAAGAGACTGAGCTAACTGAACTTCAGATCTAAATGGAAGAAGAACTAATGTAGTCTACATCATTGGTAAAAGGAATGTCCTCTTTAAGTGAAAATTCTTTAAAATATATTTTGAAAAATATATATATATATATTTTGGATGGGTGATTTTCTAAAATTATATTGCTCTGTGCCTCCTTACACTAGGGATTTTAAAAATTATGACTTGAGTCAACCTCTGAGACATCAATTTTTGTGCTATTCCTCCAAAGATTATTTGTATATGTGTAATTATTGGCTCCTCAAATAGATATCTTCAGATTTCTTGGCTCTGTAAATCATTATGTCTGCCTTATGTTTGTTTGTTTTTTTTATTCCATCCCTTTGCAGTTTTTGCCTTTGCTGATTGTTAGAAGCATTTCCCCTTTTAATCTGTTTTGACCTGGGCAATGAGATAACCATGTTTGGGAGAATAAGTCATTACAAAGAAATAAACACTGGTTCTAACTGCCTGAGAGTGTCTCTTGAGAATATATATACATGAGCTTTCAAGGAGAATAATTTTTGAAGTATTATGACCTTACTTTGTAGCCACATCTGCCCAGTTGATGTGACCTGTAAATACTATGAGAATAACATCAAGACTAGAAAAACTTTGCCATTTGCTACTAGTATTTTAATAGCACACCCACATCATCACAGAAACACTGAGACAGGACACACACAGGTGCGCTCTTCCATTCATAGACCTAAACACATTTTCTGTAATGGAGAGTCCAAGACACTTAGGGGTGCTTAGAAAGATTGGGTATGCAGAAGAACCTCCTCAGGGCTACTGTTGCACAATAATTGATATTTACATGTTTTTATTTTTTTTTCAACATAAACCAGGTAGCTGCTGTTTTGTGCCCTCAATGTCCATCCATGGCATACTCCTCAGAAAAACAGGGCATCTCTTTTTTCTTCCCTGTTCCTTCCACTTCTTAAATATAAACAATTAAAACAAATTATCTACCTCTCACTTCTTTAAAAAAGAAAAAACTCTCCTGGCAGAAGATTCTAAATGACAGTAGGAGGTCAAATTAGTAAGCCTGACTGCTCAAGTTGAAGGCAGATGTGAAAGGATCTTTGCTACTGCTTATGACCTTCCTGCACATTTACTCTTGGCATAAGAATCACAAACCATGAGGAAACTTGCTTTTGATCCTTAAGATGGAAGCCAAGAAACCTTCTTCAAAATGGTCTGGAGTTATGTGTAAAACATGTAAGACTGAACAGCCAGCCCCAACGACTCACAAGAAATTATCTCCTGGGCCAAGTTAGTGATTTGACATCACCATTTATATTCACTGCAAGAGCCAAAAAGGCCCAATTTTCCATGTTCAGGTCAACCTCCCCAGGAGGTAAGAGAACAGAATTTCATTGTACTGGAGACCAGAAACGATTTCACTGAGCTTTAAAATGTTCCATTTTAAATTATGAAAAGTGTTTTAACAGATGGGCCATTCTACCTACTGTCTCATGGGGCAGCACTCATAATGCTGAGACCTTCTCTGTTTTTTGCTGGACATTGAAAATGGAATGTAAAACTGGGTTTCTGAATAAAACAGATGGGTTGGGTGTTATTATAAGGAAAGTAATAATTAATATATTCTCTATATTGGGCCAGTATGCAAGAAGGTAGATAGGGAATTCATGAAAGATGCACATATTAGGAAGGAAGAAAGGTTAAAAAGCAATGTAGAAGGAAGTAGAAAAGCTATTATGTTCTATTTGCTCATATATGTGTGTATAGATGTTTATATATAAATAATATATAATACAAATTATACATAATATATATAATTTATTATATAATATATATTATATAAATATATAATATACATATTTATATATAAATATGTTATACATACAATTAAATATATTATACATTATATATAATTATATATTATTTATATATTTATAAATTTTTATATGTGTATGTATATATTTGCTTATATATATATACACACACACACACATATATCAAGCACCCTTCTTCAGAGGATCCATAAAGAAGTACAACCCTAAAGTATGCTCCTACAACATACCGTTTTTACTTACATGACGGTGTTCAACTCTCTATCTCCAACATCTAGCATGCTGCCTGCTGGATCAGTTTAGTTTCTACCTGCCTGTTTGAGCTAATAGGTGGAAGCCTTCTTCAGTATTCTCCAGCCATGACTACTCTTCCTAACCTGGGTTTGAAATTAAAAGTGTAGTTTCACAAATTAGTGCCATATGCCATTGCTTGTGTTCTGTTAGAGCAGCAGTATGGAACATTCCCTCCCTCTGTCCAGGCTACACAATGGCCTCTTGCTGATTCTCTCCCAGAAATCTTCTTTAATCTGATGTAAAGCCTTGTCCTAAAATGCACTTATCTTGCTTTTTTATGAGTTTAAAATTTTCCATTACTAAAATAGCAAAATGTAATATAATACAACATGACCACTGTTTGCATTGTGGTGGTTCCTTCCAGTCATTTTTTTTTTCTAAAAATGCACTTACCCTTAACCCTGTTGATATTGTAAATATTTTATTATCCATTATGCTATTACTGTGATCTTTTTAGATGAAGGCCCTATTTGCAGCACTGTGCCTTCTTTATACTTTGAGCTATTGGAGGTAGCATGAGAGAAGCAGAATGGACAAAGATTTTGGAATCAGACATACAGATTTAAATTCTGGCTTTAACATGTACTAGACATGTAAGCCAGGAAACATATCTGACTTCCTCCTCACTCAGTTTTCCCATCTAAATGTGATTATCATAACATATATTTCATATGATTGTTTTGAATATCAACATTAGGCAGTCTATGTGCATCATCTAGTCAGCCACTTCATACATAATAACTATCACCTCCATTCCTCAACTCCAAAGAATAGGGTCCAAATGGTTACTCTTATTTGAGGTAATGCTACTGACATGTAACATATAGATGAAACTGCCTACCAGGAAATATTTAATGTGTACTTAAACTTAAGAGTAAATCAATTGTTTCTTCAGAAAGATTTCTGTGAATTTGTACTTAAATATATATATCAAAGAATTATTGTTCTTTATCATGTCTCATAAAGGATCTTTTTCCTAATGTTATTTTCAATCTTCCAGCTATTTATTTAACTGTATTTAAGATCAATATTCTCAAAAACAAACCAAATAATAATAACATCCTCATTTTTATTACATGTGTTTTTGGAGAAGGATAATTTTATTTTCCTTTAAAAGTTCATCATAACCAGTTGTCTATTAACATGGGAACAAAGCAATTCCTCTAGTGTGATGAGTGTTCCTTAATAGCACACCAAGGCTCATCCATCAATTTAGCAAACATTTATTGATTGTCACATATGGTAAAACACAGTGCTAGGCATCGTGGGGTGAATACAAAATAGCTGGAAGATAACTTTGCAGACAGACCTGATTAAAACACAAATAGATAAGCAGTTTAGCTCATTTGTGTCCAAAATGGTCTCTACCTATCTTGAAGATTGAAGATGGTTATAATGAAAACAGCTTGGGCTTTGCAGTAAAGTAGGCAAAGCTTTATTTTCTCCCTTTAGCAATTAAGAGCCACGTTTCCGTGAGCAGCTTACTCATCCTCTCAGAGCAGCATCCCTCATCCGCAAAATGAGCTTTACATAATAGATACCTTATGATGCCTGATAAAGCTTTTGGCATTAAGTACTCAATTGTTGTTATTTTCATTTATTTTTCCTCATTTTTCTCTATTGATAACATGTCCTTATCAATAGAGTTGTTATAAACATTAAATGAGAAAACTTATCTAAATGCCTATGAATAACAGGTCTGGTAAGTACCCAATGTTAGTTCAATTCCTTGGTCTTAAATTTCCTAAACAGAAATGTTCCTGGCCGATTTGTTGTTGTTTGTTTGTTTTTTGTTTTTTGTTTTAGACGGTGTTTCACTCTTGCCACCCAGGCTGTAATGCAATGGCAAATCTGAGATTTTGCCACTGCACTCCAGCCTAGGCGACAGAGTGGGACTCTGTCTCAAGAAAAAAAATAAAAAAAAAGAAAAAAAATATATATATATGGGGGGGGGGGAGAGAGAGAGAGAGAGAGAGAGATTTTGCTCTGTTAAGATTTTAGGGTTCTTCACAAACTCCTGGTATAATTCTCTTTTCCAAACCCCAGCCCATGAATCCAAACTATATGATAGCTTCCAAAGCTCTCCTTCAGAAAGAAGTAGTTTTAGAAAAAGGAAATTTCTAACACTACTTGGAGGCATGGAGAATACTGGAATGACAGAAATCATACCTGCACAGAGTTTTTAGGTATAAATCAAAGATGTAAAGGAAGAGGGAGTTTTTCATATATGAATGAACCATCTCCAAATAGGATGGGCAAATGGGGTTTATTTCTAAAGTCTGTAAACCATAAATAAAATTTTCAGCTCCCACAACTGGCTGAACCGACCACCTTCTGGCCAATGGGACTCCAGAAAGACCTGAAAACCTGAATTTCCAGCCATAACTGGAAGGGAGGTTGGACACACCTCATTATATCACCTCCCTTTTGGAGCTTAGACACAGGTGACCAGCATTAAAGTTAAAACAGAGATCATAAGACTGACAAAAGAGAATCCTCGTGGCAATAAAATGCTAAATTCCAACCTGACTCTGGTATAGCATCACATGACAGAAATGACAGAAAGCACATCCTGAAGGAAATAAAATATTTTACCACAAAATATATTTCTTTGACATATTTTGAAATGATCCTGCAAAGCTGTCTTTTGTGGGGGAAATTTGCATAGGTAGAGAATCTCCATTCATGCAGCCAGGCCTTCCCTTTCCAGACCCTTCTCAAATCTGGAAAAGATTAAGTAAGAGTCTGACAACTTTCAAGGTCCCAAAAGACACATTTACCATCTATTCTCTCTGAGAACTGCAATTTCTGAGGCCTCATCTACGTAACAGAAACCTTGGTCATCACAACACCCCCAATCTTAACTTGAGCATTTCTGTCTACTAATTTCAAGTCTTTAGACAAAGACTTCCAGTCTAAAGACAAAGCTTAACTTTTAAAACAAATTCCAAATCAGAAATTCTTTTTTTTTTTTTTTTTGAGATGGTTTCTCACTCTGTCACTCAGGCTGGAGTGCAGTGGCACGATCTTGGCTCACTGAAACCTCTGCCTCCTGGGTTTAAGCAACTCTCCTGCCTCAGCCTCCTGAGTAGCTGGGATTGTGCCACCATACCTGGCTAATTCTTGTATATTTTTTTTTTAGTAGAGACAGGGTTTCACCATGTTGGCCAGGCTGGTCTCAAACTTCTGACTTCAAGTGATCTGCCCACCTTGGCTTCTCAAAGTGTTGGGATTACAGATGTAAGCCACTATGCCCAGCCAAGAAAATCTCTGAATCCACCTGAGGATACCTGTAGGCCTCAGGATCTCTTGAGACTGTTCCCCAGGCCATGATCACTCATATTAGCTCAGAATAAACCTCTTTAAATATTTCACAGCATTTTTTTTTTATAATAAATCACTAGCTAAGGTAGGAAGTCTTCAGATGGATTTACAAGCATGTTTTTTATTTAGAATCAATTTGAACTTTTATTTTTATTGACTGCTTTCTTTTCTTTTCTTCTGCTGTATTTTTGCTATTTATTTGCTACTCTTCTTCTTCTTGTTATTTTTTGAGACAGAGTTTTGCTTTATGGCCCAGGCAGGTGCACAGTGGCACAAAAAGGGCTCACTGCAGACTTGACTTCCTGGACTCAAGCAATCCTCCTACCTTAGCCTCCTAAATAGCTGGGACCACAGACAGATATCAATATGCCTGGCTAATGTTTTAATTTTGTAGAGACAGGATCTCACCATTTTGCCCAGGCTGGTCTTGAACTCCCGGAATCAAGTAATGCTCCTGCCTTGGCCTCCCAAAGTTCTGGGATTACAGGCATGAGCCACTGTGCCCAGACTATTTGCTATTATTTTAATTTTGCTTTATGTTCATCTATTTTCATAGATGTTGGAAGGGAGCATTGTCTGAGAAACCACATCTTATCTGAATTACTCACCTTTGTGTCCTTTCATATTGGTATAACCTCAGGAGCCTTTCCTTTTGCTTTTGGTGGACCTGCATGAACAAACCCATTGAGATGGCTACGGTATGAGAAGGGAAGCTTTTTCACTGTGTAAAAAGTAAGAAATGTTGATTAGGAAGAACTCTGCGGGTAAGAAGAACGAAAACCTACTAGGAGACCATTATTGCAGTGAAGGTAAGAAATAATGAAGAAAATCTGAACTAAGTTGGTAACTATGTGATAGGAAGACAAGATAGACTTGAGAGTTGTTAAGCCAGTGGAATCGACAGAACCCAGGGGATAATTGGATGTGCACAGAAAAGGAAGTAGGAGTTGAGAAAGATTTTTCAATTCTACCAGCCCAGCTAAGGAATATGGAATGGAAGAGGTTGTGAGAAAATAAGTTTAGTGTGGGTTATATTGACAAGGAGAGATATCTCACATGCAGAGAGGCATGTGGGAGAAAAGTCTTGGTCACTGATGAAAGGAATCAGTAGCTCTGAATCTGGTTGTTGAAGTCTTGAAAGTCAGAAACATCATTTACAGAACATGTATAGAGTGATTTAAAAAAGCAAGCTGAAGGTGGATGGATGGATGGACGGATGGATGGATGGACGGATGGATGGATGGATGGATGAATGGATGGATGGATGGACGGATGGATATATGCATGCATGGATGGAAGAACAATACCTATTGGATGGGAACACAGAGATGGGGAAATAAGAAAGGACCATCTGAGTCTTTGTGGAACTGGAAGAGGATTATCTCTCAGAAGCTAAGGAAAAAGGGAGCTTTAAGGAAAAATGCATCAACAACAGTGTCAAAGGTGACAGAGAGACCAAACAATTGAAATTCAAAAAAATGCTCAATATGTTCAACAATTTTAGGTAATTGTGACCTAAAAAGTTTCAGGAAAATTATGAAACAAAAATGCAAACAATGGGCTGAAAAATGCCTGCTAAGTGCAATAGCCTACAACTTCCATCTGAGTTAGTTAACTATAAGGGAGGCAGCCTCAATGAAACTTTTCTTTTTGGAGGGATAGTAGAGATATATGGATAGGAGGGTTTGATTATGTGGAAAATTAATTGTGAAAATGGTTTAGTGAGTCCTAAGCAGGTGCACTTGCTGAAAGGAAAAAGAAAGAGAAATATTGAAGACAATGCCCAGGAGAACAGAAGAAGTTGAGAGAAAGAGAGATATCTATATGTCATGTGCCTCAGCCCACAATGAAAAATCCAGGCAAGACTTAGAGCAGAGCTTCTCCAACTTTAATAAGCATAAGAATTGCCAAGGACTTTTGTTTAAATGCGTATTCTGAATCACTATGTCTGGAGCTGGAGCTGCAATTTTGCATTCTATCACACTCTCAGGGGATGCCTATGCTGCTGGTTTCCTGACAACACTATGAGAAGTAAGGACACAGAGAACAGTAGGATGACTCAGAAAAATGGGCTATCAGGTGTAATCAGTGTAAGTGCAAAGTAAGAATATACTTTGACAAATGGCAGAAATTGTGATGGTTTGGCATGGCAAGAATATCAAGGAGGAACAATAATGCATTCTACAATTAAATGGTATATTCATTAAGCATATGTTAAATTCTTATTTAACCTGCATATGCCTCTCCTTTACAGAGCATAGAACAAGGCTCTCTGGAAATTTAAGGGAATCATAATATGCCTGAAAAAATATAAACAAAAATTATCTTAATTAATATATAGACAAATAAGTGCTTCAGAAATAAGCAAAGGCCAAAATCTGTTAGAGATGGTAGGTAGACAGCTCTCATATTTCCTTGGATTGCATCCTCATGAAGGATCTACAACTTGTCTTTCATTTTGAAATTGAATAAATATTGAAGTGCATTATCATCCACCCTTCCTACATTCATCTATAAAAGGAGACAAGACCGATGTAAAGTTCCTATCAATATGTGAACAGCAGAGGGAAAAATGAGGCTGCACCCTGAATTGAAGTGATCCTATCTCTTTAAGCCTCTTTCACAGTAGAGAGCTACAGGAAGCATGAGTTTGAAATCATTTGGTCCAGACAGAAGAGGAGAAGCAAGGACCAAGTGTCATGAAGAGGGAAACATTGTCAGACTTTCAGGGATTACCTAATGTCCTTTGATGGGTTTCCTCTTGTTGCCCTGAATCTGGGATGACTGTCCCCTTGTTACTGCTCCAGTATCTTAGCCAATGGACAATGTATTGTTACTCCCCTTCTCGTGGTTTTTGCACACATACCATGAACTCATAACTCTTGAAGGATTTCGACGTGTAAAAGTATTTGTAAGAACAAGTTCAGTGACTTTAGAAATTTGCTAGCTGGTTTGGAATAAAGAGATACACATAAAACTATATTGTGAACTAGGATCACCCAAATTATCTTCTGCAGGACATTATTCTACTAGAAAATATGGACAAAATAATATGGACAATTTTCAGTTTGATGCTGACAAAATTTTGTAAAATTCCTTATATGAAAACCACTCTTCACTATTAGCAGGAGAGCACACACGTTTTAATGGTTCCGAGAAATACTGCAGTAAATAAATCTGGTTAATTTTGTTTAAACCAAATGTTTCTGAACATTTTTGCATTATTTTTAAGCCATGGAAATTTTTATATCATAAAAACTATTAATATCTCAGGGTCTTAGTGTTCCTCAGAGGAAATATGAGGAAATATTTAATAAAGATTGAGCTGTTCGCTAAAGTTGGTTTAAGGGCAATAGCAATTAGGGAGAACAGCGATCATTTCCGGCATCTAAGGGAAGCATTAATAAGGAGTTTAAACTGGCCTTGAATGATGTGAGTATTTTGATGCATCGACAAAATAAGATATTCTGGGTTGGGATAGAAGTCAAGAGGGTTAATAGAATAAATACAAACGTGAAGGAGGAAATGGTTCAGAGTTCAGGTGTGTTTAAGGGACAATGAAAAAATCAATATGTCTGGAGAGGAGGTTTTTGATTGAGTAAAAATCAATTTGGGAAGGCTGATTATAAAGACCTTTGCATTTTGGGTGAGGTTCGATGAAGACTGAAGTATGCATTAATTGCATCCAGAGGGGAACAAAAAGGGAATATGTGTTTAGCATTCTGAACAAATCATTTTCTGTCTTTTTTTGTTTTATTGCTTTTCCGTTTTTAAATATAACACAAGCACATGGTCAAAAACTCATAGCATGAAAAAGATAAACAAAAGAAAGTTAAAATAACTGATAAACTCATGAACTAGGTACAATGAGTTGACATAGGGAGTATATCCTTTGCCACTTTTTCCTAAGTTTACACATGGTCACACCCCCATTTAAGAAAATGTCAACTTACACCATGGCTGACATATGACAGTCACAGTGGCTGTAGACTAAGCTACTAAGGGGCAAGTAAATGAATATAAATGTGTATAGAAAGTAAAATGCACAGATGACAAAGATGTAGTCTTTCACACAGACAACATTACAAATTAAATATATGGAATGTCCCTTGCTTCCACAAAGAAATATTCTTTCTTCTTGGACTATACCTCTTTTATTTGAAACATACAGCCATTCAGGTCCATTTTTAATCTTAACTCTCCTGATAGAAACACAGATATTCACAAAATATATTTTCAACTCTAATATTAGGGAAAAAATGATATATGCCATCTGACTCTAGGTTTCAGCGTATGGGAGGCAAAGGCAGAGGTGAGGTTAAGGCTGAACTGGAAAGCCATCTCCCTCCGTGAGTCTAAGCACCATACTGCAACAGTAGCTGCTAGATGAGATTGGGCCCAGAGTTGGCAGATCTTCATGATTTTCAAGAGAATACAGGAATCCAGAACTTATATAATATCCTCTATTTTATAACAAATAAGAATTATTCATTTTAACACCAAGAGAATCAGTATTCCACAGGTGAAACAAAACACACACAGGACTCTACAGTTTTTGTCTAGTTCTTACAGATGCCCACAAAATAAAGCAAAACACAACAGCAACAAACTTCTGCGTTCTTCACAGTTAGGGTATATTACTGTGTATCCTCTCTGGTAGAAAACCTTACAGCCACAGAGTAATGGGCATTTTGATTTACTAGACTTTTCCATCCTTTAGATGTGGCCTGGTACAATATTTACATTTGTATTAGCATATTATGAATATTTTATTCTAAACAAAGTTGTTTGGAAAGTCTATAGAATTTCAAAAAAATATGCTACTGAATGTATATTTTGTGGTTTTTGAGTGGATATTTTACCCATTGGAGGAATATCTATTCCAAAATGCCACTTAGGTTATTTTCAAGAACTGCCTGTTGAATATTGATTTAGCTCTGTGCTTTTGTAGAAGTGGGAACAAAGCTGTCTGTGTTGAACTGTGGAATCACAGTAATTAGTACAATGTCTGTAATCAGGGAAAGGTTAGGTTGAGAAAAGAGGAATATAAAAGAGTGTCTGTGACACTCAAAAAGAAACAAGAGAGAGAGCATTGGAACAACAAGAACAAAAAGAACAGTTGAACTTCACTGTAAAAAATAACTCCGAATATATATATATATATATATATTTTCATGTAAAATCTGTATTTCAAATGTAAACTTTTCTCTTATTTCAAAATTCTTATCCAGGTGACACTCTTCTTTTACCTATTTGTATCGTTAACATCACTTTTAAATAAATATCTTTCAACTACTCCAGGTGGACAGAAAGAGAGCATTCATGTTCAGTCAAGACTGTTCAAGAATAGAAAATACAAAATCTTTTGAAATGTGGCCAGGTGCAGTGGCTCACACTTGTAATGTCAGCTCTTTGGGAGGCTGAGGCAGGTGGATTGCTTGAGCCTAGGAGTTCAAGACCAGGCTGGGCAACGTGGTGAAATCCTGTCTATTAAAAAAAAAAATGCAAAAAATTAGCCAGTAGTCCCAGCTACTTGGAAGGCTGAGGAAAAAGGATAGCTTAAGCCCCGGAGGCAGAGGTTGCAGTGAGCCAAGATCATAATACCATTGCACTCCAGCCTGGGCAACATTGGGAGGCCCTGTCTCAAAACGAAACAAGACAAAATAAACTTGAGTTCAATAAAGTACTATGTACTTTTTGCCAGTAGCAATGATGGTGTAGACTAGAACAAAATTATATAAGATAAAGATGTTCAGAAAATGGGTTGCTTTCAACAAAAGTATGTATTTTGTCATTTTGGAAATATATATATAATCTCAATTATGAAACAGGTATCTTTTTACTTAGCCTGATAATATGGCTTGGTAAAAATCTAATTTAAATACATTTTTAAAAAGGCATTATGGGCCGGGCACGGTGCCTCTCGCCTTTAATCCCAGCACTTTGGGAGGCCGAGGAGGGCGGATCACGAGGTCAAGAGATCAAGACCATCCTGGCTAACATGGTGAAACCCCATCTCTATTAAAACTACAAAACTACAAAAAAAAAAAAAAAAAAAAAAAAAAATTAGCCGGGCGTGGTGGAGGGCACCTGTAATCCCAGCTACTCAGGAGGCTGAGGCAGGAGAATGGTGTGAACCCGGGAGAAGGAGCTTACAGTAAGCCAAGATCATGCCACTGCACTCTAGCCTGGGCGACAGAATAAGACTCCATCTCAAAACAAAAAACAAAACAAAACAAAAAGTTATTATGATCTATTGCGCTTAGGTGGCTCACTATTTGAAGAAGCAAAGAAAATACTTCAAAAATGTTATAATTGCCTTCTAATTTTTCTGATTTCAAAGCTTATATATGTTTGGATTTCTTGAAATTGGAAATACCATTTTCCCTCACAGGGAAAGAACAAAAATAAATAACTTTCTCAGGTTTTACAGCACCAACCAAGATCCAAGTTTCTTTCCTTTATTTTGTCTTTTCCTGTTTAGAGTTCATTTGAGAAATCTTTAAAAATATACCTCACGTTATATTTTATATTCAGAGATGATTTTAACAAGATGAGATAGAAGAAATACTTTCTTGTGGTCTCAAGCCTTTTTTATCCTTGTATTTTACTGATCTCATTACTACTGAAATTTGAATTCTAGACTTTTGGATTACCCCTTTTAGCAATGCATAACTTTATGAATCGGACAACTAATCACCACTAATGCCTGAGTTAAAGTATGGAATTCCTTTCACAGTTACAATAGATAGAGAAACAAAAGAACTTATGACTGGAGGAAGGTTGAGAAAGGCTCTTTTTATAGCTGCATGGACTCTGGTTTTATTTGTAAAAGGAGTGGTTAGGATGAATTATCTCTAAGGTGTCCCTGGCTGTCCTCTTGCTAAGTAGATCCAGCATTAACCCCTAGAAAGTCAAAGTACAGAATCAGAGTAACTCCACAGTTATTTTTTTAGTTCATTTATTTACAGTGAGTTTATTCAATAACTGTAACTATTTATTATACATTAACTAGATGTCAGGTACTGTTTTAGACACTAGTGATACCTTGGTTAACAGACATTTCCCATTTCATTATAAACTTAATGTAATAAAATTTACATGATAGAAAGAAACAAAGACATATAATTACATAAGTAATTAATAAGCTATAATTCTAGGTAATATGAAATTGCATAAAAAGGGGATTTGATCTTATCTTGAGTGGTCACATAATAATGTCACATAGGAAATGGCCCTGAGAAAGTACTCTTTAAGTTGGGTTCTGAAGCAACATCAGGAGTGAAGGGAATATAACCGGAATTCTAGTCTAAGGAAGGTATAAGAGAGTTGCCTTTCAGGGGCTTAATCAGGCCAAATGAATCTTGTGTGCCTAAGAAATTTAAATTAAGCCAGTGCTGCTAAAGATCAGATAATGAGGGAGACAGTGAATAGCAAAGATATGGCTGGAGAGGTATGCAGAGGTGAATCAGGGATGCTTATGTGGAGCTATGTCAATAATTTTGGAATTTATTCCAAAAATAACAGGAATTCATTGAATGGTCTTAAGCTTGAAAAGGGCATAGTCAGGCTGAGCATGGTGGCTTATGCCTGTAATCCCAGCACTTTGGGAGATGGAGGCAGGAGGATCGCTTGAGTCTAGGAGTTCATGAGCAGCCTGGGCAAGACTGCAAGGGCCCCATTTTTACAAAAGAATAAGAAAATTAGCCAGGTGTGGGGGTATGCTTGTAGTCCCAGCTACTCAGGAGGCTGCAGTTGGAAGATTGTGCCTAGGAGGTTGAGGATTCAATGAGCCATGATTAGGCCACTGCACTCCAGCCTGAGTGACACAGTGAGACTTTGTCTCAAAAAAAAAGCATACACAGATAGGCATTTTATGTATAACTGATATAACTGAGCCTGTTGGGTGTGATAATAAAATAATGGCTAATGTTTGCTGACTATCTTCCTGTACAACAGGCTTCTTTTGGGGCAAACATCTAACACATTAATATTTAAAACAACCCAGTGAGGTTGTTAGAGTAGGTAGTTTGGCAGACATGAGCAGGGCAGGAGAGGGCTCCCCCAGGAATGTTAGGCAACCATCAGGTGATGGTCAGGTGGTTGTTAAACTGTCTCGCTAAAATAATAATTGGTCTCAGCTGACACCAGGAAGACAGTCTCACAGTAGATAGAAAACAGCTGAATCAGTCATCAGCTGCTTCTTGATAAGCTCTCAGGAATTGAGTGACCAGGCTCAAAGATGTACAACAAGAGGAAAAATGGTGGAGTTTAACCAGTAAATGACCTTCCTTTAGGAACACTTGATTGGTAAGGGAAAAATGCCTCAAATGAGCATTTGCCTACTTTAGTAAATGCACTGCAAATGCAACCCCTCCCAAGTGCTAGCGGGCCACTGAGCATGTGAACAGCCCCCCGCAAGGGAATAATAAAGGGAGAAGAAACACAAACCCCAGAACCATACCAGTATTTAAAACCTCAAATCAAGGGATAGACAGGGAACTTGGATCTCTCAAGTCACCTACTTGGCCCTCTTCAAAGGGTACTTGACTTCCTTTCATTCCTGCTATGAAACTTTTTAATAAACTTTTGCTCCTGCTCTACAACTTGTCTTGGTCTCTCCCTCTGCCTTCAGCCTACTTCTGCCCCTTGGCTAAATTCTTTCCTCCAAGGAGGCAAGGATTGATTTGCCACAGATCCATATGGATTTGTAGTTGGTAATATACATTGGTGCTGTGACTCGGGCAGGCACATTCCCTAGTGGTAAGACACCTCTATGCCTTGCTTTCTTTGGCCGAGGGCGTACAAACCCTGTACAGGGATTCTTTCTCCCCTTTCACTCTCCTGCTTACTAACCAATGCCCAGAATGATTCCTCTTGGTCACAGTGGCTCTGTTCTTCTCAGCTGATCTCTCAGCTCCCCCTGATGAGTGGCTCATGGGAGTGGGAAGGACCTTGGAGTCTGCACAGAGTAGACCTGAAGCACTAATGGCCCTCTTGGACAGGAGGCTTCTGAGAGTGGTAGGGCTAAAGCCTAAGGCTGTGTAATGTTCAAGGTTTCCTCTGCTTCTTTCCCAAAAATGCACACTGCCTATTCTCCTGTTTTGTCTGTCTGAATTCTGAAATGGTCTTGTGCTCCTTCTGGACCACATTCCCAGTTTATTATTTGTATGTCCATAGCTTTTGCTTCCTTGTAGATAAGTCTCGGCTCATTGCCAGGGCACACACTAATTGGACCTCTGGCTCTGCCAGCTCCTTGTAACTTCTAGAATGCTCTGAACAAGAGTCACTGTAAGGTCTTGGCAACAAGGATATAGGCTGGCCCAAGGCCACAGGTGTAAGAGACCAAAGTACCTGTAGGACAGAAATGAAGGCTGGTCCCAGAAATTGGATGGGACCAAAGTTAGGGTTATCCAGTAAGCACTAGTTCATTCCAGAGCCCCTTGGATGAATGGCGGAAACCCTGTTCACTCTGATCTGCCACAGGCAAAGGAGTCAGGGAAAAATGGGGGTGGGAGGGTACCCTCCTCTTCTCTTCTCTCATGTGTTGTATCTTCACAAATGGGTAATTGCTCTTCCATAAAAAAAGATGGGACCAAGGTTATGGGTACCCAGTAAGCACTGGTTCATTCTGGAACCCCTAGGATGAATGGGTGACACCCTGTTCACTCCAGTCCGCTATAAGTGCAGGAAGAAGATGTTAGGAAAACTAGAAAGAATGTCTTCATTTTCTTCTCTCCTTTGTTCTTTTTTTGCATATAGGTAATTGTGTCTTCACACCACAGGGCATGCCCCTTTGATGCATACTCAAACCTGGGAAAATTTTGATCCCCCCCAATCTTAAAACAAAAATCTAGTTTTCCTTTGTAATAATGTTTAGCATAAAAATGATCTGGGAGGAAATTACAAAAGTCAGCCTCAGGACCCAGTGCCCCTATACAAGAAATCCTCAAATTAGCCTCCTCAGTCTTTCATAACCTAGAGCAGAATAAGGAAAACAGGGCTAAGGAGAAGGAAAAATGCACAAACAGAAGGCAGTCTTAACTACTGGCTGCTCTTCAAACCTACTAGCCCCCTCCAGATTGCCCTAAGGACACTCCCGTAGATAACTACCATTGGTGCAAAATACCAGACCACTGGAAAAAGAATTTCCCAAATGGGCCAAATGGGAGAAATCCCCACATAGCCTACCCCCTCTGCCACAGGCTCAGCCACTGGAAAAAGGACTGTCCCAAGAGCCAAAAATGCCCCAGGCCAGGCTTTAATCCAATAAAGGCCTTAAACTGAAGGGGTCCACAGCTCCAACTAGCTCCCAGATCAGACATTGCTGGCCATTAACAGGACAAAGCCAAGGGCAACTTTGGAGGCAGGAAGTAGTTATAAATTTCTCTTTTGGGTTCAAGAGCTGCCTAGTCTGTGCTAATCTCCTTCTTTAAGCAACTCTCCTCCAAATCCTGTTGGGTAATGGGGGCAAATGGCACCACCTCCCTCCAAAAGAAAAGATTCACACTCTTTTATATTACTTAACAGACCAATTACTATTCTTCCATAAGTACCAGATAATGTCTAAAAGCCCCACATCCCTTTGGGATGGGTGCCTGCTTAATATTTACCCAAACTCTGAATTAATCTTTCCCTCTAATAACCCTATTTCTCCTGGGAAAGTTACCAAATCTTTAACTTCAACCTGGATAGTCCTACTTCAGGGGTTTAGAAATAGTCCATGCTTGCTCAGAGAAGCCCTAGTAAGAAATCTAACTGAGCAATCCCTTGAGTGGGAATAACTTCTACAGTATGCAGATAATCTCATCTTCTCCCCCTTCATAGTACTTGCACAGCAACATAACTTCTTAACAGAAGGAAAATTACTTCAATCTAATTCAAAGGTTATAAAGGTAAAGAGATTTTTTGGTAAGGAAGGTTATGAAGAAAATAGATTTTATATGAGAAGTGATCTTGTATGGTAAATTCTTGTCCTAAAGTAAAATGACTAGTTGTTTACAAAGAGGGATGTTTAGGACAAGTCAAGTCATCCAAGTATGTTGTAGATGGTCTATGTAAGTCATAAAAAAATTGCAAAAGGGAATTTATAAAAGGAATGTAAATTGTAAAGGTTATTAAGTCTATTAAATGCTTTAGTAGTATAAACTTCTACTGTGATTCTTAATAATTGTACTACTTGCCTGCTTTAAATCCATTAAATTCTAGGCAAGGCATGGGAACATACAGAGTTAGCCATGCCCGCTAGCTATGCTAAAAAGGGTCATACTTTATTTTGTTTTGACATTTCTACCATCTCCACAAACATAGAAGACTCCTTGTCTTTAAGTTCAAAGAACCTTGTATATTTGTGTTCAATCCATTCCCCAATGTCTTCTGACTAACTAGACTGGAACTTGTACCATAGGCTACATATCTCTGACATCTTCAAACCCGCAGCGGTCTCTCTCTCCCATCACCAATCCACAGGCATTCCATCCTTCCCAGGATGAGTAGGTCTATCCAATTAACCCCCTTTCTCATAGGACTTGGCATTATAGCTGGTATGGGTACTGGAATTGCTGGAATCACAAAAGCCACCTTGGCCTATAGCCAACTCTCAAAGGAAATATCCAGTAACATTGATGACGTGGATAAAACTTTAACAACTATGCAAGAACAAATTGACTCTTTAGCAGTCATAGTCCTCCAAAGTTGTCAAGAGCTAGATATGTTAATGGCAGCACAGGGAGAAATCTATTTAGACTCAGATGAAAAATGTTGCTTTGGGGTAAATCAATTGGGAAAAGTACAAGACCACATCAGACAGCTTTTAAATTGAACATCCAGTTTATAAGAACAGGACACTCAGAATTGGCTAAATTGGGAAGAAACTGGGACATGGTTCTCCCGGGTTCTTCCCTTTTTTGGCCCACTTGTTAGTCTCCTACTTTTGCTCCTTTTTGGTACATGTCTTCTAAGCATAATAACCCAATTTGTCTCCTCTTGCCTTCAGGCCATCAAACTCCAAATAATCCTCAGTGAGGGATACTGTCCTCTCAATATTCAAGAGGCACCCTTTTAGAGGACCCTAGAATGCCCATTAGAGAAACACAACAGAGTTGAATTCCTGCCCCTGTCTCCCTTGGTCCCAGCTGGATACCATTTTCATTGACCCATGGAGCCACTTTTCTCTGACAGCTAGCAAGAGACCAAGACTCACAGAACAAACTACCACAAAAGACTGACTTTAATCCATTATACCAAATAATTGGGTCTTGTACTCTTGAGGGCAGAAATGTTAGAGTACATAGGTAGGAGTACTTGAGTAGGACAGGAGAGGGCCCCCCCATCAAGAATGTCAGGCAACCATCAGGTGATGATCAAGTGGTTGTTAATCTGTCTCGCTAAAACAGTAATTGGTCACAGGCAACAACAGTCTCCCAATAGATAGAAAACACTGGAAGCTGGTGATTAACAGTTTCCTGATAAGATCTCAAGACTTGAGCAAGCAGGTTCAGGCATGCACACTAAAAGACAAAATGATGCAGTTTAACTGGTATATGACCTTCCTCTGGAACACTCTACTGGTAAGGGAAAAATGCTTCAAATGAGCACCTGCACGACTTCAGTGAACACACTGACCATGCAGCCCCTCCAAAGTGCTAGCAGGCCCCTATGCATGTGGACAGCCTGCTCCAAGGGAAGAATCAAGGGAGAAGAAACGCAAACCCTAGAAGCACGCCAATGTATGAAACCTCAAGTCAAGGGCCAGATGGGGAACTTGGATCTCCTAAGTTGCCTGCTTGACTCTCTTCCAAGTATACTTGACTTCCTTTCATTCCTGCTCTAAAACTTTTTAATAAACTTTCACTCCTGCTCTTAAACTTGCTTTAGGCT
Organism: Macaca thibetana thibetana; assembly: GCF_024542745.1. Taxonomy (NCBI): domain Eukaryota; kingdom Metazoa; phylum Chordata; class Mammalia; order Primates; family Cercopithecidae; genus Macaca; species Macaca thibetana. Next base: position 112,483,424 of record NC_065589.1, on the reverse strand, counting down.
GGACGTGGTGGCTCACGCCTGTAACTCCAGCACTTTGAGAGGTCGAGGCGGGTGGATCACTTAAGGTCAGGAGTTTGTGACCAGTCTGGCCAACATGGTGAAACCCCATCTCTACTGAACACACACACACACACACACACACACACACACACACAAAAATAGCTGTGCGTGGTGGCATGTGCTTGAAGTACCAGCTACTTGGGAGGCTGAGGTAGGAGAATTGCTTGAACTCAGGAGACAGAGATTGTAGTAAGCTGAGAGATTGCACCACTGCACTCCAGCCTGGGTGATAGAGTGAGACTCCATCTCCAAAACAAAAAACAAAACAAAAAAACAAACTTGCCTTTATCTCTGCCTCTGCCTTCAACCTACTTCTGTTCCTCAGCCAAATTTTTGCCTCCAGTTAGGAAAGTATTGAGTGCTGCAGACCCATACAAATTTGCTGCTGCTAACAAGGTAAATATTATTATCTTCATCTTACAAAAAGCTTTCAAAATTACCTAATATTGCTTAGCTAACCAGTGAGCAGTCTGACTTGAAAGCTGGCACTGTTAACTTCTACACTTATTTGATGGTTGATAGTGATAGAAATTAGTTTGGAGTAAATAAATGGTCTAGGTAAAAGATAATATTGGTTCAGACTACAGTGATAGTAACAGATTTGAGAGAAGTGGAAAGATGCAAGAGACATTTGGGAGTAGACTCAGCAGAAATTGGTGATTGATTGGCTATAGTAGGTAAGGGAGAGAAAGGGATCAACATCTAGGTTTGGGTCTTGAGTAAACAGATGAATCAACATGTAGGTTTGGGTCTTGAGTAAACATGCAAATAGCAGTGCCATTTATCTTGATTGGAACCCATCTCAGAGAAGAGATAGGTTTTGGCGGAAAACATTTTTCTTAAAACAAAAGTTATTGCCAGGCAAATATCATCCCTGAAAAGCTACAGTGAGTGGTTATTGAATTTGAAAACCTAGTTTTACTTAATATTCTGATATTTTCTCACTCTTAGGTGTTCATCCACACTCCCCACAACACGATTACTCTGAAGGTGTTTGAGGCAATCAATACACATAGAAGAGAACCAGAAGGGAGAGAGGTCATCCAAGTTTTTCCCCCCTCCCTTAAGCTTCCTTGTCTAGTTGTATCTGTTTCTTTTTATAGCTTCGTAATTATTTTCAAGAAGATAAGGCTGGTTCTCATCATCTTCTTTTTGTCTTATGTTCAACTTACAAAGCATTTTCAGAAATCTATGTATAAGTCAGTACTCCAAAAGTGTGATGAAATATGGGAAATACAGACAGTTTGATTTTTCTTTTTAGAGACAGGCTCTCACACTGTCACCCAGCCTGGAGTGCAGTGGTGCTGTCTGAGCTCATTGCAGCCTTGAACTCCTGGACTCAAGTGCTCCTTCCACCTCATCCTCTCGAGTGGCTGGGACTGTAGGCGAACACCACCACACTCAACTAAATAGACACATTTTGAAATATAAATACTAGCAGTTTTTTTACACAATTTATGTTAAAATACTAAGTTCCTTGGTGTAGAAAGACATCACAGGAAAAGCTGACTGGTAAAATTGCTGTTTTCGCTTTCCACCATCATGGTAGCAGGCAGAACACTGAATTTTCAATCTCCTTAATTCCCTTTTTTGTTTTTAATGATAAAAACACATATTGTTTAACTTGCTATACCTTGTAAACAAAATAAGCTAAATAATCTACTCTTTGTCATGGTCAAACATTAAGCAAGCAATCACCAAATACTGATTGAGTGCTTACCATGGCAAAGGCAATACAATAGGAACAGTGTAGAAACAGGAAGTGTACGAGTTTTTCTCACAGAACTTTGTCATCTAGCTCATGGGACAAGATATAAACATGTTTAAGAAACGATGAGTGATTATGAGGCGGAATAAATAAAAAGATACAGCAAATGGAAAAGATTAATTGAACTATATATATGTTCTATTAGTTCCAAGAAAAGATAAATTCCTTGTGCGTAAGAAATTTGGTAAAAATTTATGGAAGATGAAGGTTTTGAGCTTAATGTTACATTATGTATTGATTTTAACTAGAAAGAGAGAAAATCAAAGAGGAAAAGATTGTATGATATTCCAATTGTGAGCAGCTCAAGAGGAAAGCATAATGTTATGGAAAATATACCAATAAGATCAATAGTTAGGAAATGTGTGCTTTACCTCAAGTTTACAACAATTATGTATATGTAAAGAAGCACCTTCTCTGAGTTTCAGTCTTCTCATATTTAAAATAAGTAATTTGGACCCGGTGTTCTCTATGGAATCTTTGAAACTTAATGTCTTTATTATAAAGAAAGAATAAGTCCTTCCTACTTGCCCAGCATGAGAGGAAACTAAAAAAAGGTAAGAGTCTTGGAAATATGCACATCACAGTTTGAATCTGATGAATTAAGATTAGGATCATGGCAGACCTATTTATTAACTAGGAAGCTTGGGAAACATACATAACCTTGATGACTCTCAATTTTCTCACCTATAAATAAAGATGATAGATGATAGAGGTTATAGACGAAAACATAGATATAAAGATAGATAAATAATTAGCATTTTCAATAGACTTCTGAAAATGGTATGTAATGGCACTGTGTATAGTAACTTGTTGTGTAGAAGGCACTGAAAAAACCTTGGTTTCATTCAATACTTCCATTAATGAAATAGCTCTGGGTTGCTGTCAGGAGATCTGTGTTCAAATCTCTGCTGTCCCATAGACTAAGTGTCTCTGGGAAAAAAAATGAGATTTGAACTTAATCATTGTGCTATTTAAGTACCCCTCAAATATTTTAGAGGAAAACAAACGGTTAAAGTATATACGGGACAATATGAATTGTGTGGAATGCAGCAGTTGAGAATATTAAATGGCTAGAGAATGCTTCAGTTACCCCAAATTTCACATTGTTTTTGTCTTTTAACTAGGCTAACCTATCCCTCACACCACCTTCCTTCTGATGTTTTGGATAATATACAATCTCTTTTCAAAGTACTTTGCGATCCTTGGATACTGTGTAGGTTGTGCACCATTTTCACAACACTGTGCTAATTAACATCACCATGAATAATTATCTGCAGCTTCACAATTATCTTTAGCATTTTCTTTTTATATTATTAATTTTATGGATTATGAGAAGAATACCATAAAACACACCACCAGTTTTTATGCCAAGAATATTTCATCTAACTTAGAAATGCCATGCAGTACATTTCAGAGATAAATGCCACTTATAAACACAGTATTGTAATGCGTACTGAAGTTGCATGTACTAAAGATTGGAGTAGCTATTGGTAGTCAATGAATAATGGATGGGAATGATTAATGACTTTGTGAGATAAGGGATAATTAGATTTGGCATGTGCATCCACCATTTAAGCAAATTGGTATGTGGAATGCATGGCTGAAAGAAATACAGACAAATGACATTAAGCTTTGATGATTCGAATGGGTCTCCTGAGAATAGATGATCCAAATTCTCTTCTAATTTTTCCCCAACAACTCAACACAACCATAAAGGTAACCATGGATCTTATTGTTATGCTAACAACGGTTGTCACCGCAGCAGAATAACACACACTGAAGCCCAGGCAAGCCTATTTACACCTTTCTGCCTTAGGTCATTTACCAGTTTCCCAGAGCTCAGTCATTTAGTCAAATAATGCTCCACTATGAATGGACACAGGTTGGAGGACAAGAGCTCTTGGCAAAATGATGAAGAAACAATGGTTTTCTATAACATCTCCTGTAAACCTCCCCATAGGTCTCCAACGTGAGCACACATATCATCATACACATAGACAAGCTGACCTGTACCGTCGTAGGCACTGAACCTGCATAGTGCCCTATGACTACTCACCTGTTCACTTTGTGAACAGGTACAGTACCTGTTCATTTTGCAGGCAGTATAATGTTTTAGATTCTCTGTATTCTTATCAAACTATTTATTTCCCACTTCCCTTGTTGGCAGTATTCTAGTTAAACTACGGAATTAATTCTATTGTGTTAATGCTCTACTTCTAAAACTCAAAGTAGAAACACTAGTAAGTCACAATCAGAATAGAGGCATGCCAAAAGTGATTTGTTATGAATTCTAGTATTTGTTACTAGTGTTACATAAAATTACGTGAAAGAAATTTTATATTTTGAATTGGGCATTTTTCAATGTTATCAGTACCAAAAAAATATTCACTTGCATTAGAATGTGTGTTTATTTTCTCTTAGAGAGGAAAAGATAAGTGGAGTTAGAACTCGAATACAGGATCCTGAGCAGAATGAGGAGCTGTAAAAGTGGGGTGTTTAGTGTCACATGAAGAGAATCTAGATTGTGAATATAACCCTTTGAGAATAAATATTGGTGGGTGCTAATTGATAAATGATTTTTTTCTTCATTAATATTTACAGTTTTAAATGGATCCATGTAGACATAGTAGAATGTTTAAATGGGCATGACTAAGAATAAGGAATTATGAGTGAGGCTTTTATTAAATCAAATGCATGCTCATCATACTTTCTTTTTTTCTGTGTCTTTTCAAAGTCAAAAGAAAATGTAAAGACAAATCTCCAAATTTAACGTTTTATCTGTGAAGAAAGAATTGCAGTTTGAGGCATGTACATGGACTGGGGGTATTCTGTAGGTCCAAAGAACAAAGAGAAGGCTAGAGGTTTTATTAAAAAAGGAGGTATGTTATGTACTGCTCTTTGACAAAGTTCACTGACACTAGTAAGTGTTTGGGGAGCTGGCAAGTTCTTATTGGTGAGCAATGGTGGTGGGCAGAATTAGTCCTAGCATTGCAGCAAGTCATCTCAGAAGCTATAGATAAAACTGGTTCCTGGTTACAACAAGCAATTTCAGTAGTCAGACTTGCAGAGAATTATATTCTTGGAGTAATGTTTTATACGCTGAGTGCTTTTCCCCCCAGCTTCTAGACTCTGTTTCAGTTTGGATATAACAAGAATGACTCAATATGTATGATCAATGATAACAGTTTTCAATAGGGCAATACACAAAAAGAATAACAGCTAAATAAGAACCAAAACATAATATTAAGGGCTGCACAAATGCTTGATATCTTCATACACTGCTCGAGTAAAGTTCAGTTTTGAGCAGCCTATGTGGAACGTTATATGTTGCCCCAAAATATGTATCTCAAGGCTTTATTATTCTTGGATTGTTCACATCGACGAAGGAAGTGGAGAGGAGATGAAGCATAATATGACAAATACTGGCAACCTAGTCCTCTTCAACCTTCATGTAAGTACCAAGGAGACAGAGAAAACGGACATGTATTATTTAACGCACACTCAACTTACATGCTAGTGACTATGAATTCGCTATTGTTTGATATCACACTAATCCTATTAGAAGTGTTTTCCTTGGGCCAAGGAGTGGAATTGGGGAGGAGGATTGTTATGGGCAAAAAAGAGAAAAAACCTGTCTAAGATATACTTCATGAAAATATTAAAAACAATGAGAATTTAAGGCTAACAGAAGACACATTCGGGGGCAAAAAACCATTTGGAACATTTAGACTTTAAAAAGCACATATAGACACATTTAAGTATATACACATATATATATAGCATATACACAACATATGAAATGTAACATATGGTATATATAACAAGTAAAACATACAAAACAAACATTATATAAAACATAGCATATATTTGTGTTATATATTTTATATATATTGATATATAATATTGCATGTTATAACTACATAAAATTTAGTCCATACTGATACAGCACACACAAATACACCACACACACATCTATAACTTAAGTCACTTTGGGAACCAGATCTATTTATCTGCAGAGTAAACCTATGAAAACAACTATATCATTTAAACTAGTTGTGTTTTTATTCATGAAATAATGACTCATAGACCACCAAACATATGAGCCAAATGTGAACGAAAATACCAGAATGGGAAGCATACGGCTGACTAAAGCAGAGGTAGAAATTAGCTATAGCACGTATTTGGTGGATTCAGAGAAAAGCAAGCACTTGTATTCATAAAAGAACAGAATGCTGTCAAAATAAGAGAGAATTATTAACTATAGTCACCAAGTTGTACAGTAGATCTCTTGAACATATTTCCCCTAACTGAAATTTTGTGTCCTTTGGCCAACATCTCCCCACCACCCCACCACCCTCAGTCTCTGGTAATCACTGTTTTACTCTTTACTTTTATGAGTTCAACTTTTTTCTTGATTTCACATATAAGTGAGATCATGCAGTATGTATTAATAACAATGTATTATATTAATAAAAATGTATTATATTTTTGAAAACTGCTAAGAGGATGGATTTTAAATATTCTTATCAGAAAAAAATGGTAAGTATGAGAGGTAATGCATATGTTAATTAGCAGGAGTTAGCCATTCCACAATGTATACATACAGTATTTCAAATATATGAATTTTGTCCATTAAAATAATAATAAATGTTTATAAAGAAGTCATATGAAAAGAAGTAAAAGAAAAATATGTAAAATAAAAATTTTTTAATGTTACTTTATGGAACGGAAAGGAAAATAAATACACCTAAGGATCTAACTGATGATCTGGATGATAAAACTTGAGAAAATTTCCCAGGAAACAAAAAGAACAGAAGACAAAGGGAAGAATAATAAAAGAAAAGATTATTTTAATGGAAAAAAGATACAATATTCTGGATTTTATCTAACAAGTGTTCCAGGTGAAAAGAACTGTGATAGTGAATGAAAGAAACAAGTAAATAAATTAGAAAAAAATTGTCTTAAGAGAAGGGAAGGCACATCTTATTAAAAACATAGAAACATTGATTAGAATTTTAAAAAGATCCAAATCCTGTGAAGTTTCAGAACTTCCAGGATAGGGAACTTTCCTCAACCTTCCATGGAGAGAAAAAGTAAAGCATGTATACCACACAGCAGACATCTGATTGGCTGCTTGACTTCCATCAGGTACTGAGTACTAAAAAGACAATGAAGAAACACCTTGAGGAAAATTATTTCTACTTTTCATTAACTTCCCAGTGAAACATAATGAAAAACTAAATCCAGTTTTCCAAATGTTCAAGGATCTTGTGAGAAATCTACATCTTGAGGATTGCTCTGGATGGATCTTCTTATTGCATGTGGCCTGAATTTTTCCCTGGTCTGTCACATATTTCAGGTCTGAAGCTTGCCTTCCCCCAGCTGCTGGAAGTATTGATGACTGAAAGTTTGCAGCTGAATTCCTCCCCACCCACCATCCCAATATTGTTCTGGTTGATGAGAGTCACCTTGCCCAAGATCATACCCCATCCTGGGTGTAACCTACACCCCATGCCTACTCCCTTGCGGCAGCTGGAAAAACATAAAAGGGGCATCTCCACCCAAGAGATTCCCTGTGAAATCAGTTGAGGCCTTTGTTGTGAGGGTTCCACAGGCCAGCTTTTTATTTTACTCAATCTTGCTCCCCTTTTTAATCTCCCCTTGTCTCCCCTTATCCCCCACCAGGCTGAACCTTAGGCACAAAATCCAATCAATGTCCTATCAATTTCCTGAACACAAATCTTTGTTTCAGAATCTGCTTACTGGGAAACCAATGAGCATTAAAAATCTATACAACCTAATTAAAAAACAAAAAGAAGGAAAAACACATTCAAGAAAGAGAGAGGATGATTATGAATATGAGTTAGTGGTCACCGAAGATGTATGGAGAAAACATAAGCACATAAGAAAGGAAAAGCTACTACTTGTGTATGTTTGGGACATTATCTTTTGAGCATTAGAACTTTAGTGCCATAGGATTGCATTTCCTTCTCCACAGTTTCAATTTCAGTGTTTGGTTTGCATATTCGCATAATTTTAAAACCATAAATATAATTTTAATTGTGCTTATATTTTAAAAATCAACCTATAGTAAAGCTAGAGTACAACTTTAGCTACGTATCAAATGTGAAATTTATAAACTTTACAAATTTAAAATACCAATATAAACAAGCTCTAGGAAAGGAAAGAGAACATACGGTTGGCTAAGTCACTATGTGATTACACTTTTCAAAAGTACAATAAAATGATACTATCTAAAGCTAGTAAATCAGAGGAAAAAATCAAAATATTTATTTAAACTGTATAAAGAAAACTACCTGAAGAAATAAAACTGAGAAACTATGAAAAGAAAGACTATTCAGAGATGAAATGTATATTGTGAGAAATTTTATAGTCTTAATCTGAGACTCATCTATGTATTTTTTAATGTGATAGTTCTCTAATTTAAAATATAACTTAAAAAATAAATAGCACACTTATCAAAAAAAACTATTTAAATGCATTATGTTCAAATAATGTAACTTACGGTAAAATAACTTAAATCCTTTAATTTAGATAATGTCCATAACTTTTGAAAGTGCTTTCATACACTGCTAAAGTAAAAGTCATTTATCGATCACTTCTGGGAAAATTGCTCCTTTTCCTAGTAACTCATTTATTTTCATCTCCAAGACAGGTAAAGGAAAATGTCTTTTTGTCCTTTTGACAGATAAGAAAACTAAAATACAGAGAGTAAGTTGGTTTGCCTAAGGTCATAAAAACTGATCCTGATGGGACAAAAGCTCCGTTTTTTCTTACTTCCAAAGCCAGAAGTTTTAGACTCTCCTTGTCATCACTATGAAATTGTTGATTACCAAAAAAGTTAGTCCGGAGAAACTGAAGTGAGAAATAGATGGAAAGGAGAGTGGGAAATGGAGAGGTAATCATTATTTTCTTCCTAACTTATTTGCCAGGCACTGTGGTAGGTGTTTACACAGAGTTTACTTCACTAATCTTCACAAGTCCTGTGAAATAAATATTTTATTTTGCCCAACTACCATATTAGAAAACTGAGGCTCGTACTTGCTAAGTTACTTACGGGAGTCCACGTAGCTTGAAGATGGCAGAGAATTATCAAATTCTCAAACTTGTGTTTTTGTCCCTACAGCAGAGTATCTGAAGTTCAGCATTATTGAAAGTTTAGGGTGACTGATTCTTTATTGTGGGGGGCTCTCTTAATTGTAGGATGTTTAGTATAAATTCTGGCCTCTGTCCAATTGATGCCAGTCACATTCCCACATTCATTTGTGACAACCAAAGATGCTTCCAGGTGTCCCCAAGGATTCAGGGTGAAGGAATCACCTCCAGTTGAAAGCCACTGTATTCCAGGAATGGATAATATTTCCTGGAGCTGTGTTACAAAATATCTCCCTAATAGAACTTGCAGTTCTTTAAACTGAAATTCTCTCTAACCTTTTCTTTGTACCTCACCATCAAATTTTCATTGACAATGTCAAATTTTTTTTTTTTTTTTTTTTTTTTTTTTTTTTTTTTTTTTGAGATGGAGTCTCATTCTGTCACTAGGCTGGAGTGCAGTGGTACAGTATCAACTCACTGCAACCTCCGCCTCCTAGGTTCAAGTGATTCTCCTGCCTCAGCCTCCCAAGTAGCAGGGACTACCGGTGCGCAACACCACGCTCAGCTATTTTAGTAGAGACGGGGTTTCATCATGTTGGCCAGGATGGTCTCCATCTCCTGACGTTGTGATCTGCCCGCCTCAGCCTCCCAAAGTGCTGGGATTACAGGAGTGAGCCACCATGCCTGGCTGACAATGTTGAGTTTTAACTGAACCCTGAGATTCTGGAAAGCAATAGGGTTAAGAAATCCCCAAACCTCTTTGTTTTCCAGAGAAGTCTTACTACAAGGAGCTATCCTTCTCCAGATGACTTGAGAAAGATTATGAATGTTCTCCTTGTTTACTTCTGACAAGGCCAGAGACACACACACCAAATCCCTATTATTTACTTTACAAATGATCAGTTACTGTGTTAACATCAAACATCTTTAATGACATAAATTCAGGATTTTTCTACATAGCTATGGATGCTCAAATGGGTGAGGAGGTGCCACATCTGATACAGGAGGGGCACTGTCATAGTTTTGCCATACCTCCATTCAACCAGTCTCCTATATCTCTCATCCCCATTTCTCAACCATGCACCAACTTTTCTTTCACTGATTGTGCCACAATAATATTGTCAGTGAGATTTTTGAACCAACATTAATTACAATCTCAAGGGCATTCAGGGCCTGCAAGCAGGTAAATAATTAAAACTAACAGGAATGAAATAATAAGTAATGGTAGAAAAAGTGGCTATGTTGGATGACGCTAAAATTCAATTTAAAATTTTTTTCAGACTTTACTTATAGAAAATCTGTAATTCCCACACTAGATCCATACGTAGGTTTTTAATTGGCTTTCTGGTAGGCCAAATGTCTCCAAGAGATTTGTTTTGTATGATTTGTACATTGTTTAATACAGTAATTCAAATTCTTACCTACATTTAACTGAGACTTGCTTGACATAAAGAATTGGATTTCTGATTTCTCCTATGTTGGAAAGATAGATTTTACATTTCTGCAAGGAAATAATTTGCTTGAGCTTTGTAGATAATGTGCTGTCTTTTTGAGTGGGGCATAGGCTTTCAAATTCACCACAATATATTGGGTTATATCTGGCTGTTCAAATCTTGTATATTACCTACCAAACCTCTGCTGGCATCTGAATTTGCAAACTTTGGTCTATCTGTGCAGTGATTTTTTTTTCATTCTACTCCAGATTTACAAATCCACAATCTCCTTTCCCTGCATATTTCATCTATGTAAGTTGAGATACATACATATTAGGAATAAGTAGATTCTTTTCCAGGGGTAAATATCCACGGAGGATCCATATATCACCCTGAGAAGTAGGCTGGTGAAAGAGAATACCAGTACCAAGAAAAAGGGTGAGTAAATCACTGGTATCCTGGGTGATCAAATTAACAGCAATAATGCTGAAAACGTTAATTTTATGTGAAGTAATCTCAAAAACTTATGCTGATCAAATATGTATAAATGCATTAATTTGGAAAAAAATAAAGGTTATTTGATTTATTTTTCCCTTCAAACAAAGATGAGATTATATGAATATATTATTTTATAAAAGAGAATGTTTTGTTTTAAATTTTGCACATTCAGGTTTTCTTAAAAAGACTGATTAAAAATGTTCTATAAGTCTTTTGACATTGTAATAGTAATATACTAAAATGGAACAAATCACAAGTACTATAAAATTGCCTTAGTCATTATCTTTCTCAAAATTAGCATTTTAAAGTACATTTTGCATTTATAATAAGATGGTAATGCATAAGACACTCATGATATAAATTGAAAAAGATTTTGTTATACCTATCTCTGTCTGTCTATCTATCTATCTATCTATCTATCTATCTATCATCTATCTATCTACGTATCTTCTATTTATCTACCTACCTACTTATCTAGCTAGCTAATCTCAGCTGTTGTTTAAAAAGTATCTGTCGAAATTTTGACTCCTGGATTTTAAAATATAGGCTTTAATTTTCTAGTTATCTGACATATGATAAATCTTATGGCTAGCACACACACACAAAAACTATAACCAATCCCACAAACTTTTTATTGTTCCTTCTTTATTGTCTTTCCCATCAACTTTCTTGTTTCTCCTTTCTCTTACTAAACAATTTATTTTTAATCCTTGAGTTTCAGTATTTTAAGGAAATTCAGTTTTGTATACACTTAATTAGACCGAACAATAGACTGTCAAATCGGTGAACTCTATCCCCTTCATGTTATAATACACAAATTAAGAAATGTAAAAATTATCAGGGGAAAAGTCTTTTAAATATCTCTTTTCAAAATACTGTTGTTGAAGTTATGATAATCATCATTAATTAGTGATTTTAGAAAATCATTGGTTTAAGAACTTTTTAAGAGAGAACACATCAGGCTGGGTGCAGTGACTCACGCCTGTAATCCCAGAACTTTGAAGCTGGGGTAGAAGGATTGCTTGAGTTCAGGACTAGATCAGCCCTGGGCAATATGGCAAGACTCTTGTCTCAAGAAAAAAATGTAAAATTAGCTGAGTATGGTGGCGTGCACTGTAGTCCCAGCTACTCGGGGCGACTGAGGTAGGAGGATCGCTTGAGTCTGGGAAATTGAGGCTGCAAATGAGCCATGTTCACACCACTGCACTTCAGTTTGGATGACAGAGCATGACCCCTATCTCAAAAACAAACAAACAACAGAGACAGAGAGAACACATCTTCTGATGCAGTTCTAGTTTAAGAAACTTTATTCCCTCATTTATAATTGGTGCAAAAAGCTTTCTCTTAGGATGAGAGTGCTTGCATTGGATGCCAAGAAAGCCATCTTGTAAAAAATCAGTCCTGTAAGACACTGACACAAAATGGAAAAATATTCTGTTACTACCTCACTACAAGATACTGTCTGTGGAAATTATTAGTAATTCTAAGCATTCACACAATCACTGTTCAAAGTGACATTATTGGAGACATGGCATTGACAAGAAGAATTGCAAAGCAGCAAGGATGATAAAGTAATTTGTAAAAGTACAGTAGGCCATCACAATGATGCCAAAACAGTTTTAGGTGATGGAAATTATATGTATGTTCATGTCTTTAGTACTAGGAAACAAAGTCTGCATAGCTGGGTTACATCAGGAGTTAATCTGACCTGTGACTTAAAGCCTCTAAGTTATACTAAAAAATAAAAATAAGAAGGTTTGTGTTGCCATTAAGAGGTAACATTTCTTCTAAGAACTTTCATTTGTTTATTTGGAGTCTTTTGCCTACATAATATTCAATATAATCACTGAAAATTTGGGTAATTAAAAAGAAACAACAAACAGAAGAGGGATTGATTAATCAGATGTGCTTGCTTAGCTTCAATACATATTTTGTTAGAAAATATAAATAATTTATTTGCCTAGGATTTATATTAACTTAATAGACTTGGAGCCTAGTTAATTATCTCTAACTATGCTAACCTATTTCATGGGCAGAATCATATTGATATAGTTTGGTATCTGTCCCCTCCAAATTTCATGTTGAAATCTGATCCCCAGTGTTAGATATGGGGGCCATGTGGGAGATGTCTGGGTCATGGCGGCGGACTCCTCATGAATGTGCTGTCATCATAGTAATGAGTGAGTTCTTGATCTGTTACTTACCATGAAATCTGATTGCTCAAAAAAGCCTGCCGTGCTTCTCCTGTCTCTCTCTCTCTCTCACCATGTGATACATCTGCTCCCCTTTTGCCTTTCCTATGATTCTAAGCTCCTTGAAGCCTTCACCAGAAGCAGATGCTAGCACCATGCTTCTTGCACAGTTTGCAGAACCGTGAGCCAAATAAGCCTCTTTCCTTTATAAATTACCAGTCTCAGGTATCCCTTCATAGCAACGCAAAACAGACTAATATACATGCGGATTTGTAAAATCATGACATAGTCATCTAAGAGAAAAAAATTTTAAGGAAGTATAATCAATAGAGAGGTAGACCTAGATGTGAGTATGTGCTAAAGACAAACGGTAAAATATAAACTCTATAAGTCATCTTTGGCAAACTAGGTTATTTCCTTGTACCCATGGGGAAATTCAATCAATTCAAGCACACATTAATTTTATAAAAGAGATTTTTTTTTTTTTTTTTTTTTTTTTTGAGACGGAGACTTGCTCTGTCACCCAGGATGGAGTGCAGTGGCACCATCTTGGCTCACTGCAACCTCTGGCTCCCGGGTTCTAGCAATTCTCCTGCCTCAGCAGGAGAATTTTTACTTGGGAAAGTACTTTCCTTACTTGGGAAAGTAGCTGGGACTACAGGTGCATGCCTCCACACCTAGCTAATTTTTGTACTTTTAATAGAGACGGGATTTCACTATGTTCACCAGGAAGGTCTCAATCTCTTGACCTCATGATCCACCCGCCTCAGCCTCCCAAAGTGCTGGGATTATAGGCATGAGCCACCGTGCCCGGCCAAAACAGATTTTTTTCCTGCATAACCTAAGAGAACATCAAGTAAATTTTTGACTTAGTTGATCAAATACTTTTGATGTTATATTGGAGGGCAGTGGTCTCTCACTGAGTTATTGGCAAAGGAAAAAAAAAAATACAGACTACCTCTTACGTAAAACACTGATGAGACCTTACTCAGTGTGAAGGAACAAGGAAGACCACATATATTGTCACTAAGGAGGCTGTAGACAGATGGCTACCGCCTATATATAAATGAAATTATGAATCAATCAATAACAAACAGCACCATTTGAGTTGTTTCTCCAGAACTCAGAATTTTCATGGATATAAGTAATATCTTACTGTACGGTCATGTAAAACATTTGCAAGACATATGGTTGGGTCTATAGCCAGGTGTGGTGGTGGGCTTCTGTAGATCCAGCCACTCAGGAGGCAGAGGCAGGAGGATTGCTTGAGCTCAGGAGGTCAAGGCTGCAGTGAGCTATGATGATGCCACAGTACTCCAGCCTGGGCAACAGAGCAAGACCCTCCCTCTTACAAAAAAAAAAAAAGACATATGTATTTGACTTGCTCCAAAATCCAAAATTTTTAAAGCACAAACCTAACACCACAAACGGAAAAATCCATGTATAAATACTTAATGCAAACTTTGTTTCACATACAAAATTATTTAAAATACTGTATAAAATATTGTATAAAATCACCTTCAGGCTGTGTGTTAAGGCATATATGAAACATAAACAAATTTCAGACTTGGGTCCTATTTCAAAGATCTCTCTTTAGGTACAGTATATGCAAATATTCCAAAATCTGAAAAAATATGAAATCCAAAACACTTCTGGTCCTAAGCATTTTGAATAAGTAATTATCAACCAGTATCTGCTTCCCTTGGTTAGGAAGCAGAGCAAAGCAAACTAATTTATTTACATATTTAATGATTATGTATTGAGGTTTTGCTATCACTCAGGCACTATTCTAGGTACAGGGAATAAAATCATTCCCCTTTCTGATTCTTCATGGAAAAACCATTTTGAATTCTCTTTTGCAGTTAAGAGTAATCATATGACCTGGTTTTAGGCTTTCTCCATTAAAAACTTCCCATGCATAATCATCCATATTCTTTTCTCATTTCCTAAAATTAGAAATTCAGGTAACATCCAAGTTAACTCTGGAAGCCAAGTTTTGGAGATGGTGGAGCCAAAATCTGAAAGAAGACTTGGTTCAAGAATCATTGTCTGAGGCCGGGCGCAGGGGCTGACGCCTGTAATCCCAGCACTTTGGGAGGCCAAGGCGGGTGGATCACGAGGTCAGGAGATCGAGACCATCCTGGCTAACACGGTGAAACCCCGTCTTTACTAAAAATACAAAAAATTAGCCAGGCGTGGTGGCGAGCGCCTGTAGTCCCAGCTACTCCAGAGGCTGAGGCAGGAAAATGGTGAGAACCCAGGAGGCGGGGCTTGCAGTGAGCCAAGATCGCACCACTGCACTCCAGCCTGGGCAACAGAGCGAGACCCTGTCTCAAACCAAACAAACAAACAAACAAAACCCTCCCCCATGTTATTAACTGAATGTTAATGTTCCCCAAATTCATATTTTGAAATTGTAACCCTAAAAATGATGGTATTTGGAGGTAAGGCCTTTGAGAGGTAATTAGGTTTATATAAGGTCATGAGGGTTGGAGCCCCCCTGAGGGAAAGAAAAGAAAGAGGGACCAGAGCTCTCTGTCTCTCTCTCTGCCCTGTGAGGACACAGTGAGAAGGCAGCTGTCTGCAAGCCAGGAAGGAAGCCCTCACCAGGAACCAACATCTTGATCATGGACTCTCCACCCTCTGGAACTTTGAGAAAATAAATGTCTGTTATTTAAGCCACTCAGTTTATAATATTTTGTTATAGCAGCCCTAGCAGACTAATACTTCCCAGTGTACATTTACTTTTTTATGTAACTCTGTGTTAACTTCCTCATTTCTCCTATTCATAATTAGTCAGAAGAAATCTGGACCATGTAACTAATTTGCAGAATTGGTTCAGGTACCCAAATATTTTGCAAATTGGTCCACTGCATTGATAACCTCATGTTAACTGGACTAGAGTAGCAAGACATTGCAAGTGCATTAGTGGCCTTGGAAAAACACGTGTGCCCTAGAAAGTGTAACATAAACCCCATGAAGATTTAAAGACCAACCACAGCAGTGATGTTTTTAGGAGTCCAGTGATCTTTGGCATGTTGAAACAATCCAATCAAATTAAAAGACAAAGTGCAGCACTACTTTGGATTCTATAGACAGCATGTTTCACATGTGGGAGTACTCCTTCCACCCATTAGTGTGTGACAGCAAAGGCTGCCTGTTTTTGGTGAAAACTAGAGAGGAAAAATGCTTTGTAGGAGGTGTAGGAGAAAGTGGCTTCCCTACTTGGGCCATATGACCCGAAAGATAACATATTATTACATATGTCAGTGGTGGGAAAGAACGCAGAGTTTATAGCAAACTCTGATAGGATAATCACAATGTACACCCGTAGAGTTCTGGTGCAAGATCATGCCACTGCAGTGGAGAATTATACTATATTCCAAAAGCAGTTATTAGGAGATATGTGTCAGCCAACCATGAGATGTCAAGTGATTTTGCAGCCAGATATTTCCATCATGAATTTCTGAGAGACTCATCCAGCCATAAGGTGGGGTAGGTGCCAAAGAAATCCATCAAAAGATGGAATTACACACCTGGGACTGAGCAAGAGCAGAAATAGAGGGCACAAGTATGATGCATAATCAGGTAGCCCAGACTCCATGTCATCCGTCACTATTACATCCAAGTCCTTTCCTCAGCACACACCTATGGCTGCGTGATGAGAACAAATATGACTGGTGGGCAGAGGAGGAAAGTGACTGAGCTTGGTTCACAGGGGAGTTGGCTCAGTATGTGGGTAAAACCTAAAAGTGATCCTAAAAAACAGCTATAAGAGGAAGTCCTCCAAGTGGTGAGAGCTGCAAGTGGTGTGGTTTTCCATTTGGTATAGAAGGAAAAGTGGCTCAAGATAAGGATGTTGACAGACTCATGGACTGTGGTGAATGGACGAATTGTTCAGGGGCCTGGAAGGATAAAGATTATGACTAAGAAAGAGGAGATACGGAAATTAGATATGCAGATGGATCTATGGGAGTGATCATAATTTGTGAACATCTTTGTGTCACAGGTTAACACTCAGCCAAGAGCAACATAAAAGAGGCAGTGATCATCCAAGTTAAGTCAGCCAGTTCACGTCAATCAGCGTATCTCATATGCCATCTTAGTTACTGCCATTTTGGATACCTAACCTGACAATAACAGAGACCAATTGACACACACACATATATATACACACACACATATACACACACACACACATATATATACACATATACACACACACATATATACATACATATATACAAATATATGTGTGTATATATATAATTCCTATATATTCCTTTATATGTATTTCGCATGTGTGTGTGTGTGTGTGTGTGTGTATTTTTAAATTTAGATGTGGTCACGTTCTGTCACCCAGTAGCTGAAGTCCTGTGGCAAGATTATATCTCATTGCAGCCTCAAACTCCTGGGTTCAAGCAATCCTCCCACCTCAGCCTCCCAAGTAGCTAAGACTACAGGCATGTACCACCATGTCTGGACAATTTCTTTAAAAGTTTTTATAGAGACAGGATCTTTATTGCCCTGTTACCCAGGCTGGCCTCGAACTCATGTCAAGTGATCCTCTTGCCTTGGCCTCCCAAAGTGCTTGGATTACAGGTATGAACCACTGCATGCAGCCAACAGAGACAAGTTCTATACCTCTCATATGGCATCATCTTTTCAGAAGACCAACCAGCCACTTGGTGACACATTGATTGTATTAGATACCTTACACTCTGGAAAGAGCAGAAATTCATCTTGACTAGCATCATCCATATAACCAAGAATAGATTTGCCTTTTCTATTCACAGGGTCTCTGTCAGACCATTGTACAATGGACTAAAGACTGCCTGCTACATCAACATTTATGTCATATGTTACATCATACTGAACCAAGTAATACACACTTCAACAACGGAGATGCGGCAGATATCCATGGGATCCGCTGACATTGTCACACCCCACAACACTCAGAAACTGCTAGCCTTAGAGAGCAACAGAAGATCCTTATAAAGGCACAATGGAGACACCATCTTGGAAATAACACACTGAGAGGACCCATCCTCCAGGACACAGCATGCACTCTACATGAAGGACCCCTGTGTATGATTACATCCTCAACAGGTATAATACATGAATATGCGAACTAAGTAATGGCTCCATTTATCATTACTTCCAGTGACTCATAGCTCACTGCCTGGAATTCCTAGGAATCTGTGTTTTCTGTCCTCACAGTTCTTGGTTCTAGAGGTTTAAAGGTCCTGAACCTTCAGGGGCAACAAAAGCCCCATTAGATTTAAGCTGTAGCTGCTACCATGTCACTTGGACCTTCTCATACCAATTCTCCAGGAGACAAATAAAGTGATAGTCATCCCGGAGAGGCAGTTCACCTTGATCACCAGGAGAAAGTGTGGCTGCTGTTTCACAATGGGGACAGGGAAGAATTGGCATGGCGCCCACATAATAAACCTGGTGATTCTTTTTTTGTGTGTTTTTGTTGAGACAGAGTCTCGTTCTGTTGCCCAGGCTGGAGTGAAGTGGCATGACCTTGGCTCGCTGCAACCTCCACTTCCCGGGTTCAAGCAATTCTCCTGCCTCAGCCTCCTGAGTAGCTGGGATTACAGGCACCTGCCACCACACCTGGCTAATTTTTTCATATTTTTAGTAGAGACGGGGTTTCACCATGTTGGCCAGACTGGTTTTAAACTCCTGATCTCAAGTGATACGCTCGCTTCAGCCTCCCAAAGTGCAGAATTACAGTAGTGAGCCGCTGCACCCGGCCTAAACCTGATGATTCTTGAGGCATCTCTTTGTTCTCTGCTGCTAAATTTTTGTAGTAACTGGACAAGAGAAACAGGTAAGGCCTGAGAAGTTTATGATGACTAAGAGCCCAGACCCTGCAGATGTGATATTCTGCATTTGGTAGCTACCTCAATCTGCAGAAACACTAGATAAATGTGAATCTAGAAATGATAATAGAAGAGAAAAACAATGAATATCATTTATGACTTCTGACTAGATGTAGTATGTGGGCCGTAGTTTGTCTCACTTGCTGTCCTTTTGTGTTTTTCCAGGGATTCTAGAGGAGTTAATTCCAGAACTTAATACACTCATGCACCGCATAATAATGTTTTAATAAATGATGGGCCACAATATACAATGGTTGTTCTGTAAGGTCATAGTACTGAATTTTTACTGTACCTTTTTTTATGTTTAGATATACAAATACCATTGTATGACAGTTGACTATAGTATTCAATACAATAACATGCTGTACAGGTCTGTAGCCCAGGAGCAGTAGACTATACCATATAACCTAGGTGTGTAGTAAGCTATACCATCTAGGTTTGTGTAAGTATGCTCTATGATGTTTGTACAATGACGAAATCATCTAAGGACCCATTTCTCAGAATGGATCCCTTTCGGTAAGGGATGCATGACTATATATGAATCACAAGTACCTGAATAGTGCAGGAAGTAGAATGTTGTAGGTGCCATTTTAAACCACCTAGTTCTCTCATTAGGACTGAGGCTCTTACTCCCCCAACTTCTGGGAGTGTTTTGGCTGAAAGCTCTCAGAGCCTTGCTCTGGAAATTGTCCTCAGCCAAGGAGAGGTAAGACACCCATGGGTGTGCACCCATCCCGTATCCAGTGACTGACTGATATGGAGATACGAATGCCTACTCCTTTGGGGAAAGTTGGAATAATTCTATAGATGCATTCCAGCACCAGAGCTCCTGGTGAAAAAGATGAATCTGCTGTGGCCTTAATTTTGACTACATTTATCTGCCAGTCCAGGTTCCTTCACCCCACCACAGGTGTTAATTAGAAGGCAATTTCCAGTAAACTCTCTACATACCCATTTCTGTCCCAAAGTCTCATTTCTAAATACCCCTTCCTAATACAGTGATCAAAAAAATGATCTCTGTATTTGAACTGAGACCTGGGTGACGAGATTCAGCCTTAACAAGGACTATTCAAAAAACTGTTCTAGGTGGCAGAATAAGCTTTATTTTCTATATACGATCTCTCTCTCACTTAAGGTTACCTAATCATACCTCTATATTCTATCCTGGGAAGAGTCAAACATGACTTTTAAGAAGTATTGAAGTCCTACATTCCTTGAAAAATTATGGCGATACGAACTTTAAGCAAGGACTGAACATTTCATTAATGGCGTATTTCTATCAATTACAGGCAGAAAACAAAGAGATACTTTTAGAATGTAGGGATTTCAGGTCATGTTATTGAGGGATTAACATATTACATGTTCATTTTATAGTTTGTTAACTAGCCAATAGAAGTCATTATATAAAGAAATTCTTCATTAGTGAGATTTTGGTGATCTAAGAGTACTTAAATGATAATCAATATTTCTAATCTCCTTTGAAGCATTCCAGCAAAGATCTTCACATTAGAATTCAATACAGAATAAGATTTGAAGTCTCCATATTTTTAAAATTTGGTCTTTAACTGCGATCAGAGACACAATCTTTAATATGAGGTTAGGAGACCATTTATTAAGTGGAAATAATTTTGGGGGCATTCTGCTGGCTTGATTACAGCAACTTTATTATTATTACTATTATCACTTTTATTTATATTAAAAATTGTTACAATATCTTGGGTCTTGATAACATGGCCAACTGAATGTCTGCCACACAGGTGCACAGCTGTCTCAGTTTAATCTCTACCAGACTGTCTATCTTTGTATTATCAAAGTGGTTATTTTCACAAGAGTGTAATGTCTACGTTAGGCAGTCATTCTGCTCAAGCAAAACCTTTTATTACTATTTTTAAGAGATAGTACCAAGGAAATGAGTTTAAACTTCATTACTATCAGGTTTGAAATGGATGTTTATTGATTTATTTATTCTTAAACCTTTTTACAAGTTTCATAATAATACACATTGTGTATCTATCATATCTGAGACAAACCGTTACCACAAATAAATAACAAATTTGTCATCAATATTTCATAGAGAAACAGAGAATATATGAATACATACATGTATAGATAGACCATTTTCCAACCTAGGAGGGTTCAACGTGTATTTGTTAACTTTAAAATTGTGCAAAAGTGTATGCATTTAGTACACTTCTTGATTTATGATGGGGTTCTGTCCTGATAAACCCATTGTATGTTCAAATTATGATGGGTTTATTGGGATAAAATCCTATTGTAAAATTGAGGAGCATCTGTATGTAAATGTATGTCTAAATGTATATGAATGCATTAAGCTCTTTTCCCTGAGTAGTGGCTTTTATTCCTTTTGGCTCAGGCTATCTCTAATGTACCTACTGTCTTCCTTCTCTCCATTCTTCACTTAAGTATTTATGTGTTTATTATTTGATTCACCAATTAGGAAACTTCATATATTTGTACATTTCTTGAAAGCATATCAACACATATATTTAACGTGCATATATAAATATATGTGTATATACTGTATACCAGAGTTTAGTGAAGTACAGCTTGGGTGTTGGCCACTTTTTTTGAAAATAAAGCTTTGTCAAAACACAGCCATGCTCATGTGTTTGCATATTATTTATGTCTGCTTTAGGGCTACAGAGTTGAGTTGGCCTGTAAGAAACTGTATGACCCACAAGCCTAAAAGTCCCTTAGGGCACATTGACACCTAGTTTGGAAACTATGGGTCTAGGTGTTGAATGAGTATATATGTGTGTACCTTGGGTCGTTTGGTGAGTAATTTTATACTTTAGATATTTAACATTAAATTTTATGACTTCTTGGAATTGTAAAGATAGATGAGACATTGGCAAACATTAAATAACACATCTTCACCCTACCCATGAAGAAGCTAAACTTCAGAAACATCAAGAGGCTTGCTCATCTTAATTTTTTTGTTTATCTTTTAAATTTAACTATTACACCACTTGATACTACTACATATAAAATGTTTTACAGTCTTGAAAATGGCTTTTGGCTCCTGTGATAAGGCAATACTAATGTTCCATAAACTCTTATTTAAGACACAGAAATTAATTGATTAAAGTTAATTTAATTGCATTGCTCATGCGTATTTAGTTGCATATTTTGTTCAGTTAGAAGTGCAGAATTTCTGCTTGAACCCAGGAGGCAGAGGTTGCGATGAGCCAAGATTGTGCCATTGCATTCCAGCCTGGGTGACAGAGTGAGACTCCATATCAAAAAAAAAAAAAAAAAAAAAAGAATTGCAGAATTCCTTTTGGGAACAAGTAATAGCAGTTTCCTGAATAATCTTACTTGTGTCTAATGTTTCCGAGAGCTAAATGCACTTACATCAGGCCTTGAGGACCACAATGTTCTGCCAAGTTGGTAGAGTGAGCTCCACTGCCCTCACCCGCTCCAACTAACTCACCCTCACACTCCTCCCAAAGCTGATTTGCATATGACCTTCCTCCTATCACCAGGAATGAGATCTTCTCTCTATCTAAATCTATCCTTTTCTAAGGCACACTTTAAACTCCACTAACTTTTTTTTTTTTCCAAAGATGCCATTCTCCGTAGCGGCTCCAGACGTGCTTAAATCCTTTTATCCACATTCCCCACTTGGTTCCCAGAGTTTGCTAACTTATATGCAGATACAGAGGCATAATAAAACAATTCGTTTAAATTGTTTAATTCACAAGAAATTGATTTCAATCCATCATCTGTCTAATTATCTTGTCTATGTAAATGTGCACCACGGAGGCCCAAATATACAGAATTATTTAGGTCAACTACTTGAACAAAATCTTTGAATTTATTCGACAAAAATCTATTTCAGGGAAGGGCAAACTATAGCCCACTAGCCAAAGTGCCTGTTTTTGTACGGCTTGTGAGTTACAATAGTTATTTTTTTTTTTATTTTTAGATGGTTACATTTTAAGTTGTTATGTATGCACTTACATAATATCCTTAATTTTATTTTTAAACCTTCCTAAGTTAAAATACTTATTATCTGGCTGTTTATAGAAAATGCTTGCAGAACTCTGGCATGCTTATTTCTTTGCCCATTTTAATGTTATGCTTGCCACTATTAGCTAAGTAAAACTACTCAAACTAAATTCATTGTGTGGGTAATTCAATTACTACATTTAAATTCAGATAATGAAATTCTGTTGACCTCATAAATACTCATGGAGCTACTGTTTCAAAACAGGTATTATTTTAGGTCCATGGAAGGTAAAAATTAATCAGACAAGATGCTCGTAACCCAACAGAATCTTCTCATTGTATTTGCAGAATATCACCTGTACCTTTCATTTCAGGGATTGCAGAGGAAGTAGTTTACCATGTGTTGTAAGTTAGAGGATTGAAGATTGCCCTTTGACTCTTGTGATCAATAAGAAAGTTTGCTGAAGGTAAGAAAGTAATTTTTCTATCTCCTAAAATATATACCTCAGTCCAGATATTTGACTTCTTTTGTCACCTTCAGACAATTCACACTAGAAATTAAATAGCATCCACAGAGCTTTTGTTGCAGTAAAACATAACAATAAAGGTCACCTGCTGTCATATTTCTACCTCTGAATAACTCTTAAGCCTACATAAATGACATGTTCTCGATTTTAATTTGCACATCAAAGTGTAAAGTAACAGTGATTAAACCTACTATATGAATGTTTTTCTCCTCATGTTTAATATGAACTTGAACTCTGTCACTCACATTTCATTACCTAATAACTCAAAGTTACTTGATGCCCCTGAAAAACAGTAGGCATGCCTTAAATGCCTCTCATTCAGTTTTAAAAGGAATCACACAGCAATATACACGACATTAATTCCTATAGTATCCATTCAATTTCATAAAATAATTTTGAAATTGTATGTTTCATAGACACAAAAAATAGATTTTCTAATGTTAGAAAACTAAAAAGAAGAGGATTATAGAAAGTGGTTCACAAATGTGCCTACAATAGTATCCATTCAATTTCGTAAAATAATTTTGAAACTGTATGTTTCATAGACACAAAAAATAGTTTTTCTAATGTTAGAAAACTAAAAAGAAGAGGATTATAGAAAGTGGTTCACAAATGTGCCTACACAGAGACACAAGATGGAATCATTACACTGTCATGAATGACAACAAATTCATTTAGCAGAACAATAAAATACTAGTTGACATTTTACCTATTTTCCTAAAATTTTATTTTCTTAAAGTTTATGTGTGTGTGTGCATATATGTATATAATTAATGGTCCACCAGTTATGAGTCAAAAGAATCATTGTTATAGCCTTGTCTTTTACCTACAAAAACTTTTTAACTTATGCCAGTGGCTGTCATTCATTTATTAACTCAACAAATATTTATTAGATATGTACATTTCCTAGGCATTACATGATACCAAATTATTGTTATGTCTCCAGATTTGGTTCCCCTCCAAAGAAAAATAGATAAACTTTACATTACTATCATTCATTTTATAACCTAGATTAAAAATAGAAAATTTCTTCTTAAATTTTAGTTATCATTTATATTGAGCAATTATCTTTTTTAATTATACAAAGTAATAATACAGTGTAGTTTCTCACTAAGTATATTTTTGATATTGGTCAAATCCATTTATAACTCATTGCTATTTATAATAATGTTTTATGATGCACACTATTATGAATATATGACTAAATTCATGTTGGCTGATTCAACAGGAGCACTCCTATTATAGATCTTTTAACTTTATATGTATAACCTTATTCCTCTGTGTAGTTAGTCACTGTAGCAGTTCACACAAGTCTTCTACCACATCTCCAAGGGAGGTATCTTTGCTTATTTTGGTTTGCTTCACTGAGTTCAAGCTAGACTTTCACCTTATCTCTATTATTTCCTATTTCGTATCTTCTAGCTTTTTATCCTAATGAGTGGCAAAAAGCCAGAGGCAATGTAGAGCTAGGTAACTTCTGCTGAAGGAAAGACAGTTGTTAACAACTTCTACAACAGAATTTTAGGTTCACAGTTTCAGCTTTAATTTCTTTTACTGCTCACTCTAGACCCTGCCTAAAAGTCACTTAAAAAGTCATCCATCGACTATTTTTTATTAGCAATGACAAAATACGGTAACATAGCACATTATGAGTTATAATACTTCATCACTTATTATTGTATGTGTTTTTCTCTTAAAAACTCAATCAAAGGTAAAACAAGTAGTTTTATTATGAAGATAATTTTTACAGATGACAATATTGAGGTTCAGTGATCCCTGTTGCATTTTCTAATATAACACACCTAGTAAATCCTAGAATTGGACTTAGATATTATTATATCAAATGTTACTTTTTTATTGTATCATGTCTCCTCTTTTCATATACACATTGAAATCAAGTTCTGAAAACCAAAACAAAAAGCTGTCCTGTATCAGACACAGTAGGAGATGGGACTGGTACAACTCTGAGACCGAAAGGTGATAGATATCCTTCTAACATTAACTGATATATTAAAAATAAGTGTTAAAACAGAGATGCTTAAGGGGAACAGAGGCAGAAACACTACTTCATGCTGGATAGTTAGGGGAAGGATAAGATACAAGATGAGATATAAGCTGGCTCTTTAAGAATGGATGGGATGTTTTATGATAAAAGGAGTGGCGAGAGCATTCTGGAAATGAGCAATAAAATGAACAAATTAATGAGGTGATAATGGACATGAAATGTTTGCAAAGTGAGTTATTTGGTATTCATTTGGATAGTGTTCAAGAATATAGTCATTGGAGTCAAACAGAGAGAGTCTACCACTTATTAGTGTGATGAACTAGCACAAATTATCTAAGCTTTCTGAGATTCAGTTTCTTTATTTTAAAAATTTTCTTTATTTTAAGAATTCTTTATTTAAAAAAAAAAACAGTCCTAGGCTGGTGAAAAGATTAAAATGCATTGAAGCCCTTAGCAGACTGCCTGGCATGGTGTGTGCACTCATAGGCTGCAATGGTTATTAGTAGTAGTAGTATCCCTGGCTTACTGGAGTCAGGATGACTATTTAGCACTTTTGCCAAGAAAATTGATTCTAGAGCTCCATTGTGACTATTTTCAGCTTACATTTCTAACAGGATGTAATCCTCACTACTCAACAACAAATAGGCTATAAAGCCCAATGCAGAGGCTGGTGGGCTAAACATGGACACTCAGAGGAGAGAAACAGAACTGAACTGCAGGTCATAGGACACCAAAATGAGGGCCTTCCATGAGCAAAGCATAACTAGCAAGGGACTTTTTGCTGTAGTTCATCTTTTCTCTTCAGTACATCATTCTTCAAACAAATTTCAAAGTAAATTGGTAGGATGGACGGCCAATGAAAAATAGCAGCAATAGGCCATTTTTCTTCTACTTTTTTCCCTTTAGTGTCACTAAACATATAGACACATGTTGTGGTTGGGGATGGGGTGGGGAAGGTGAGGAAAGTATAACTTTTCCTATGTGGTGGAAAACAAAAAACAAACCAAAAATAAAAAACAACCTCAAACCTAAAATTCAAATGATCTCCATCACATACTAAAATTTGGATCAAAATCATGGAGGATGATTAAAGCTGATATTTATGTCCTCAGATTTCAGACAACTACAGACTTATCTAAAAGAGAGTGAATGAATCTGAAAAGATAATGTGATGATTCTTTGTGGAAAAGGTTGACAAAGTTTAGAAGTATGAATGCAGTGTGAGGGAGGGAGGGATCCTGACAAGGTTTAGATGCAAATCCACAAGGCAGAATAGGAGAGGAAGTTGTACAGTGGAACCTTGCTGGAGGGCCACTGGTGTTGTCTTGATCTGGCTCCTTAGCACAGGGAGATGGTTGGATATAAGAGAATGAGGAGGGTGAGAAAGCAATGGCCATCTTATTATATCACAGACCTTTGTTGTGAGTCACAATCCCACCCTGAAAACTGACAGAGCAGGAGAGCATCACCATCTTGGATGAGCACTGCCATTTTAAAGTTTGTCTTGATCAAAAACCACCTAAATCTAAAGGGCATCAGCCTAATGGCTAAGGTCGGCATGACCATAAACCACAAATGACATCTCCGTCCAGAAACATTCAAAACGTCTCCCCGGCCGGGCGCGGTGGCTCAAGCCTGTAATCCCAGCACTTTGGGAGGCCGAGACGGGCGGATCACGAGGTCAGGAGATCGAGACCATCCTGGCTAACACCGTGAAACCCCGTCTCTACTAAAAATACAAAAAAAAAAAAAAAAAAAAAAAACTAGCTGGGCGAGGTGGCGGGCGCCTGTAGTCCCAGCTACTCCGGAGGCTGAGGCAGGAGAATGGCCTAAACCCGGGAGGCGGAGCTTGCAGTGAGCTGAGATCCGGCCACTGCACTCCAGCCCGGGCTACAGAGCAAGACTCCGTCTCAAAAAAAAAAAAAAAAAAAAAAAAACGCCTCCCCAACCAGAGACATGCCAGCCCTGAGATAACCCTGCCATCTGGCCAGAGAGATGTCAGCCCCAGGATAACCTCCTCTCTAACCAGAGATATTCCAATCCCACCATAAACTTCTCTCCAACACAGAAACATTTCAAGTTCTCTCACCAATAAATACTTTTAGACTGTAAGAGAGAGTGCTCCTCACCAAAATTGGCCAGAAACCCCTCTCAGGTTTGTTCTCCAAAATAAATCTATCTTTGACTGTTGAACCACTTTTTGTGTTTCTTTCCTCTTTCTTTAACTTTTACAAAAAACAAACTCTAAACAGAGCAATGCTCCTAAGTTGGAGAACGTAACAGATTTTGTGAGAGTGTATTTGAGACGACAAACCTAAACTGGAATTTTAGACTGTTCCAAGGCAAGTGCAAGTCCCCTCAACCCCCTCCCCAAATCCCTGACAAAACCCTCACCACTTGGGGATAATATTTGAAGTATCATCTTCAAATAGCTACTCTAGGTAGAATTTTATCTACTCTTTCCTACCCCATTAAGAGAGGTAATAACAGAAAGAAACCAGAAGAATACCCAGGGACTGCAAATTTTAAATAGCTGGATAGGGAAGGGTGAAGAAAATTGAAGAGAAAAAAAATTGATAGCTATTATTATTATTTTATTTGTACAGTATGGGAGGAAAGATCTTTTTCCAAAGTGTGATAGAGAGGGTGGTGAGAAAGGGACTTCAGTGATGACAATCTGAAATAAAAATTGTGGAAAATGGCAGAGTGCTCATTAGGGATATGTCCAATTACTGCTCATGTAGTCTTGGAGACAAGACATTTTGAAGTTGGAAATTCAAACGGCGGTCTAACCATTAATTTTCCTAGCAATGATTGTTAATGTGGAAGTCAAAGAGAAAAGAATGATTAGATTGGGTTATTTTGACTTTGTGTAAGAATAACGACAAGAAAGTCAGGACATTTCTAATATTAGAAAGAAACGATCAAATGATTGACCATAAGGTTTATGTATGTTCAGAAAAACAATGAAAGCAGAAGAGAATGAACTGAGAAATGGAGAAAAAAGGAAAAAAAAGAAAAAGAGGAAATCAGGCTGAAGATGTCAAGAAGCTTGTGGTCAGAAGGTGGCACATAAAAATTTAGGACAGAAGATGTGAGGCAAGCTTGGTTGATGACAGCTCTCCAGGATGTTACTCTGAGGATGAGGGGCCAACCTGGGATGGCAATAAAGGTTGTGGAAGTCAAGGGGTGGTCAGTCAGCTATAGCCAGGAATTCAGGACAAAATTAAGAAGTTTTTTTCTTAGTTAAATTTGGCTAAAAGTTCACTAAACTTTTTCCTAATTGCTCAGTGGAAAAGAAACACAAAATTAATATAAATCCATTACATTTTTTAAAAAGTTGCTTAGTTTTAAGTTTTTTGGATTTTTTTCCATCACTTTGGGAAGCCAAGGTAGGAGGGTTGCTTGAGGTCAGGAATTTGAGACCAGCCTGGGCAACACAGTGAGATTGTGTCTCTACAGATAATTTTTAAAAAATCAATCAGGCATGGCGATGCCCACATGTATTCCCAGCTGAGGCTGAGGTGGGAGGATCCCTTGATCCCAGGAGGTCAAGTCTGCTCTGAGCCATGATCAGTCCACTGCATTCTAGTCTGGGTGACCCAGCAAGACCCCGTCTCTCAAAGGAAAAAGAGAAAATAAAAGAAAAAGGAAAAGTTGTTTCTGATTTTTTCTGTGGGAGTTAGCTAGGTAGCACCATTTTTGTTTTTGTCAGATAATACCATGGTAACCCTTATGAAGTCCAGACTGAAAAGCACTATAGGCATTGCTCTAGAAGAACAGCTATCAAAGTGTGTTCCCTCCTGCTGCTATGGTCTGAATGTTTGTGTCCCCTAACAATTTATATATTGAAATTCTAACACCTAAGGTGATGGTGTTAGGAGGCAAGGCCTTTAGGAGGTGATTAGGTCATGAGAGTGGAGCCACCACGAATGGAATTAGTGCCCTTATAAAAGAGGCTGGAGAAAGCTAGGTCTCTCCTTCTACCATGTGAGGACACAGCTAAAAAGCACCATCTATAAACCAAGAAGAGGGCTCTCCCCAGACACTGAATTTTCTGGAGTCTTAATCTTAAGCTTCCCAAGCTTCCCAACCTCTAGAACTGTGAAAAATAAAAGTCTGTGTTATAAGCCACCAAGTCTATGGTATTTTGTTACAGCAGCTCAAGTCAACCAAGACACCACCTCATAGCATCTGCATAACTTGAGAACTTGTTAGAAAGGCATACTCAGCTGGGCATGGTGGCTCACACCTGTAATCCCAGCACTTTGGGAGGCCAAGGCAGGCAGATCACCTGAGGTCATGAGTTCTAGACCAGCCTGACCAACATGGAGAAACCCCATCTGTACTAAAAATTCAAAATTAGCTGGGCATGGTGGCGCATGCCTATAATCCCAGCTACTCGAGAGGCTGAGACAGGAGAACCGCTTGAACCCGGGAGGTAGAGGTTGTGGTGAGCTGAGATCAGGCCATTGCACTCCAGCCTGGGCAACTCCAACCTGGCAACAAGAGTGAAACTCTGCGGAAAAAAAAGGCATAGTCTCAGGTTACAACCTTGACTTCCTGAATAGAAACTCTAAAGGTGGGGCCAACAATCTGTGGTTTAAGTCACCTGCCATATGATTCTGATGCATGCTAGAGTTTAAGGACCACTGCTCTGGAAGTTATTTGTACTAATTGATTTAGTCATTTTTTTTTTATGCTGAAGAAAAAATTAAAGGACTTTAACCAATACCAAAAATCTATCCCTTCCTTCAACCACTTCCTCAAAGGCATCTACAGTCATTCTAACACTACTCTTTTAACTCACAGCCTACTCAGCTAGGTGTTTTAGTTTGGAAAATTCAGCTTTTAAAAATATCGTTATGGATCAAAACTGCTTTACCATAAGATGAGATAAATGGTAACATGAGAGAGTGAAGCAAAATAAAAACACATTATAGAATACGCTTGACTTGGAATACACAGTGCCCATTGGCCAAGAGTGCATGTTTTGCGACCAGCTAATACTCATGGAATTAGAAAATATCACACACTCTGCATTGTTTCCTCTCGTGAGTTCAGACCACATTTTGGAAGATATTATAGTATATGTTGACAAAAAGAGTCAAACTTTGTAAAAGAGTTTTATTCTGAGCCAAATATGAGTGACCACGGCCTGTGACACAGCTCTCAGGAGGTCCTGAGAACATGTGCCCACGTTGGTCAGGGTACAACTTGGTTTTATATATTTTAGGAAGGCATGAGACATCAATTAAATACATTTAAGAAATACATTAGGTTCAGAAAGGCAGGACAACTCTCTAAGCAGGGAGGGCTTGCGGGTGGCTTCGGGCTATGGGTAAATTTAAACCTTTTTTGCTTGACAATCGGTTGAGTTTGTCTAAAGACCTGAGATGTATAGAAAAGAAATGTTTGGGTTAAGATAAAAGATTGTGGAGAGCAAACGTCTTTTGAAGTCTTACAGTGGCTGCCCTTAGAGACAATAGATGACAAATGTATCCTATTCAGATCTTTAAAAGGTGCTAGACTTTCAGTTAATCTCTTCAGGATTGGGAGAGCCTGAAAGGAAAAGATCTAGGTGTGTTAACAGAGATTCTTTACAGATGCACATCTTCCCCCACAAAGGACGGCTTTGTAGGGCCATTTCAAGACATGGCAGAAAAACATGTTTTGGGGTGAAATATTTCGATTTTCTTCCTTGTCTCCTAATGTTATGCCAGAGTCAGATTGGAAAGTAAGTCATGATATATAGGGTTAAATAAAATCCACCTGATGAGAATTTCTGGTTTGTAGGGCATGACTCCCCACACCTCTTAGGTAGGAATTTGGCCAAGATAAAAAAGATCACAGAGCTTTAGTCCTCGTATATGAGTTGGTGATGGTACATATGTATGTGATGTGTGTACAATATATTTATTTATGTAGTGGAATATAATATTACATATTTTAGCATAAATATATTTTATGAAATAGTTTGGAACAAACAGCATTATAATAGGCCTGGGTTAAAAAGGCAGAGTTAAATGAGACATGTAAATATTTTTTTTGAGGAACACTGTTTTTTAAAGGGGGAGGGGAAACTTTGAGATTTGCTAACATATCCTAGTGGCACTGGCCAAATATTCAAATTGTACCTACTTCTGAATTTCCAGTTTGAAATTTGGCTTTTTGAAAAGTGTTATTTTATTAAAATGTTTCCTTTTAACTATGCGTTTTCTAAATGTAATATCTATAAACTCATTTATTCAGATTAATTTATTGAAATTTTGGAACAACTGTGTTGAAATTACCACTTTTATTATTTATAAGAATGAGTTTTCTAAACATATTAATATTTAAGAGGCAATATTTAACGTGCTCCAGCAAAAGTGGGTTTCCAATTATTATAACAGAATGGATGTGAGTATACACACACACACACCCATGCTAACACATATACATACACACTTTGGTGGAGGTGGGACAGAAAGAAGAAAAAGAGATGGGAAGGGAAGGGAAAGGATCTGTAAGGTAAAAGTATGTTTTATTCTCTGGGCAAACTATTTGTTGGTTCAAATTCAGTCTAGTATAATGAAATAATAAATCACAGAGTAAAATTCAGACAGAACTGCAAAATGCTATTCATTTCAGGTGGTCTAAGCCCCGCTACAAATTCTTCTACAAGAGATAAGCCAGGGGGCACTTGGCATTTTCTCTATTGCCATCTCTTGCCACCTTTGGTGCTCCGTGCTCTTCCCAGACTGAAATGTTGCGCCAAACTGATCTGAACAAGCCAACTTGCAACTCTGTAACCAAGAAGAATAAAAATAAGCCCTTTCCTTAGAAATGCTAATGCATTTTTCTGAGACTGTGCTTCCTAACAGGTGCTTTTAGGTATACTTGAAACTGTGAGCCCTCTGGAGGAATATCAGCCTGACACAACTTAACGCAATCATTATTAGACGTGAAGCAGCACTCTGGATTCAGCATATGGACCACAAACTGGTGGTGAGCCTGAGCTCTCAGAGGAAGGACGCCAGTGTCCCTCCGTTGTTTTCTTAGCTGCTGGGAGAGATTTCAGCTCTTCAGCAGTTTCTCTTCCTGACCAGCTTTTCCCAAGATAAATCTGAGCTAGCACCATATGTTTCAAGAACACAAAAACAGCTTCTGAATTATTACAGCATGGTGCACACTTGCCTAGGAAATTCAAGCTGCTTAGGCACTGCAATCATAGTACCAGGCAGAAGTGGAAAGAAGAGTGAACTTGACAACCTTTTGTCAGATAACACATGTCCACGAAAGTAGGACACCTTGGACATTTCCCTGAGACAATAGAATGAGTTGCCTATAGTCCTTAGTTATTTTGAAATCATAATTCTGGCTAAATGAATAATTTTCAGATAATGTTGAGTCCACAAGCACTATTCGAGTTGTAGGTGGTCAGTGCATTATTATGTTTTTCTGTTGTTAAATTTTAAAACCACCGAGTGATTTTAATTGTCACGTATTGTGCTAAATGATGGAGATATAAAGATATTTAGCATACAGTACTTGACTTCACAGAGTCCAAGCAAAATAAATAGAAAAATCATCAGAAAACCTCAAAATTGTGAGTTGGTATATTGATAGGGATTCATACGGGTTTCATACTCATATTGATAGGATGTCATATAGGTTTGACAGAATCACAAAGGTATAGCACCTAACCCACTCTAGATGTTTTATACAAAACACCTGAAAGACAACTAACTTGGATATTAGAAGAGGTGTTTGTGATAGAACTAGATCCTCTTCCTTATTGCAGTAGTATATTACTGATTAAACTATATCCTTGCCATGTTAACTATTGTCCAGCTTTGTTAATCTTTGACAATCCTAAGGCAAACAGATTTCAGGTTTAAAGCTATCTCCTATGCAATAGCAATGGCTGGCTGTGTAAAGTTGGATGCTACCATGAAAATCTTGCAGAAATCACTTAGTGATGACTTTCAGAGGCAGAGACAAAAATCGTGGTAGCAACTGTGTTTATTATTTGCCAAATTCACTGCAGCAAATGCTCTGAAAGTTGTTGTTTAATAACTTTTTTTGACAGCTAAGTTTAGAATAGATATTAGAGAAACAAACTACAGCTAAGGATAGTAGTCAAGAAACGATTATAGTGTTTCAAAAGAGAGAGAAGGAAGGCCTAAACTAGAGCAGTGCGAGAGAAACAGAGTGGACACAAATATAATGAGGAGGGAGGCATGTGTTATGCCAGGTTTCTCTAGAAGGTTGCTGGGTGACTAGTTGTGATACTGTGTGAAATAGAGGAATAGCCAGCCAGCCAGCAGATGGCAGAGAAGAATGCAGTTATATACTTTGGGATATGTTGCAGCGCAGGGCCTCAGGACATATATCTGACTATTACCTAACTGTCAGATTATATATTCAGGACTGTAGCGCAGGAAGAGGCTTTGCATAAAGACATAATTTATATCTTTATACAAACTGGTTATTGAAAGAGCAAAAAAAAAAAGTGGAGGAGATCCAACAGGGAGAGTTTGTGGATAGAAAAGTAAGAAAAAGATGGAAACCTAACAAATCCTAATGCTTATAGGGAAAACAAGAAGAAATAAAATCCACAAGGGAAATGAAGAATGAATAGTACAGAAATTCTGGCGGAAGCAAGAAGATCCAGTGTCATAGACCCTAAAAGAGTATAGATTGTTTAAGAATAATCAATACTGTCAGGTACTGTAAAATAGTATCATTAGATGAGGACTGAAAAATGCTCATTGATTTGATAACTGAGAGATTTAATTTTAAGAAGAACAATTTAAATAAAGTAATATAGCTCTAGGTGTTGAATTTTCCTGCAAACCGAACCTCTTCCACATTTAGTAGCTGAAAACAATAACCAGTTATTTAGTTCACGAATTCCTAGGTTGGCAATCTGGCGTGAATTTCGCTGAGTGATTCTTCTAGTCTGGGTCACACTGGTTCCTCTCAATTTATCTAAAGCGAGATTGCTCGTGCATCTGTAGTCAGCTGGTAGGTTCACTGGCTGGAATGGGTAGGGCATCTTTCCATATGACCTCAAATCCTTCAGTAATTTATTAGATATGAAGTTCTCAGCATTCCAAAAGTAAGAGTGGATATACCTCAAAATTCTTGAGACTGCTCAGATTACATACAACATCCTTTCTGTAGCATTGTATTAACCAAGTAATATACGAAGCAGTCCAGATTCAAAGGATGAAGAAATAGACTCCACATCATTTTTCAAAAAGCTGCTAAGTTGCCATTTTTGCAAGATACCTTGTTACCAGCAAAGAGTTTTTAGCATTCTGGTTACTTGCCGTAACCATAGTTCCATGTAGACAAAAATGGCCTCAACTGGCTATTTTAGCACAGACTTTGTACCAGGTTGGCGCAAAAAGAGGATGAAGCCTGGATGCCTTCCTTTAGGCCCATAGGAGCTATAAAGAGTGAGAAACCTCCCCTTGGCTCACAAAGGCAGCAGAGGAAGCAATGACATTAGCAGGAAGGTTTTTATTTAAGACCTTACTTAACCTAATATTCTTACTGTTAAAATGCATGTTCAGAAGGCGTACTGTTTATAGTAATGGGAGGGTCAGCTTACAGGGACATTCCGGCCTGTTGAAAACAACTAAAAAAGCGATTAAAATATTACAAAATAATTTCTTAAAAGCATCGCACAGACCACAAGACAATAAGACATTTTCAGGCCTAAAAAGAAGGAATAATGAAAACTTGGAAATTTATCCTGGTACAAAAACGGATTTTTCCCTGAAGGTATTTGATTTCCTAGCAGAAGCCTTCTGGGAATGGAATCAAAATCTAATGCAGAATTCACCTAAAATTGGAAGTCTAATAAGACTCCTTCTTGATAAGCTGAGACCCTAAAGAGTTTACCCTCAGGCTAAGGGTGAATGAAAGTGGCAGAGTCTTGGTAGAATCAGTCATGTGTTGTCTGTACCAAGTATTGAACTTGATACAGCAATGAACATTCTCTTTGAAAAATGTTTGTCAATTAATTCTAAATTTTTTTTTTCAAAAAGAATGTTTATCATGTCAAAAATGACAACAAGGTGCTAGACTATGAGAACAAGTAGAAAAGGACAGAAATGGAAACCAGAACCACAGCAAAAGGTAAAGACAAAATATATTTATTAATAAGTAATTAGATAGTGATTATAAAACTACTGTGCTGAAAGGTTAAAGTAAATGAAGGACCAACTAAAAGATATCTGCAGAGGACAGGGAACCATATAAAGGGACATAGAAGGTTTAAAAAATCTTCTGGAAAAATATATAACAGAAACTAAAATCTCCGTGAGCAGACTTAACAACAAACTGAAAACAGCTAAAGACAGGGTTTGTATCTGTGAAGATTGGTCACACACAATTATGTTGAGTTTAATTTTAAAAGACCCAGGATGGACTATACATGAGAGAGATTAATAACCATGAATGACACCAAAACAAGATTTAGGAAATGTAATCTGAGTCCCAGATGGAGAGGAGAGACCGTAGGACAGCTGAGATATCTGAAAAGATTGTGATTGACAATTTTCTAGATCTGAAAGACAGTAATCTGCAGATTCAAGAAGCTCACAAATCCCATGCAAGATAATTAAAAAGAAATCTGCAACTCAATATGTTACATTGAAACTGCTGGGGGAAAAAAAGGACTGCGAAAAAAAAATCGTAAGAAAGGCCACAGGTGAACAGCAACAGAGTATCACCTTCAAAGGATCAAGAATTTGACTGATAGTTAACTTCTCAACAGCAACAAAGTCAGACAGTAAATAGTGGAATCTCTTTAATGCACTAAATGAGAGTGAGTATAATCTAGAGAACATTTCAGGAATGTTCATAAAAACGGACTTTTTCAGGCCAACACTGTTGAGAGGGGTCTTTATGGCAACTTTCACTGATGGCATTCTAAAAGATGCACTTTAGACACAGAGAAAATGATCCCAGGTGCATCTAAGGTGTAAGAAAGAATAAAGAGCAAAAAAGATGGAAATAGGTGGGAAAAATACATGTTCTGCCCTGAGTGATCTCTTAAATGAAGGGTTGGAGAGCTTTATCCTTATGGAGCTAGATTGTATTTTCTTCTTTGCAAACCTTATGGTATCTTTTGTGATTTTCTGCTGCTGTACAAAATCAACCAGAGACAATTCATAAAAGAATAAGCTTTGGTAATCCCAGCACTTTGGGAGGCCGAGACGGGCGGATCACGAGGTCAGGATATCGAGACCATCCTGGCTAACCCGGTGAAACCCCGTCTCTACTAAAAAATACAAAAAACTAGCCGGGAGAGGTGGCGGGCGCCTGTAGTCCCAGCTACTGGGGAGGCTGAGGCAGGAGAATGGCGTAAACCTGGGAGGCGGAGCTTGCAGTGAGCTGAGATCCGGACACTGCACTCCAGCCTGGGCGACAGAGCGAGACCCCGTCTCAAAAAAAAAAAAAAAAAAAAAAAAAGAATAAGCTTTGGTTTTAATGTGGCTGGGTTTATTCCAACAAAACTCTATTTACAGAATAAGATAGTGGGTTAGGTATAGTCCAGGGGCCATCATTTGCAGACCTCTAACTTGAGTTAATTTCATGAGCTGTATTCGGGAGCCATTTTAGTTTGTGCCCAAGCTTACTAGGAAGAAATAACAAACAAACAAAAGAAAACTTACAGCCTTCACTTTATTGTTGTAGTTTAAGATACACAGGGCGGCCGGGCATGGTGGATCATGCCTGTCATCTCAGGACTTTGGGAGGCTGAGGTGGGCTCATCACTTAAGGTCAGGAGTTCTAGATCAGCCTGGCCAATGTAGTGAAACCCGGTATCTACTAAAAACACAGAAATTAGCCAAACTTGGTGGTGGGTGCCTGTAATCCCAACTACTTGGGAGGCTGAGCCAGGAGAATCACTTGAATCTGGGAGGTGGAAGTTACAGTGAGCCAAGATTGAGCCATTGCACTCCAGGCTTGGCTACAAGAGCAAGACTCCATCTAAAAAAAAAAAAAAAAAAAAAAAAAAAAAAAAAAAAAAAGGGATATACAGGACGGTTTACCATAAATATAGCATAGGCTCTGACCCTTCCTTCTATGGTCAGTCCCAGGTAAAGACCTGGGCCATTATCAGAAAGCATTTCCTTATGTGCACTTAATGCTTCCAATTGTAGGAAATATTCAACATCAATGAGGCAACTAGTAGGAGATTTCTGGAGATTTCTGGAAAATCAATCTGATAATGCCATTTCTCTGTTGACATTTTTTTGCAAACTTCCCTATCTGTTCATCAAGCTGCAGTCACCCACCACCATGTGAGGCCTTTGTGATTTAGTACTGATCCTTCCTCTCTAACCACTTCTGGCTCACTTCATCAAGCTCATCTCATCACTGACCTTGGGTAGTGTGGTCTCCAGAGCGCAGTGCACCAGCTGCTGTTGCTTTTCCTGTGGTCCCATGGGCTGCTTTTCCAACCCCAGTATGCACCAATTTGTCTAC
Organism: Macaca thibetana thibetana; assembly: GCF_024542745.1. NCBI lineage: Eukaryota > Metazoa > Chordata > Mammalia > Primates > Cercopithecidae > Macaca > Macaca thibetana. The sequence goes on along the minus strand of NC_065589.1, from coordinate 112,445,467 downwards.
CTGGCAAATACTAGTCTCTCCAGACTCAATCCACACAACACTCCCCCGAGAAACCCGAGACAGTGATACCACCCCAAATCCAATAGAGGCTGCTCCTCTGGGCCTCCCAGAGTGTTCTGCTAATGTCCCCATGAATAGCAGGCAACAATGTGTCCTAGTTTGTCTGTCATCCACATTAATCTCTGATTTTCTTGAGGATTTCTTTTTTTTTTTTTTTTTTTTTGAGACGGGGTCTCGCTCTGTCGCCCAGGCTGGAGTGCAGTGGCCGGATCTCAGCTCACTGCAAGCTCCGCCTCCCGGGGTTCACACCATTCTCCTGCCTCAGCCTCCTGAGTAGCTGGGACTATAGGCGCCCGCCACCTTGCCCGGCTAGTTTTTTGTATTTTTAGTAGAGACAGGTTTTCACTGCGTTAGCCAGAATGGTCTCAATCTCCTGACCTCGTGATCCACCTGCCTCGGCCTCCCAAAGTGCTGGGATTACAGGTGTGAGCCACCGCACCCCACCAAGAATTTCTTATTTCTGTGTCCCAGCATGGTGTACAGTGGGCACTCAAGTGTGTACTCAAGTGTATGTGTCTGTGTGTGAATGTTAAATTATTGGTTGAAGAAAAAATAATACTTGGTAACCTTAAGTTTATCATAGAATTAATCTAAATCAAAATTGTCCATTATTATAAATATCTCTTCAGCATGACTATAGAGAGGTCAAAATAATGAAAATATTATTGTATAGTAATTATGGTGTTACTCTTTGAGCAATTTAACTGATAACTTGAGTAATTTATCTGTGATACATAAATATGTCTTTAATTTGAAAGAATGTGTGGAAATAATAGAAATGAATATAGAGACCAAAGAAACTTTTTAAAATCAAGTCTGCACTTTGAAACAACTTGCATATTGATATCAGGTGACCAATCCCGTGTATATATTGCAAACTCAGAATTGATTACGTTAGAAATTTCTTCAGTTTATTCTTTCAACTTTTAATTTTGAAATGTAATGTAAAAGTTATCCTTTATAGACCCTACATGTTGTTTAGATTTTAGCATACTACTTAAATAATCTTTACTAAGCACTGCATTATATGAGCAGCCATTTGTTTATGCCTGCCTACATTTTAGTGGGTTTCATCAGTTGATTAATTTAAAACACATAATGGATCCACTGATGTGATGATATTTTCTCTTAATTATTTTTAAAAATAATTGACTTTAAAACAGTTTTACAATATTTGCCTTAATCTCTTTTGAATAACAAATTTCCAACCATGATGTGTTTGTGAGGTTACAGTATAATTTTCTTTTATTGCTTATTTCAGTAATATTTAACATTTTCATGTAATATGGAGTTAATTTAATAATGACTAGTGTGAAATGAAATCATTTGGTGTGCATTTGAATGTCACATATATTTTCTTAAATGTTTCATTTTAATTTAACAATATTCAATAGTCATTAAAAACAAACTGTTACCTTCATATTTGCCTTAGTTTCATTAGTGTGCCATGCTTATGCCTGAATTTAAATGGTGAGTGTGATTGTCTCAGGCCTTTATGAGGTAGATGATGGTAGGGAAGTTTTCTTTAGCGTACCTTAGCAAATTAAAATAGAAAAGACTGAAGTGATTTTTGTTTTTCTGCCTACATTTGAGAAGATTAGGTTGATAGTTATAGAGTAATATTTTGAGAGGCTTCAATAGAAAGTGGCTGAAAAATTTCCCTCTTAGGCAATATTGTTGAGAATGGATAGAACATTAAACCTCTGCCAGTGCTGCGTTCATTAGTTTATTAGATTGGTTAGCAAGGAGGAAAGTCCTGAAATACTACAGAAAAAGGAGGTGAGATGTTTGAGTAAACAAGTGGGTCAGGGAGATCTTGATTGCTTGGGCTGTTCTTGAGGGCAACAGGCCCACGTGTTTTGGCAGAACACTGCCCTGCAGGGTCCTAGGCTGCCAAAAATCAGGTAAAAGAAGTTAAAGGTGAAAGGGTCTTGTTGTTATGTGACTTTATCAAGGCATTTCACCTCTCTAGGATTCATAATTTGAGAATATTCTCCTAAATTTTAAATAAGAAACTCAGGCAAGGTTGTTACTGTATTCCTTTTAATTCTACAATTACGTGAAATTAGGGAATGTCAAAGAGGGGATGGAAGAAGCTAAATAATTATTTGCTATGTTGTCTAATTTTCCAGTTTACTGGTGAGGTTAGATGTCATATATTTGATCCACACAAGGGCAGAATTTTATGTGTCCCTCTTTGAAGTTCATGGTGAATCTGGTGTGTTCTCATAAAAAATTATATAATTCTTTTATCCTTTTAATTATTAAATCAGAATTATGATTATTCTTTGTGCCAACATTTAAATAACATATAATGAATGAATAAGATAAAGATTTTACTCATGTTATTTTGATAATATACAGTTATATATTAGATGACAGCTGCCATGATTACAAATAGTATTTGGCCCATTCCATTGCACCTGTGTACAATGCTTACATGAAAAGAATCAGGGAGATGGTGACATTTGTGGAGATGTTGGTAGTGACAGTGGTGGTGTTCCCAAAGATTTAGCTGTGAAAGTCTGAGATAAATTCAAGCACTCATACAGAAAAGGAAAAACTAGATATCTGCAAAAATATGGAAAAATAAGACTCTCAGACACTGCTATTGGGAGTATAAATTTCTACAACCACTTTAGAAAACAATGTAGCAGTGTGATAGCAAAAGTGAACAATTTTAATCTGCAGCAAGAAAGAAATATGCTGTTTATAAAACTCTCACATAGGAACACAAGGCATGTTCAAGAGCAATAATGCTCATTACTTCATTATTTACAATGAACAATTCAACTTTATAAACAATCTAACATCCATCAGCAGGAATATGAGAGACTATATCATGGTACATTTGTAAATGGAATAATATGATGTAGCACTTGGAATAATTAGTAACCTTTACCAACATAGAGAAAACTCAAAAAAATATTGAGTAAAAGCAAGAGGTACAATGTTACATGTAGTGTAGTGTACATGTAGTACTATTTGGATAAAGGTAACACATAATGCAAAGAAATTACATATACTTAACACACAATTATGTAATAAAAAAACAGAATACATTTATGGAAATTATTATCCTTTTGACATATACAGGGCCAGCACCTATAGATTTAGCACACTCTCTGATCCCTTTCTCTGTAATCACAGATAAGGATCCAGGAGACCTTCAGTCTAAAATAAAATCCTTTTATGTGCACTGAACTCCTAATTGTATGTCTAGTGGAGGAGGAGGGAAGGAAATAATATAGGAGAAAGGTAGAAAAAGGATCTCAGTTGTATTTGTAGCATTTAATTCCTTAAAAAATAAACTGAAGTAATTATTTCCTAATGTCACCTTAATGAAACCTGTTATTATAATATTTTTATATTTTATTCTTACCTGAATGTCTGACATATATTTCACCATAAACTTTAAAACTTCAACAACAACAGAAACAACAAAACGTACCAAATCTTTGTAAGTTAGATATGGAGACTGAGAGGTTAAGATATGTCTCTGCTTCCACCAAGTTCAGCTCATAAACATGTCCTGTGTGTAGGACAGGGTGAAGGAAAACCATCGTCTTTCGATTCTGACTGTAACGCATGATTCACAATAGCACCCTCCCTTAATTGCTTCCTGCATCTGTTTGGAACCCAAATTACCAAAGCACTTTTGAACCTGAAGGGTACAATTAAATTTAAGAAGTTTTACTTGTTGTGAGTTTTAAATTGACTCACTGCCCCTGAATAGTTAGGATTCAACTACTTGAAGAAAGGTATACAGAAATAGAATTTTAATTAAAAAGCAAGTGTTTTCTCATTATGGAATAAAAGGAGTTGCCTAACATTAAAAAAAAAAAAAAAAAGTTCACCATTGCTGTCTCACTCTTTCTTGCAGTAAAATGGGCTGAACAAATAAGCCTCAAATGTCTTGAAAACTGCTCTCAGAGATTCAAGAGATATTTAAAATCTCTAATTAAATTTTAGATTACACACTGCAGCTGACAAACATGAAAATTATTTTTTCAAGGAGACTATTTTGATAGAATCTTAATGAGTAACTATTTCTATAGGGCATAAAAATCTCAGGATTCATACTGGGTTTGAAACTGAAATGGCCAGACAACCTCCAACATATTTCATCTGGGACTTCCTCTTGATCATTCTAAACATTCTAAATACCTATACCTAGATATCTACGCCTATCTATACCTATCTTTACACACTGACTGTATCTTTACACACTGATTGTATCTTTTGGCTTCTCTTCTAGGATGGCTGAGTATATGCAAGAGACATTTATTGAAGAGCAGCTTTGCTTTCACTACTAAACAACTTCTAAGAAAGAGAATTTGTGGATTAGATCATGCTATTTTATGCAAACACCAATGTGATTCTTCTCACTCTGAGCTTTCTCTGAATATGACCTCCCACACTCATGGCTTCACTGGCCATCATATGATTTATACCAAGACCCATGTATATCTGCTTCTCACTGTCTTGTCTGTGGGACCAAGGCATCTCTCCTACTGCTTATCCAACATTTCATCTTGGATGGTCCAAAGGCATCTCAAACTCAATGTATTCAAAATGTGATCTCCCACCTCAAATGAGAGATTTATTTAGTCCTCCCAATTTTATTGACTAGCAGCATGGTTCATCTGGTTGCTCAGGTCAGATATATCACATAGAAGCTCCTCTTTCAAGTCCTACTGATTTCACCTCTAAAATAATACAGGCAGAAATCCCCACTATATCCAAATCCTGCTGACTCTCCCTTCTAAATGATTTACATAAGTTGACTCCAGCACCGCACCCTAGTCCCAGGTGTCATCATCTCTCTCCCTGGACAAACCTCATTACTATGGAAATGGTTTACCATATTCTAAATTTGCTCCCCTCCCATCCTTAGTTATTTTACATGTCCTAGTTTTCTGTAGGAGTACTTGATCAACATCTGTCTTCCTCTAAAAGGTAAATTCTATAAAGTCAGGAAACTTGCTGGTTTGTCCCAGGTTTGTATCCCTAGGATGTTGCAATCGCATTATATTTCCATCCTGCTTCACGTATCCTAAATTCTGGAAGACAATTTCATATGCTTGGCTATGAATTGTTTTTTTCAGTGCAGCATCTTTGGAATAATCTCTTAGCTCTCAAAGGTAACTATTTTAAGTTGGGCATTACATGTTAAGACAAAAACATTCTGCTATGTGTGTTTTAAAAAATCATTTCCCTGCCATTTATGGCAGTTACACCTGTAGTCCCAGCACTTTGGGAGGTTGAGACAGGAGGATTGCTCGAGGTCAAGAGTTGGAGACCAGCCTGGGAAGATTCCTTAATTTGGCAGAAAAATATTTAAAAAGTTATCTGGGTATGGTATCGTGTGCCTGTAGTCCCAGCCACTAGGGAAGCTAAGGCAGGAGGATCTTTTGAATCCAGGAGTTCAAGGTTATACTGAGCTATGATTGCACCACTGCACTCTAGCCTGGACAATAGAGCAAGACTCTGTCCAAACAAAATCAAAACATCATTTTCCTGTCTTAAAAATTAAAAGAGCCAATCTTCTCTCTCTTTACAGAGATACTGCCAAATAGAGAACAGGCTCGCATGATTTTAATCACTTTCCCCTGACTTTGCCTATTTTTTAAGGAGCACAAATGAGTATAAAAAGGCTACCATTCAGTACAGGAGAAAGAAATTAACGCACACTGAACACTTCCTGTGTGTTACATCCTACACAGATTATCTTTCATTGAACTTGAACAACCTTGGAACTGTTGAGTATATTTTTAATCACTCTACTTTACAGAGTGAGGAAACAGATGTTACAAGAGATTCAATAATTTACATAAGTATCTCAGTAGTAAATGGCCAGAGTCAAGACTTCAGTTCAAATCTCTGGTTACAAAATCCCTGCTCTTCTAGACAGGCTGTTTTCTTAAAGCAAAGGTGACCCAGATAACTTCAAGGTCAGGGTTATGCAGCAACAGAATCGTAAACTGAATAGTTGATTTCATATTTAAAGTTTAGAAGGAACTGCCCTCTAACAGCCCATCTTATAGCTAGGTAAGTTCGGAAGTGATTTCCACCACACACCCACCTCCACTGTGCCCTGCCACTACCCACTGTGCCCAGTGACAGGCAGGCCCTAGGACAGGGATCCTCCACTTTGGCTATGCATGCAATTGACCAGTGGGGATTTTAAAATCATAACTTCTCAAGGTGGCATTCAGGTTTTAGAACTTCTTAAGCTCTACAGGGTGTTCTGATGTAAAGATAGGACTTGAAAATACAAGTTAAAGTTTTCTTGGGAATGTATCCTTATGTCTTTAAACTCCATGTATACATGAACAGTAAATTTTAGACAGACAATAAATGTTCTTTAATATGGGAGACAAAATCAGGAAGATCAGGAAGATTATGCTTACTATTTCTATCTTAAAGAAAATATAATCTGGCTGGGAGTGGTGGCTCAAGCCTGTAATCCCAGCATGTTGGGAGGCTGAAGCAGGGGGATCCCCTGAGGTTAGGAGTTCAAGACCAGCCTGGCCAACGTGGTAAAACCCCATCTCTACTAAAAATGCAAAAGTTAGCTGGGTATGGTGGTGGGCACCTGTAAACCCAGCTATTCGGGAGGCTGAGGTAGGAGAATTGCCCGAACCCAGGAGATGGAGGTTGCAGTGAGCTGAGATCGCGCCATTGCACTCCAGCCTGGGTGACAGAGTGAGACTCCGTGTCAAAAAAAAAAAAAAAAAAAATATTTTTTTTTTCTATTTAATATGCATCATTTAATTCAATATTAATAAATCCCTGCACCCTTCTCTGTTAACAGGATAAGTAGAAAAATTTAGACACTTTAAAAGCTTTTCATAAAAAGCATTCCTTTTTGCTACTCTTAACTTATTTGCACATTTTCTCTGAGGTTGTATACAGGCACACATGTGGGTGTCTGTGAATTAACACACTTAAGCAAAGTGTTAATTCAGTAATAGCACTAGAGCACAATTTTCTGAAGACAGATTCATAATTGGCTCACAAAGAAGGTAGAATAGCAGCAGTCAGTGCAACAATGTTGAATGTACTACAGGATGCTCTTTCAAGGGCACAGGTGAATTTAAAGCTGCTATACTCACATCTACACATAGCCAAAATCACTCAAGGCAAAAGAGTAAAGAGTAGCTTTTATGAATAAAATATAAGCCAAGATTGTTTCTTTTAAGAAAAAAGACATATCTATGCTAAATTGTAAAACCTGTTTCTAGGACTGTTCCCTATAGCTATTTTACTTGTCTGCTTGGCTTAGTCTGATTGTCAGCCTCTTCAGTCGGGCTCTCGTTCAGATAACCATCAGGTGATGTATGTGCTTTTTAAAAAAACAGTGGGGAAGGAAGGTATCAGTGTGCATTTATTCCATTTCCAATCTGTGACTCACTTCTGTCTTTTCTTCAACCTATTGCTGAATTCTACAGTGTCTCTCTTCTTTACAGTCTCCTCTATCGTCCCTGTCTTTTCCAGATCTGCTATCATTATCTCAACTGTGGGCTGAAATTCTCTCATTTGCACAACTGGACAATTCTTCTTTGCTGTTCTCATTCTTTCAAGCCATTCATTTCTGGTCTTGCCTCAGTGTCATTGCCAACGACATGGAACAATTTGGTCAAGCAATTATCTGTGTATTTGAAAACAAATAATGGAAACTTTTCTGAGGTACCTAGATTATTGACCAGGAAATTTCCTCTCAGTTTCTAAATGTTTTAAACTAAGGTGATCAGGATTTGTGAACATCGTTTCCCTGCCAGGCCTCAGCCATGCCCTCACCTACTGCTGAAACAAGCCCAAAAGCTCCGTAGAACTCATGTTTACATTTTTTAAAAAAATAAATATAGAAATTGCCCCTTTTGGTCTTAAAACTTGAAACTTACTTCTGAGTTCCTTCCTAGGGAAATTGACCCTCAGGCAAGGAAGGAACTGAAACTCACCTGATCACTGAATCCAGACAGATGCTAGAACCCTCATTTGTCATGATTGCTTTCTGTGCATAGCTAAATTCCTTCCGTGATATACAAACCCCCAATGTTACTTGGTTGAGAAGGACAGATTTGAGGTTTGGCTCCCATCTCTCTTCCTAGGCAACACTCATTGTCTCAGTGATTGGCTTTCTGCGCAGTGAGCAATGGAACCTAGAACAAACCCCTGGAGTTTTAGTAACACAGTCTCTACATGCACTGCTTCGTATCAGTTAACAGCAGACACTGCCTGGGAGGTGGAGGAGGATGAAGAGCAAAGAAAAAGGAGTATAGAACAAAGAGAATGACAAGAAATAGTTAGGCAGGGAGAATAAGAAAAAAGGAGGTAGAAGAAAGGTTATAAAAAAGAGAAAAAAGAAAGAATTCTCTATTGCTGACTCTTTGAAGAGAAAGAAATTTATGAATTCCTAAGATAAGTGTTTAACTGGCAAGCAGTCAGTTGCATAAGCATTGATTGATTGATTTCTATTTATGAAGAGAAAATAGACATTTAATTGCAACATTAGAAAAGTAACCTTTTGTTCTTCATAAATATTAATATTCAAAATACTTAGAAGATTATTGGCATTGATTTGGCATATTTGTTTTTGACTATCTGGGAAATTTCACGCCTGAAGCCAAATAAACATTTTTATTAGCTGAAGGCTAAGTGCAATGATGAATTAATTTGAGAAAATTCTAAGTTAGTTAATATATTTTCTTATTTAAAACTCACGGAGTCAAGGAGAACCAGAGTGTCAACTGTTGTGAATTAAAATGATATTTATTTAATTAACAAATTAGCATTCTACATTTATATTTATAATTGGTATTCCTAGAGTAAATGAACCCATATGCTATATCTTTTCTATAATCATATACTATATAATACATCATATACTATAATCATATGCCTGTTTGATAGTCAATACTATGGTAATTGTTAGGTTAGCATGCTAATAAATGTGTCTGATCAATGACAGTTAACACTATTTTACACCCATTATTAGAATTCAGGGACAAAACATCAGCATGCATTTTCATTGTAATTTATCATTTTTGAATTAGCTTATGTGATTCGACATGGTACTAAATAATACATTGCCCTCTGGAAAGAGCGTGCTCGAGGTACTGTTTAATAATTCTCTGCCATATATTTGTTCTGAACATTGATCAAAGATGGTTATGTGATCTAGTTCTTTTTAATTTTATTTAAAAATTACAATACAATAATGTACTAAATGAGTGAAATATAGAACATTCTTCTTGGTGCTATTAAAGGACCAGAGTGTGTTAAGAAATAATGACTAGCATTTGCATAGCTGACAAGCATAGTCCTAAACACAAAGAGATGTGTAATGTCACATTTGCATGAAGTATTAGCTCTTATCACCACATAATGTATTTCTCATTTTACTTTCATGAGCCCGAGGGGTTGCATTGTGTTTATTTGTTTTAGGGCACCCACATTTTAACCTAATAAATTGTGATGATATAAATCTAGCATTCCATGTTATTAAGTTTAAATCTATTTTATTTAAATGCAGTCACTATATAAACATACACACAATGTGTTAATACACACCAAAATAAACACAGGTAAAGAGATTAAAATCAATTGAATGCTTTTATGCTTAATGTTTTGTACATACATATAAATATTATATACATATACAGATATTATATAGAGAGATAGATAGATCCAAAAAATAGCCTATTCAATTATTGTGACTATTACACTCACTTACCAAATTAAAAAAAAAAAAAAAAGAAAGAAAAGATACTCGGGGAGGTTAAGTAACATGCCTAAATTCATCAGCATGTGATTTGAGGAAGCAGAATTGGAATTTGGATCTGTCTGATGCCAAAACCTGTACACCTTACCACTATACTAAACTGAGTAAAAGCTGAGTTAATGTATTTCCAACAAAATCAAAGACATACTGATCCTTTTATTTGTCTTTGTAATTGTATTGAGATTATTGAGGGTAAAACTGTGATTTCTGTAAGGAAACGACTGAACAGTCTGGAGGATATCCATTATGATCTTGACTGAAAAAGTGAAATTGTCTCTTTGCAGATGGCATGACTGTATATATGGAAAAACTTTAAAGGCTCTATTGAAAAAGTGTTAGAACTAATAAACAACTTCAGTGTATAGTTGCAGAATACAAAACCAACATATAAAAATCTGTGGCATTTCTACATACGAACAATGAAGCGTCCAAAAAAGAAAATAAGGAAGCAATCCCATTCACAGTATCATTTAAAACAAATTTAGAAATAGAATGAGCAAAGGAGATAAAAGATCTGTACAGTTAAACTTTAAAATATTGATGAAAGAAATTGAAGGAGACACAAATAAAGGAAAAATATCTATGTTTATGCATTGGAAGAATTGATATTGTTAAAAATTCAGAACAAACACAGAATCAATACAATCCCCATAAAAATTCAGTGGTATTACTTACAAAAATACAAAATAAATCCTAAAGTTGTTTTGAAAGTTTCTATGAAATTTTCTATGTGGTTTCCATGAAACCACGAAAGTTTTCTATGAAACCACAAAAGTTCCAAACAGTCAAAAGTAATCCTGAGCAAGAACAATGATGAAGGCATCATACTACCAGATTTTGAAATATACTACAAAGCTATAGTAATAAAAACAACATGATACTGGTATAAAAATAGACATATAGACCAATGGAATTGTATAGAAAGCCCAGAAATAAATCCACACATTTATCGTCAACAGATCTTCAACAAAGATGACAAGAACATGCAATGGGGAAAGTCTTTTCAATAAAGGTTGAGAAAACTGGTTATCTAAGTACAGAAGAATGAAATCGGACCCTTATCTCACACTGTCTACAAAAACCAACCCAAAATGGATTAAAGACTTCAATGTAAGATCTGAAACTATAAAATTATTGAAAGACAACATAGGAAAAAACCCTCTTGACATTGGTCTGGGCAAATAATTTTTGGATATGATCCCCAAAGCAAAGGCAACAAAATCAAAAATAGACAGATGGGAATGCATCAACTAAAAAGCTTCTGTACAGCAAAGGAAATAATAAGCATAATGAAGAGGCAACCTACATGGGAGAAATTGTTTGCAAGCCATATATACAATGAGAGATTAATATCCAAAACATATAAGGAATTCATAGATCTCAACAGCAAAAACAAATAACCTAATTAAAAAATGGGCGAAGGATCTGAAGAGACAGCTCTCAAAAAAAGACATATAAGTGGCCAATAGGTACACACACACACACACACACACACACACACAAGCTGAACATTACTAATCATCAGGGAAATGCAAATTAAAACCACAATAACCTCACACTTGTTAGAATGGCTATTATCAAAAAGACAAAAGATAATGAGTCTTGGTGAGGGAGTGAAAAAATGGAAACCCTTGTACCTTCTTGGTGGGAGTGTAAATTGTTATAGCTATTATAAAAACAGTATGGGGGTTCTTAAAACAATAAAAATAATTATCATATAATCCAGCAATCCCAATATTGTGTATACATTCAAAGGAAGAAAATCAGTATGTTGAAGAGATATCTGCATTCCTATGTTCATTGCAGCATTACTCACGATGGCCAAGATACGGAATCAACCTGTTTTCATAGACAGATGAATGGACAGAGAAAATACACAAACACAAACGCACACCCACACACACACCACACAGGAATATTTTTCATCTTTATTTACTCATTTTTATTTTATTTTATTTTATTTTTTTGAGACAGAGTCTCACTCTGTCGCCCAGGCTGGAGTTCAGTTGTAGGATCTCGGCTCACTGCAATCTCTGCCTCCCGGGTTCACACCATTCTCCTGCCTCAGCCTCCCAAGTAGCTGGGACTACAGGCGCCCGCCACCACACCCGGCTAATTTTTTGTATTTTTAGTACAGACGGGGTTTCACTGTGTTAGCCAGGATGGTCTCGATCTCCTGACCTTGTGATCTGCCCACCTCAGACTCCCAAAATGTTGGGATTATAGGCGTGAGCCACTGCGCCGGCCATTTTTCTTCTTTTAATAAGAGGAAATTCTGGCCGGGTGCAGTGGCTCACGCCTGTAATCCCAGCACTTTGGAAAGCCGAGGTGGGCGGATCACGAGGTCAGGAGATCGAGACCATCCTGGCTAACACGATGAAACCCCGTCTCTATTAAAAAATACAAAAAATTAGCTGGGCGTGGTGGCGGGCACCTGTAGTTGCAGCTATTCGGGAGGCTGAGGCAGGAGAATGGTCTGAACCCGGGAGGTGGAGCTTGCACTGAGCTGAGATCGCGCCACTGCACTCCAGCCTGGGTGACAGAGTTAGACTATGTCTCAAAAAAAAAAAAAAAAAAAAAAAAAAAAAGAGGAAATTCTGTCAATTGCAACAGCATGTATGAATATAGAAAACATTATGTTAAAGGAAATAAGCTAGGGACAGAAAGACAAAATACAGCATACTGTCACATATACAATCTTAAGAAGTCAAACTCATAGAAACAGAGAGAAAAGTGATGATTGCCAGTGTCTGGAGAGTGAGGGAAAAGAGGAGACATTAGTAAAATGGCATAAAGTTTCAGTTATGCAGAATGAATTAGTTTTGGAAATCCAACAGACCACACCTATCATTAATTATACTGTACTGTATACTTAACATTTACTCAGAGAATATTCTTAAATGTTCTCACCGCACACACAAAAAAGGTAAACCTGTGAGGTAATGGATATGTTAATAAGCACAATTGTGGTAATCAGTGAAGGTGTATATTAAAATATCACATTGTATGCTGAAAATATATACATTTTTATTTTTTAATTATACTTTGACAAAGTTAGGGAAAAACTCTAAAAAGGAGAGAATCGTTCTAAGTTGTTATTTTATTCTCTTAGTCATCTTCATCCTTTTAATGCCTAATACAGTACTGAGCATCAGGTTCCCAATAATTATCTGTGGAGGAAATCATAGATATTAGGGACAGGTGGCCATTTAGAATCAATTTGGTTAGTGCCATATGTTATTCTAACAGTTTGTTGTTACTGTTGCTTTACATTGAAGGCAAATTTTAATTTTAAAAATTTGAGAGACATTTTCATTTTAAACCAATTGTGCCATCTAATGGACCTCTAAGACTCTCGTTAGATCCTGGAAGCATGCTCTAATTTTATATTTAGTTTGCGTAAATAACTGAATTAAGCATTTTTATATTTTTATTTTTGTTTCTCTCATTTGTTGCATAATCTTGAATGTAACTTCTAGTAATAATACAATGTATAAATAAATATAAATCTGTGCATATGCATAAAGTATCTACACATGCGGGCACGTGTGTGACAAAAAATTATAACTGTTATTTAATCCTAACAGGCATATAATTATAATTGGCAAAGAATAACATACATATATATGACATGAAAAATATACATATATAAAATGAATAAGTTAATGAATCCTTATTTGTAATGTCTTTTCTAGATAAGACTAAGATAAGCAACTTCTGCCTTATGAAGTTTACATATTTAATGTTTATCTTAGGCAATAACATGGATCTTGTCAAGTCACGCAATTTAGAATAATGGTAGATGCAAATAGTTTGCTGTTGATTAATGTATCATTTTAATTAAGGATTGCTCTGATTTAGAAACTGGGTTCACTACAGGATAGCAGACAATAGCTCTGCAAATGCTGAGATTAACATAATTTAAGATTTAAAAGATTATCTACCAAGCAAACTCAGATATACTAGTCCAATTATTCTTAGGTGGATTTTTTTTTCTTTTGGCATGCATGTTTCAATGAAAATTAACAATGATAAAAATGTAAAATTAATTAGTGCACTGGAGATTGTATCAAAGGGTGTAGACTGACTATATAATTTTACTATTCTACTTTCCAAAATCCCTTGAAATGAAAAAAAATCAGAAGAACAAAGTAGGATAGAGGAGAGAATGGGGAGTGGGGTGTGCACTACTGGTAAGAGTGGCTACACACACACACTACACACACATACACACACACACACACACCACTTCCAAATGAACATCAAAAAGATGAAGAGTGTCATCAAGCAACCAGAAATTTTGAGGAATCCCTGAAACACAAAGAGAAGATTAAAAGAACTACAAAGAAAAAAAATGGACATAAGAAACTGGTGCCCTAAACTTTTGTGTCCTCAGATCTTCTACTAAGGTTGGTTGTAGCAGTCCTGCAGTTTCATAGTCAATGATCGTAAGCAAGGGAGAGGCTACCTGGTCATCCATCGGGGTGATTACTGGAACAGATGGGCCATGACTCTCTTATCCCTTCCCAGTTTATATTAAGCAGTGGTCATTTTAAAAGAGTTTGATTTAAACACTCAATTTTTAATTGAAAAAGGTGATTAAAAACTCTATGGGTGGGTTGAATTGAGAAATGGATAGAATTATAAAGGAAACTAGTGAGCTCAAAAATGAATTTCTCCAGAATTTAAAAAATAAATGTTACAGAGTTATGTGTAATGATCCAGGAATATTTCAAATATATTTTCAATATGAAACCCAGAGCATATAACGGGTGGCTAGTGGAGGTGAAGAAGGTAGAGCACAAGAAATGTGAAAGTATGTTATGGTCATTTTCTAAATGGATAATAATTCAAATTATCCTTCAAAAATTATAATATAAACATACATATTAAATATATGTGGGCAACTATTAGGCATATGATGGATAATGCTTAAAACAAAAAAGAAAAATAGGAAAAGACAATTCAGTAGAAGAAAATAAAATAAATGAAACCCAATCAGAAACCCTGCTAGAAAGAAGACGAAACAAACCTAGGTAGCATCCACTTACCTTTTCAGAGCCATCTACTGGTCCCTCAGCCAAGTCTCTGATGACCATTGCTAAGTGGACTATAACCAACTTCTACAGATGCAAGCTCACCCTCACAGAATCTTACTTCAATGTCAGTTCCTTGCATGTCACTCACTCATGCTTCCAGTTCTCAACACTTTGCTTTTCACATATAAGTGCAGGAAGCAAAGAATCTATGTTCAGTGCCCACCTATGTCCAACCAAAATGTGTGTGTGTAGGGGTGGGTGGTGGGACAGAATTAACCCCCTATCAGCCAGACTTTTAAGCGATGGGCAACAGATGTGTGTAGATAAATTCTCCCCTCTGTCTCCTTTGGGCACACTGTTCTGAGCCACAGTCATATGGTTTCTGGGGGAAGTGATCCTGAAGGTCAAACATCTGTTTTACCTTGTAATGCTCAGCCCCATGGCACATTTTCTGTTGGCTCTCCCTTCTTCCCTGCTTTGCTGCACTTGATCTCACTACTTCTCCCTGGGATCACACTCGAATGGAGCAGAAGCACACCAGCCTTAGGCACAGGCTCCGCTTGCTGGGGATCTCAACCTAAGAAATACTAAGTGTGTTTGTAGGCATAATAAACATAAGTTATATTTCCTTATAAATCAGAGGCTCTAGCATTAGGGAGAGAAAAGAAGAAAAAAGAAAGAAGATAAAACAAATGAACAACAATCCCAAATCTAACTGTATGTTGTGTGAAAGTGAGCAATTTAAAAATTTGATAATATAAAGTATGGTAATAAAATGATGGTAAAAGTAAATTGAGCAAATTTTAACAAAAGGCAAGCATTGAACCAGCACTGTGAAACCCATTATAATACCAGAAGAAAAAGATGAATGAGACAAGCTAATAATATTTTACAATGGTAAAAGTAAAGTCATAAAACCCTATATACATAAGAAAACACAGCATCAACAGGAAATTTTTGCCCTTGCCTATGTCCTGACTGGTATTGCCTAGATTTTCTTCTAGAGTTTTTATAGTTTTGGATTTTACATTTAAGTCTTTAATCCATCTTGAGTTAATTTTTGTACAAGGTGTAAGGAAGAGGTCCAGTTTCAATTTTCTGCATATGGCTAGCCAGTTCTCCCAGCACCATTTATTAAATAGGGAATCCTTTCCCCATTACTTGTTTTTGTCAGATTTGTGGAAGATCAGATGGTTATAGACATGCAATCTTACTTCTGAGTGCTCTATTCTGTTTCATTGTTCTGTGTGTCTGTTTTTGTACCAGTACTATGCTGTTTTGGTTACTGTAGCCTTGTAGTATAGTTTGAAGTCAGGTAGTGTGATGCCCCCAGCTTTGTTCTTTTTGCTTAGGATTGTCTTGGCTATATGGGCTCTTTTTTGGTAACAACTGAAACAAAGGCAAAATTGACAAATGAGCTCTAATTAAACAAAAGAGCTTCTCCACAGCTAAAGAAACTATCATCAGTGTGAACAGACAACCTACAGAATGGGAGAAAATTTTTGCAATCTCTTCATCTGACAAAGGCCTAATATCCGGAATCTACAAGGAACTTAAATTTACAAGGAAAAAACAACCCCATTAAAAAGTGGGCAAAGGACATGAACAGACACTTCTCAAAAGAAGACATTTACATGGCCAAAAAACATGAACAAAAGCTCAACATCATTGATCATTAGAGAAATGCAAATCAAAACCACAATGAGATACCATCTCACACCAATCAAAATAGTGATTATTAAAAAGTCAAGAAACAACAGATGCTGGGGAGGCTGTGGACAAATAGGAACGCTTTTACACCATTGGTGGGAATGTAAATTAGTTTAACCATTGTGGAAGACAGTGTGGTGTTTCCTCAAAGACCTAGAACCAGAAATACCATTTGGCCCAGCAACCCCATTACTGGGTATATACCCAATGAAATATAAAATGTTCTATTATAAAGATACATGCATGCATGTATTCATTGCAGCACTATTCACAGTAGCAAAGACCTAGGATCAACCCAAATGCCCATCAATGATAGACTGGATAAAGAAAATGTGGTACATATACATGATGGAATACTATGCAGCCATAAAAAGGATTGAAATCATGTCCTTTGCAGGGACATGGATAAAGCTGGAAGCCATTATCTTCAGCAAACTAGCACAGGAACAGAAAATCAAACACTGCATGTTCTCAGTTATAAGTGAGAGCTGAACAATGTGAACACGTAGACACAAGGAGGAGAGCAACACAGACTGGGGCCTGTTGATGGGGTGGTGGCAGTGCGCAGAGGGAGGGAGAGCATCAGGAAAAATAGTTAATGTATGCTGGGCTTAATACCTAGGTGATGGGGTGGTAGGTGCAGCAAACCACCATGGGACATGTTTACTTATGTAACAAATCTGCACATTCTGCACATGTATCCTGGAACCTAAAATACAATAAAAAACAAAACTTGAGTGTAATTTTTTTTTTAATGCAGCATCAAAATATACAAAATTAAGCTGACAGAACTACAAAGACAAATTTACTGATCGATCCTTAAATGTTAGAGCTTTAAAGATACTTCATACAAAATTTATTTGACATTAGACTCAAAGAGGAATAGCGAAATTCAAACCACTAAAAATTTGATTTGGTAACCATGGACACACACACACACATACACACAAACACACACAGAACTGTAATCTTAAAACAATAATATAGTTTTTCAAACATTCATGAAAGAATATTTTAAATTTTTGTATATTAATTCAAAATTAAAAACAAATTATATGAAACTGAAAATCAAGTCCACATTATATAAACAAAATATGTAAAAAAAAACAACAAAAGAATAGCCACAAAAAACAATTTTAACTGAAAATTTTAATATTTTAAATAATCTTGTACTAGAAAGGAAATAAAAATCGATATAAAATATTGTTATGTAAAAGACATATTATGTACTCTGTCTTTTGGCTTCTTCAACATGATGTGCTCATTCTCACCTCAGACCCTTGGCACTTGCTGTGCCTACTGCCTACTCTGTAGAATATTTTTCCCAGCTGAGTACCTGCCTCAAATGATCTTTGGAAGGATTAAATGAATCAATTTACATAAAGCACTTATTAGAGAGCTTGGCATACTTTTAAACCTATGTAAGTTCTATCTATAATCATTACCATCATCATTATTGCTATTATTTTTCCCAATTATAAACACTGTGCATTTTATTTAACTAGCATGCATTTTTAAATTTCTTTATTTTGAACATAATGTAAGTTTACAAATTGCAAATGGCTTAGCTTTTGCATGAGGGATGATAAATATTTGTGTGTAGATTATTGCTTAAATTTTATTATGGATGTCACTATCATGCCTCCTCCTTCATAAATTGATAACCCTTTTCCCTTGCAAAGAATAACTGGAAACTGTCAGCTGCAAAAGCCATTTGGCTAATTTTGGCCAGACTGAAAAAAAAGTAAATGAGTCACTTTCATCTCTATCTATGAATTTTTAATAACGAATAGTCGAAATATCAAAGTTTTCCCAGAAGATCCCACAGAGGTCGGACACGTCTTAAACAAGTGCATAAATAGGAAGGGAATCTCTATCTTTGCTCTTTGATTATTTTCCATGAGGTCAAATGATGATTTTTGACATTTCTCAATATTGTTTACTGTGGTAATTCATAGCTTTTAGCTGCAGTGTGGGCAGGGGAGAAGACAAACCATTTTAAGAGTCTTAAAATAGTCTCCAAGGGAACCAAAGAGACTCTGGTTAATTGTTTAAAGGGAACTTCGGCATTACAAGGATTTTTAAATCCATTGTGAGGTGCAGCAAGAAACACTGGCCCTCAGAGAGACAATGAAATGTATGACAGTCAATATACTAAGCCTGTTCTTGCAAGAGAGGTGAGCACCTTGTCCATAGGTTTCCCAGAAAATTTTCAAAGGTTGAAAATTTGAGGAGCATCTCTCTGAGCTCAGCGTCTTAGCATAAAATGAACATTCTTTAGATAGAAACACTGATAATCCAGGATAAAGGGAGAAGGGGAAAAATCATTCAAGAGAACACGTGATCAGATGAAACCTGCCAGAGTAATAAAAGATGTTGTGAATGAGTTCCCAAAGTATACGCTGTTAAAGGCTTAAGATGTATAGACCATAGGGAAGTTGACATAATGTTCATTTAATTATTTCTATTCTTCTATCTATCAATTTGAGACAGAGTCTCACTGTGTTGCCCAGGTTGGAATGCAGTGGCACAGTCTCCGCTCACTGCAGCCTCGAAGTTCCAGGCTCAAGGGATCCTTCCATCTCATCATCCCGAGTGCTGGGACTACAGGCATATGCCACCACACCCAGCTAATTTTTGTATATTTTGTAGAAACGGGGTTCGTCATGTTGCCCATGCTGGTCTCGAACTCCTGGACTAAAGTGATTCACCTACTTCGGCCGCCCATTGCTAGAATTACAGGCATGAGTCACAGCCCACAGGCTTTATACCTATTGATAAATCTACGTATTCTTTCTTTCCTTCTATAATATATCTTTCTATATCTATACACACACACACACACACACACACACATATATATATATAAAATCTACCTGTATCTATCTATCTAGACATTTATAGTGTGTTAATTAAGTGCCCGGCATTGCACTAAACTGCAAGGGACAATAAAATAAGTGATGCTTTCTGCCTTCGTGTAGCTTACAATAGTGAGAGAGGGCGCTTTAAATAATTATTAGTAAATTACATTAAAGATAAGGATTGGAAAAATTGAGAGTGCTAAAGATGTGCACACATCATCGTCATGTTTTAAATTGGAAATAATTTGGAAAGAAGTGAATTTGATGTCTATTTTGGGAAAATAAATATTAGTTATGCCTCTTTCTGTTGCAAATAAAAGAAACTCAGCTGAAAGACGCTTAAACAAAAAAGATCAGTAAGGGAAAAGGTCTCTAGTAGAACTGACCTCAACTTGCTTTGTGTATTTCCACGTATCAGGAAGCTGTTTTTGTCTCCTGAGATCAGCTTATTTTTCTTCCACATTTGCTTTTTTTTTTTTTTTTTTTTTTTTTTTTTTTTTTTTTTTTTTTGGCTTCACGTTGAGGTCACTAATGTTCCCAAGATTTCCTCCAAATCTTGTTGAAATAGAGCCTATTCTGGTTTTCTCAATAAAAATTCTGAGGTTAATTCTGATTGGCTCTGAATAGGTCAGATGTCCATCTCCGAACCTGTTGTCATGGATGGAGAAATAAAGTGATCTGATTGGTCAGAACAGCATACCATGTGTCTACAAAGCTAGCATTGGATGCAGCTCTGCCAAACCACTTGTCCTACAATCCATTAGGAATTAGCCTGGATCCATTAGGAAATTAGGATATTGCTATTAGAGAAAAAAGAGAGTGCATATTATACAGGCAAAAAAAAAAAAAAAAAAAAAGAAAAAGAAAGAAATATCTACTGCAATGTTTATCAAATAGTTTGTGAGACCTTACAAGATAAAAGAGGGGGACTCTTTAACATTTGCATGATTTATTAAGAAGATATGCTAAAGTAAATGCATTCTTATTCTTTTTTTAATCTTTCCTTTTGTTCCTTCCTCTTCCTTCCTTTTATCTTTTTCTTTCTTCCTTATATTTCTATATTTGTTCTTTCTTTCTCGTTTGTTTTCTTTCTTTCTCATTCCTCCCTTCCTTCATTTGGGATCACTGTTAGGTGGACCCCTCAGTGGAATGACTGACTGTATAGGATTACCAAAATAGAAATGAATGGATTCCTAGTTGAAATGTGCTATTCTGGGAGACTTCAAAGTCAAATATAAGACCAAAAAAAATCCCTCCATCTCACCATTTAACTCCAAAATAATTTTGTCATCTTCAATAAATGCAAGAAGAAAGCATTTTGCTGCCAAAACTCTACTATTTCTACCTCAGAAATAGTACCTGAGATTCAGCTGGGGTCAGCTAAGAGATCTGTGTTTTATAATGGCAGTGACACATTGGAGAATGTTCTGGTGAAGGCACACAACAGAATAGGAAGTTATATCATGGGGGAAGATGTATCGGGATTTGGGGACTAGAAAAACAAAAAATAAAGATTAAGACCAACGCTGTGAATGGTTGCAAAATAGAGATAATTTATTTAAGTATTTGAAGGGCTGGCTTGCAAAAAAAACAAAAGAAAAGAAAAAGATTGTTGACTTTTTCTTTGTTTCAGACTGCAAAAATAAGACAAAGAGGCTGGGCACAGTAGCTCACATCTGTAACCCCAGTAATTTGGGAGGTTGAGGCGGGGCTGATCACTTGAGGTCAGGAGTTCAAGACCAGACTGATCAACATGGTGAAACCCCATCTCTACTAAAAATACAAAAATTAACTGGGCGTAGTGGCGGGTGCCTGTAATCCCAGCTACTCAGGAGGCTGAGGCAGGAGAATCACTTGAATCCGGGAGGCAGCGGTTGCAGTGAGTGAAGATCATGCCACTGCACTCTTGCCTGGGCAACAGAGTGAAAAATAAGATGAAATAAAACAAAATAAAATAAAATAAAATAAGACAAAGAGTTGGAAATGTAAATGGTGTTTTCTGGTCTCCATGAAACAAAGAGACTTCTAACAGACCAGTAGAAGCTGGGGGTTAACTAGGAGTGTGTTTTTTTGTCACTGTATGATTAAAAGCTAGCCTTGATTTCAATATAAAGCTGTAGAAGAAAGGTTGACAAATTAGGGTTTCCTATAGTGAGAAAGAAAGCTCTATGATATCAACTACCTATTGTGGGGGAATGTTCTCACAGAGTCTGGGTTAGTTCTTGTGGCAGGTTGTGGACAATTCTGACCATACTGGGCAATATGGGAAATCTCCTAAGCCCTCCGGAGCAATCGCAGGTACAAGAGTGCCCCAGTGTGAACACAGCAGAAATTTTAATCCTCAAAGCATTCTTAGTTCTTTGGTAATCTTTGCCCTTCTTATTTACTACTTTGTGAATAAACCAAAGAAAAAGCAGGCTTGTACCCATTCCAAGTTAAACTTCTCATGCAGACTCAAAGTCAGACTAGACTGGAAGGTCTGGCCTAGTCCATCTTTTCCAAGCGATATTGGACCAACATAACTCCTTACGAGGGGTTGTCCTGAATAACCTTCAAAGCCTTGCCCAACTCTAAATTCTATTACTCTTATTTACACCCAATATCTATTGATCGGTGAGGCTGCCATTCATAAAAGAGAAGCTCTTTGAAGTCATAAAGTGAATAATTTACCACATCCTTGGTTTCTTGCTGCTTTGTTTTTTTGCTAGCACATGCACATTTACTAAAAACAAAGCAAAATACCAAAACAAACTCTGCTCCTTCTGTCCGTTTCATAAAAAGATAATTTCACCTAGTATAAAAGCAATTCACCGTCTTAGCAATTCACTGAGCCTCTGGTTGCCTTATCGTGTAAATGGGTTTAGTACGTCTACCTTACCTGCTTTCATAGGGCTGCTAGAATCGTCAAATTGAAATATTAAATTTTCACAAAACAAGAAACATAAATCTTTAGTTAAATATAAGACAAAAAAAAATCCCTCCATCTCACCATTTAACTCCCAAATAATTTTGTCATCTTCAATAAATGCAAGAAGAAATCATTTTGCTGCCAAAACTCTACTATTTCTACCTCAGGCAGCAGAACAAGTGGGTTGGCACATAGAGTGGGTAAGGCATGTAGAGAATATGCTGCTTGGGTAAGGTGGTATCTGGGCATATTTTCTTTTAGCTCATCTTTAAGAGAGCTAAGAAAGGGTTGAGCAGGAAATAGCAGATGCAGCTGTGAAATATTTTCAGGTATCAGCTTTGGTAGAAAAAAATTAAAGATACAGAATTTTTTCTTTTATTTTGTTTTTCATGGGGATGAGGGAGTGGGGGAAATAGTTCTCCTCTTTTAGACTTAATTGAGGAAATGAACCTTGAAAGTGAAGGGAAGTATATTCCCAATCTGCCTTCGTTTGTGAACACATACTAGTTAATGTCATAGTAATAAAACAAAACTAATCTATTTTTGATAAGCTGTTTTAGACTATTTTATTACAGGCAAAAGAACAGAGTTGTTGTAAATGTACACATGGCTCTAAGCCAGTATCTCCATGTTTGTTTCTTTTGTTTCTCCTCCTCCTCTAATTCACTCACATCTTCTGTCTTGGAGTCCCACTCCTTTGCCTCCATTTTGGGCCATTTGGAGAGAGAGGATGTGTAGCATTGGACTTACATTGTCATTGCTCTAAGATATTCAGGACCTGTCAACCAGGTCCAGTGGCTCACGCCTCTGATCCCAGCACTTTTGGGGGTTAAAATTAGAGGATTGCTTGAGGCCAAGAGTTCAAGACAGACCTGGACAACACAGAAGACCCAATTTCTAGGAAAAAACAAAAAAATAGCAAGATGTGGGGGTGTGCACCTGTAATCCTAGCTACTTAGGGAGCTGAGGTAGGAGGATAACTTGAATCGACGCTATGATTGTGCCACTGCACTCCAGCCTGAGTGACAGAGCAAGACCTTCTCTCTTGAAAGAAGAAGAAAAAGAACAAAAAAGGTGTTCAGAACCTATTATCAGGATGTGCCTTTAGTGACCCATGTTTACCAGACCCTACACATAATAGTACCTCAGTGACTCTGGGTCTATTCTTCTGTTCATGCTGGCCTCCACACAATATTATCCTTGACTCATACAAAATTTTCTGCAAATTATAGACTATATGCCCCACTTCACCCTCCAACACCCGGATGTTGTTTAAGAATCCATATATATGCAATAAACATGCAGGGAAATTTAAGAGAGTCATGTGCAGATACAAGTTTACTCCAGGGGATGATATTCAGGAAGAAAGAAACAACAAATATTTGACCTTTTACAATATATTGTTTATTGAGCTAGGTAGTAGATATGCCTATTTATTGCATTCTTTATAATTTCTATTTTTTTGTTTTGTTTTCATTTTTACATCCTTTATAATTTATGTATGTTTTAAATGCTGCATGATTAATTAATTTTTAAGAGTGAGTCTAATATGACACATTTTTGGTATCATATCTTCAAAACTCTACATTTTTTATATGACAGGAAACTCCAAACAATAGCAAATATTTATGACAGTAAAAATTTTAATGAATTCAATTACAAAATTACGAGCAAATCCTTCCTTACAGTGTCTTGGGTGCAAAAAATGCAGTCAGCAATTCATTCTAGAATTGGGTGGCAGACAAATGATGCCCGTTCTACCAGTGTTGCAATGAGTCATCTTCAAACTACCCTTGGACAACTAGCAATAAATGAGCATGTTCAGATAGTTTGCTCATGAGATATTAATTTTAGTTTTGAGGTTTACTATGAAAACAAAATATTTTATATTTCAATTATAAAAATTATGAACTTGAGAGAATAGAATTTCAAGTATAAAGAACTTCTTCAAAGTGACCTGTTTAAGTGGTTCTTCGCCTGTTGTTTTCTTCTACCAAACACTTTCTCAAATAAAGTGAAACACTTTCTCAAATAAACTGGAAATGAAAGCCACCTTTTCCAAGAATGACATGGTAAGTTTCAAAACAACAAAACATTTCCAGCAGTAGTCTT
Source organism: Macaca thibetana thibetana (assembly GCF_024542745.1). Classification (NCBI taxonomy): domain Eukaryota; kingdom Metazoa; phylum Chordata; class Mammalia; order Primates; family Cercopithecidae; genus Macaca; species Macaca thibetana. The sequence goes on along the minus strand of NC_065589.1, from coordinate 112,420,990 downwards.
TGGAGTAAGTTTTATTGTATTGCTTCTTGTGTTGAGTTGCATAGCTCTATAGCTTATGAAAAATAGATTAAAACCAGGACAAGCTTTATGTAAGTTCAAGAGAATGATGGAAAACACAGTGTTTCAGGGGTCTAAAGTAGTCAAGACATTACTAGTTGGTGTCATCTTTCTTTAATAAGAGTTAGCCTCTTTGAAAGAAAACAGGTTGGATGAGAAATAAGAAATGGCAGCCAAGGTAGACCAATAGCACAGTTTATTTCAGGCACCATAAAATAAAAAACAGCACTATTGTTAAAGCAGAGTGGGCAATTCAAAAAGAATGCTGAAATAAAATAATAATATTTGAGGAAAGAAATATAATAAAAGGTATTATATTGTGAAAAGAAATTGCACATAGCAGGTATGATATGTATTTCCTTTGTTTTTTGAGTAGGAGTCTTACTCTGTCGCCCAGGCTGGAGTGCAGTGGCGTGATCTTGGCTCACTGCAACCTCCATCTCCCAGGTTCAAGCAATTCTCCTGCCTCAGCCTCCCTAGTACCTGGGATTACAGGCATGCGCCACCACGCCTGGCTAATTTTTGTATTTTTAGTAGAGACTAGGTTTCAGCATATTGGCCAGGCTGCTCTTGTACTCCTGACCTCATGACCCACCTGCCTCAGCCTCCCATAGTGGTGGGATTCTATGTGTGAGCTGCTGTCCTGGGCTTATAATATGTATTTCTAAAGTAAAGATCAGACATGAGAATATCATAGACCGAAGGTTAAATTAAGCAGGTGAAAGTTAACTTTAGTTGTTTAGTTTAACTAAGGTTGCTACGAGAAACTGCAAAAAATGAACCCAACAGTGCAATTTTTTCTAATAATATTATTGAAGGGACAGTCTACATTGTAATTTGGTGAGTTTTGCAATGGGCTTATGTATGGAAATAATGAAAGAGCTAGATTAACAGACATATGCTTAAAAATTGCTGTTAGGAAGAGATAAATGTGAAGTTCACTAATGTCAACCATCTGACAGCTAAAAATTCTCCCTTATATGAAAGTAGACCTCTTCTCTACCTTCTTTTACATTGTTCCAGGACTCTAAGGAGCCACAAAGCATTTAATACTGAAATCAAATATAATAATAATAATCATACTACATAAGGTAAAGCTTTCATGGGTTTCTGAAGATTAAGTTAATTCAAGTCTTAGTATAATATCATATTTATCAATTGAGATTATGAACCTAACATATTAGCTGCTCTATTCTACTTGTAACTATGACAATAAATCATGTTTTTTATATTCAAATCTGAAGGCAAGAATTCGGCAAAGCACTGCCAATGATAATATGTTAGCTTCCTTCCCCTAAGTCAGGAAATTAATGCATTCATTAAACAACTACTTATTGATATGTTCGTTATTTGTAAGTCAATAAGCTAGTTGCAAACAGTTAACTAAACAAGAAATATTTGTATCCTCAAAATGCTTATGTTCTAGGAAAAAAGATAATGTACTGTACTAGAGTCTACAAATGGATATTGGGAACACCTGATTTAACATGATGTGAGTTTCAGATAAAAAGTTGAAAAGAAAGGAATTTTCATCAAACAAACCCCACTTAGAATGCACAACAGGCCATAAAATATATTCTCATTGTTTTCTATGTTAGTATGTATATTAAAAATTTGTATTGGAATTTTCTTATAAATGTTTAAAAACAGGGATAAAATTTACCATTTTAACAATTTAAAAATGTAAAATTCGGTGGTCTTTAGTAAAACCACAGTGGTGTCTAATTATCACAGTAATCTAATTGTAGAACATTTTCATCACCCTTGGAAGAAAATCCATTAATCAGACACTACCAATTCCTCTCAGCTCCTGCCACTTGCAACCAATAATCTGCTTTATGTCTCCATGAATTTGTCTATTTATTCCAGACATTTCACATGAATGGAATCTCACAATATGGGACCTTTGTGTCTGACATCTTTCAGTTAGCATAATGTTTTCAGAGTTCATGGATATTGTAGCATGTGACAGTACTGTGCTGCTTTTTATGGCTGAATAATACTCCATTCCATAAACATACCACATATTGTTTACCCATTCATCAGCTGATGGTTATTTGGATTATTTCCACCTTTTGGCTACTGTGAATAATGCTGCTCTAAACTTGAGCTTTCTTTTGAATATCTATTTTCAATTGCCTGAACTTTATCTGGGAGCGGTATTACTGTGTCATATAATAAATTTACGTTTAGGTTTTGGAACTGCCTGATTGTTTTCCACAGTGGCTGCATCATTTTATACTCCCAATAATGATGGATTAGGGGTGCAGTTCTCTCACATGCCCACCAACACTTATTATTTTCCATTTTTTTTTTTTTTTTTTTTTTTTGAGGTGGAGTCTCCCTCTGTCACCCAGACTGGAGTGCAGAGGTGAGATCTCAGCTCACTGCAACCTCCGCCTCCCAGGTTCAAGTGAGTCTCCTGCCTCAGCCTCCTGAGTAGCTGGAATTACAGGTGCCTGCCACCACGTCCAGCTAATTTTTGTATTTCGAGTAGAGACGGGGTTTCGCCATGTTGGCCAGGCTGGTCTCGAACTCCTGACCTCAGGTGATCTGCCTGCCTCGGCCTCCCAAAGTGCTAGGATTACAGGTGTGAGCTACTGCACCCAGCCTATTTTCCATTTTTATGGTATGAAGTGGTATCTCATTGTGGTTTTGATTTGCATTTCTCTAATGACTAATGATGCTGAGCATCTTTTCAAGTGCTTGTTGTTCATTTGTATATCTTCTTTGGAGAAATGTTTATCCAGATTACTTGCTGATTTTTCAATTGTGTTGTTTATCTTATCAGTGTTGAGTTTTATGGTCTTCACATATTCTGGATATTAAACCCTTATGAGATATATTATTTGCAAACATTATTTCTCATTTCATGGGTCATTTTTTTTACTTCCTTGACAATATATTTCAATATATAAAAAGTTTAATTTTGATTAAGTTTAGTTTACCATTTTTTTCTTTTGTTGCTTGTGCTTTTGGAGTCATACTTAAGAAACCACTGCCTAATTCAAATGTAGGAAATTTGCACCTATGTTTTCTTTTCAGAGTTTTGTAGTTTTAGGTCTTACATTTAGGTGTTTGATCCACTATTAGTTAGTTTTTCTATGTGATGAGAGATAGGGGCCCATATTCATCATTTTTCTTGTCAATATTAAATTGTCTCAGCACTGTTTTTTTAAAAGATTATTCTTTCCTTATTGTGTGGTCTCAGCACTCTGGTTGAAATCAGTTGAATGTAAGTACTGGGATTTATTTCTGAACTCGAATTCTTTATTTAATTTTATTTCCTCAGCTTTTGAAAGTATAACTGACAAAAATTGTATATATATGTATACACGGTGTAGAACATGATATTCTGACATATGTACATATTATAAGACAGTTAAATCAAGCTAACATCTTCATTACCTCACATGCTTATCATTTTTTTGGTGATGAGAACATTTAAGATCTACTCTTTTAGCAATTTTCAAGTATACAATACATAATTCCTAACTATAGTCACTGTGTTGTATGCTAGATCTCTAGAGCTTATTCATCCTAACTGAAACTTTATGTTATTGCTATAAATTGTCTTTATATATTGTGTGTTTGTTAACATAGATTTATAATTATTGTTCTTGCTATTGTCTTTTAAATCAGATAGCAAAATGGAGGAGTTAAAACAATAAATGCACTTATAAGGACTTTTACATAATACTTTTATAATGCCTATTTATTTACTATTACCCATGTTCTTAATTTCTTTGTGTGGATTCAAGTAGCTGTCTAGTGTCCATTAGTTTCAGTCTGAAGTACTCCCTTTAGCATTTCTTTTAGGACAACTCTATTTAGTGAAAACTGTTTTTATTTATTATGGAATGCCTTATTTTCTTGGTTGATAGTTGTTATTTTTTTCAGTACCTTGAATGTGTGCTTTTCAGCTTCAGAATTTCTACTTCATTCATTTGTAAATTTTCTTTCTCTTTATTGATACTCTCAATTTGGTGATACATTGTTCTCATTATTTTCTTTAGTTCCTTGGGCAAGATTTTCTTTATTTCATTTAACACACTTAAAATAGCTGATTTAAAGGATTTGTCTGCTAAGACCAATGTCTCGGTTCAATCAGGGGCAGTTTATATGAATGCCTTCTTTTTCTGTGCATGGAATATACCTTCTTGTTTGTTTGCATGGCTAATACCTGTTGTGTTTGTTGTTGAAAACTGGACATTTTGAGAATTATAAGGTAGCAAGTACGAATTCAGGTTCTTTCCCTTCTCCAGAGTTTCATGTTCTGCTTGTTATGGTAATTGTTTGCTTAGTGACTTTTCTAAACTCTTGTCATAAAGTCTGTATTCTTTATCATGTGTGGTCAGTAACATCTCTTTTCTGTGAGGTTAGTAGTCAGCTAGTAATTGGACAGAGATTTCTATACATGCCTGGAACCAAAAACATCTCCCACAATTTGGAGATGGGCTTGTTGTGTGTGTGAAACACTAGTGAGGCAGTGTACCATCCCTGCCTTAGCATTCATTCTTGCTGGCACAGAGACTGAAGCTTAGTCGGTGGGGAGAGATTAATGCACTTTTAGTTTTTTCCTGAGGATTTGCACTGCCCTATACCTGTGTGTGGCCTTCTGAATTCCCAGAATATGTGAGAAATTGTCAAAGCCTTTATTCCCCAAAACATTGCAGTCTCCAGCCTTTCATCCTAAGCTTTTAATTAATCTTTTCTTTTTCCCCCAAATTTTATTCATTCCCCCAGGAAACAGTGACTATTATATTAGCCTGTGAACATTTTTGACAAACACCCTTTGGGTAGCCACCTCAGCACTGACAGAGTTCCAAGTTATGAGACATTAAGGTAAGCACTTTTAGCTTGACTTTAAGCAGGTCTTTCAGGGAGCTACCAGGTGGGCTAAAACAATTATTTGTGAGTGAGATCTGTTTTGCTCCCTCCAGCACTGATTACCTGTACTAGAAATACAGTACATTTTCATCACTGCCATTTCTAAGATGAAGAGCATGGGATGGAACCAGGGTAAGTGTAAACAACACAAAACTCACTGTTCTTACCAAGATTCAGTTGGTATTTCTTCAATAAATGGTCTGCCAATTTCTCCAGCATTTTAGTTAGTTTTCAGAATTCTAGAAAAGTCAAATTAGACAAGTTTTTTGTTGTTGTTGTTTGGCTAGCTTTTGCATTGTTTTTATGAGGAGATGAATTTTCAAGTTCCTTACTCTGCCTTTTTTGCTCTGGTGGAAATTTCTTTTGAAATAATTCTTCTTATGGACTTATGGAATCCTAATGTGGTGGTTAAAAAAATTAGTATAACCTGATAGCTGAGGTAATCTTCATTTATTTTCAGTTATCTTATAACTGGCATTTTATTTTCACTATTTCTGGCTCATTTTCCCCCTAGCTTATTCCAAAAACGATTTGAAGTAACTTACATATGTTCAAATGTCACTTTAAAAAACTCTATAAAGATGTTAGAAAACGGAACTATGAGAACTAAATTGTCAGTTAAAACTAGGAAGAAGAGTGCAGAAATGCACAATGTAATGTTTTCTTCACACATGCCATCATGACTATTTGGAATATAGTGAGTGTATCAGATCGGCTGGAATGAAAGATTCAGATACAGAGTACTTTTGATATGAATGAGGGTAACATTATTTTCTGATATGGAAGAAACATAAATTACAATTTAGAAAAGAAATGGCTTATATCAAATTTCTATAGTCTGAGTTTAAAACAATTTTCAAAATCTTGCCTCACTTCTCATAACTGTATTGTTATAAAGGCACCAAATATTGTCTCCATTGCATAGATAAAGACAAGAAATGAAAGGCTACAAAGTAGATCATTTTGGTGGTAAAGCAGAAACTGGAGCTGGCTCACTATAGTCTGATTGACTGTCTTTTCTCAAGCTTGGTAAGAAAATAAGCAATTAAGAGTGGCATGTATAATAGTAATATAAATTGGCATAGCACACTATCTAGCATACATTAAGTGCTCAATAATGTAACTCCCTATTACCTTTGCTGCCCAACTCCATCATTATTATTATTTATATCATAATAAAATTAATGAGTTATTAAATGAATTTTAAATATATTTTAAAGGAAAATTATACATCATTGTATCAGTGCTCTATAAATTTCATTTCTCATTCATACAATTCATATTTATTATGTATTTAAAAAGTTGTTATTTTAACCATCCATCTACCAAACCACCCATCACTTGTTTAAAAATATTTTAAAAACATATTTTTACTAAGTATTTGGGATTAAACTATGGGAAAACATAGCCCTCTGCATGTAATTTGCTTAACAGATGATTAGGCAAACAGAAGAATACTTATAACATCAGTAAATGACAACTGTTAAAATAGGGATAAACACAATGAATTATACATATAAATTTAAAGAAATCATGCAAGTAAATTTGGAGAACACAAAATATTTCTTTCAAGAGTGGAGGAGAAATTGTCTAAGTCTTTTGTAAAAAGAGCTAAGATCAAAACATGCTGGTAAAGTAAGGAGAACACATATACGAAGAAGAGGGGATACATGTAGAAAGTCCACTGTTACATAAAATGGAAAGGTATTTGATGTAATTTGGTAGAACAAGACATTGAGAGTAATGAAGGGAGCTATTTGGCACGAGGTGGCAAAGTGGGCAGACCCCAGATCATAATGGTTCTTTTATGCTACCCTGCTTAGCTTGGACTTTATCATGAGCCAAATAAAAAACAACTGGTGAATTTAAGCAGGAAATTAGCTTATGTCTACATTTTAGAAATATCACTCTGGCTACTGAATAAGCAAGTGTTTTGAAAGAAGCAATTTTGAACAGTTACACCAATTAGAAGGCCAGTGCAAGCTAAGTTATAGATTAACAATTACTTGACCTAGGATAGTGTCAATGGGAAATAGTGATAAATTCAAGATATATTGAGAAGGAATACTAGATAAGACTTACTGATTTGTTAGATTGGGAAAAATACTGATAATTTGATTTGACCACTGGTGGGCATGCTGGAGCTACTCAGTTGAGAAACATTGAAATAAGGGAAAAGAAGCTGATGATGGCAAGAGGGTTACATATGTTGGAAGCATACAAATGTACATATACAATACGCTGTTCACTGTGGCACTGTACCCAACATTATGGACAATCCAAAAGCATAAAACATGCTTCCAGTCCTCAATGACTTTACAATGTGGTCAAGGAAATAAAACATTTAATGTAAAAGTAATCACAAAATATGAGAAATCACTGGAGAGTAAGACTAAGTTATGAACATAGAAGCTATTATGATTTTCAGGGCATAGAGTGACCTGTAGGAACAGTAGGTGAGAGAACAATTAATGACAAATGGAGGACTGAGGGATAGAGAGATATAAGTCACATTTAGATAAGCAGGTGAAAAGTAGTTTCAAAAGAAAGTTTTGAGCTGGTGTAGGTGAGAATCAGCAAGAAGTAATCTAGCCAGTCTTTTTGTTAATAATACCTATGTTATGTATCACTTTCAGGTTTTTTAATTTTAGAAACTGTCCTCATTAAGAATAGCATTTATTATTAAATTCTTATTTTGAGAGTACAACTGAGCATTTCTTTTCATATCAAGGTGCTTTTTATTTTACATTTTAAAATGCTTGTGTAATTCACATTGGGCTGTTTTTATTCTACGGCATTTAGAGTCATAAAACAAGAAGGGAGTAAACATGTTAAAATTTTACTGTTTAAAACAATGAAAAGGCAATGGTTAAAATATAATTGGAAATAATTCTCACTCATGAAAATATGACCAGAGAAAAATATTTTCTGAGATTCAGACACATTAAAATTAGATTAAATACATTGTTGTTCTTTTTAATCACAATATAATAGTGATTGAAATATTCAAAATTTAATTAACATTTAGTATTGCTGGCAAAGAGCAATGACATTATAAATGGAATTAAAAGGATAAAGTGTAAAATACATTTGTAGAAATTAGATAACTGATTGGAAGAATACAGAGTATGATGAAACATTTACTTGATTTATTTGACATTTGTTCTCAGCATGAGTTGTCTATTTATTCAGTGTATTTCTAATTTATAAAGTTTCCAATGTATTCTGTGGATCAAGTATTATCTTAATTGTTTAATGGAACTGTATACAAATGTTACTTCTGTTAAAATCATTAATTCTCAATTGCTTTCAATAATAAATGATAAAAATATAGGAGTGACACTGCTTCAATTCTGGTACCTGAACATGAACTGAATTGAATGAGAGTAAGGTTCATGGTTAATATGTACCAGATGAAGCTTATAAAACAAAAAATCAAACTACAAAATATAGTCACACGTTTAAATCTGCAATTATGTTAAGGAAATGGCAATTCTAATTTAAATAATCACAGATGACAACAGAAAATATAAAACTAAAATAATTAAAATTGATATATAGTAACTTCCTTCAAAGAATGAAATAAAAAATAATATTAATAAATTCTTTAACAAATATAATGTCACTGTACATTTAACTTAATTATATTTGGTTGTATTCTTCACTCCATAATATTTTTGGACAATTGAATGTTTTGGTTTCATCCTTTACAAGGTATTTTCCAGATGTCCTGTATATTAAAGTAAGCTGCTACTGCCAAGCATTACCTATTCAAAGTACAAACTAAGGTGAATTCTCTGGTTGGAAATTACAAACAGTTACCACCCACTCTTATTTGGGACAACTTCACAGAGTCAAGATAGGACCAATTGGATGTAATATACCTAAGGACCCTCTTGAGAAAAATTTCTATTTTATTTCCTTTCCCAAGCAGAGAATTGCACTACGCTTCTTATTAAAAATACCCAGGGGTTGTGAAGGCTAATAATCTATTTAAGCTTCAAAGTCTGCAAGAATTCAAATGGTGTGGTTTTCAGTGGAGATCTTTGTTTCACTAAACAAGAATTATTTCTTTTGTAATCAGAATTAACTTTGCCCTTGTCGTTGCTACATTGATTGTCATTGTCATTGCTGACATGGTCATTGCTCTAAAACAATATAATTTGTTGAAATGATAGCTTTACAGATGGAAATAATTGCTAGAATCTTAAGTTACCTCCTTATCTCACCAAAATGTTTATTATCATTGCTTTTACATGAAAACAGCTGGTCAATTCAAAATTACCAATAGTTTGAATCTATTTGAATCTATTTGACGTTAAGCAACACACACACACACTGCCTTTCAGCACACTCAAAACGGCTCTCTTATGCAAACAGAAGTTTGAGAAAATTACTCATCAGATTAGTAAAAGGAATTAAACAAAGCCCCTATAAACTAATAAAACTGATAAATCAAAATTACTGTAGAGCAAGATGGCCAAATAGAACCCTCCAGTGATCGATTCCACAACAGGAACACCAAACTGAACCACTATCCACACAAGAAAGCACCTTCATAAGAACCAAAAATTGGATGAGTGATTACAATATCCGGTTTTAACATAATATCAAGAAAAGAAGCACCGAAGAGGGTAGGAAGACAGTCTTGAATTACTGATACCATCCCCTGGTCTTGACCGCATGGCACAGAAAGAAAATCTGTGCACTTGAGAGAGGGTGAGTGCAGTGATTGTGGGACTTTGCCTTGGAACTCAGTGCATCCTGATCCCAGTGGAAAGTAACACAGGGCAGAAGTCGGCTGGGTAGGAGTAGAAAGTTTATTCAAAGAGATAATAACATAGAACTTTCCAAAGTTAGAGAAAGACATCAATATTCAAGTACAAGAAAGTTGTAGAACGCTAAGGAGATTTAACCCAAATAAGATTACCTCAAGATATTTAATAAGTAAACTCTCAGAGGTCAAAAATAAAGAATCTTAGAAGTAGCAGGAGAAAAATTAACATACAAAGGCATTCCAATATATCTGGCAGCAGACTATATACAATATAACAATATATTAGTCCAGGAGAGAATGGCATGCCATATTTAAAGTGCTGAAAGAAAATAAAAATCCTTTTATCCTAGAATGTTCCTCAGGAAACTGAAAATAGAACTACCATATAATCCAGCAATCCCATTGCTTGGTATGTACCCAAAAGAAAAGACATCAGTATATTGAAGAGATATCTGCACTCTATATTTATTGCAGCACTATTCACAATAGCCAAGATTTGGGATCTACCAAAGTATCCATCAACAGATAAATGAATAAAGAAAATCTGGTACCGTACACAATGGAGTACTATTCATCCATAAAAAAGAATGAGATCCTGTCATTTGCAACAACATGGATGGAACTGGAGGACATTGGGTTGAGTGAAATAAGCCAGGAATAGAAAGGCAAATTGCATGCTGTCACTTATTTTGGGATCTAAAAATTAAAACAATTGAACCTAAGGAGATAGAGAATAGAATGATGGTTATCAGACATTGGGAAGGGTAGTGGTAGTGAGGGGTGCAGGCGAAATTGAGAATGGTTAATGAGTACATAAATATAATTAGATAGAATGAATAAGATCTAATATTTGATAAGATCAACCTGATAACAGGTTGATATGGTTCGGATCTGTGTTCTCCCCAAAATCTCATGTTGAAATGTAATCCCCAATGCTGGAGGTGGGGCATGAGGTGGGAGGTGATTGAATCATGGGGGGCAGTTTCTAACGGTTTAGCACCATCCTTCTAGTGCTGTTCTCATGATAGAGCTCTTGTAAGATCTGGTCTTTTAAAAGTGTGTGGCACCTCTGCCTTCTCTATCTGTTTCTCCTTCTCTGGCCATGTGAGACATCTTACTTCCCCTTCACCTTCTACAATGATTGTAAGTTTCCTGAGACCTCCCCAGAAGATGCTATGCTTCCTGTACAGCCTGTGGAACCATGAGTCAATTAAAGCTCTTTTCTTTATACATTACCCAGTCTCAGGTATTTGTTTACAGCCTTGTGAGAATGGCCGAATACACAGAGTGATTACAGTCAACGAAAATGTAGTATACATTTAAAAATAACTAAAAGAGTATAATTCAATGTCTGTAACACAAAGAAAGGATGAACGCTTGAGGCAATGATTACCTCATTTACCCTGATGTGATGATTACATATTGTATGCCTGTATCAGAATATCTTATGTACCCTAGAAATATATACACCTACTATATCTCTATAAAAATTAAAAATTAGAAAAAAATTTTAAAAATTATTGCCTCTGCTCTTCACCTGCTAAAATATATAATTGACCGCAAGACAGTGCCTCGTATAAATAGTGAAGAGAAGGATCTTTGATATATTATGTGTAGAGAGACTCAAAGTTTCAAATGAAAGCCAATTTTTAAATGTTTTCTCCATAATTTTTAAAATCAAGAAGTTGCTAATCAAAAGATAATTTCAATCGGATATTCTTTAGTATTTTTCCTTCATTATGTGTGACTTGCTAGTGAGTACTGATGTAATCAGAAGACCTGCAATGAGGAGAGAAAATTTAAAAATCTAGAATGCAGTTAATTTACCAACTGACTGGTCAATTCCTGAATAATGAAGAGTTTACTATGTAATCTGTGGTCGTTATGTACGGTAGGCATTAGTCACTGAAAGTTATGAAACTTTGTGTGTTTTCATTGAAGAAGGCTTTTTAAATTCATAACTACACAAACTGTTGACATTTGTATGCCTACATTTTGTGATGAGGGTACTTAGAAATAACAACTCAGCAAAACCATGAGGTCTCACTCTAATTTTGAGATCTTAGGATGTACACTTACGGCCAATCAACTTATTTTTCAAGCAAGTCTGACCTTTTCAAGATTGATTTTGATGAATTAGGTGATGATGCATCGTTTCTAATATTCAAGATTGGCTATATCAGTCATGGCACATTACATTACATTTTAAAGAGGAAAACATTGACGCCATAAATTTTTCTCTATTAGCACATGAAGTATCAGTTAGAGACTCTAAAAAAATAGTTTGGCTCTTGTAATTCCTTAAATGAATTGTTTTAGTTGGCTATAAAGGCTTATATATATTCCAGCACCAGTGGGCCAGGTTAAATGTACTATGTCTCTGGGCTACAGATTTTGACCTTGGTCAGATAACACTCTTCAGCCAGCTGATTTTGCATATGCCATTGCTGAGATACACTATTAAAATTATGAAAGTATTTAACATTCAAAATATCATGAAGTCCAAGGGTTTCACATGACACATTAGACAGAGTCCTTGATTATTAGCTGCAACTTCAAAATGATGCACAAGTAGACACTATGAGGTAGGAAGAGGAATACTGCTACCAGTAAGGAAAAATTAACATAGGGCATATACTATACAATAGATTGTAGCATGAATTGAAACTGATAGATCAAGATGGTTTGAGGAGAGCGCTAGTTCTATTTGTGACCCTCTGCTCTTTGATTACCTCATTTGTCCTCTCTATCTCTTGCCTTCCTGATCTACAGCAGAAGAGACTGAAATTAAGAACTATTCCAGCTCTAACACTAACATTCATCAACAGCCAAGAGTAAAATGTGTTCAAAATTTTAGGCCAAGTGCAGTGGCTCACGCCTGTAATCCCAGCATTTTGAGAGGCTGAGGTGGGTGGAGCACTTGAGGCCAGAAGTTTGAGATCAGCCTCACCAACATGGCAAAACGCTGTCTTTACTCAAAATACAAAAAATAGCCAGCAGTGGTGGTGGGTGCCTGAAATCCCAGCTACTAGGGAGGCTGTGGCATGAAAATCACTTGAACCTGTGAGGCAGAGGTTGCAGTGAGCCAAGATCACACCACTGCACTCCAGCCTGGACGACACAGTGAGACCCTGTCAAAAAAAAAAAAATTACAATAGCAATTACACTAGATATTTATGAGGACCAACTTCATGGCAGATAAAATGTTAGCATTTTACTTGTATTGCATAATTTAAAATGTATGGCAATCTTTTGAAATTGGCTTTGTTTTATCCATTTTACAGATTGGGAATCTGAGAATCACTTAGCAGGTAGGTGCCAAAGCTTGAATTCAAACCTAAATTTTATTGATTTCCTATGTTCTTTCCAATAAAACACAGGTTACTGATTGCAAAAAAAAAATAAATAAATAAAAAATAAGAAAAAGATAAGATAGAAAAACAGTTTAATTTGAGAAAAGGAAGCGGAAGCATCTTAATGACATCTCTACAGCTGGAAAACCAACAACCAACAGAATGGCCTATTGACAGAGGACCAGTGGGCTCATGGCATTCTTGTTGCGTTACAAAGAGCACCACCTATTTCTATAATATGCTTTCTTAAAACACACCATTACTCAAAGTCATACCAAATTCTCATGCGAAAATCATGAAGGATCAGGTCAGCAAGAGATTTCCAGGTATCTGGACACTGTAGATTTATAACTCTTATTAAAATTCTTGAGACAGCAAAGGTGTGACCTAGAAAGATATACTGGTGGAACAAACAGAGTGAACGGGCTCCACTGTGATACAAAAGGGAGGAATAAAGAAACACCACAAAAAGTGCTGTTACTATGAAAAATGTACATAGAATACAGATTGTCATTGCATAAGAGCTGAGATGCTTAAGTTGGTATCCTGATTTGGGTCATAAAAAAAATCACTAAGCTGGAGATCTCTGCTTTATCCTACCTCATAAGCAATATCTCATAGTTAGGAAGAATGACAAAGAACCCTCCTCTCCTGGGTTAATGCCAGGCTAACCACAAAGTAAGAAGCCAATGATTATTTGTTTCATATGCTACAAGTAGTAGATACTGGAAATCATATCAGTGTGAGCAGGATTCGTAACCGTTGAAATTTAGTTAATGAAAAAATATTGCATCATCATGTAACTTAATTCCATTTGCCAGATATATTAGTTCATTCTGGCACTGCTATAAAGATATACCTGAGACTGGGTAATTTATAAAGAAAAGGGGTTTGATTGGCTCATGGTTCCACAGGATGTACAGGAAGCATGGCTGGGGAGAGCTCAGGAATCTTTTTTTTTTTTTTTTTTTTTTTTTAGCTAGGCTCTATCATCCAGGCTGGAGGGCAGTGGCCCAATATCGGCTCACTGCAACCTCTGCTTCCCAGGTTCAAGCAATTCTCCTGCCTCAGCCTCCTGAGTAGCTGAGATTACAGGCACCCACCACAATGCCTGGCTAATTTTTGTATTTTTAGTAGAGACGGTGCTTCATCATGTTGGCCAGGCTGGTCTCGAACTTGTGACCTCAAGTCATCGGCCTGCCTCAGCCTCCCAATGTGCTGGGATTACAGGTGTGAACCACTGCACTCAGCAGTCTCAGGAAACTTTCAATCCTGGCAGAAGGTGACGGGAGAGCAAGCTCATCTTACATGGCCCATACAGGAGGAAGAGAGCAAGGTGGAGGGGTGCCACACACTTTTAAACAACCAAATCTCACAGCACACACTCACTGTTATGAGAGCAACACTGAGGGGCACATCCACCCCCAAGATCCAGTCACCTCCCACCAGGCCCCACCTCCAATGCTGCGGATTACAATTTGACATGAGATTTGGGCAGGGACACAGGCCCAAACCGTATTACCAGGTGATCACAGAAAACCAAAAAAGAGTAGGAATATTTACGGTAGCCGTGGTCATCTGTGGGTGAAGTCCTTCTTTCCCCTTGGTTTGTGCTCCAAATTGTGACTAAGTTTATTTTTTAAAATTAGTCAACTATAATTTAGTTCACTTAATTGGAACTTAGTTCCCTTCATTGGAATTCAAATTTAGTTCACTTAATTGAATTTAGTTCACTTAATTGGAATTCAAACTTTCAGAAATATTTATTTTTTTCTAGAAAAAAGATACATATGAGTGTGTGACTCACCCTGCTAACTCAGAGGAGGGTTAAATAAATAGGATATAAAGAAGGACTTAACCCACAGATGACCACGTCTACACTAAGTATTCCTACTCTTTTTTGGTTTTCTGTGATCACCTGGTGATATGGTTTGGGCCTGTGTCCCTGCCCAAATCTCAGGTCAAATTGTAATCCCCCAGACATCATCTATGTATATATTTACACAGTCTTTGAACGGTTAATTGGATGGCTTAATCAGGTAAAGGTTTATAAGCATCATGTTGTTGAGTACCTGGAGTTGGTGTTGTTATTAAAGCATTACTTTCAAAATGGCCCAATGGAGTCTTGCTGATGGGTGTATACATTTCTTTGTGGGTAGAGTGTGGCACAATTAATTATTGTGACCAGAAATGTGCAGTCTTTAGAACCCCAAACTACCAAATAATCTAGAAAGAATTTTTTTTAAAATGATGGCTTAGAAATCACTCGTGCTTCTAAATGATTAACACAAAATAATTTTATGAATGCACCTGACCTACAAGAACACCACCACTGACTAAGGAAAAAAAATGTGCACATATAATTTTTCAGGTCAAAAATAAACCACTGGGAAGGTCTTGCCCTCTGGTATAAGAAATCATGTCATGCTCACCCTTTCCTTGGGGTCAGAATGCCTACAAACTCTCTCAGAAACACAGCTGTTTCTTTTCTATGTTCCCTCAGAAGACTAAAGTTTGCAGTAACAAACCATTTGGATTTATTGTTATTCAAAAGATTACACTAATGTTTGAAAATTAATTTATCCGAAGCAAAATATAAAAGTTTGTCAGTTCAAAATTATTCAATAGACTTGTATCACCTATAAGAGAAATGTAAGATACTTAGCAGGACAAATTCTTTTCAATATCTGGTCCTTTACTTTCTGTTCATCATTTCCCATTTCTCCCCTGTCTCAGAACTCACCCTCCAGCAAAACCAAGAAATGTCGAGTTTCCTACACTCAGTGTTTCTCTCATGCTTTGTGCTGCTGTGCGTTCTGCTCCATAAGGCTAGAATACCACTGTCCTTCTCCATCCATGTGCCCTGGAAGCATCTTCTGGCCTTCTCTGTCTCCTCGTGAATTCTTGCTTCCTTCCATACTTCCACTGACCCTCCTGTTTACCTCAAATGTAACATTTTCACCATACATTTTTCATGGGTTTGTTTGATTAAGGACTTCAGTGATCTAAGTTCTAGAAATCTGAGCATTAGGACAGCACAGAGGTTAAAAGGAAGGGCTCTGATGAAAGAGATACGGATTCAAGTTCCCAATAAAATCTTTTCTAGCTGGGTGACTCTGAGCAAGTTATTCTACCTCTTTGGGCTTCAGCTTCCTTACTTGTAAAGCAAGAGTAACCACTGTCCCTCCATTACAGGGTTGTGGCCGTTAAATGCAGTATCTTATGTGACAGTTAAGGAGACTCATCAATACATAGTAAAAGTGGTTAGTAAATGTTTGCTTTTATTAATATTTTAAATACTATCTAAATCCCTGGCTCACAGAAGAAGCTTAGTAAATATTTGCTGAAGCCGGGCGCGGTGGCTCACGCCTGTAATTCCAGCACTTTGGGAGGCCGAGACAGGCGGATCATGAGGTCAGGAGATCGAGACCATCCTGGCTAACACAGTGAAACCATGTCTCTACTAAAAACACACACACACAAACATTAGCCGGGCGTAGTGGCAGGTGCCTGCAGTCCCAGCTACTCGGGAGGCTGAAGCAGGAGAATGGCGTGAACCCAGGAGGTGGAGCTTGCAGTGAGCCGAGATTGAGTCACTGCGCTCCACTCCAGCCTGGGCAACAGAGCGAGACTCCATCTCGAAATAAATAAATAAATAAATAAATAAATAAATAAATATATTCGATGACTAAAATAAAGAAGTGGACGAATGAAGATATGTTGTGCTAACTCTGACTTGTGGTGTATCCCTTATTTGTGTCAATTTCATAGTCATTGTCCATGTGGCCCTCCACCAGGCAAATATCCAAACAATAACCCAGCTCAAACTACATATCACTACCCTTTAAATTTTCAGTGCCATAAAAATAAACAAACAAAAATAAGAAACCCAAGTAAAATATAGTAGTTGAAACAGATTCACCCAAGAAATGTTAAAAATAGAATAACAATGTGTGATGGTGGGATTCAACTTCCGGAGAACTTTTTAGGTGTGTCTCCCACAACACGCGCCAATCATTCCACATAGCATTATTATATGGTTGGCTCCAGAAATCATATAGACTAGCTCATTACTCTTTAGACTTTGAAGTGCATGTGAACCACTGGATGACAAGTTAAAATGTAGATGAGTTCTGGTCTGTGTTTGGTAGACAAATAGCTCCTGTGGCAGCTCAATCCATTTAAAAAGCGAGAGGAATTGCCGGGCGCGGTGGCTCACGCACGCCTGTAATCCCAGCACTTTGGGATGCCGAGGCGGGTGGATCACGAGGTCAGGAGATTGAGACCATCCTGGCTAACGTGGTGAAACCCCGTCTCTACTAAAAATACAAAAAATTAGCCGGGCTCAGTGGTGGGCGCCTGCAGTCGCAGCTAGTCTGGAGGCTGAGACAGGAGAATGGCGTGAACCTGGGAGGCGGAGCTTTCAGTGAGCCTAGGTCAGGCCAGTGCACTCCAGCCTGGAAGACAGAGCGAGACTCCGTCTCAAAAAAAAAAAAAAAAAAAAAGGGAGGGGAAAGACAATGGCTCCCATTACTTCTCTCCCTCAGAAAAAAAGAGTCACCTGGTCTTCCTCTGGCACTAGTTTGATCCTGAGGCCTGAAAAAGTGAGGGATGAGCGATGATTCATATCTTGCAGACTTGGAGGAACTCACAGATAAATTTCTTTTCTATATTTTAATTTGATTCTATTGCTGAAATTTGGGAGTTTCTTTCATTCCCCCAAGAGAAACTTAAAAGTAAACTTTTTGTTCTAATATTTAATTGGAATATCCATATAGAAAACAGGTTAATGAGCATACAGTACTTTGATATAAACAGTGCAGTAAAACAAACAAACAAATACAAACCAATAGGGCTCACATGCAGCATTAACTGAGGAGCACTTACAAAGTAGAAAGTAGATCAAGACCATCCTGGTGAACACGGTGAAACCCCGTTTCTACTAAAAATACAAAAAAATTAGCCGGGCGAGGCGGCCGGCGCCTCTAGTCCCAGCTACTCTGGAGGCTGAGGCAGGAAAATGGCGCGAACCCGGGAGGCGGAGCTTGCAGTGAGCCGAGATCGCGCCACTGCACTCCAGCCTGGGCGACAGAGCAAGGCTCAGTCTCAAAAAAAAAAAAAAAGAAAAAGAAAAAAAGCAGAAAGTAGTTTATCTGTTTAGGTGCCAGGATGAAAATAAGAGCAAGCATCTCGCTCCTTATCCTCAAGTTTCCTTTGGTAACCCTTTACAATTGTGTGATAATCAAAAATCACTTATAAAGTTTTTTAAGTGTTTAAAAGGAGACTGTAATAATTTGACTGAAAATTCTTGCTCTTATAATAACAAAATAATAACATAAGAATAATTCTTACTACCCTAAGAACAAATCTCATCGTTTCTAACCAAAGAGCATTTTAGGGCTTAATTATTGACATGGGTTAGTTGTGACCCCACCCAAAATATCATCTTGAATTATAATCCCCATAATCCCTACATGTCAAGGACAGGACAAGGTGGAGGTAATTGGATCATGAGGCAGTTTTGTCCATGTTGTTCTCGTGATAGTGAGTGAGTCTCACGAGATCTGATGACTTTATAAGCGTCTGGCATTTCCCCTGTTTGCACTTAGTCGGTCTTGCCGCCGTGTGAGAGAGGTGCCTGCTTCTCCTTTGGCTTCCGCCATGATTTTAAGTTTCCAGAGGCTTCGGAGCCATGGAGAACTGTGAGTCAATTAAACTCTCTCCTTTATAAATTACCCAGTCTCGGGTATTTCTTTATAGCAGTGTGAGAATGGACTAATATAATTATATATGTCTTTTATAAAGGGACTCACTGATCTCTCCCTTTTATGTGGGAAAACTAAGAAAACATTATCATCCATACATAGGAAGCATTGCACACAAATGTATCGGAGGAAAAAAGAACATTTGAATAAATGAGTAATCATAGTAATCGTTAATTTTATTAGATGCTAATCAGATACCTGTTATACTCTAATCATTTTTTTTGTATATAAATGATATAAATCCATGACAACCTTATAAAGTAGTTTCAGCATTTTGCAGGTGAGGAAAATGAGATACTGAATGGTTTAGAGAATTCCTACCAATTTATATTTTGGGTATAAATGTAAAGGACGTGAGGAATGAAGTGGGTTATAAAAGCAGTATCTACCATAATTATAATCAAATAGTAGGTTGGCTGAGAAAGTGAAATGGAAGAATTGTTTTATTTCATTCACTTTACAAGCAGTTTTTAGGAATTTGTTGTGTGTCAAATGTAAGAATGGTTCTGAAAATACAAATATAAACAAACTTGAAGTTCCTCCTTCAAGATACATTGGAGTTATGATTAGCTATTACATAATTAGTGGACAATAAACATAATGTTGTAAAAATATGATATTGTGGAAACAATTATTTAAGATTTTGTGTTATAAAAATGGGCTTCTACAAATTTGCCTAGATACCCTGAGACAGCCCCCTGTTCTGCCCGATGAGGGTAGGGATGGAAATGGATGGGGAGCTAGGAAGGGAAAGAGTAATGTTTCAAATCAAGATTAAAAGTTAAGTAGGAGTTTTCCAGGCAGAAAGAGAAGGCATAGAGTATAGGTATAAAAAGAGTATAATATGTCAGGGCATAGTCAGTCTTAGGGTTCAGAAGCATTTCTAACTGTAGCACGGCGTGGAAGGTGTTATCGGCTAAGTGCCAACTGGCATGACTGGCAGGGTAGCTTGTGTTTAGATTGGGAAAGGCCTTATGTGGTATGATTACATGAACTTATCACAGAGAGTGCCTGACCCCAGTTAAGTTTTAGCAAGATAACTCTGTAGGCAGTGAGAAAATGTAATGGGAATGGTTAGAATCTAAAGTCAGGGAGACCAGCTCTGGTGTTTGAAAATGGACAGTCTGAAAGAATTAAAGCAGTGGCAGTGAAAAAGGAAGGGGAAATCAAAAGTCCAGAGACTTAGTAGGGATTGCATTGTCATGACGGGAGTTCAGCTGGATATAGTAAGTGAGGAAAAGTGAGAAGTCAAAGGCAAATAGTACTATTAACTAGCAAAGGCAATTTTACTATTCACTAAAAATTATTGAGTGTTTATAATGTGCAGGATCTTTTCTCAACACTTTAAATATTTTAACTAATTGAGAAGAGTCTTGATTTTTATGCTTAGATAACTTAATGGTCATTCTCCTATACATAAAAACAAAGAAGAAGGGGAAATTTTTGAGGGCAGTGGGAGATCATGTGTTTAGTTTTGGAAATATTTGAGAAGCCCACATAGCATTTAGGTGCTGATGTCCACTGTACTGTTTGTAATATGAATCCCATGCTGAGGTGAGAGTCAGGGTTAGAGATAGAAATTTAGGACTCTTCTTGTTTGTAGATTAATGATGCTTTATAGAGCAAGAAGAGAAGAGAGAAAAAAGGTCAGAAATCTTGAAACATAAACACTTAAGGGGAGAGAGAGGACAAAAAGTAAAAATAAATGAACTGACACAGAAGGAAAATCAGGAGTAAAAAGGAAAGGAAGAAGAGACTTTAAAGAAAGATATTGGCCAGGCCAGGCACAGTGGCTCATACCTGTAATCCCAGCACTTTGGGAGGCTGAGGCGGGCAGATCACAAGGTCAAGAGATCAAGATCATCCTGGCCAACATGGTGAAACCCCGTCTCTGCTAAAAATACAAAAATTAGCTGGGCTTGTTAGCGCATGCCTGTAGTCTCAGCTACTCTGGAGGCTGAGGCAGGAGAATCGCTTGAACCCGGGAGACGGAGGTTGCAGTGAGCCAAGATTGCACCACTGTACTACAGTCTGGCGACAGAGCAAGACTCCGTCTCAAAAAAAAAAAAGGAAAAGAAAAAGAAAAAGATATTGGCGAGGCACAGTGGCTCACGCATGTAGTCTCAGCACTTTGGAAGGTTGAGGTGGGAGGATCCCTTCAGCCCAGGAGTTTGAGGCTGCAGAGAGCTATGATGGAGCCACTTCTTTCCAGTCTGGGCAATGGAACAACACCCTATTTCTAAAAATAAAAAACAAAAAAAAAGAAGGGAAGATATTGTGGTAAAATCTGCCAAATTTTGTATACAATTAGAGTAGAATGTGAACTGAAAATAAATAAAACTAGAAATTAGAAAGTTATTACTATATTTTAAGAGTACATTTTCAGTTTCATGGTGGGTGAGATAAAATAAATGAGAAGGCCAGAAATGGAGGCCAAGTGACCATTGCTCTGAGGACCTTGGCACAGAGGAAGGAGTTGGAGCTGGAGGGTAAGAAAGATGGTACTACTGCAGTTTTGAAAAACATAAAATCTTTAATATATGGCTGAGCAAAAGGAGTCACTGAAGATGGAGAAAGCAAAGGGACAGATAGTGACAGAAGGTCAGGAGAGTGGAGATAATGATTATGGATGGGGTAGGGTCTGAGAAAGGTCACAGAGTGAGAGGCTGGGTTTATATAACAAAGCGTTATCTCCTCCTGTTTATAACCACAGGGTTTGTGGGTTTAATCCTCACTCTCCCACTACTCAACTGCATAAACCAAGTCATTACTTAGCCTCTGTTGGCCTTAGTGTCAAGTCTGCCAAATGGGAAGATAATAGTACTATCAATACCTCAGTGTTATTGGGAGGTTCAAATGAAATAAAACTTGTGAAGAACAGATCACCTGACTGCTGGGTAAGGGCCCTGCAAGGATTAACTGTTATATTCATGAAAGAAGTGAAAGGAGTCACTGTGGCAAGGAGTAGGATCACTAACTCTTATGATTAAAACAGAGAAAATGGATCAAAAATGTTTATAAAGTCTACCTAACAATGAACCTATAATGGACCTATATTCTTCTTCTTCTTTTTTTTTTTTTTTTTTTTTTTTTTTGACAGAGTCTTGCTCTGTCTCCCAGACTGGAGTGCAGTGGTGCAATCTCGGCTCATTGCAACCTCTGCCTCCCGGGTTCAGGTGATTCTCCTGCCTCAGCCTCCCGAGTAGCTGGGATTACAGGCACCTGCCACTGCACTCAGCTAATTTTTGCTTTTTTTTTTTTTTTTTTTTTTTTTTTTCCGGTAGATACAGGGTTTTGCCATGTTGGCCAGGCTGGTCTCGAACTCCTGACCTCAGGTGATCCACCCGCCTTGACCTCCCAAAGTGCGGGATTACAGGTGTAAGCCACCATGCCTGGCCAATGAATCTATATTCTAAGTATGATGGAACTTGCTTTTATTATTTTAAAAATGTTTTATGAAGGAATTTATAAAGGTTCTGCCTTTCCAAAGACTATTAACACTCAGTTGATTATTGCTAAAGGAAATAAATATCTTTCTTTGTATTCTGAATCACATTGTTCGCAAATATTTGTTTTCAAAGACTTTTAAATCTCTCTGTATAATAGTTCAAGGTACAGCCTTAAGAGAATTATGATTAACTCTTTCTCATAACTATATAGAGATGGGTAATACTAAAATTTCAGGTTTTTTACTTCTTCAACTCTCTCTTCAAAATGAGGCTGCTGTGACATACTCTGAAAACGGCTTCTGTGCTTTGCATGCTTTCTGCTCTGCTGTATACTCTTGGCATTTTGGTAAGAAAAAAAATTACTTCCAGATTTACCCTCTATTGCTAAGAAAAAAAAAATGGATTCCAGGATATTTTCTTCTATTGTTAGCAAATACTACTTGTTTTATCTTTTAGCCATTTTATCCTCACTGTCATACAGACTACGTTGAAGTCAAAGTGTAATTTTTTCTTTTTGAGACAGAGGCTCGCTTTGCCGCCCAGGCTGGAGTGCAGTGGCGCGATCTCCACTCACTGCAAGCTCCGCCTCTCTGGTTCACGCCACTCTCCTGCTCAGCCTCCCCTGTAGCTGAAACTACAGGCGCCGGCCACCCAGCCTGGCTGGCTAACTAACTTTTTGTATTTTTAGTAGAGACAGGGTTTCAATGTGTTAGCCACAAAGTGTAATTTTTTTCTCCTATATTGATTCTTCTTTTTAGAGTATTTTATAAAAATAATTATATGTAATAGATTCAAGCTTTGTGTTCAACCATCATAGTAAATATTGAAAATAGAATAATTCAGCAATAACACCTGTTATTGTGGTAGTATATTTTATATATGATGGGTGGTCTGTGTTTCACAGTGATTTTTATAAATATTATCTTAGCAGTCTATGCAAGAGCAGAACACATTATGGCTATATTTCTTGTTTGAAACCTGAGATGAAGAAAACAAAGTGATTTTTCCATTAAGTCAGATTGCAAGATTAGAAATGCTAAATAACTAAAAGCTGCATCATTCACATTATTAAAAAAAAAAAATTAAGGTGTTTTTTGAGAGGTGTTGTAAAGATTTACCTATCCATGAAATTATTAGAGAAAAGGATAAACAGAACAATTCCTTACCTCTGCTCTTGGTTTCTTTCACAACACCCTAAATAAACACCTGTGAAGCAGTTTATTTTCTAATATTCAATCTCCATGCAGAAGAATGACTATGTAGTGGTGAAAGCAGTGGTTCAATGGTCTAGGAATTTCCTTCTGTTTATTCCCTTGAAGGTCAACAGAGGTGAGGAAAAAATTAATTAGATTGCAAATCCATCTTGATTGGACACAATAAACCAAGCCAACTCTAATAATCTATGATAAGCCAAGTAGGCATCCAGTAAAACTCATTAGCTCTCAATAAAGATCGAATAGTCAGTGCCATGTTGCCACATAAATGTTGCCTATAGTTTGTATCTTCTCAAGTTATATCACACTCCTTTTTTTCTTTTCAATATACATTGAATTGACAGAGGAAATCATTCTCGTGAATGACTCTTCTAAGATTGACACCTTGAAAAATATTTTTCCAGAGGAAAAAAAAATATGAGGCATATTGTGACTTTTGAGTATATGATAAGCCTCTTGCGTGGTGCTTAGATAGCTCCCAAGAAAAAAATGTCTGAGAATGGTGTCAAATTCTTTGTGCAAAAGGAACTTCCAGTTTAGGGACTACATGTCAGAAGATTTTCAATAAAAATGAGATTCCCAGAATTGTGTGGCTACATCCTAAAATAATAATCAGATTACTCACTAGAAAATAATTTCTTACATTCTATGGGTATATACCCAGTAATGGGTCAAGTGATATTTCTGCCTCTAGGTCTTCGCTTTGAGGAATTGCCACGCTGTTCTCCACAATTTTTGAACTAATTTACACTCCCACCAACAGTGTCAAAGCATTCCTTTTTCTCCACAACCTCACCAGCATGCAAACTGGCACAGGAACAGAAAACCAAATACTGCATGTTCTCATGTATAACTGGAAACTGAATGATGACAACACATGGACACATGGTGGGGAACAACACACACTGGGACATGTTTGAGGGTGGGGAGTGGGAGCAGAGAAAGAATCAGGAAGAATAGCTAATGAATGCTGGGCTTAATACCTAGGTGATGGAATGATCTGTGCAGCAAATCACCATGGCACACATTTAACTAACAAACTTACACATTCTGCACATGTACCCCAAACTTAAAATAAATGTTGGGAAAAAAAGAAAATAATTCCTTACATGACAATCGAATCTCATAATTGAAAAATGAATAGCCATAAGTAAACTCTGCTCTAGGAGACAAAATGTAGTTTAAGATTGATACACAATTTCAATGATTTTTCAAACATCCATTTCAGGACAAGATTAATAGAGACCAGGCTTACCATCATGCCTAAAACAACTAAAATAAAAAGCAAAATGAAAACCAAAGTAAGAAACCAAATAAAATGTATCAAACAACAATTCTTAAGACATTGAATATCAGCCAATGAAGGATACTGATCTGAGAAATTAAAAAAAAAAAAAAAAAATAGCTGAGCCTTAAGTTTGCCTGATCTTACTGACTAGAGATTCCCTAGGACATGGTGAAGAGAAAATATATTAGGTAGAATCCTGAGGTATCTCTGAGTTGAAGAAATTAGTTGTTGAAAGTCATGGAAAGTGAAAGCGGCATGAGTTTATAGGGCAGAGTACTGGAAACAGAAAGATTGCATAGGCAGAGCACTCCAGAGATCTGAAGAGGATACCTTTGAGTCTTTACCCAACAAAACTACCTGAGCTAAGGAAAGAACCATGCCTCATAATTCACAGGACATTGAATGGAGTCCTCATAACATTTTGTGTCCATATTGGGGCAAAATTAGACTGAAACTAAGCACTTCTGTGATCTAAACAAAGCTTAAAAGCAAGATGCAAAGGGATCAAACTGGTTTGCAAATAATTTTAATTGTATCTCAGAACTAAAATAATATTCATATTAATACTGAAATATCCAGAATCCCAAGATCATAAAAATTCAAAAATTCAAAAATTACAAATAATCTCTAAGCAAGCATATCCTGTAAGAACCAACATAAGTCAGCTAGAGAAGACTGGAATAAGTAACTAACCTTTCAATGCAAAGACATAGATGTACATCCACAAGAAACAACTGCAAACAGGAAAGCATGACCTGAAATGGACAAAGCAAGGAACCAGTAACTGACCCTAACAAGACTGTGACATGTGAGCTCTCTCGCCAAGAATTCAACATAGCAGTTATAAGGAAACTCGGTGGTCTCCAATATAAGACAGAAAAGCAATTCAGAAATTTAACAAAGAGATTGATATAAATTACAAAATCAAACATAAATCTTGGAACTGAGAAACACATTTGCTGAGCTGAAAAACTTAAAAACACATAGTTAGGGGAGGAAAAACAAAAAAAAGAATGAAAACTAACGAAGATAACTTACAAGATATAGAAAATTACCTCAAAATACCAAAGATAAATACTATTGCTCTTCAAGAGGAATTTGAGCCGGAGAAAAGAGTAGAAAGCTTATTCAAAGAAATAATAACAGAAAAAATTCCAAAACTTGAGGAAGATATAAATATCCAGGTACAGGAAGGAGAGAGAACACCAAACAGATTTTATCCCAATAAGACTACCCCAAACCATGTAATAATCAAACTCTCAAATGTCAAAGACCAGGAAAGGATCACAAAAGCAGCAAGAGAAATGAAGAAAATGATATATTTAAAAAGTTGTAATTTATCTGGCAACAGACTTCTCAGTGAAAACCCAGAGGAAGTGAACTACATTTTCAAAGCACTGAAAGAAAAAAAATGCCATCTAGGAATACTGCATCCAGCAAAGCTATTTTTCAAATATGAGTGAGAAATAGTTTTTCCTAGATGACAAAAGCTAAGAAAACATACCATTACTAGACCTGTCTTAAAAGAAATGCTAAAGGGAGTTCTTCAGACTGAAAGAAAAAACAAAAGCTAATGTGCAAAAAGAAAAAAAAATAAAGGTAGAAATCCATTGGCAAAATTTAGTACACAGACAAACCTAGAATACTCTAAATATTGTAATTGGGATGTGCAATTCACTTGTAAATCTACTATGAAGATGAAAAAACTAATCTATCAAAAACAGTAATAGCTACAGCAACCATTAAGAGATAGGCAATATAAAATATGTAAACTGAGAAAACAAAAAGTCAAAGCATGGGGTGATGGAATTAAAGTGTAGAGAATTTTTTAAATTTTTTTTGTTGTTGTTTCTCTCCTTTTTTTGTGATCTAAGATAAGTTGTCATTTCTTTAAAATAACTTGTTAAATCTATAAGATTTCTGTGAGCCTTATGGTAACTGCAATGTAAAAACCTATAATAGATATGCTAAAAATAAAAAGCAACAAATTAAAACATACTACCAGAGAAAAACAACCACAAAGGAAGACAATAAAAAAGGAAGAAAAGAAAAAAAAATTAGTTATAAAACAGCCAGAAAATAAGCAACAAAATGACAATAATAAGCCTTTATTTATCAATAATAACACTGAATATAAGTAGACATAATTCTCTAACAAAAACACACAGAGTGATTAACTGGACATAAAACAGACAAGTATATACCTTACTATAAACACACACAGACTGAAAATGAAGAGATAGAAGAATTCATTCTGTGAAAGTGGAAACCAGAAAGAGCAGAAATATCTATACTTACAACTGATAAAATAGACTACAAGTAAAGTACTGTAAAAAGATACAAAGAAGGTCAGAATATAAAGATAAAGGGATCAATTCAGACAGAGGATATACTGACATAGACATCTATGCACCCCACACAGAAGCATCCATGTGTGCAAAGTAAACATTAATAAGTCTAATGTTAAGCAGAGACAGGCTTCAGTATAGTAAATGTAGGGGACATCAACACCCTACTTTCAGTAGTGGACAAAAAATTCAACAAAGAATCATCTGAGTTGAACTACACACTACACCCATAATATTTCACCCAACTGTATCAGAATATACATTATTTTCATAAGTACATGGAACATTCTCCAGGATAGACCATATATCAGGCCACAAAACAAGTCTCAAGAAATTTAAAAGAGTAGAAATTATATCGAGTGTCTTTTCTGACCACAAATTAAAACTAGAAATCAATAACAAGAGGAACTTCAGAAACTGTAAAAACACATAAAAAGTAAACAATATGCTCCTAAATGATCAATGGGTCACAAAGAAATAAAAAAGATATTTTAAAAATTCTTGAAACACATGGAAATGGAGATGCAACATACCAAAATCTATGGGATATGACAAATGATAGAGTTTATGGCAATAAATGACTATATCAAAGAAGTGTGAAGACTTCAGATAAACAAGCTAATGACGGCCCTTAAGGAACTGGAAAACCAGTAATAAACCAAAACCAAAACTAGTACAAGGAAAGAAATGATAAAAATTGGAGTAGAAAAAAAGTGAAATTGGGACAAAAAATAAACACGTCGACAAAACAAAAACTTGGTTTTTGGAAAAGATAAACAAAATCAACAAACCTATAACTACATTATAAAAGTAGAGCCAATTAAGTAAAATTAGAAATGAAAAAGGAGACATAACAACTAACTACAGAAATACAAAGAATCATTAGAGACATATGAACAACTATTCACCAATAAACTGGAAAACCTAGAAGAAATTAATAAATTTCTTGACACATCCAACCTTCCAAGATTGAACCATGAAGATATAGAAAACCTCAATAAACCAATAATGAGCAACAAGATGGAAGTCATAATAAAAAGTCTCTCATGAAAGAAGAGCCCAGGATCTGATGGCTTAATTGTTAAAGTCTACTAAACATTAAAGAACAAATTCTACTCAAAGTCTTTAAACAAATTGAAGATGAGGGAATACTTCTAAATTTATTTTATGAGTCCAGAATTACTCTGATACCAAAACCAGACAAACACACCACACAAAAAAGAAAGCTACAGGTCAATATTGCTGATGAAAATACATGCAAAAATCCTCAACAAAAAAATAGCAAACTGAATTCAACAGCATGTTGAAAAGATAATTCACCATGATCAAGTGAGATTCATCCCAGGAATGCAAAATTGTCTAATATATGCAAGTCAATAAATGAGATACATCATATTATCAAAACGTTGACCACTTTTATTCACTTTCACCACTTTTACTCAACACAATGCTGAAAGTCCTGGCAAGATCAATTAGGCAAGAGAAAGAGATAAAGGATATCCAAATTAGAACAAAAGAAGTCAAATTGCCTTTATGCACAGATGGCTTAACCTTACATTCGGAAAACATAAATACTCTACAAAATAATTGTTGGAACCAATAAACAAATTCAGTAAAGTCACAGGATACAAAAACCAACATATAAAAACCAACATACAAATGTACCATTTCTATATGCCAACAATAAGCAATCTGAAAAAGAAATCAAGAAAGTAATCCCATTTCCACTAGCTAGAGAGAATATAAAATACCTCGGAACCAGTTTAGCCAAAGAAATAGTAAAAGATCTCTACAAGGAAAAGTTTAAAACATTGATAAAAGAAATTGAAGAGGACATTTAAAAATTTAAAAAATATTCCATGCTCATGGATTGGAAGACTGAATATTGCTAAAATTACAATACTACTCAAAGCAATTTACAAATTTAATGTAATCCCTATCAAAATACCAAGGACGTTATTCACAGGAATAGAAAAAACAGGCTGGGCACAGTGACTCACACCTGTAATCCCAGCACTTTGGGAGGCTGAGGTTGGCAGATTGCAAGGGGCCAGGAGTTTGAGACCAGCCTGGCCAACATGGTGAAACCCTGTCTCTACTAAAATTAAAAAAATTAGCCAGGCATGGTGGTGCATGCCTGTAATCCCAGCTACATTGGGAGGCTGAGGCATGAGAATTGCTTGAACCCAGGAGGTGGAGGTTAAAAGGAGCCGAGATGGTACCACTGCACTCCAGCCTGGGTGACAGAGTGAGACTGTCTCAAAAAGAAAAGAAATAAAAGGAATAGAAAAAAAAAATTATATGGAACCACAAAAGACCCAGAACAGTCAAAGCAATCCTGAACAAAAAGAACAAAGCTGCAGGCATCATATTACCTAACTTTAAAATATAAAAGCTATAGTTAATCTGTATGGTACTGGCATAAAAACATATGCATAGACTAAGGGAACAGAATCAGGAAACTGGATATAAATCCACACATTTATAGCCAATTCAATGGTACCAAGAACATACAATAAGGAAAAGACAGTCTCTTCAAAAAATGGTGTTGCAAAAGCTGAATAACCATAAGCAGAAAAACGGAATTAGATCCCTATCTCTCACCACACAAAAAATCAAAATGTATTAAAAATTACATCCAAATTTTACATCTAAACCTGAAACTACTAAAAGAAAACGTTAGAGATATGTTCTAGTATATTGTTCTGGACAAAGATATTTTGTATAAAACCCCAAAAGCACAGGCAATAAAAGCAAAAATAAACAAATGTAGTTACATCAAGCTAAAAATCAAAGGAAAAAATCAACAAAGTGAAGAACCAACCCACAGAATGGGAGAAGATATTTGCAGAGTAACCATCTGACAAGGGATGAATAACCAGAATACACAAGGAGCTCAGGAAACTCAATAGCAAACAAACAAACACCCAAAAAGACCCCACAAAATATCTCATTAAAAATGGGTAAAAAATCTAAAACATTTCTCAAAGACATACAAATGACCAAGAGGTATATATAAAAAATGCTCAACATCACTGATCATAAAAAATGCAAATCAAAACCACGATGATATATTATCTCATCCCAGTTAAAATGACTAAAAGACTGGAAGTAACAGATGCTGACAAGGATATCAGGAAAGGGGAACCCTGGTACTCTGTTGGTGGGAATGTAAATTATTAGTACAGCCACTACGGGAAACAGTATGGAATTTCTTCAGAAACTTAAAAATAGAACTACCATATGATCTAGCAATTCCACTAGTAGGTATATATTTAAAAGAAAAGAAAGTGAATCAATCTATCAAAGAGATATCTGTAGTCTTGTATTTTGAAGCACTATTCATAATAGCCAAAAAGGGAATCAACTTAAGTGTCCATCAATGGATGAATGGATAAAGAAAATATGCTATATATACACAATGGAATATTATTGAACTATAAAAGAGAATAAAATCCTGTCATTTGAAGTAACACGGATGAAACTGGGAGTTGTTACACTAGGTGAAATAAGTCGAGCACAGAAAGACAAATATTGCACGTTCTTACATATATGTGTGAGCTAAAGTAATAGATCTCATGAAGAGAGAGAGTAGATTGGTGGTTACCAGAGGCTAGGAAGGGGAAGGTGAGGAGGGTTGATTAAAAAGATAAACATACAGTTAGATAAAAGATATAAGACCTGACGTTCAATAGTTCAGTAAGGTAACTATAGTTAACAGTAATCTACTGTACATTCAAAGTATCTAGAAAAGAATGATTCAAGTGTTCTTAGCATTAAAATATATATGTTAAAGATCAAATTGTAAATATTTATAATTAGATTTATAAATTAATATAAATTTTAAAGATTGTAAAATATATTTAAATATTATAAAGATGAAATTGGGGTAATTGGAATATATATAACCTTAAATTATATATATACACACACATATTTGTACATATAGCCTTAAATATATATGTATATACAGACTTTAAAAAATACATATATTTTATTTAAAAATATATATATTTTATTTGAAAATATATATTTTATTTTTTAAAAATATATTTTTAGGGTTCTGTCTCTCTATATACATATAAATTTAAGGTTATATGTGTGTATGTATATATACATATATACATTTAAGGTTATGTATATCCCAATTACCCTAATTTGATCGTTATACATTATATGAATGTATCAAATTATCACATGTATGCTGAAAACGTGTGCATCTGTTATGTACAAATAAAAATAAGAAAAATATGTAGGTATATTATAAATCCTAAGCAATCACTAAATAAATTAATACTAAAAAGGTTATAGTTTATAAGCTAAAATTGAGATAAATTGGAATCATTAAACAAAATTAATTCAAGAGCAGGCAAAAAGAGGAAACCAGGAATGAAGAAAAATTGGGACAAATGAAAAACAAACAGCAACCATATCAATATTCACATTACATAGAAATGGCCTAAAAATTTCAAATGAAAGTAGGAGACTATTAAGATTAAAAATCAAGACTCAACTATATACTGTCTATAAGAAACCCACCTGAAATATAAATATCCAAATTTTTTTATTCTAAAAAATTTTTAATAGGTTTTTGGGGAACAGGTGATTTGGTTACATGAATAAGTTCCTTAGTGGTGATTTCTGAGATTTTGGTGCACCCATCACCCAAGCAGTGTACACTGTACCCAATGTGTAGTCTTTTATTCCTTACCACCCACTACCCTTTCCCCAGTCCTCGAAATCCAATGTATTATTCTTATCCCTAGGAGAACTCATAGCTTAGCTCCTACATATGAGTGACAACATATGATGCTTGGTTTTCTATTGCTGAGTTTCTTTACTTAATATAATAGTCTCCATTTCCATCCAGGTTGCTGCGAATGCCATTATTTTGCTCCTTTTTATGGCTGAGTGGTATCCCATGGGATATATGTATACCACAATACCACATTTTTCTTTATCTACTCGTTGATTGATGGGCATTTGGGCTGATTTAATATTGTTTTTGCAATTGCAAATTGTGCTACTATAAACATGTGTGTGCAAGTATATTTTCCATATAAACTTTTTCTCCTCTGTGTAGATACCTAGAAGTGGGATTGCTGGATCAAACAGCAGATCTACTTTTAGTTCTTTAAGGAATCTCCACACTGTTTTCCATAGAGGTTGTACTAGTTTACATTCCCACCAACAGTGTAAAAGTGTTCCCTTTTCACTACATCCACATCAACATCTATTTTTTTGTTTGTTTGTTTTTTTCATTATGGCCATTCTTGCAGGAGTTAGCTGGTATTGCATTG
Organism: Macaca thibetana thibetana; assembly: GCF_024542745.1. Lineage (NCBI taxonomy): Eukaryota > Metazoa > Chordata > Mammalia > Primates > Cercopithecidae > Macaca > Macaca thibetana. Next base: position 112,388,549 of record NC_065589.1, on the reverse strand, counting down.
TGGTTTTGATATGCATTTCTCTGATAATTAGAGATGTTGAGCATTTTTCCCTATGCTTCTTGGCCATTTGTATATCTTTTTTAGAGAATTGTCTATTCCTGTCCTTAGCCCACTCTTAGATGGGATTGTTTGTTTCTTTTCTTGATTATTTGTTTGAGTTTTTTGTAGATTCTGGATATTAGTCTTTGTTGGATGTATAGATTATGAAGATTTTCTCCCACTCTGTGGGTTGTTGGTTTACTCTGACGGTTATTTCTTTTGCTGTGCAGAAGCTTTTTAGTCAAATTAAGTCTCATCTTTTTTTCTTTGTTTTTGTTGTATTTGCTTTTGAGTTCCTGGTCATGAAGTTTTTGTCTAAGCCAATGTCTACAAGGGTTTTTCCAATGTTATCTTCTAGAGTCTTTATGGTTTGAGACCTTGGATTTAAGTCTTTGATCCATCTCGAGTTGATTTTTGTATAAAGTGAGAGGTGAGGATCCAGTTTCATTCTTCTGCATGTGGCTTGCCAGTTATCTCAGCACCATTTGTTGAATAGAGTGTCCTTTCCTCACTATATGTTTCTGTTTGCTTTGTTGAAGATTAATTGGCTGTATTTGGCTTTATTTCTGGGTTATCTATTCTGTTCCATTAGTCTATGTCCCTTTTGTATACAAGTACCATGCTGTTTTGGTGACTATGGCCTTTTAGTATAGTTTGAAGTCAGGTAACATGATCTCTCCAGATTTGTTCTTTTTGCTTAGTCCTGCCTTGGGTACGTGGGCTCTTTTTTGGTTCCATATGAATTTTAGGGTTGTTTTTTCTAGTTCTGTGGAGAATGATGGTGGTATTTTGATGGAAATTGCATTCAATCTATAGATTGCTTTTGGCAGTATGGTCATTTTCACAATATTGATTCTTATCCATGAGCATGGGATGTGTTTCAATTTGTGTGTGTCATCTCTGTTTCTTTCAGCGGTGTTTTGTTGTTTTCCTTGTAGACATCTTTCGCGTCCTTGGTTAGATACATTCCTACATATTTTGACTTTTTTGCAGCTATTGTGAAAGGGGTTGAGTTCTTGATTTGATTCCTAGCTTGGTTGCTGTTGGTGTGTAGAAGAGTTACTGATTTGTGTATATTAATTTTGTATCCTGAAATTTGCTGAGCTCATTTACCCTTTCTAGGAGCTTTTTGTATGAGTCTTTAAGGTTTTCTAGGTATACAGTCATATCATCAGCTAACACCAAAGTTTCACTTCCTCTTTACCAATTTGGATACCCTTTATTTCTTTCTCTTGTCTGATTGTTCTGGCTAAGACTGCCAGTACTATGTTGAATAGAAGTGGTTAAAGTTGGCATCCTTATCTTGTTTCAGTTCTTAGGGGGAATGCTTTCAACTTTTCCCCATTCATTATAATGTTGGCTGTGGGTTTGTCATAGATGGCTTTTATTACCTTAAGATATGTCCTATTTTTCTATGGCCAGTTTTGCTGAGGGTTTTAATCATAAGTGGATGCTGGATTTTGTCAAATGCTTTTTTGTTACTATTGAGATGATCTTGTGATTTTTGTTTTTAATTCAGTTTATGTAGCATATCACATTTGTTGACTTGCAGATGTTAATCCATTCCTGCATCCCTCGTATGAAACCCACTTGATCATGGTGGAGTATCTTTTTGATATTAATTGCTGTCATAATTTTTTGAGGATTTTTGCATTGATTTTGCATTGATCAGGGATATTTTTCCGAAGTTTTCTTTTTTTTGTTATGTCCTTCCTTCGTTTAGGTATTAGGGTAATACTGGCTTCACAGAACAATTTAGGGAGGATTCCCTCTTTCTCTAGCTTTTGGAATATTGTCAATAGCATTGATACCAATCCTTCTTTGAAGTCTGATACAATTCAGCTGTGAATCCATCTGGTCCTGTACATTTTTTGGGCAATTTTTAAATTACCATTTCAATCTCACTGCTTTTTTTATTGGTATATTCAGAGATTCTATATCTTCCTGGTTTAATCTAGGAGGGTTGTATATTTCCAGGAATTTATTCATCTTCTCTAGGTTTTCCAGTTTAGGTGTTTAAAGGCTATAGTAGCCTTGAATAATCTTTTGTGTTTCTGTGGTATCAGTTGTAATACCTCCCATTTCATTTTTAATTGCGTTTATTTGAATCTTCTCTCTTCTTTTCTTGGTTAATCTCACTAATAATCTATCAATTTTATTTATCTTTTCAAAGAATGAGCATTTTGTTTCATTTATCTTTTTTGTTGTTGTAGTTTGTTTGTTTCAATTTCATAGTTCTGCTCTGATCTTCGTTATTTCTTTTCTACTGTTGGGTTTGGGTTTGTGTTGTTTTTGTTTCTCTAGTTCTGTGACGTGTGACCTTAGATTGTCTACTTGTGCTCTTTCAGACTTTTTGATGTAGGCATTTAATGCTGCGAACTTTCCTTTTAGCATCACTTTTGCTGTATTCCATAGGTTTTGATAGGTTGTGCCACTGTTATCATTCAGTTCAAAAATTTTTTAAATTTTCAGCTTGATTTTATTGTTGACCCAAGAATCATTCAGGAGCAGGTTATTTAATTTCCATTTATTTGCATGATTCTGAGGGTTTCTTTTGGAGTTGATTTCCAATTTTGTTCAACTGTGGTCTGAGAGAGTGCTTAATATGATTTTAATTTTCTTAAATTTACTATGACTTGTTTTATGGTCTATCATATGGTCTGTCTTGGAGAATGTTCCAGGTGCTGATGAATAGAATGTATTCTCTGCAGTTGTTGGGTAGAATGTTCTGTAAATTTCTGTTAAGGCCATTTGTTGTAGGGTATAGTTTAAGTCCATTGTTCATTTGTTGACTTTCTGTTTTGATGACCTGTCTAGTGCTGTCAGTGGAGTATTAAAGTCCCCCAATATTATTGTGTTGCCATGTATCTCATTTTCTAGGTCTAGTATTAATTGCTTTATAAATTTGGGAGCTCCAGTGTTAGGTGCATATATATTTAGAATTGTGATATTTTCCTGTTGGACTGTTCCTTATGTCATTATATAATGTCCCTCTTTGTCTTTTTAAACTGCTTTTGCTTTAAAGTTCGTTTTGTCTGATATAAGAATAGCTACTCCTGCTCACTTTTGGTGTTCATTTGTGTGGAACATCTTTTTCCACCACTTTACCTAAAGTTTATGTGAGTCCCTATGTGTTAGCTGAGTCTCCTTAAGACAACAGAAACTTGGTTGGTGAATTCTTATCCATTCTGCCATTCTGTTTCTTAAGTGGAACATTTAGGACATTTACATTCAACATTAGTATTAAGCTGTGTGGTACTATTCTATTCATTGTGCTGTTTGTTGTCTGAATACCTTGGGTTTTTTATTTTTTATTTTTTTACTGTGTTATCAATATATAAGTCTTGTGAGATTTATGCTTTAAAGAGGTTCTATTTTGAGGATTTGTTTTACGATTTCGTGCTCCTTTTAGCAGTTCTTGTAGTGCTGGCTAGGTAGTGGCAAATTCTCTCAGCATTTGTTTACCGGGAAAAAGACTGTTATCGTTCCTTCATTTATGAAGCTTAGTTTCACTGAATATGAAATTCTTGGCTAATTATTGTTTTGTTTAAGGAGGCTAAAGATAGGACCCAGGTCCCTTCTAGCTCATAGAGTTTCTGCTGAGAAATCTGCTATTAATCTGACAGATTTTCCTTCATAGGTTACCTAATGCTTTTGCCTCATAGCTCTTAAGATTCTTCCTTTGTCTTGACTTTAGATAACCTGATGACTGTGTGCCTAGGCGATGATCTTTTTGCAATGCATTTCCCAGGTGTCCTTTGAGCTTCTTGTATTTGGATGTCTAGATCTCTAGCAAGGCTGGGAAAGTTTTCCTCAATTATTCCCTCAAAGATGTTTTCCAAACTTTTATATTTCTCTTCTGAGTAAACCAATTATTCTTAGATTTGGATGTTTAACATAGTTCCAAACTTCTTGAAGCCGTGTTCTTTTTTTTTTTTTTTTTTTTTTTTGAGACAAGTCTCCCTTTGCCTCCCAGGCTGGAGTGCAGTGGCACACTCTGGGCTCACTATAAGATCCTTCTCCCAGGTTCATGCCATTCTCCTGCCTCAGCCTCCCCAGTATCTGTGACTACAGGTGCCCGCCACCACGCCTGGCTAATTTTTTGTATTTTTAAATAGAGATGGAGTTTCACCGTGTTAGCCAGGATGGTCTCGATCTCCCGACCTCGTGATCCGCTCACCTCGGCCTCCCAGAGGGCCGGGACTACAGGCCTGACAGTTTTTTAAATTCATTTTTTCCTTGTCTTTGTTGGAGTGGGTTAATTCAAAACGCTTGTCTTCAAGCTCTGAAGTTCTTTCTTCTGCTTTTTTGATTCTCTTGCTGAGACTTTCAAGTGAATTTTGCATTTCTCTAATTGTATCTTTGATTTCCAGAAGTTGTGATTTTTTTTTGTTTATGCGATCTATTTCACTGAAGAATTTTCCTTTCTTTTCCATTCTATTTATTTATTTATTTATTTGACAATTTCTAAAGACCTTATTAACAGGTGCTTGCAGTTTGTTGTCTTTTTTAAAAAAATCACCAAGTTGTAAGCTTTTACTACAAATTAAAAATGAAGTTCTTAAAAATCTCACCACTCCCTGTGCCGCTGCCCATAGTGCTGGGCTTGGTGTTGGTAATGCTGAATGGGGGGACAGAGGGGCAGGGGTCGACTGTGGGAATGGTGTGGGAGAGGTGGCAGGTGGGTGCTGGGTCTCTGCCTTGCTGCTCATAGTTGCCGTGATGGTGACTGGGGCCGGCTGCAGCAGCTGTGGTTCCTCCCTGGGTGTGATGGTAACTAGACCAGCGGCAGCAGTGGGGCTGCTCAGGGCTCTCTGAGGCCCAATCTACACTCCTACTACTGACCAAACTCTATTTATTTAATTATTTTTATCATACTTTAAGTTCTGGGATACATGTTCAGAACGTGCAGGTTTGTTACATAGGTATACACGTGCCATGGTGGTTTGCTGCACCCATCAATCCATCATCTACATTAGGTATTTCTCCTAATGCTATCCTTCCCCTAGCCCTCTCCACCCGCAACAGGTTCTAGTGTGTGATGTTTCTCTCCCTGTGTCCATGTATTCTTGTTGTTCAGCTCCCACTTATGAGTGAGAACATGCAGTGTTTGGTTTTCTGTTCCTGTCTTAGTTTGCTGAGAATAATGGTTTCCAGCTTCATCTATGTCTCTGCAAAGGACATAAACTCATCCTTTTTATAGCTGCATAGTATTCCATGATGTATATGTGTCACATTTTCTTTATCCAGTCTATCACTGATGGACATTTGGGTTGGTTCCAAGTCTGCTATTGTGAATAGTGCTGCAATAAACATACATGTGCATGTGTATAATCATACATTATAGTAGAATGATTTATAATCCTTTGGGTATATACCCAATAATGGGATTGCTGGGTCAAATGGTATTTCTGGTTCTAGATCCTGGAGGAATCGCCACACTGTCTTCCACAATGGTCAAACAAATTTATGCTCCCGCCAGCAGCGTAAAAGCGTTCCTATTTCTCTACATCCTCTTCAGCATCTGTTGTTTCCTGGCTTTTTAATGATCGCCATTCTAACTGGAGTAAGATGGTATCTCATTGTGGTTTTCATTTGCATTTCTGTAATGACCAGTGATGATGAGCTTTTTTTCATATGTTTGTTGGCTGCATAAATGTCTTCTTTTGAGAAGTGTCTGTTCATATCCTTCACCCACTTTTTGATAGGGTTGTTTTTTTTTTTCTTATATATTTAAGTTATTTGTAGATTCTGAATATTAGCCCTTTGTCAGATGGATAGTTTGCAAAAGTTTTCTCCCCTTCTGTAGGTTACCTGTTCACTCTAATGATAGTTTCTTTTGCTGTGCAGAAGCTCTTTAGTTTAGTTAGATACCGTTTGTCAATTTTGGGTTTTGTTGCCATTGCTTTTGGTGTTTTAGTCATGAAGTCTTTGCCCATGCCTATGTCCTGAATGGTATTGCCTAGGTTTTCTTCTAGGGTTTTTATGGTTTTATGTCTTATGTTTTAGTCTTTATTCCATTTTGAGTTAACTTTTGTATGAGGTATAAGGAAGGGTTCCAGTTTCAGTCTTCTGCATATGGCTAGCCAGTTTTCCAAAAACCATTTATTAAATAGGGAATTATTTCCTCATTGCTTGTTTTTGTCAGGTTGGTCAAAGAGCAGATGATTGTAGATGTCTGGTGTTATTTCTGAGGCCTCTGTTCTGTTCCATTAGTCTATATATCTGTTTTGGTACCAATACCATGCTGTTTTGGTTACTTTAGCCTTGTAGTATAGTTTTAAGTCAGGAATTGTGATGCCTCCAGCTTTGTTCTTTTTGCTTAGGATTGTCTTGGCTATACAGGCTCCTTTTGGTTCCATATGAAATTTTAAGTAGTTTTTTTCTAATTCTGTGAAGAAAGTCAATGGTAGCTTGATGGGAATAGCATTGAATCTATAAATTACTTTGGGCAGTATGGCCTTTTTCACAATATTGATTCTTCCTATCCATGAGCATGAAATGTTGTTCCATTTGTTTGTATCCTCTCATATTTCCTTGAGCAATGGTTTGTAGTTCTGTTTGAAGAGGTCCTTCACATCCCTTGTAAGTTGTATTCCTAGGTATTTTATTCTCTTTGTAGCCATTGCGAATGGGAGTTCACTCATGATTTGGCTCTCTGTATGGCTATTATTGGCGTATAGGAATGCTTGTGAATTTTACATGTTGATTTTGTATTTTGAGACTTTGCTGAAGTTGCTTATCAGCCTAAGGAGATTTTGGGCTGAGATGATGGGGTTTTCTAAATATACAATCATGTCATCGGCAAACAGAGAAAATTTGACTTCCTCTCTTCCTATTTGAATACACTTTATTTCTTTCTCTTGCCTGATTGCGCTGGCCAGAACTTCCAGTACTATGTTGAATAGGAATCGTGAGAGAGGGCATCCTTGTCTTGTGCTGGTTTTCAAAGAGAATGCTTCCAGCTTTTGTCCATTCAGTATGATACAGGCCGTGGGTTTGTCATAAATAGCTCTTATTATTTTGAGATATGTCCCATCAATACCTAGTTTATTGAGAGTTTTTAGCATGAAGGGCTGTTGAATTTTATCAAAGGCCTTTTCTGCCTCTATTGAGATAATCGTGTGGTTTTTTGTCATTGGTTCCATTTATGTGATGGATTACGTTATTGATTTGCATATGTTGAACCAGTCTTGCATCCCAGAGATGAAGCCGACTTGATTGTGATGGATAAGCTTTTTGATGTGCTGCTGGATTTGGTTTGCCGGTAATTTATTAAGGATTTTTGCATTGATGTTCATCAGGGATATTGGCCTGAAATTTTCTGTTTTTGTTGTTTCTCTGCCAGGTTTTAGTATCAGGATGATGCTGGCCTCATAAAATGAGTTAGGGAGGATTCCCTCTTTTTCTATTGATTGGAATAGTTTCAGAAAGAATAGTACCAGCTCCTCTTTGTACCTCTGGTAGAATTTGGCCATGAATCCATCTGGTCCTGGGCTTTTTTATTTTATTTTATTTTTTTGGTTGGTAAGCTACTAATTATTGCCTCAATTTCAGAACTTCTTATTGGTCTATTCAGGGATTCGACTTCTTCCTGGTTTAGTCTTGGGAGGATGTATGTATCCAGGAATTTATCCATTTCTTCTAGATTTTCTAGTTTATTTGCATAGAGGTGTTTATAGTATTCTCTGATGGTAGTTTGTATTTCTTTGGGATCAGTGGTGATGAATTCAGCCTTTCCTTGGGCGGGGCTTGCTTCCTCTCATGTGGAGCATGGGGTGTGGTTCCCAGTCCAATGGAGTTATATTCCCAGGGGGATTATGGCTGCCTCTGCTTATTCATACAGATTGTCAGGAAATTGGGGAAAAGCCAGCAGTCACAGACCTCACCCTGCTCCCAGCAGCCTGCAGTCCTAAAGGTTGGTCTCACTCCCACAGCACCGAGTCTATTTCCAGGCAACCAGTGCCCAGAGCTGAGAATCGACCCCAGACCAGGAACCTCCCAGTTGAAAAAGCAAGCAGACACGGTTTTTCAATGTCTCAGGGAGCCAGCAGTGATGATCCAATTCCTTCAAAAGGTGTGTGGATTCTCTCAGCTTTCCTGGTACATTCTTGCAGTAGTTCTTGGAGAAAAAATTGAGGATGTGAGCCTCCACATGCTGCTCTGTCCTTCCAAGTGGGAGCTGCAAGTCTAGTGCTGCCTCCTATCTGCCATCTTAATCTGCTATCCCCAAATATGATAAAATCAAAGAAATTAAAAAAAAAAAATACAAACCATGCCAGCATTAAACAACAACAACAACAACAACAAGATGTGTGAGCTATGTTAATATTAGACAAAGTCGATTTCAGAGCAAAGAGTATTACCATGGGTTAAAAGGGTCAATTTATCAGAAGGACATGACAATCCTAAATGTTTATGTGCCTAAAAATTAAGAAAATGCATGGGTCAAAAAATGATAGAATTGCAATGAGAAACAGACAAATCCATAATTATGGTTGGAGATGTCAAGATTCAGTCTCAATGACTGACAGGACAGAGAGAAAATCAGTAAGGATATAAAAGAGGTGAACAACAATATAATCTGCTTGCCCTAATTGACATTTATGGAACACCCCACTGTACAACAGCAGATTACACATTATTATTTTTTTATTTTTTATTATTATTATACTTTAAGTTCTAGGGTACATGTGCATAACGTGCAGGTTTGTTACATATGTATACTTGTGCCATGTTGCTGTGCTGCACCCATCAACTCGTCATTTACATCAGGTATAACTCCCAATGCAATCCCTCCCCCCTCCCCCCTCCCCATGATAGGCCCCGGTGTGTGATGTTCCCCTTCCTGAGTCCAAGTGATCTCATTGTTCAGTTCCCACCTATGAGTGTGAACATGCGGTGTTTGGTTTTCTGTTCTTGTGATAGTTTGCTAAGAATGATGGTTTCCAGCTGCATCCATGTCCCTACAAAGGACACAAACTCATCCTTTTTTATGGCTGCATAGTATTCCATGGTGTATATGTGCCACAATTTCTTAATCCAGTCTGCCACTGATGGACATTTGGGTTGATTCCAAGTCTTTGCTATTGTGAATAGTGCCGCAATAAACATACGTGTGCATGTGTCTTTATAGCAGCATGATTTATAATCCTTTGGGTATATACCCAGTAATGGGATGGCTGGGTCATATGGTACATCTAGTTCTAGATCCTTGAGGACTCGCCATACTGTTTTCCATAATGGTCTGAGAAATGCAAATCAAAACCACAATGAGATACCATCTCACACCAGTTAGAATGGCGATCATTCAAAAGTCAGGAAACAACAGGTGCTGGAGAGGATGTGGAGAAATAGGAACACTTTTACACTGTTGGTGGGATTGTAAACTAGTTCAACCATTATGGATTACACATTATTTTTAATGGCACCCAAAGCATTTACCAAGATAGACCATATTCTAAGCCACAAAGTAAGTCTCAACAAATCTAAAAATCTCTAAAATTATGCAACGTATGTTCTTTGACCACAATATGATTAAATTCCAAATGAGTAACCATATATGTGGAAAATCCCCAAATATTTGAAACTAAATAAGATATGCCTAAATAACCCGTGGATCAAACAAAATCAAAAGAGAAGTTTTAAAGCATGTTAAACTGATTGAAAAGATAAATTTGGGCCAATATTTGCCTCCAGAGACATGACCGTAATTATTTGCTTTGGAATGACCATGTTTACATTTGCCTTTCCATTTATTTAGTTGTTCTGCATCAGTCTTTCAGGTGTTGCTTCCTCTGTCTGGCCACACTACTAATACTGCTGGCAACAGTAGAAGGTTTGTGGAGTACTGAGGGACTGTGAAAAATAAAAAGGATTCAGCCATGACATGAGTCGTGAACTCATTAAACATGTATTAATAGACATTTTGTTCATAAAATGATGGATTTTTGCAGCTTCTGTTTAAAAAATCTCTCAATGTCATTTCCTGAGATGATATGTATCTCATTTTAAATTCTTATCACAGCAGTTGAGCTGTTTAGACTTATTTTAATTATGGAGTATGACTTGTATTGGTGATTATGTTCTACAGATTTTATATATATATATATATATACACACACACACACACACACACACAGACATACACACATATATATATATAAAAATTTGACCTTTTAATTTTCTATTCATTCCCATTACATACTAAAGAATGATAATATTTTGTGACTGACACCTGGGCATTGTCACATCTGTCTTTATTCTCAGCAATAAAAATACATCATTTATGTGCAAACTATACCGATATTTTTTCAAATTTTCTCTGTGATTTACATGATTAACTTATTTAATGAGGTAGAAAGAAGGTCTCTTGAATGGTGCTTAGTCGCAAACAATGTGTGACTGGATAAACAGCAACTGTGCATCCATCTCCCTGACTTCCTGTTATTATCTACCAGCAGGAATAAATTAAAAACTTAATTCCATTGTTACATTAATGTGTACACATTTTTACAGTGTGTCACCACCTGTAACAAACTTGATGCTTAGGTGTCTGGATTACCTTTACTTAATTGGCTATAATAATATTTAAATAAGATTTATTAAAATCATAAAGTTGCATACTTGTAAAAATCATAAATTACAATATCATTAAAGTAAACACAAAAATATGCAATTATGTTTCATTTTAACAAAATGAAGAAGCAGATGCCAAACCGAAAAGGAACTAGTAAGTTTTGGAAGACCATCCACTTTTACGGTACTTATCATACCACATTTTAAATATCTATTTTATTTTCTTTAAAAAAATTTTTATTAATGAGTAGTGGATATACATCATGATAATTTAATACAGTCATATAACGTATAAAGGTCATATTAGTAAAACTTGGGATATCCATCACTTTTTAAAAATTATACTTTAAGTTGTAGGATACATGTGCAGAACGTGCAAGTTTGTTACATAGGTATACACATGCCATGGTGGTTTGCTGCACCCATCAACCCATCATGTACGTTAGGTATTTCTCCTAAAGCTGTCCCTCCCTTAGCTCAAGGGATATCCACCATTTTAAATATTTGTCCTTTGTGCTAATAACATTTAAATTATTTTATTCTAGCTATTTTGAAATGTATTATAAAACATTGTAAACTATAGTCATCCCACTAATATATCAAGCACTGGGTCTTATTTCTTTTATCAAACTGTATATTTGGACCATTAACCACCTTCTCTTCATGCTACCCTTTCCAGCCTCTGGTAGTCACCAATCTTCATGAGATCCACTCTTTTAGCTCCCATATATGAGTGAGAGCTCTGGCAGAAACTGACCTGGCTAAGTTATATACCTTCAATACAAAGTTCAGTTTCAGATGTTGAGTAAGTTGTAAGCAAATACCTATTTGATGAATTTGATGAATACCTGAATTGATGAATAAAGTAATAACTACATGTGTATAGTTATATATGCTTACATGATAAACTAATACTGTATGCATTATGTAATAAACTAATACTATATACGTAATATTTACATGTGCTGTTATAAATATAATATATAGTTTTATATACTGTTATAGTACTGGAATAAATCAAGTCAATAAGTTTGGAAATGCCAATAGATTGCTTTTACAATTTGAGTGCATTCATTAATCTCTTTTTCTATAAAAATTTTGGTCAATAGCTACATGGATAGAAAATGTTTATTTTTTCAATAATTTGTGGTTCTTTTGAGAATTATGTAAGCTTTCAAATTTATGTTTACATTGTTCATGTTGTATAAATGACATAATTACTCTATAACTCTTGATTTCTTTATGTTTTCAGCATATTTAACTTATAAACTAAAGACTTCACAAAATTTATTTCTTTTTTGTTTTTTTGTTTTGTTTTTGGACTTTTATATTTAGGGGTTCATGTGCAAATTTGTTCTATAGGTAAACTGCATGTCGCTGGGGTTTGGTGTATATATTATTTCATCATCCAGGTAACAAGCATAGTACCCAATAGGTAGTTTTTCTAATCGTCTCCCTCCTCCTACCCTTCACCCTCAAAGAGGTCCCAGCATCTGTTGTTCCCGTCTTTGTGTCCATGTGTTCTCATTTATTAGTTCCCATAAGTGAGAACATGCAGTATTTGGTTTTTCGTTCCTTTGTTAGTTTGCCTGGGATAATGACCCCCAGCTTCATCCATGTTGCTGCAAAGGACATGATTTCAGGGTTTTTTTGTTTGTTTGTTTGTTTGTTTTTTAAATAGCTACATAGTGTTCCATGGTGTATATGTACCACATTTTCTTTATCTAGTCTACTGTTGATGGGCATCTAGGTTGAGTTCATGTCTTTGCTATTGTGAATAATGCTGCAATGAACATACAGATGCATGTTCCTTTAGGATAGAACAGTATATAGTCCTTTGAGTTTATACCCAGTAATAAGATTACTGGGTCATATGATAATTTCGTTTTAAGTTCTTTGAGGAATCACCACACTGCTTTCCACAATGGCTGAACTAATTTATATTCCCATCAGTGGTATAAGCATTCCCTTTTCTCTGCAATCTTGCCAGCATCTGTTAATTTTTGACTTTTTAATAGTCATCATTATGACTAGCATGAGATGTTATCTCATTGTGGTATTGATTTGCATTTCTCTAGTGATTAATAATGTTCAGTATTTTTTAATGTTCTTTTTGGCCACATGAATGTCTTCTTTTGGTAAGTGTCTGTTCATGTTCTTTGCCCACTTCTTAATGCGGTTGTATTTTTCTTGTACATTTGTTTAAGTTTCTTAGGAATTCTAGATACTAGACCTTTGTTGGATGCATAGTTTATAAATATTGTCTCCCATTCTGTAGGTTGTCTGTTTATTGATAGTTTGTTTTGCTGTGCAGAAACTCTTCAGTTGAATTAGATGCCATTTATCAATTTTTGTTTTTGTTGCAATTGATTTTGGACTCCTTGTCATAAAATCTTTGCCAGTCCCTATGTCCAGAATAGTATTTCCTATGTTATCTTTCAGGAGTTTTATAGTTTTAGGTTTTACACATTTAAGTTTTAATTCATCTTGAATTGATTTTTATATATGGTATAAGGAAGGGGTCAGTTTCAATCCTTTCCCCATTGCTTATTTTTATCCCAGCATATTATTGAATAGGGTGTCCTTTCCCCATTGCTTATTTTTGTCAGCTTTTTCTAAGATCTGATGGTTGTAGGTGATCTGTTTTGTTGCATTGGTCTACGTGTCTGTTTTTGTTTGTTTGTTTTTACCAGTACCATGCTGTTTTGGTTACTATACCATTGTATTATAGTTTGAAGTCGGGTGACATGATGCCTCCAGCTCTGTTCCTTTTGCTTAGGAATGCCTTGGCTATTTGGCTCTTTTTGGTTCCATATGAATTTTAAAATAGTTTTGTCTAATTCTGTGAAGAATGTCATTGGTAGTTTGGTAGGAATTGCATTGAATCCATAAATTGCTTTGGGCAGTGCGGCCATTTTAATTATATTGATTTTTCTTATCCATGAGCATATAATGTTTTTCCATTTGTTTGTGTCATCTCTGATTTCTTTGAGCAGTGTTTGTAATTCTTGTTGTAGAGGTCATTCACCTCCCTGGTGAGCTGTATTCCTAGGTATTTTATTCTTTTGGTGGTGAGTGTGAATAGGATTGCATTCTTGAGTTGGCTCTCAGCTTGGATGTTGTGAGTGTTTAGAATTGCACATGATTTTTGTATATTAAGAAAAATTTTTTGAAGTTGTTTATCAGAGCAAAGAGCTTGGGGGTAGAGACTATGAGGTTTCCTAGCTATAGAATCATGTCTGCAAACATGAATAGACTGAATTCCTCTCTTCCTATTTGGATACCTTTTACTTCTTTCTCTTGCCTGATTGCTCTGTCGGGGACTTGCAGTGCTATGTTGAATAGTATTGATGAGAGAGGTTATCGTTGTCTTGTTGTGGTTCTCAAGCAGAATGCTTCCAGCTTTTGCCCATTCAGAATGATATTGACTGTGGGTTTGTCATACATGGCTTTTAGTATTTTGAAGTATGTTCCTTCAATTTCTAGTTTATTGCGGGCTCTTAACATGAAGAGATGTTGAATTTTATCAAGTCTTATCTGCACATATTGAGATAATCATGTATTTTTATTTATTCTTTTTTATGTAAAATTCACATCTCAATGGCATATTAACTTTTCTTTAAAATAAATCAAAGTGTCAAAATCTAACGGTTGTTTATTAAGTGATAATGGTTAGCACTGAAAATTCAAAAAGTTGATTTTAACTATAAAATAGTAGTAACATTTTTATTGAAATAACAATACAAAGAATGTTAATTTAGCTCTATAGAAAATGTTACAGGTAGAGTAGAACAAGTTAATGGTTCTCAAAGTTTATTTGATAGGTTCTACATTTTCTCGTTCACAAATGTTGTAGATAATTTTAGATGTCACAAAACCAAGATTTGATATACATATTAATGTTTTTAGCTCTGAAATAGTGGATAGTAGAGAAAGCTGCCATACCTTAATTAATTTTTTCTTGTGTAATCACAATGATTGCACTCATTTGGAATTACTAATAAGCCTGAACTAAGTTTGGCAGAAATTTAGATATTTTCAAGCGTATAGATTTTAGGGATTTTTTTTTAATGCCTTAAGGAATGTTCAACATATGGGAAGGAAATTAAATTATTTTGTCTCAGCATTAAAATTGTTTAAATACCCACCAAAGATACTGTTTTATAGTGCTATTGTATGTTTAAGAACTATTATAGTAGTATATTTTATAACCATGATAGCAACAAACAGAAATGAAGAGCTACTTATAGAGCAAGTGATAAACACAGATCAAATGGGTTTTATGAGCAACAGAGTGGGTTTTTACCATCCAAGGCTATTTACGGTAATGACAAAAGGAACCAATGTAAAAGATGCAAATTTATTCCTAAATACAGGTACTGAAAAACCTTCTGAATGAATTAACTAGATTTGTTTTTCATTTCCACATTACAGAACACAGTTCTTTTGGAAGTATTTATTTGCTGGAGTTATTGACTCCTGGAAAAGAAAAAATATCAATGGTAAGAATTTTCTTTTCTAGAAACTATGTCCCCCAATTTTTTATGTGTGTTTGTTTCTTTTTATGGCAATCCTGGTGTTCAAAAAGCACTAACTGAAAGTTTAATGAATTAGATTTTAAAATTGTATGCCTTTATTTTTCTACAAATTGTTTTAGGCAATTTACAAAAAAGCACATATATACAAATTATTAACAACAAGATAAAAATCTAATTAAAATGAGGACCCAATACTAGATTGATTCTTGTGTAGAAAAGATGGAGGAAAAAAAAAACATAAATGTAGAGACCATGAGATATACCAGATTAAATATAATCATCTGGAAATTTCATTCTGAGTTTAGGGATGGTCATGAGGAAAAAGGACACTGATTAAAAAAAGAACCTAGTTGGTTGAATTAAAAAAACAATGGGTGTATACACATGCATGTATACATAGCATTTCCTCAGAAAATTGAAATGAATTAGCAGGAAGTATAATATATTGTTCTGAAGGGTGATCCTTTTGATGATTCTTTTTTTCTGGCACTAATACAATTTTGTTTTATTTTGTTTTGCTTTTCCCCACATCAAGTGGACAGGAGACAGAGCCAAAAAACAAGATGCAGCATCTTCTGGGGTGGTAGAAAACTATACAGAGGAGGTTCTAGGAGCAAACGTGGAGTTTAAGTGTCAAGGAAAGCTTTGTGGAAGGTGCAGCACCTGTGTTGAGTATTAAGAACAAACAAAGATGCCAGACAAGGGTGTCTCAAGATGGCAGGGCATACAAAGGAGAGGAATTAGCACCAACAAAGGCCTCAAGATAAGAAGGGACAGGAGCTGAGCAAGGAAAGAGAATATTTTTAGTGCAACTGCAGAGCACAATGTGAGGAAAAAGGTAGTCAGGGCCAATCTTCAAGGGTGTTGTAAGAACTTGATTTTATACAACAGGAAAAGGAAACCCCAGTTGGAATTTAACCAAGGAACTGAATAATTCTATTAGGCAAAATAAATCCCATTTTAGTCTTAAAATGAGGAATGGATTTGAAATTAATGCAATTCAGAAAAACTCAGAGGAACACTTGGAAGTAATCTGGGAGAGAGATAATGGCAGGGGCTGTATCGATGAAGCTTCTCTCTTTGCCTATATGTTACTTCTCAAAACTACAGATTTATCTCTTGGCATTGCTCTCTCCACTCATTCACTCAATCATTCATTCAACTAATATTTACTTCTCTCCTTTTATGTGCCAAATACTATTCTAAATCCTGAAGATACAGCAAAACAAAGGATAAGGAAAACAAAGTCTGCTCTCATGGGGGTTAAATTCTTACACTACAACTTCCCCACACTTTATAAAAGTGCTTCAAGCATTAGTTATTCCAGGACAATCTGCACAGAACCCAAAGGGATATATGATATTGAGGTGGGCAGATTATCTTGGGTTATCTAAGTGTGGTCAATCAAATCACATGAACCCTGAAAAGTGGAGAACTTTTCCCAGCTGTGGTCAGAAAAAGATATGAGACAATGGAAGAAAGATCCAAAAACTGGCAGCTTAAGGAGTATTCCTGCTGCTAGTTCTGAGATAGAGGGGCAGCGCTAACCTGCTGGTGTCCTCCCCATGCAGTTTTCCCCTGTGAGTTTTCTGTTTTGCTCCTTGTCCTCCAAACTGAGATGTGGAAATGACTCCCCGGTCTTCCTTGTGCCAGGGAGCTGTGCTGTACCTTGTCTGTATAAGATGTCTCCTTATTCTGCCCAGATGACTCAGTTAGACTAAGCTGTTTATTTTTGATCAAGATACTGATTAATCAAATGAATTCAGGTAAGAAACACAAGGACAGAGGGAAGACTTCTGTCCAATCCTCTCTCTCATGTCATTCCAGAGGCCTAAGTATATTGCTGCCCACTATGACTGTATCCTTATAATAAATACTCCCTTTTGATCAGCTCCTTTAAAAAAGTATTACTTGCAACTAAACGCATACTGCCTAATATAGCAATAATTCTTTTAAATCTAGGGATTGATATGTCATTGATGAAAGAGTTTGAAGCAATGTGTCAAAAAGTCCTATGAAGAATCAGGAAATGGAATTGATAGGCTTCAGAGAAATAAAACATCAATAATGCCCACAGATTGATTTTGGAAGTCTGAGGTCCTTTAACATAATTATTCCTTTTTTTGATCTAACAACATAAACATTAGGATAACAGTTATATGACTAATAAGTATTTATTAGAAAATAATCTGAAAATACCATGTCACTTTTTTTTGCTGTTAAGTACTTATGTGTGAATAAGTGTCAGAAGATGATTGCTTATCAATAGTGTATAAATTCAGAGTTAGGAATCATGGTGATGCCAATCAACTACAGACTGTCCACATGGTTTGTGGAGATAGTGGAACCTTTGCTTTCTGAAATTTTGTTTCATGCACAATATTATTTAAAATATTGCATAAATTTACCCTCAAACTATGTGTATTAAGTGTATAGGAAACATAAGTGAATTTCATGTTTAGATGACAGTCCTATTCCTAAGATATCTCATTAGGTACATACAAATATTCTTTTTTTGTTTGTTTATACTTTAAGTTCTAGGGTACATGTGCACAATGTGCAGATACATACAAATATTCTAAGATCAGAAAAATTTTAAATCCTAAACACTTCTGGTCCCAAGAGTTTTGCATAAAGGACACTCAGCCAGTATATCACTTTCCCTTATCTCTTCAGACTTCCTTCTTCATATAAACAGAAACCTTCTCTTCAATAACACTCATCCCTATTTCCAGATTTTATCATTTATACAGCTAAACCTGTTTTCACAATGACTTGATTTACCATTTCAGCAAATCTTGTTTTTTTGTAAAATTTTATGAATTTGGCTATTTTGATTATTATAATATTACAATTTTTTTGAAGGTAATGTTTCCTAGAAAGGCATTCCATCTATGACTTTTCTTTTTTCTTTTCTTTTTTTTTTTTTTGGACAGAGGGAGTCTCACTCTGTACTCAGGCTGGAGTGCTGTGGCTCTATCTCGGCTCACTGCAACCTCTGCCACCCGGGTTCAAGCGATTCTCCTGCCTCAGCCTCCCAAGTAGCTGGGACTACAGGTGCATGCCACCACGTCCAGCTAATTTTTGTATTTTTTTTTTTTTTTTTTTTTTTAGGAGAGATGGGGTTTCACCATGTTGGCCAGGATGGTCTTGATCTTTTGACCTTGTGATCCATCCACCTCGGCCTCCCAAAGTGCTGGTATTGCAGGTGTGCATCTATGACTTTCATTCAGGAGAGTTGATATCTTATTGTAATATTTAAGTTTCTTATAAGTGATTGAATAATTAGATTGGGGGAAGAAAAGAGGACCTTTTTATATTGGAATAGCACAAATTAATGTTTTATATATCACTTTTCCTAACATAATATAGTGAGGCATAGCATACCCAGTGATGCCCTCAGAAAACTTGTTAACTAAGACGCATGACTAGAAATCAATTTTTTTTTTTTTTTTTGAGACAGAATCTTGCTCTGTAGCCAGACTGGAGTGCAGTAGTACTATCTCGGCTCATTGCAACCTCCGCCTCCCGGGTTCAAGCGATTCTCCTGCCTCATTCGCCCGAGTAGCTGGGACTACAGGCGCCCGCCACCACGCCCAGCTAATTTTTTGTATTTTTAGTAGAGACAGGGTTTCACTGTGTTAGCCGGGATGGTCTCTATCTCCTGACCTTGTGATCTGCCTGCCTCGGCCTCCCAAAGTGCTGGGATTACAGGCGTGAGCCACCGTGCCCGGCAAATCAAAGTATTTTTAAAGTAATGTGAACCTGGAAAGTTTCAGCTTGTTCTATGGATCCGCCCAATGGATAATGTATATTTAAAACTGTGTATTCAAAATGCTAAAATTACAGATGTAAGGTATTAATATTGCCTAAACTATAAAGCCAGTAAAAAAGAAATGCCTGATGTGTTTTAAATGTAAAAAATTAAAACTTGTCTTCAGTATGTGTTTCATGTAATTTCTATATTCTAGTAACAAGTCAAAAAAGAAGAACAACATTAAAAAGTAAATGTCTGGGTTAGTATTTACATGTGTGTGTTTTTCAATCATCTGTTAAATAGACATACTCTCCATCCTCTTGGTAATTTGTAATGTCATTATTATATCTATATGCTATATGACAGAGAAAGTGGAATGTGATTTACAGGTAGAGAGATCAAAGAATATTTCAGAAGTGAGGTGATATGATTTAACTGAAGAGTGACAGATGATTACACCTCGCCTCAAGCCACCTGTGATATTAAAAATAAATTAAATCCCTCAGAAGAAAAGCAAAGCCATTCAGTTTCCACACCCGTCTGTAAGCTTGATGTTTATTACTTTTAGACTAGCAGCTTAGAGAAATATCCTTATATGGATTGATTCTTTCAAAGTTTGAATGAAAAGTCCTTCATGAGGGGGGCCAGTGCAATATTCTCAAATATGCTGAATCCTAGAATTCCTAGTCTTTCCACAATCCCTATCTTGGGTGTATGACTTTCATTATTTATACAAAAGTGAAAACTGCCTTTATTTGGTTATACCTGCCAATCTTGCAAATTTATAGGTAATTTTTATTCTAAAAATGTATATGAGAAATAGTACTTTATCAAGTACATGAAAAGGAGAGATTACTTAATTTATCTATGCAGTTTATGTAGAACTTGCATATACATTAGACTTTGTCCAGACCTAATGTGCTTACCAAAAGAGGGGTAAAACAAGAACACTGATGATGTTTCCAAACTTGCTGGTTCCCCCCACCCTGAAATCAGGCACAATTTCCACAACCAATTTTAGAAAAGTGCAGAACATTACATGAAGACTACTGAGAAAAAATGTATAATTTTTATAGTTTTGCCAAGTTTAAGACTCACTATAGAGGTAAATTGGTCATTTGCATATGTTGATTACTCTAAAGAGGTTATGCAGTTCTCAATATTTTTTGTAGAGTTCCTTTAAGCAGGGGATCAAACTGTTTAGAAACCTATTAGAAATAAGATACAGCACTCATTTTTTTTTTTTTTTCCTGGGAAAGGAACAATAACGGCATTCAACAGGTTCAATTCAACCAAAACGTAATAGATCAACTACTGTTCTAGGAATGGGGGAAGGAGACTTAATCAAGACATAGATGTCTCACTCACAAAGAGGTCACAGAATAGAGGCAAAGCAACCATACTGGTTATGCATTGCCACACAAGGATGGTAACGAACACACTGCAGGTGAGCATTTGGTCAAGGATGGCCACTGCTGAGATGACAAGGGCAACATGGCTGTGTTCCATGTGTCCTTCATCCTCCAGCAGGCTCCTCTGGGCAGGTTCTCCAGGCAATGGCAAAAGGCAAGAGCAAAGAAGCCTCAATTTAGAAGCTCATTTCAAGCCTCTGCTTACTTCACATTTGCTAACATCCCACTGGCTAAAGTTAGTCACATGGTCAAGCTCAGTGTCACAATGGCCAGACACCATGAGGGAATATCGTAGGATACAGGGAGGGCTTGAGAATTGGGGTCATTTTTTCCTTTGGTCTCGCACAAAAATTGTGTGCAGAAATAATTGCAGTATGGTAAGTGCAATATTAGAATTGATAAGGCAGAAAATCGAGGTAATTTCATCTAAACAACCACTGTGTTGTTAGAAGAGTCATTCTGGAGCAGGTCATCTCAGAAGAACTGAGATTTCAAGATAAAGCTGCATTTTTCAGGCTCCCAGGGGAGATAAGAATATTTCACATAGTGTGACTCTGTGAAAAGAGAATCCCTGGAAAGAATATAATGAGTAAGTAGAACTCTAGGACAGCACATGACAGTATGTCAAGTACAGGTGTCAGGGACAAGGTCTAGAGAATGGCAGTTGAGGTTCTGAGGGACAGGAAACTGGGAACCCCACCCTGGAGAGCCTGTAGTTGTGGTGGGCAATTCCCATTAGGGTATGTGGGAGGAGGAGAAAGAGTGAGAGGTCCAGAGGGGAATGCTTGCATAAAGGGAAGAATGGATGTACACAGTCAACCAAAGAAGTACCCAATATAAGTTCTACAGCTTCACAGTTATTTTTGAGATTCACTCCTGATCACGGTCATTTTGAATAAAATTTATCTATCTACCTACCTACCTGTCGTCTATGTATCTGATCTAATTATAGGTAAATTTCTCATGTAATTTGAGATTTACCATGCTACTCTACATAGTAATTGCATTTACCCCATGTCTTCTGCCCAGAGTTTTAATGCACATGGAAAGTACATTAAATATAAAAGCTTTCTTCTATTTTATACATATATGCTAACCACTAGATTGTGCAGAGCCAAGACAAAAACTTAATATGGTGAATTAACATCAGCAAAACCAAACCCAGAATACATACAGAATTGGGTTTTCTAGCTTGGTTTAATAAAAATGAAGTCACTGTTTGAAAATAAAGTCCATGTCAGTTCCATGAAGAATAAATTTAATGGAAAGAAGGAGATGAGGGAATGAAGGTACGGTGTAGGAATATGGAGCAATACTTGAGAAAATGGAGATTATTGAAAGGCTAGTCAAGGAGGAAATAGTGAGATTGGTGATTCAGCACTCATTGACATAGTTGCAGTCAATTTGGATTTCACTTGTAACAGTGCATTACAATTGCTTCTCAAAATCTATTCAAACATGTAGACTCATGTGCACACATCTGTGTGTATAAAAATACACACACACACGTACATGGGTACATAGACATACAATCTATGAGTGAAATAAAGGGCACAGAAAATGAATTATTTGCAAGTATATGCATGCTCTGTAAATTTTATAGGGTAAAATTGGGCTGTATGTAAAAAGGATTGGATGCTTCTGTTAAAACATAAATTCTATTATATATAGACACACATAATAAGAACCTATCCATTATCTACATTGAATTTACAACCTAAATATAAAAGGACAGGATAGTTTTCAGTTTATTAATTTTATCTAAACTTGCTTCTATAAGGTTTCGTAAATACATGTGTACATGTCAGATTTTGAGGTGGAAAAATCTTAAGGCTAGATCACTAATTTATTCATTCATCTATGTAAAAAAAAAAAAAAAAAAAAAAGTATTACCCTGTGCCAAGTACCAGACATGCAATGACAAGTAAGTCACAGTCCCACTTTTAGGAATTCACAGTGGATTAAAGACAATAAATGCAACTAAATAACGAACTGCATTTTGAGAAACAGAATACTAAGAGTAGGTTCTGGGAACTGTAGGAAGAAAGTAGTGAGTGAGTGATCATTTTTGTAGTTGTTCTTGTTATTGAGTCTGAGATTTCACAGAGTGACAGCTGATTCTAAGAAGTGAAAGACAAGGGAGAAAAGGTCACTCCAAGGAGGGAGAAATAACTTGGGCACAAATACATATGCATTAAAGGGTATGACATATTAAAACTACTGCCAATAGCGGAGTGCAGTTGGAATAGTGGCCATGAGGAAAATCAATACAGGAGAGGGAAAGGAGTCACATGCCCCCTCCATTTGTGGAATAGTTGAGAAAGAACAGCAGGTTCATGGAAACATATGCATGTGTGAATACCACTGACTGTCCACAAGTCATTCACAGCCTAACTCCCTGTAATTATTGATTGTATCACATTCTCCTGATGAAATCAGTTTTAAAACTCCTCAGTTATGTTTGCTTTTTCTCTTTTTGACTGTTTTCTCCACTAAAGGAATTTAGTAATTGAACCCTGTTTATCCTCCTTTAAATGACTTGTGATTCAGCTCTCTAGACCAGGATCTTAAACCTGCTATTTATTTTCAGAGGTTTCTTAGTCAACTTGAGTGCAAAAATCTCAGCTGTTTGGGGGGTGGAGAGGGCAGTCTTAATTATGGTTCTTTGGTTGCAAACAACAGAAGCTAATTTCAGTTAACATAGTACCAAAAAGGATTGATTGGAAGTAATAAACCAGACTAAGTGTTAAACACCAGACTGGCATAAAGCAGGACCTGGATTGGATCCTGAAGCTGCAGCAGCAGCAATCTGTGAAAGCTCTCTGTTGGAGACTGATATTCATGAATTTTAGGCTCAGCAGCTTCCCACTAGGGAGCTCTGAATAGGGAGCTGGGGTGAGTAACCTATGAACTAGAGAGTTGTCTAACATTTTATTAACTGTAAGTAAGAAACACCAGCTGAAACTGTAACTAAGTATGTAGATGAATGCATTTTCATTTTGGGCACCATATTAGTTCTGTTAGGATCCAGAAGATCTTTCCTTTGTGACATCTCTTTACTTCTTCAACCTATGAGTAAAATAAAGGGCACAGAAAATGAATTACTTGCAACCATATGCATGCTCTGTAAATTTTTTACATAAGATAAAATTGGGCTTTATGTAAAAAGGAATAGATGCTTCCATAATAGCTCTATGAGACATGAGTTAGTTTTCTGGACAATGAATTTGAATTCATGTCTGTGGTCCTTGGCCAGGTTTTCACTTCACACAGGTGTTGGGTGGTCTGTTCTTGTAAACCTCACAGCCCATTCCTTATTTCTGCTCCAGCTAAGTCTCTTCCCATCTGTGGACTTGCCTGAACATAAGCATGTGTGGCTATCAGCATTTAGTGTTTGTAATAGTCACCATTCACAACCTCCATACAATCCCTCTCTGCTACTTTTTCTGTTTTCTTTCCACACTCATCTCCAAAAAGCTCTCAAAATGGTTCTGTCCTCTAAGTGATGTATCCTTTTCATTTTACCTTGTATTTGCATTATTTATTCTAGTCCCAAATACTTTGTTTATATTTATCAAGCTTTGAATGCCTCATCCATAACAAATTATCTCTCTTTCTTCTTCTACTAATAACTTAACGTCTTCCAAAGTTTGTAGCCATGGAGTAAAGGAGAATTAACACGCTGTTGGCAGTAAAATAGAAACCCACTGTATCATGTTGTGGGAGAAATTTCCAGTCTATCCATATCTGATTCTTCACTTTCGTAGCTATTTAAGAGAATTACCCTTTTGTGTCTTCTCCCCCCATCCCCCACTTAGGTGAAAGCTTGTGAATAATTCTGGTTAAGGGCTTTTCAGAGAAAGTAACTTTGTTCCTTTTTAGGCCAATGCCTTACATTACTGGTGTGGATCCTCCTGAACACTCTACATTTCTCTTGATGATCACGGAGTCTGAACTAGTGAGCCCAAAACTGAGAAGACAGCTGGCCTGGACAGTTGGCTAGGGCTGTGATGAACTTGGTGACGGAAGTAAACTTTTGTTACTTTAAGACACTGGTGTTTCTGTGTCGATATGTTACTCCAGCATAACCAAGCCTACATGCACTGATAAAAATATAAAACATTTTCTAAAAAGTTTCCAAATAATATTAATTTATATAATTATGGTTTGGTCTTATTATCTGTTATTTAGTTATAGAGACATTATTTAATTTTTTTTCTTTAAGAAATACATTCTTCAGTGTACAAAAAGCTTATTTAGTAGCACATGCAACAGAAGTGTCATTTGTTGTTTGCTATTTATAAATGTTAAGTGCCAGTAAAAGCCTATTAAAATCTTGTGAGAAAAGCTGAGAGTTTGTCCCTGACCCTGAGCAAGAAAGACAGCAATGAAATATCAGCAGAAGGACTATCAGCGACAGCAAGTTCAATGCATTATTGAAGTCTGGGCTGGGGTCAAAGAAAATAAAGAAGGAGTAGAAACTATCTTCAGGAGAAAACAAGATGTTAACTTCAAAGGGTGTCTGTGCTATGACCATAAAGATACCGTGATAGAAAGCTGTCAAGCTTCCTTCATAGAGAAATGTCAGGGAGGAAAGAGAAAAATGTTTACTCCTTTAAACACTTGAATGGAGAAAGGAATATTAATAGAAAAAGGTTATCACATTAACTGTTGGAACATAAAAATAATTAAATGTAGAATAATAAAGAAATCATACAAAATCCAAGACCAAAATCAAAACCCTTAATAAATACAACATATGGATACAAAGGAATTTGGAGAATCACAAATTGTGGGTAATGAAGGCAGTAAAATAAGTAGATGGCTGAAAAAGATAGATAGATACATAATAGATAGACGATAGGCATATATATTTATATAACTTTTTTCTCACATTTCAATTTGGATTTTAATAGAATGCCATCACAGAAGACTCAGCATCTCCTTGTTTCTAATATCTTTATATGATTGTATTGGAAACTTACATTGTTAATATGTTCAAATTATGACCATATGTTTATATATGTGTTAGTTTTCTAAAGAAAGAAGCTGTTTCTTTATATAAGACTGTAGTTTATTTAAATTGGGCAGAACCACTAATTAGCTTTGGCATAAGAAGTATTAATAATTAATGCAAGATTATCCAGCTATTCACTTTGATAACAACTAATTCAAAGAAAGAGAGAAAAATACAGTTTACAAGGAAACAAATATCGGGAAAACACATCCCTAATGTAATAAAAGATATATGGCAAGTTAAGGAAACTGAATCTTTCATTCTACTACTGGATCCATTATAGTTTAGTACTAGGAATGAATAGACTAATTAACTCTGCTCTTATATTTCCCAAGGAAACCAAACTCCAATGTTTACAGGGATAACAAGAGCACTCTGAAAAGCATTTTAACACCAGGCCTATAGGATCAGTATGGAAGAAAAGATTAATTGCAAATAGACATCTTATTTTAAACTTCTGTATCAATAGAAAATATTACCTTAAATCTTAATTGTGATTATGATTTAGATAACAAACCACCCTCAAAGTAATCTCCCCAGTCCAGTTTCTTGTATGTTCTTTCTCAGTTATCTTTGCTCTGACCCAGTTTCTAAAATAGATTCTCTATACTTCTGTTAGAATGATCTTACATGAACCAGATCCAGTAACCCATTTGCTCAAAATTCATCATGGTGTTGCAATTGTATTAACACAGATATCAAGGACTTTACAACTTGGCTGCAACAATCTTTCCAGACATATATGCTGCCACTAACCCCAGACTTAAGCAACGATCAATTCTTGGTACCTATGTTCCCTTTTTCCCTCTTTCTGGACCACCCTTCACTTCCTCTGTGGAATCCTATTCATCCACCCAGGTTCAGTTCTTATGTGATCTTCTGTTTAAAATTTTCTCCAGTAGAGAATGAAGTTACAGGAAGTAAATAAATTCATAAAATATGAGAGAACCTTGCATAGACCTCTTATGACAATGTCCCATGAACTGAGAAGTGTTATTAACCAATCAAATAACAATAGCTCAAAGAAGAAAAATAAAGGCAGGGGAAAAAATAAGGAAAAAAAAATTTTAAAGCAACCCTGACCCCACCCCTCAATCTTTCCAGTTAGAATAACCCTTCTGTCTAATATACACTTGATTTCCATCATCACAGTCTGTTTCATAACATAATGTAGTTTATGGTGTATGGTTGTTTGTACCACTACAGTAATTTTAGATAAAAATACTGTTTGGTATATTTATTGTATCTCCCCTATACCTTTTTGTTTTTAATTGCAGATGGTTAATAAATATCTTTGCATTTGAATTCACCATCAATGCAGAATGAAGTTTACTTGCCATTGAAAATGAGCAAGGCTGAAATAGCTACAGTGATTTCACCCATATCTCAATTATTACAAATTCTATAGATTTACTGAGTGCCAACAAAATAAAAGAAACAATGTATAAACTCTATAATTTTACTATTAAGAGGTCGTATGTGCTCGTTTCACAAGAAGTATCATAATAGTGGTATAGGAAAAAGCTAGATTGAAGCTGATGGAAATGAAAGCAGAGATCATATTGATGATAAATTGTTGATGAACAAAAGATGAGAGAAATCACTATAAAAAGAGAAAAATGACTATATCCTGGGGAAAAGATCTGAGGAGAGATTGTTTTTAAAAGCAAGGTTTGGAGTATGATTATTTGCTTAGAAGATGGATCAATTAGCAGTAGATGAGAAAAAATGAGAATTTATGGGGTAAAGTCCTGAAGAGTCTGGGAGTGAGGAAGCAGAAGGAACAATCTTGGCTTTTTGCCACCTCCCCCTTCTCACATATATGGTCAGCTTACTTATCCTTTTAGTAAAGGGAGAGATACCATATTATTTACAAAATGATCATTTGATACCACATAGATATGGACCTCATTAGTTGTGGAACTGACTAAGAGGTAGGTAGGATTCTATGTTGGCATTTGGAATGATTGCTTCAATGAACAACTGCAGTAATAAAAACAACAAACTTCTCTGGAACTGT
Organism: Macaca thibetana thibetana; assembly: GCF_024542745.1. Lineage (NCBI taxonomy): Eukaryota > Metazoa > Chordata > Mammalia > Primates > Cercopithecidae > Macaca > Macaca thibetana. Next base: position 112,361,188 of record NC_065589.1, on the reverse strand, counting down.
TGGGTACATAAAATTTGGTGAATACTACTTTTTGAGTACTGTGCCAGACATTCAAATACGGGAGATGCACATGAAGATGAATAAGACTCAGTCTGCGGCGGCCGGGCGCAGTGGCTCACGCCTGTAATCCCAGCACTTTGGGAGGCCAAGACGGGCGAATCACGAGGTCAGCAGATCGAGACCATCCTGGCTAGCATGGTGAAACCCTGTCTCTACTAAAAATACAAAAAATTAGCCGGACATGGTGGCGGGTGCCTGTGGTTCCAGCTACTCGGGTGGCTGAGGCAGGAGAATGGCGTGAACCCGGGAGGCGGAGCTTGCAGTGAGCTGAGATTGTGCCACTGAACTCCAGCCTTGGTGACAGAGCGAGACTCCGTCTCAAAAAAAGCAAAAAACAAACAAACAAACAAAAATGACCGTCTCCACACCCAAGGAGTACAGTCTTGTACTAGTAGTGAGAAATAAAACCTTAATAAGATCCAAGATATTTCTGACACTTTTCACTTGAGCAAAATGAATAGCAATTCCTACTAATTTTAGCTTTAAGAAAGTTCCTAATAACTCCAATTTCCATTTGAAAGTAAGAGCAGCCTCAGAGAAGTGGCAGTCCTTCACAGCTTATATGCATTAGGATGGGTGACATTCTAAGTAAATGAATTGAATATATAGCCAGAAATAAAACTAATAAAAGAAGCAAGGAAGGAAAGAGAAGAAATGAGATGGGCCGGGAGCTGTGGCTCAAGCCTGTAATCCCAGCACTTTGGGAGGCCGAGACCGGCGGATCACCAGGTCAGGAGATCGAGACCATCCTGGCTAACACGGTGAAACCCCGTCTTTACTAAAAAATACAAAAAACTAGCCGGGCGAGGTGGCAGGTGCCTGTAGTCCCAGCTACTCGGGAGGCTGAGGCAGGAGAATGGCGTAAACCCGGGAGGCGGAGCTTGCAGTGAGCCGAGATCGGGCCACTGCACTCCACCCTGGGCCACAGAGCGAGACTCCATCTCAAAAAAAAAAAAAAAAAAAAAAAGAAATGAGATGACATGAGAGGAGACAAGAGAATATAGAAAAATCAAGGGGTGAAATTATATGAAGTCATAGTTTAGAAAAAATCCCTCAAAAGTGGAAAAGTTATGTCAAGCATAAGGTCCAAGGAGAGAGTTACTTATTCAAAAATGTGATGAAATGTAGGTTCAGCAGAAAGTTGGGTAATGCAATACGTGGTAGATACAGGAGAAAGTGCCATGGTGTAGACTGAATAAAGTTGAAGATGCAGAGTAGAGGTATGGTTGGAAAAAAGTTCTTGTATGTAACTTTTCTAGCAACTTTACTGAGGTGCAATTTATATGCCTTAAAAATCATTGAGATAAGTGTATAGTTCAATGAGTTTTTCAATAGATTTCTTTTCAAAACTCTAATGTAATGGCAATTAGAAAACCTATCCTAGGCCAGGCGCAGTGGTTCACCCTGTAATCCCAGCACTTTGGGAGGCCGAGGTGGGAGGATCACTTGAGGTCAGGAGTTCAAGACAGGCATGGCCAACATAGTGACACAGCATCTTTTCTAAAAATACAAAAAAAAAAAAAAAAAAAAAAATTATCCAGGCATGGTGGTACATGCTGGTAATCTCAACTACTTGGGAGGTTGAGTCAAGAGAATCGCTTGAACCTGGGAGGTGGAGGTTGCAGTGAGCCAAGATTGCACCACTGCACTCCAGCCTGGGTGACAAAGTGAGACTCCATCTTGATAAAACAAAGAAACAAACAAACAAAAAACCTATCCTACAACAATTAATTTGTAAAAGTCATTGTTAGCCTTTTGCAGATACTCAAAATGCCTAGATTCTCATTACCTTTTGCTATTTAATTATGCTATTTATTTGTGTTGTTTCCCTTTTTGTGATTAACTGATGAGTTTGGCAATTTCCTTTTTTAAATGAGTTCATGTTCATTAAATAAGTGGACCTTCAGATTGGATTGGTTGTGGCAGTTAAAATCATGATCACCCTCTTGAAGCAATTTGTAAAGATTCTTATACTCCCTACATGGTTATATCCAGAAGGGGCACATGGAATAAACACCTCAGAGAAGCGGGTGTAAATGATATTGCTGAGAATTGTGGAAAGAACATTAAAGCTATGACTTCCTCCTTCAAAGTTTGCTAAGCTTTCAGTAAGTTTTGTGGTAATTACGATATGCTCAAAACCCAGTCCTAGTTAAAAAGAAAACCTGCACTTAGAAATAATGACCATTTCAGTTTCAGTTTTTCTCACATCTCTGTGCTTTTAGAATTTTGTGGAATAAGTTTACTGGTCTCTAAATAAAATGAAAGAAAAAAATAAATATGGCAATTATTAGAAGTAATAGTTTACCATTTGATTATTTTAACTTCCAAAAAGACATGTTCACTTTTAATCAAAATTATTTCCTTTGCTTTTGTAGTTTCATTATCTCATTGTTACACATGTTATGTGCAAGTGTTTCAATGATACACTGTTTAACCATATAAATTGACTGCTGCATCAAAAAGTATATCTTTAGTTAATCTGAGATTGAGAAACAAGATGTTCCCCTTAATTTTGCATTCTGAAAACTCATAACTGTTTGCATTTATTTTTAAAATGAAATGTAAACATCTGTATTTTAATTATGCTCTTATTATGATTAAATTTGAAAATTACCAAACACAACATGCATTTTATGAAAAAATAAAGCTCTAGACATTACACACATACAAAAGGTAAATAGATAAATGACTGATAGATAGATGGACAGGGAAGGGTCATTCTTTTACCATGTTTCATCATTTTGTTTGTGCGAGGACTCAACCCCAATGTGACTGCGTCCCACCTTTCTATTCTCACAAACAGTGCAAAGAACTTGTTCATTGCCCGTGGTCTCAGCCCTGAGCCATTTTCCTTGGCTCATTTGTGGACACTGCTTCACCATCAGTTTTATTCGTGCAATAGACATTTACCACTTACTGCATGCCAGGCATTTTGCTCAACATAGGGTACACACTTCAAATGAGGCAGAATAGGTTGCTGCTCTGGTAAAGCTTACAGTCTACTGGAGCAGACAATACACATGTAATCAAATAGGTAAGCAAGATAATTTAGACTGTAGCAACTGCTGTGAAGAAAATAAATAGGGTGATGTGATAGAAAATAAATAAGGAGCCCTGTTTTAAATAGATGATCAGCAAGGTTTCTCTAAAGGTTGATAGTGAGCCCAGACCTGAGTGAAACTGAGCCAGGCATTTGAAGAGCTGGGGAAGAGCATTCAAGACGGAAGGAGAAAAAAGTACAAAGTCAAGAAACAGTGTGGCTATTTGCAGAATTGAAGGGGAACACAGTATAACTGGAAATAAGTAAGCATGATAGGAGGAGGTGGGAGAAGAGATGAGATGGAGTTAGAGAAAGGCAAAATTATTTAGAATCTTTGGGCCTTAACAAGGAGATTGAATTTTATTCTAACATATATGGGAATATATAAATCTTTCTTATTTTCACTGAAATGAGTTTTAGGCAGGAGAATGATATGATCTCATTTCTAATTTAAAAACCTCTGCTGTGTGTTATGGACACAACCTCGGAGAGGGCACGTGTAAAAGTCATGGAAATGGACACATAGCCAAAGCTAAGCTCTCAGAAAGAGAGGACCACAAATTGGAATAGAGGGCAGGAGTCACAGAAGTGCCAAACATGGGCATGTCTCACTTTGTTTTAGAAATGAATCTCAAGGCTTCCTAAAGGCTCTGATATCACAGTAGAGAAGTGAGGGAAATAAGCAACTAGGGAAATGCTGAAGTTTTGACTAGAACAATGGTGCCTGATGGGTTACTTCACTAGTAATTTTCCTATTTAAATTCTGTTTTATTTATTTATTTATTTGACAAGTTTTTGCTATGTTGCCCAGGCTGGATTTGAACTCCTAGCCTAAAGCCATCCTTCTGTGTCACCTTCCTAATTAGCTAGGACCACAGGTGCATGCCACTGCACCCAGCTGTTTTCATTCTTAACATGCCTGCAGGATTGCCATACTCCAATGATTTGCAGCTCTGATCATTTTTTTTTCCCTTTTTATTCTTTTTGCTAATGTTTTACAAACTGAAGTTACCTTGATTAATATTCCTCCTGAGTCAACGTGGTCTTTGGAACCCAAGGTGACAGTCACAAATGTGTCCCAGACTCACCCCACTCTGCAAACCAGGGTTCGTATTTCCAATGAAAAATGCATTGGTGCATTTGATGAGAAAAATAGATCATTTTCTATATTAATTATCTGGCAAGATATTATAAGCAAATGACTATGTCTCTTTAGAGTTTAACACTTGTGGCAGCAAGATGGAATCATGTCAAATATATTGGTATAGACTATGAAAGAAACAAGTACAGGGCCAGAAAGTCCAAGTTCTGGCCAATTGTTTAGTGTTAGCAAATTAAAATGATAAAATCTTAGGTCTGTCTTTGTCTGCAGCTTTATATGTCACTTGATTCTAAGCACCCATACCATTTCAGTCATCCAAAACCAATTTGCATAGAAGGACAGTGTAGCTTAGTAGTTAAGTCAAAGCATGGCCTATGGAGCCAGAATATCTGGGGTCAAACGTAGCTTGATTCCTTACTGCCTGTATGACAACAGGTAAATTGCTTAACCTCTCTGGGCCTCAGTTACTTCAATATGGGGATGATAATGGGATCAACCTCCAAGATCATTATAAGAATTAGATGAATTAATATGGTTGAGACAATTTAAAAAGTGCTTGACTTGTAGTGAGCTCTATATAAATGTTATCTATTTTTATCATTATTTTGCTTTTTCTCCTCTTTTTCAGTTGTTCAGTCTACTTGGCAGTCTGCTACTCAATAGTAAATTCATTGACAGCACTGAATTTTATATAACTGATGAAAGCCTTTAACCATGTGTAAAGGCTAAAATGACCTTAGGGGAATGCAATTTATATTATAATAGCTTAATGGAACCAATTATATTATATCAGCATAAAAATTTTTAAATGGAAAAACGTATTCACCAGTAAAAATGTCCTATATTTCAATAAGAATGTCCATATGCCAACTGTTTATTAGTTGAGATTCAAGAAGTATTCAACAGTGAGGATGAAGTTTTATGATTTTAATTCAATATCCATTAATAAGTTAATGCAGAAGCAAAAAGAGCTTTCGTAATATGGCATTTAATTATAAAATAGTCTTAAATATAAAGCATCTAGAATGTGTCAAACTTTTCAACAAATGTAACTAACTAAACCTTTCTATGGAGAAACTGGATTGTCTGATAACCCTGATTTAAAATTGTGGAAAGCAAATCTCCACAGCAATGAGGACCATGGGCATTCTCTTCATATCCACTCTTCCTATTCACTTAAAAAGCAAAATTAATAACCAAGTGTATAATGCATCATTAGTTATAATGCATCTTAGCTCTGAATAGTGTTGTTAATATTATATAAAAGAAAATGGGTTTTGATTTCAAACCTAAAGTCACCGAAGGATAATTAATACATAGAAGTAATATTTTAGTAGGACAACAATGCTTAAGTAAGACAAATAATCTTTTATAACTGAAAGTTCAGTTTGAAAAATTGGCTGGGTGCAGTGGCTCACAGCTGTAATCATAGCACTTTGGGAGGCTGAGGTGGGCAGATCGCTTGAGCCCAGCAGTTCAAGACCAGCCTGGGCAACATGGCGAAACTCTATCTCTACAAAAAAGAAATGCAAAAATTAGCCAGGCATGGTGGCATAATACTATAGTCCCAGCTATTCAGGAGGCTGGGGTGGGAGGATGGATTGAGTCTGAGAAGTAGAGGCTGCAGGGAGCCATGATGGCACTACTGCACTCTACCCTGGGTGACAGAGTGACACCCTGTGTCAATAAAAATAAAGAGAAAGAAAGAAAAAAAAATGTATATGTGAAGTAAAACATAATTTTGATTTTTTTCATATTTTGTTATTTTGCTGAAGCTCCATTGATTTTAAAGAAAACTTGTACTTCCTGCAATTAGTCATTGTTCAAGACAGACACACAATCATAAAATGTGTGGCATTAGTATAACATGAAAGTCGTAATTTACTGGCTCTGTCTTTTTATCTTTATAGATCATTATAAAATATTTGTTGAAAAAGAAGAGTTGAAGAATCTCTAAAATAAATTAGCATAACTGGTTGAAATAGTAGAATATAAAATGTTAATGGTCTATAATGATAGGAATTAAAATCTATTTTGGTAATAATGCTTAAAGAAAAGTTAATAGTTTAAATTTACATATTATCTCCCCTCCCAAACAAAAGCTTGCTGCATATTATTGAAAGGTTTTTTGTTTTTTTTTTTTTTTTTTGGCAGAACAGTACAGCTACGTTCTTTTGGACAAAAATAAAATGACATATTTGGATAAAACTGCATTTATTTAATTTAAATATTTTTTCTTTAAATATAAAAGAATAGGTATACTATATTTTTCTATACTATGGAGTATAAAATGTTATTGACATTAAGTTAAACTAAAAATTACAAATATAGCATACTTATTGTAAAAAAAATCAGGCAAATGAAATTGATAGTTAAAAAGGAAAGGTGGAGGCGGGGTGCAGTGACTCATGCTTATAACTGCAGCACTCTGGGAGGCCTAGGAGAGTAGATCACTGGAAGTCAGGAGTTCGAGACCAGCCTGGCCAAAATGGTGAAACCCTATCTCTACCAAAAAAAGACAAAAATTAGCTGGGCGTGGTGGTATGTGCCTATAGTCCCAGCTACTCAGGAGGCTGAGGTGGGAGGATCACTTGAACCCGGGAGGTGGAGGTTGTAGTGAGCTGAGATCCAGGCCACTGCACTGGAGCCTGGGAGACAGAGTGAGACCCTGTCTCAAAAATAAAAAGAAAGATGGAACACAATGGCTCACCACTGTAATCCCAGTGACTCAGGAGAAGACTCATTTAAGGCCAGGAGTTTGATACCAGCTTGGAGAAATAGTGAGAAACACCCCATCTCCAAAAAAAAAGAAAAAAAGAAAAAGAAAAAACCTAGCTGGGCATGATGGCGTGAGCTTGTAGTCCCAACTACTCAGGAAACTGAGTCAAGAGGATTGCTTAAGCCCAGGAGTTCCAGGCTGCAGTGAGCTATGATTGTGCCACAGGATTCCAGTCTGGATAACAGAGAGAGACCCTGTTTCGAAAGAGAGAGAGAAAGACAAAGAGAAAGGGGTCTTACTTAGCCACTTAGTCCCAATTCCCAGTAGTAGACTATTCAGAGTATACCATTTTAGACCTTTTTCTTATGCTTATAAAACATATGGGCTCATGCATTTATACATGCACATATGTATTCACTTATGTGTATACCTTTTATGTAAAAAAGTATTGTAACTAGATTTTGTTTTTTCAACTTGCTTTTTTCTTCAGTAAAAGATACATTTTTCACATACATCTTATTTTTATTAGCTACAAGTAATCCATTCTATTGATTCAACAAAATTATTTTATCTGACTTGGATACAGAGGTATTTTCCAATATTTTACTGTTACATAAAAATGTTGTAGAATGTTGTAGGGGCCCTTTGCACAGACATAGCCCCAGCTGAAAGTCTTTTCAGGACTTACGCTTAGAAATAGAGTTAATCAGTTATTGGATTTGAGTATTTAGAGTTTTGAGAAATACAATCAAATTGCCCTCTGAAATGATGGGGCCAATTTACTCTCCTATCGATAGTATATGATAACACCTGTCTCCATACACTCCTTGAAACACTAGATATTATTAATCTTTACATTTTGTCAGTCTCATTAGTTAACAATTGCTGCATCATTATTGTTAAGACTTGGATTTGTTAATTGAACCTGGGATTGTGTTTTGGCCATTTGGATTTCTAGTTCAGGGAATTACTGAATTATATTCTTTTTTTTTTTTTTTCCGTAGATTCTTTTTGTTACTTCTAAGTTCTAGAAACTGTATAAAGTGTGACTTTTTCTTTTTTATACATCATATAGGTAACAGATAATTTTTCCAAATGTATCACTTGTCCTTTAAATTTGTTTATAAAATCTTAGTAATTCAGCAGAGAAATGCCTCTTAACCATATTCTTGAGTGCCAATGTAATTTTACAGGGATATTAAAAATGTGTCAGTAGGCATTTATAGATATTGTTAGAGGACGTAAGATTTGTAACTATATTATTATTAAAAGATAAATAAGATCAGATTCATAGTTATTCATATAAAGTTATTCTTTCCACCTAACTTCCTTATCTATTTTCTTAGCAGGGATAAAGAAGTAAAACACACACAGTCACACATTACATTCACATCACTGTCCTCACATATGGGCTGTGTGATTGAGGAATCAAGAAAAATAATAGACATTTCACAATGTATATACATATCAAAACATTATGTTGTACATCCTGCTTGTAAACAAGTTTTATTTGTCAGTTATACATTGATAAAGCTAAAACAAAGAGAAATGATGGAAGGTAGGGAAATAAAATGACTTGTTCAAAATAATGTAAGAGAGATTATCCTCATTATACTTGATTAACAGAGACTTAACAGCCAAAACAAAACAAAATAAAACAAGCCTTAGAATATACATAATTGCAAAAGACTATGGAAACTGACAACATTTTCTTAGGCAGAAAATTCATATGTTTGATTGCAGCCCATGGATATTATAAAAAAATATATCTAAACATGGATTCTACATAATTAAAATTGTATTGTACAAGTTTTAAGTGAATATTTTTTAATAATTTACTGGTATATTTGCTAATGTAGCAAATTAATTTTTATCGCTTATTATTTAATCTTCAAAGTATTTCATCCATGCATGCTACAAAAATGTAAAATGAACCCTGAATAAAACTCACTTGGTGATTTTGTTTCAAGATTAAAGTGTAGCTTTTGCAATAACAAATTTTAAAGATATAAAATTATATATACATCATTGTATACAATTATATATACATTGCCAAGCATGACAGATTATTTAGTAATTACCACTGATTATCAAATATTTTAACTATTGACAGAAATTTAAGATAACTAAGGACAAATCTATAGCAAGAATAGAGAAAGCCTATGAAACAATAGACTCAAACAATAATAATAAACATCATGATTTTTATTACATGTTTGTTAAAACAGTAACAAAATGATAGGAAACGTCAAAAGTGATGAAAAGAACTGATAGGATCTGTCATATAATTTTAAAAATTTCTAATATTTAAAAGAATTTCAAAAGTCTTTAAATTAATTTTTTAAATAAATAGAACAGCTGTTCTGATTATTTTGATTCTCTTTCCCCAGTGAGCCTGGTAAACATTTTTAATAAAGTCAGATAACAATATGTACCATTTTAAATATCCAAGCTAGAGAAAATCTCTATGTAAAACCCTACTGAAAATGGTACCAAAATTCAAGTGATTTAGAAAATATGATAAGCTGTTAGATCAATGAAACTATATGGTGAGATTATTCAGTGGAAGAAAATGCTGACAATTTTTCTTCTCTAGGAAATGCTAGACTATGTCTTTCTCTGTATTTGAACATGACGAAATGTCCTAATTTGTGTGAGATGAGCATGCTGAATTATATGGTCCAGCATGGAAAACGTCAACAGTGTGTTAGGAATTACAGAAGGAAAGAACTACAATTCCTACATTGTTGATGGTGACAAGAATGTATGACATAAAACATTCCTCATTCTTAAAATTGCTTATAAAATTATCTAGCAATGTCATGAAGAAATCATTTGGACATATACCTATATTAAAATATTAGTGTCATTTTTTATTTGGAAATGAACCCAACTCCTATTTAAAGAGTCTTCTACAGTTGAAACCAGAACTTGGAAGTTTGTGATTCTGTTATTATCACAAGACACCACGTAACAATTGAAAGGAACGAGAAAGAGACAAGGTGGTTATTTTCTATGAGGAAAGAACAAAGAGTAGTGTCTTGTCTCTCACTGGAGATTATGTCCTGAGATTCTTGAGAATCCCTATGTTGTTATAGACAAGTATTTTGCACCAACTAGCACTTTTCCTGTGATTGCACAATTTTATCAACAGCGCGATTTTAATCTGTACAGAAATGTTGATTATATAGAGAAGAGCTTTTCAAAATGTGGTACCCTGGTTAGGAAGTATCAGGTCATTGGTCATTTCCCCGACCTACTGAATGAGACCTCCTGAATTATTTTATTTTAATTCAAATTACTTAAAATATAATAGAACATACCAGTTCTTCACTCACAGCAGTCACACTTCAAGTGCTCAATAGCCATATTTGGCTAGTGGTCACCATATTGGACAGGAAATATATAGAACATTTCCATCATTGTAGAAACTTTACTGATTGCCAGTGTCAGGACAGTGATCCAAACTGCTGAATTCATCATGCTACCTTTAATTATTGAAAAACTGCTAATATCCTCACTCGCTTGTACTTCTTTTCTTTTACTTCCTTTTTGTCATGACCAGCAGAATTTTAGAGATTAGATGATTTTGCATTAAGATGTCAGCGGAAGGCAGTATTGGAAAATCTCCCTCCCAAATTTGCCAAAAACAAAAACAAAAAAACACAAAACCGGTTAAAAAATTGATAAGATTCACCATTGGCAAATAAACATAAACATCAAAAAGTGGCAATCAAAAAAACTAAAAGAAAATTCTGGAATTGGGTACAACAGTATCAAGAAAGAAGAGAAGTTAGCTGAGTACTGATAACTTTAATGATATTTCTCCAGTTTGGATAGAAATATATTAAGAATACCAGAAGTAACCAGGGACAGTTTTTAGAATGAAAATAGCTCTTGAGGTTGGAGGATTTTACACAGCGATGTAGTACTTTGGCAGAGGTAGAAAAAACCCAGAGTGATTGCTTTCTTGAAGTGGGGGATGGGGGTGGGAGGTTGCTGTCTTGCAGAACCCCTACCTGTCTAGGGGAGTTGGCTCTAGTACAAAACATTCAATTTCAAAGAAGAGAATGGAGCTATGTGCTCCAACAAGGAATGGTCTCAGCTTTATCCAAGATAAAGCTATCTTCGTGACTTCAGATATAAAAAAGTAGATTATTTTTAGTATCCACCATTCAAATAATAATTTCAAAGGAAAAACAAAGGTACTAGATAAGATGGTAAAAGTGTGAAGAACTCATTCACTTACGTTATATCAAAGTAAATAGAAGGTGTGAACAGAGCTGCCCAAATTAATGATGAATGAGATTTTAAAAATGGCATATAACTTTGCAAGCGTGTTTGGTCAAGGGTAGGGTGTGTGTTGAGAGGATCATAACACACAAAATATAAAACAACAGAGACAATTGCACAAGATGTAAACAAATTTAATATAAACATGAATTCAATAAAAGAGAAAAATGTTAATAAGCAGCAGAATAAAAATTATCAAAGCAAACTGAATATCAAAACAACTTTGCTACAGATATTAATATAATAAATGGATGAAAGCCAAAATAAACAAAGTAGGATTCTTGACTATCAAGCTACTGGCATAGAGGGAATTAATCAGAGTGAATGTGAAGAAAAAGACCCAGAGAACAAAGTAATTAGAAGATGATAGATATGGAAGATGGACAAAGAAGATTGAATGTAAAGATAATTGATGTTCTCCAAGTAGAAAATCCAACAAATGGAATGGAAAATAGTAATGAGGAAAGTATTATAGGAAAAATCTCCTGAAACGAGAGATCGTTGAACCTGCAAACTAAATAGGCACAATAAATAAAATACTAGGAGAATTTATCACTGAACCACCAGCATGCATATCCATCCTGGTTCATCTTTTATTGAACTTCAAGGATGAAGAAATAATTTTTTGCAGAAAAGTTACTTACAGAGGGGAAGAGTATGCTGTTTTCAAACTTCTGCACTGAAATATTCTACACTAGAAAACAATGTAAAACTATCCACACAGTTTAAAAAGGAAAGTATGATTCAGCAATTCTGTGTTATTTCCAGTTACATGATCATTTGAGGAAAAAGGGAACAGGCAGACATTTTCAAATGTGAGCAAGAAAAGCCTTCAAGGAGTATTGCACTCACATTTTTCTTGGGAAAAAATTACCTGCACAATGATAAATTCAGCCAAGAAATATGTTACAATAACTAAGAAATAAAGATACCATGGTAGAAGTTGCAGTAGGGATTGAATCTATTTAAATATAACAGACAAAACAATAGAAAATTATAGATGTAGAATAGTATATAAATGCTGAATAAAGCAACAAAATCAGAGGGAAGGTAGGAGACAAAAATATGGAGGGGAAAAAGTTCTAATCATGTATTTCACAGCAAAGAATCAATTAAAGCTGTAAAAATGAAATATGTAGTTTAAATTGATTATAACATTTTAATGATTTTTAATTTCTAAACATTGTTGAGCATTTAAAAAATTCCTATAATAAACATTCATGTAAAGTTCAGAAGTTTTACTTCTACTTCAAATTATTTTACTTTCATTAAATCAAGTAAAATTTACTTGGTTTATTTTAAATTTATTTGAAACTTCGCATTTAAAATTAAATGTCCTTTTATTTAAAGCAATTGATTGGCTGGGTACGGTGGCTCACACCTATAATCCCAGTATTTTGGGAGGCTAAGGCGGGTGGACCGCTTGAGGTCAAGAGTTTGAGACCAGCCTGGCCAACATGGTGAAACCCCATCTCTACTAAAAATAAAAAAATTAGCTGGGCTGGTGTTATACACCTGTAATCCCAGCTACACAGGAGGCTGAGGCAGGAGAATTGCTTGAACCCAGGAGGCCGAAGTTGCGGTGAGCTGAGATTGTGCCACTGCACTCCAGCTTGGGTGACAGAGTGAGACTCCATCTCAAATAAATAAATAAATAGATAGATAGATAGATTAATTAATTAATTAATTAAATGAAGCAATTGAACACTGATTTTAAAAATGCTAAGTTAAGATAGAAATAATAAGCATATCTTTACATTTTTGTATTAGCACAAACATATTTTTACTAGACACCATTCACTAGTTATTTGATGTAGGATAAATGTTTCTTCTTTGAGTGCATAGCCCTGAGTTGAAATTCAAATTATTCCTTTCGGAATAATCATACCACAGTATATTTCCTACGGTCTCTAATTTCATTTTTTTAAAAGAAGAGTAAAACATTAAAACATTTAACATGTTTGCAAAATAATGTGATTGCAAATCCTTCGGCCGGGCACGGTTGCTCACACCTGTAATCCCAGCACTTTGGGAGGCCAAGGTGAGCAGATCACGAGGTCAAGAGATCGAGCCCATCCTGGCCAACATGATGAAACCCCATCTCTACCGAAAATACAAAAAATAGCTGGACGTGGTGGCGGGCACCTGTTGTCCCAGCTACTCGGGAGGCTGAGGCAGGAGAATCGCTTGAACCCGGGAGGCGGAGATGGAGGCTGCAGCGAACTGAGATCGTGCCATTGCACTCCCGCCGGAGCAACAAGAGCGAAACTCCGTCTCAAAAAACAAACAAACAGACAAGCAAATCCTTCTAGATATTTTCCTATCTCACCCATCAGTCTTATATTTTTTTCTTTAAAATTAATTCTACAAGAGTTTTTAACCACTTAATTGTGTCAAGCCTCTCAAAATATTCCATTTACTTTTTATAGATGCAACAGATTTTTATATATTATTATGTATATATATATTTCTTACTATCGCTTTACAGTTATGCATCACTTAATGAGGAGAACACATTCTGAGAAATACTTTGTTAGGTGATTTTTGTTTTTGTGCAAACATCATAGGGCCTACCTACACGAACCTAGAAGGTGCATTGCCCACTACCTTCTATATAGGATTTAGCTTATATCCCGGCTGGGTGCAGTGGCTCACACCTGTAATCCCAGCACATTGGAGGCTAAGGGGGTGGATCACTTGAGGGCAGGAGTTCAAAACCAGCCTGGCCAACATAGAGAAAACCCATCTCTACTAAAAATACAAAATTTAGCTGAGCATGGTGGTTAATCCCAGCTACTCAGGCGGCTGAGGCAGGAAAATCGCTTGAACCCAGGAAGGGGAGGTTGCAGTGCATAGAAATCTTGCCACTGCACTCCAGCCTGAGCAACAGAGTGAGACTCTGTTTCAAGAACAAAAAAGGATGAAATATATTCCAAGGCTGTATGGAACAGCCTGCTGCTCCTAGGCTACAAACCTGAACGGCATGCTGCTCTACTGAATACTGTCGGCAATTGTAGCACAACGGTATTTGTATATCTAAACATACCTAAACGTAGAAAAAGTACACTAGAAGTACTGTAAAAGGTGAAACATGGTGCACTTATCATGAATGGAGCTTGCAGGACTTAGTAAGTTGTGAGTAAAGGAGAGGACCTAGGACATTACTGTTCACTACTGTAAGCTTTATAAATACTACACACCTAGGCTTTGTTAAATTTATTTTTAAAAAATTCAATAGTAAATTTACTTTCGCTTACTGCTAGCAATTTTTTACTTTATAAACTAATTTTTTTACCTTTCTGATTCTTTTGTAATAACACTTAATTTAAAATACATGGTACAGCTGTGCAAAATATCTTATGTCATCATATCCTTATTCTCTAAGCTTTTTTCTATGTTTAAGTTTGTTTTTGTTTTTTTCTGTTTAAAGTTTTTGTTAAAATTAAGACACAAACACACACATTAGCCTAGGCCTCCACAGGGTCAGGATTATCAACATCACTATCTTCTGCTGCCACATCTTGTCCCACTGGAAGGTCTTCAGGAGCAGTAACAGGCATGGAGCTGTCAACTCCTATGATAACAATACCTTCTGAAATATCTCCTAAAAGACCTGCCTGACGCTGTTTTACAGTTAACTTTCTTTTTTTTTTTCTTTTTTTTTTTTTTTGAGACAGCTCTGTCACCTAGGCTGGAGTGCAGTGGTGTGATCTCGGCTCACTGCAAGCCCTGTCTCCCGGGTTCACGCATTCTCCTGCCTCAGCCTCCCCAGTAGCGGGGAGTACAGGCGCCTGCCACCATGCCCAGCTGTTTTTTGTATTTTTAGTAGAGATAGGGTTTCACTGTGTTAGCCAGGATGGTCTCAATCTCCTGACCTCGTGATCCACCCGCCTAGGCCTCCCAAAGTGCTGGGATTACAGGCGTGAGCCACCATGCCCAGCTTACAGTTAACTTTTTTTTAATAAGTAGGAGTACACACTAACATAGCCAGAAGAAGTCTAGTATGGTAAATATATAAACGAGTAACATTATTATCAAGTATTATGTTCTATATATAATTGTATGTGGTATACTTTTATATGACTGGCAGCACAGTAGGATTGTTTACACCATCATCATCACACACACACACACACACGAGAAATTCATTGTGCTTTGACATTCGGACAGCTGTGGTATCACTAGGCAATAGGAATTCTTCAGTTCCGTTATAATCTTATGCAACCACTGTCATATGTGAAATTTGTTGTTGACCAAAACATCATTATGTGGTATATGACTATATTACTATTCATTAACTGCAAAAATAAAAATAAACAAAATTACAAAATGCAATGCAACAATGAAATGAAGAACAAAGCCTGACTGTTTTCTGGATGCTGAACAGAGGCTATCGTTGATATTTTTGGTTGTGTGATTAGCAAATATTGACCCCTTCCTCCTTCCAAAAGAACCGTAATGCCTCTGTTCTTCTGTTATGGAGTTCATGTGCATTAGTGAAATATAATCGACACATTATATTCCCCCAGTCACCATCACTATTAACTGTGGACATGTGACTTAGACAATCCAATCAAGCTAAATCATAGAACACTTTCTCGATTAGAATACTGAAAAGAAACTTTCTTTCTCAGCTTTTAGATATCTACAAAGAAACATGTAGGTCCGATTGCTGATAGTAACCATTCTTCACCCTGAGGACAGTCAATACAGGATGAAACTGGTACTGTGGGGAAATGTATGTTGCAGTCTTCAATGGCATGGAGTCAATGGATCCATCGCCCTGAGATCCACCCTATTTCTAGATTCCTGCTAGGTAAGTAAGTCATTTTGTGTGTAAGGCTGGGTTCAGTAGGATACCTAAAGCATCTTCACTGACATATTCATTTATGAGTCAAGGGTTCCAGTCTTTCATACCATATAAATGACAAATAATAAATACACAATAATCAATTGTGTGCTAGAGTGCAATTATAAACCCCTGAGGCCATGGATCTTCAATCTCCATCAGTTTTCAAAACTGAATGTAACATCTGTTGAATTTAGAGGTCTGCCCTAATCAGTTGTTTCCCTAACTTCAAATGAATTCAGTCAAATTGGTCCTGAGTTTGGACTCAACCATTTCTATGTAAACTAGCACTTGCTAGGAAAATCAATGAGAACAAGTTCACAGCTGCTGACCCTCTAGGACAATAACAAAAAGTGAAGCCCAAAGAGTGATTGGCAACTAGAATAGTTGTGATCACCATTCAATCAATCTCATTCTAAATGGGGTTTTAACAACACAGAAAATCATCTGTGGAGAAACAACTTATTCATAATAGTCTAACTTGTTTCTAAATTGTGCTACTGAAAAGGATGACACAGAGAATCCAAGTTTTCAGGCTTGGTTTTCATCATCATCCATGATAATTCCAGAGGGTGCCCTTGGTCATTGCATTAGTGCAAGGTGTTCGTCACAGAAGTGAATGAACAAACCATGAATATCTCACTATAAAAAACAGATACAAAGATAATATGGAAAACAACTATTTTTAAAGGTTCATGGGTTATCTTCTTTAGTAATGAAAAATTAAACATCTGAAGAGGTTGTGCCTTAGAGAAAGTGGGAAGTAGTCTCATATTCTGGTTAAATATCCCTTGCTCCCTTTTTCCTGTGTTTCTTGTAACATCTTATGGCATCTTTCTCTCCATTTTGTTAATGTCTGCTTTCTCTCTTTTACTTTTTAGTCACGATATAGAAAAAGTATAATGTTGTTTATGTCACAGCAAACTAAATGAAGATTGGCACTCATTTACATCTCTGTGTGAAACAATTTTAATGTGCCAGTTCTTCCGAAGGTGTTTTTACATATAAAGCTAGAGCACTAATAATAGAAAGAAAGTTTTATTTTTTCTACAACAGATTCAAAATATAAGTGAGCAAGTGGTGGTGATTTTGAGAGGATAGAAAAAAAAAAACTTTTCTGGGAACCTATAATGGTACCACGTAATTATAATTCAGTTTACCTATTTGCCAAGACAAGAGGTAAATCGATTTAAAAAAAATAGAAAGTTAAATTATGGCAGTAAAATATCACTTTCTGAAAGTGACTAGCAAGCCATAAATCATAATATCCAAATGTGACCTCAACATTTGAATTAGTTTTCTTATCTCTCAAATTGCTTGTCAATTTTGCAAGACCGCCCTAAGCTCTAAATGTGATAACACTAGTAAAACATGAGGCATCACATCTGACACACAAGAGGTGATCACATTTTACTCTTTTATTTCAATTGGCTATGTACTGAGCTGAGTTATGTTTATAAAACACATGTCACAAAATGTGTCTCCCTGAATTACCTACTTGAGTTGTCTGTTCTTCAATAACGACCCTCTAAACAGAGCCTTCTTGTTGCTGCTCCTCAACTTCCTAGTCTGCAAGTTAGTTAGATGGAACTAACTTAATTAAACTAGTTAGATGCACATTCCACGTGCTCTCTAACTTGTGTTTAACTCAGTCATCCATCACGTGCCTGTCTATTCTACTAAGTGTTGAATCACTTGAGCATTGGGGATTCATTTCCTAGAGATCAATAATCTTGGGGTTGTACAAAACAACAAATTGTACAAATGTATTGTTAAATCCTAATTTATTTGGTGTAAAGTAAACAAAAATGCTTTAAATATATCGTTACTTTGAATCACATATTAATATACAAATTTAAATGAAAAAACTGAAAATCCATGGTTTGTTCTGCTTAGCTGGCATGGCTGTAGGTAAAATTCAGATAAACTTGATCCCTTGTCCAGAGACAATCTGATTATTATTAGGAGATTAGCCAATATCTGTCCTGCATATGATGTGTCCCTCTTTCTCCTCACTGTGGCAAAGTGACATATCGTTTTCATCAAATGCATATTGGAAGAGTTCAATAAATAAAAATACTAACAATATAGAAAATAGTTTTCACTCTTATAAGGTGCAGCTTTTAAAATATGAATCAGCTACATAGAGTCAGAGCTGCTAAAATATTGCTTTGACCTGTAAACCTATGTGGATAAAACTTCTGGAGCAGGTTCGCATCATTGTCACAGACTTCACCTTTACTTAAGTCATATCTAGATTTTTGTCTTAATTTATTTCCCCATTTTAGCTCTCCACTTATTTCATCCTAAGGCCACAACTAAGCTTGCCAGCAATTATGTTGAAAACTTGTGCATGCTCCAGGCTAAGCTTGGCCATCCTCTGCCTTGATCGTTGTCCAAGTTTCCAGTTTTTCTCTTTTATTGTCTGAATCATCTCTGCCAAGCAGAACCTAGACATTCAACCATACCCAAGGTAGAATAAAGGGTGAGATAAGACTGACTTTTGGCTATTGAGAGTAGATTCAAGTGATTTTAATTAAGGCAAATAATAATAGCATCTATAAAAGATGAATCCTAAAATTCGAGTGGTTTAAAACAATGGAAGTATCTTGATTACATTGTAATTTAATGAAGGTTGGTGGGAACTGGAGTTGGGGGGCTTTCTTCACTATTGAACCAGTTTGGAGCCAGGTACCTCCTTTAGATCCTTGGACTCTTGTTCATTCAGCCCAATGACAGGAAAAGTAGGCTAGTGGTGGTGTTGTTGTTGTTGTTTTGGTTCTTGCCTAGAAGAACCACATAGCATTTCCATTCACGATGCATTGACCAGAACTCAGTCACATCATCACACAGAGCTGTAGGAATGCTGGAAAAGGCAGTCTAGCATGTGCCAAGGAAGAGACAATACAGATGTCAAGAATTTCCAAAAGTCAAGCAGATAATCCTTGGAAGTATCAATCCAAGGGGTTTATAATTTTGTAAAATAATTATTGACTCGTTCCTTTAATTTAGTGTGTATGAGTGTGTGTGAATACACACAATACACAAACACATATATATCTATTTCCTGCTATAATCTCTGTATAATTTAGAAAACCAAAATTTAAACAATGACCTTATATCGTCAAACTACTAAAGGAAGCTGTGTAAATTCCTTTGTAAATTTAGTAATGCTCTTTCAAAACAAATAGTCTTCCCAAAAATTTCATATGCCTTCAATACTTTAGAGTATTATATAGTTCTGTTTTTATACCATGTCATACATTTGCTGTAATAATTCAAGAGTAATATGAGTCTGCATTATTGTGTGAAAAGTATATGACATCAGCCAGAAGTGTTGAAACTACCTCCAAATTTTTGGTGGTTTACCTATCAGATGATTCCATTAATCTACCAGCAATAAATAAAAAGACTTCATTTAAGCTATTCCAGTGGATATTGACATAACCAAATTAATCATTTTGTCATTTGTCATTTTATATCTTCATTGTCCAATAATAGTTTACTGTTTGTTTAAATGTGTCAGTTGACCCAGCTGTCAAATATTAACAGGAAAGTGTTTGCTTAGGATGGCCCCATGAAATGAGGTGCATAACAAATCTGAATGGAATTGGTTGGCTCAGTCCGGAATGTGAAATTGATGAGGTCATTATCATCACTTCAATCATTGTTCAAATTGGAAAACTTGTTGCAAAACCACAGAAACATTCACATTGCCTTGACAAAGTAATAGGCAAATATTGTCAGGTACTGCAAGGGTACTCTGGGGAAAGAAACTGAATGGTTGGAAAAATCCTTTACAGTTCAAGAAAAATAATTCACTCAAATTACAAAGTCTTGCTGAAAAATTAGTAAATGTTTACCATATGGAAAATGCAAGTATTGTAAGTATTTTGTTATTTAATATATTCATAAATGACCCGATGTAAGGAAATAGATTTTATAAACAGATTGTTCATTATTTCTGGCTGTGTACAATGTATAATAAATTATTGTAAGTCAGATTCAGACATGGCAGAGCATCTAAACACAGAAACCACTTTACTTTGGAATATCTTATTCAGTTACTCATCTTCTAAGAACATACAGTGAATGCCTAATAACTGATTGAGATGCTGGACATCAAAGATAAAAGAAAAATATTCTTACCATCAAGGAGATTTCTGTTTAGTGGAGGGCAATACGTGGAAAAATAAATAATATAATGATATGCCTATTAAAATGGAAGCCTATATAAAGTTTGGTGAAAGCACAGGGTAAAAACATCTGAGTGACCAAGAGGAATGAGAACAGGTCTCAGCTTAAATGTGAAAACTGAATAAATTTTTTTTCTGCCTGTATAGCAAGATAAGGAATACCTTTCAGAGCCAGCAACAGCAGAGGCTAAGACATGAAGATATGATCAACAAGACGAGAGCACAGGTGTAAATATGGGAATGAGCTAAGCACACATTTTTAGATGTTATGCTTTAGGTAAAGCAGGCTCAAATTTTTTTGAGAAAGAGTAGAATATAATGAGGTTGGCTTATGTGGAATATCCCTTGAATGACTGTATGGACAGAGATTTTTGTATGTTATATACAGTAAGGGCAGATATTTTTGCATTTTATATGCAGAAGAATCACCTGAGCCCCAGTTCTAGAGATTCTTATTCAATAAGTCTAATTCGATGCCGATTAGAAATTTGCATTTCTAATAAGCTCCCAAGTGGTGTTCATGCTGCTGTTCTGTGATATTTTGGTTAGCACTCCAGAAGAGGCGAAGAAAATGCTCTGGGAATAATAATAATGATAATGATGATGTGAAATAGGGCAGAGGTGATAAGGATACAGAGAAACTCAAGACGTTTTAGCAGATGGAATGACCAAGACTTTTGGGCCTAAGACCTCCCTGGGATGTATAAACCTTCCAACCTTTCACTGTTGTTCACTTTTACCCCACACCCTTCATTTCTCATTTTGCTTTTTACTTTGCTTACATGATCATTCATAATGGCTTTCTCACATATACTTCCCTGCCTTTTTCCCCATTCCCCAATTGTGTGCACTTATCTTGATACACGACTCCTGGTTAAGCCCGGCCCTCTGTGCCAGTGTTCCTCTTAGCTTCAAATTTCACTGAGAACCCAGACCACTCAGAAGAAAGCCTCTGCAGGCTCTCCACACCATGTTCACCCAGAAATCCATCTGTGTCCACACACTCTGCTGGCCTTCCTGCTTCCCCAGAGCAGAGTTTCCATACATATCTCAGGACAACTCACTTTGGACACCAGATCTATGCCTTCTCACTTGCTCAAGAACACTGTTCCAATGATTATCAATTGTTTTCCTCTGTTCTGAATGCTTCCTAATAGAATATTTTTTATTCAAATGAGAATCTTTGCTCAACTTTACATCTCCTTATAATTATTATTATTAATTTTGCTTCTCTTGGTACCAAAACTCCTTAAAAATATTACTGACACCTGCCATTTCCACTTTCTCTCTTCTCTTGTTTTTTTTTTTTTTGTTGTTGTTTTTGTTTTTTTTTTTTTTAAGACAGAGTTTCACTCTTGTTGCCCAGGCTGGAGTACAATGACGCTGTCTCAACTCACTGAAACCTCTGCCTCCCGGGTTCAAGTGATTCTCCTGCCTCAGCCACCTGAGTAGCTGGTATTACAGGCATACACCATCACGCCTGGCTAATTTTTGCATTTTTAGTAGAGGTGGGGTTTCCCCATGTTGGTCAGGCTGGTCTCAAACTCCTGACCTCAAGTGATCCACCTGCCTTGGCCTCCCAAAGTGCTGGGATTACAGGCATGAGCCACCATGCCCAGCCTTCTGTTGCATTTTTTTTTTTTTTTTTTTTTTTTTTTTTGGAGACAGAGACACTCTGTCGCCCAGGCTGGAGTGCAGTGGCACGATCTCGGCTCACTGCAAGCTCCGCCTCCCGGGTTCACGCCATTCTCCTGCCTCAGCCTCCTGAGTAGCTGGGACTACAGGCACCCACCACCGCGCCTGGCTAATTTTTTGTATTTTTTTTTAGTAGAGACGGGGTTTCACCGTGGTCTGGATCTCGTGGCCTTGTGATCCGCCCGCCTCGGCCTCCCAAAGTGCTGGGATTACAGGCGTGAGCCACCGCGCCCGGCCTTCTCCTGTGTTCTCAAACTAACTTTATCATGGCTTTGCCTCCACCTTTGAGGTGAAATTTCTCTGGTCAAGATCATAAACGGCCTCCACATTGTTGTGTGTGCTGCTGTCTTAGTCTATGCATGTTGCTGTAACAGAATACCTGCGACTCTTTTATAGTTTATAGTTTGTACAATTATATATAGTTTATAAAGAAAAGATGTTTATTTGACTCATGAATCTAGTAGATGGCAAGTTCAAGATTAGCCAGTTGCATCTGGTGAGGGCCTCCAGATGCTTCAACATACCACAGAAAGAGGAAGGGGAGCAGGTGTGTGCAGAGATTACATGGTGAGAGAGGAACCAACAGGGAAAAACTGAGGAAACCAGAGTCTTTGAAACAAGCTAATCTCAGGAACTAACCCCTTCCCTGGAGTGCAAAAAATTAACCCTTCAGGAGGGCATTACCCTGTCCTTATGAAGGATCTGCCCCCTTGACCGAAACACCTCCCACTAGGCCCCACCTCCCAAGACTGCCACATTTGGGATCATATTTTCACATGACTTCGGGCAAGAACGATCCAAATCATGGCAGGTGGTAGATGTTCATCCTCATCTCACTGAATCAGAAGCATTTGATAGTGCGCCACTCCTTGTTCCCTGGATATCTTCTTTATTTGGTTTTCACATTACCATACTGTCCTAATTACTGTCCCATGTTGGTTTTCTTTGCTTGTTCCTCCTTATCTTTCTGACCTGGAAACATGGGTATACCTCCTAGGTAATTTGTAGATCTCTACTCTGTCTATACTTACTCCCTTGAAGGTTTTAATCAGTCTCCTAGATTTACAGACCACCTCACCTCTACTTTAGCAATGCCTACTTTTATAAATTCAACCAAATCTACTTTCCTAATCTTCAGATTTATATCAAAAGACTCCTTGATATCTCCACTTGGATGTTTGATATGCCTCTACTAAGTTAAAATGTCCCAAACTGGCCAGGCACGGTGGATCACTCTTGTAATCTCAAAACTTTGGGAGGCCGAGATGGGTGGATCACCTGAGGTCAGGAGTTTGAGACCAGTCTGGCCAACATGGTGAAACCCCGTCTCTACTAATAATACAAAAATTAGCCAGGCATGGTGGCGCATGCCTGTAATTCCAGCTACTCAGGAGGCTGAGGCAGGGAAATCACTTGAACCAGGGAGGCAGAGGTTGCAGTGAGCCGAGATCATGCATTGTACTATAGTCTAGGCAACAAGAGCAAAACTCTGTCTCAAAAAAAAAAAAAAAAAAAAAAAGTCTGAACTCCTACCACTTTCTCCTCCCCAGATTCTCTTCTCTCCAGTTTTCCCATCTCAGTTAATGTCAACTCCAGCCTCCTATTTGCTCAGACTACTTAGTCTTTTTGTTAACAACCTTCACCCAAGTCTTCAGTTAACCTGTTGAGTCTACCTTAACCTTATATCCAGAAATCTTAACATTTGTCAACACTTCCACTGCTACCACTCTTTTCTACATCAAATCATTTCACAATTGAATTCTTTTAGTATATTTTTAAAGAGGAGCCCAGTTTTAACAATTGGTTCTCTTCTGTCCATCCTCAACGTAACAAACTGAGCTGCCTAACTATGTCCTCTTTATCCTACTTACTTCCCTGTATCCAGTCCAACCATATAGATCCCCGTGGAGATTCTGAGATATGTTAACATTCTTCCACCTCGTGGCCTTTGCGATTGCTCTTCCCTCTGCTTGGATAGTCTTCTCCTAGAAATCTGCATGGTTCATTCTTTCATGTCTCCTAGTCTTTCATAAAATGTCACATTCTCAGGGAAGACTTCCATGGATACTCTATCAAAATTTCAATACCCCCACATTTCTTATCCAGTTCTTTTTTGCTTATTTACAGTCCTCTGTAGCACTAGTCCCATCTACTGCAGCATTTAGTTTGTTTTACGTTTCTCCACTTTGAATGTGAGCTCCATAGGGGAAGAAGATTTGACTGTTCAGATAGGGCATTGAATGTCTGGTACACACTAAATGCTCATGAAATATTTGTTGAATGTAAGAAAAGAAGAAAGAAAGGAAAATAAAACAAAATTAACACAATAATAATTCCCCATTTGTAAATACATTTTAATCTTGCAGAGTGCCTTTATGTCCATAGTCACTTTTAATCTTCGCAGGTGTTCTCCAAGGAAGACAAGTTAGCTATCACGTTTACAAATAAGGAAATCAAATATATTACTTGAAGGCAATGGAAATCGAGTAAGTCAGTGAAAGGTCTATGGGTGGGTTCTTAGTATTATTAGTCCTGTCTCCTGCTTACTTCTTCAACCATAAAGAACTCCTTCTATCCCCATGGAAGGAGCCAAAAATGCTTTTATAAAATCTTTCATCTTTTCTGTGTCTTTGCTTCGAAGAATATTTGCAGAGTTTTACCTCGGAAAACCCCTGTTCTAGTTCTGCTTTGCTAGGGGTGCTTCAAACACTTCACTCCTTATCTAGCTTTTGGGCTTTCTTGGTCGCCAGGATTTGATCTTTAGCAAATCCCTTGCGACAAGACCCTCTGTGTGAAGTCATCCTCTCACTGGTTTCTTCAAGTCTTGGGTCAGTCCTGTAGACTCTCAGGCTTAGCTCAGCCCCTGCTGAGACCACCATGGTGACAGCCTAAGGCAGTATTTTCTCTGAATCTCTTTGCTTTGTGCTGCACTAGAAACTGTAATAATTGGGCCTATTTACATTGGCACAGAGCATCAACCTGGGTTATGTAGAAAAGGAAATCTGTATCATGATGTCTTGGTACCCCATATAAATTTTACATCTCTAATATATGTGCATTAATACACATTTTTTCCTTCCTTCTTGTATATTCAATCTAACTACTGAATCAATGTTATTTTGTCCTTTTCCTTGGCATTCTTCTCACAGCAAATTATCCTTTTTTCCTTTGACATATGACTTTCCCTGCTATGAATAAAAAAGTGAATTGTGTTTTCTTTGACAGATACTGAAATTTGTGTCCTCTCTTTTCAAGTTTATCAAATGACCAGTGGCATGATTTTACATTTGCTGTTTTAAACTTTAATGTCCTTGTGGCTCTGGTGAAACGATAGCTTTCACATACAGCAATATGGCCCATACTTAAAATGAACCTGAAAGCTGGTTGTAACTAATGTTTTCAAGAAAACCATACTGTCCTTGTGTATAAGTATATGCAAAGATAATCCATGAATTTTGTTTAAAAATACTATGCTTAAGAATATTTTTAAATGCTGTGGTTGTTATCCTCAGAAATATATCTTGTGACATTTTAATTCTTTCTGTTATACAAATTTGTAACAGCATTGGTTGAGGAACTTAACAAGACTCAAAGTAATTATTCTCATCCATCTTACTGAAGATAGTATAAATCTTACATTAAAGATTTTACAAGTTATAGGAATATATTATTCCTATAAAGTACATTTAATGTCAGAAGGATTCAGATGAGACTTTGGAATAATAATGGAGAAAACCAAGTGATTTAAATTAGGGCTCAACAATAGTACCCAGCAAATCATTTTGCAACCCTTTCGCTCCACATTTATGTCTCTTCCATAAGTAGATTATGCTAACAGGGGCCAAGAGATTCATATCTCCAGCAAGCTGAGATAGGCTGTGGTTACTTTAAATTCTCTTTCTCTCAAAGGGCAGACATCATAACCCAAAGTATTGTCATTATAATTCACTTATCAAAGATGATGTGTGGCAAGTAGACTGCCTATCAATAATATTTATTGAGTATTCATTTTGAACAAGCTTTGCAACGTGGATTTGTGTAAGAAAGGCAAATAAAATAAGACAAAAACACACTTTTTCCTCCTAGATGGTTGAACTAAAGACATCACATGTACAACCCCATGTCCCTTTCCCTCACCCCATGCTGATGAGGGATTGACTGAATTTTCACATGTCTGATCCCATTCACGATGACCTGTTTGGAAACATATGTTGGATCCTAGTTTCTTTTACTGCCACATTTCCTGAGGAAATTATATATGCAAAACACACAAGCAAACAAATGTACAAAAACAAAGTAGACCAAAATATTCATCTTGTTAAAAGAATTTTAACCTCTCCCCAGCTTTATTTTTTTGTGTGACCCAATTTTTTTCATTGACAAAGCAATACAAGAGTACCACATACTTATGAGGATTTAGTGAGAAAAAGTAAAAAGAGTATAGCACATAATGAGCGCTCAATAAATAATAGTGAGCAATAGTAGAGATAGTATTTGTAGCAGCAGCAGTAGCAGCCAATCTAACAGCAGCAGCTGTAGTAATTAATTCATGAATTGGAACTGAGTACTTTTATTTTTCATTATTATATATATTTATATATTTATATTTCTATATTTTATATATTATTTATATTTCTATATTTTATATATAATTTTTATATATTTATATACAAATATAAATATATATTATATTTGTATTATATTTATTTTATATTATATTTATATTATATTTATTTTTTGAGATGGAGTATCTCTCTGTTACCCAGGCTAGAGTTCAGTGGCGTGATCTTGGCTAACTGCAACCTTTGCCCACGGGTTCAAACAAATTATCCTGCCTCACCCTCTGTAGTAGCTGGGATTACAGGTGCTCTCCATCATGCCTGGCTAATTTTTGTATTTTTAGTAGAGACAGGGTTTCATCATGTTGACCAGACTGGTCTTGAACTCCTGACCTCAGGTGATCCGCCTACCTCGGCCTCCTGAGTACCTTTTATATGTCAGACATTGTACTAAGTACTGGCAAAATGAAGATAAACCATACATTCCATACCTTTAATTATTTCTCAGATTTCTCTGAAATGCACACATACACACACACTCTCAAACACAAACCAACACAAAGGTACAATTACAATGTGATAAGAGTTCCAACTACATTTCATAAGATACCTTTAATTATTTCCATACCCTTTATTAGTTCTCTGAAATGCACACACACACACACACACACATTCAAACACAAACACACACAAAGGTACAATTACAATGCGATGAATGGTGTTCCAATTACATCTCATAAGATAATGTTATAAAAGCACATAGAGGGCCAGGCATGGTGGCTCCTGCCTGTAATCGTAGCACTTTGAGAGGCTGAGGTGGGCAGATCACTTGAGGTCGGGAGTTCAAGACCAGCCTGACCAACATGGAGAAACCCCATCTCTACTAAAAGTACAAAATTAGCTGGGTGTGTTGATGCATGCCTGTAATCCCAGCTACTTGGGAGGCTGAGGCAAAAGAATTGCTGCTTGAACCTGGGAGGTGGAGGTTGTGGTGAGCCAAGATCACACCATTGACCATTGTACTCCAGCCTGGGCAGCAAAAGCAAAACTCTGTCAAAAAAAAAAAAAAAAAAAAAAAAAAAAAAAGTGCATAGAGATGTAGAGAATTATTACTTAGCAGATATCACATATTTTCTGGAGTTTTGACATTATCTGTTTACATTTAAACAATAACCATTAGATTTTTTCTTGTCTATTTTTCATAGAATATCAACCATTGTTATATTTAAGCTATATAGCCACCAAAACACATTGGTCAGTCACAATGTATAGAATCTTTCTCAAAGTCACCCATACTTGAACTTATGTCCACTTGGCAGAAGATTACGATTCATATTGCTTATACAAATGACATCTTATTACAATGAACATCCAGCGAGTGAATAGCATAGAGTATTTTCTTAAAATGGAATTTCACTGGAGCAGAAACTGTATGGATATAACCTATCACCACTGTGCAGAGTGTTATTATGATTACAACTGGATTTTCATTTCAGTGGACTTGAGGTTAGATAACGAGGTTCTACCTGAGTAAGTGAAAAATGTAAAATTATATTTTAGTTTTTTCATGTTCCAGGCACCGGAAATGAATGCATGATAAAATTATTTATACTTTCTTAAATGAGTAAAATTAATGGTATAAAAATATTAACTTTGCAAATAATATCCCAATTTTTTGGTTTTCCAGCAGTTATTTCCACAGATCACTGGTCATATTCCATCCAACAAAAGTTGTTGTGTACTACCAGAGATATAGGAGATATTTTCTAAATGCATATTCCTCTATCATTTTCTTTTGAAAATAGACTTTGGTAATGAGAGCCATAGTAACATCTCTTTGTTTTCAAGTTCCTTCTTCAAAATGAAAGTTCATAGGAAAATAATTGTCATGCCTTTGGAAAGGCACTAAAATATCAGTTAGCAAATGGGTTTGGTAGGAGATGAAATTACATATTTTTAAATCTTCAAATAGTAATATCAGTAAGTTGTATTATCTGACTGGGTATTCACATATAAGATGAACATTGCTTAGCTACAGAAACCTGGTTAATTTTTTTTCTAATTAAAAATGGAGTTATGTATGTTACACAAGAATGATGACCACATGTTTAAACTAGTTTGTAGAATCCTCAAACACTGCTGGTGTCTTACAACTTGATAATAAGAAAATAAATAGCCCAATTAAAAAATAGGCAAAGGATCTGAATGGATGTTTCTACAAAGAAGATATACAAATGGCCAATAAGCACATGACAAGCTATTTGACATCACTAGTAATTAGAAAAATGCAAACCCAAACTGTAATAGCATGCCACTGCATAACCCACAGAACAGTTATATTAAAAAAGAGAGAGACTAGCAAGTGCTGATGAAGATGTGGAGAATATGGAATCCTCATCCATTGTTGTTGGCAATGTGGCATCCAGTTTGGAAAACAGTTTGGTGGTTCCTTAAAATGTTAAACAATAGAGTTACTATTAAACCCAGTGATTCCATTCCTAGGTATATATTTAAAAGAAATGAAATCCTATGCTCAAATACAATTTATACATAAATGTTTACAGTGTTATTATTCATAATAGACAAAAAGAGGAATCAACTCAAAATGTTCAACTGATGAATGAGTAAACAAAATGCGTTATATCCTTACAGTGAAATATTATTTGAAAACAAAAAGACCAAAGTATTGATACATGCTACATGGATGAACCTGGAAATACACGGTAACTGAAAGAAGCCAGACACAAAAGGCCACATATTGTAAGATTCTATTAGGAGGAAATGTCCAGAAGAGGCAAATCTATGGACTCAGACAGATTAGTGATTGTGAATATACTTAAAACCAGTGAACTTTAAATTGATGATTACATAAAATGTAAATTTATCACAATAAAACTGTGTTTTAGAGGCAGGAGAATTGCTTGAACCCAGGAGGTGGAGATTGCTGTGAGCCGAGATTGGGCCACTGCACTCCAGCCTGGGTGACAGAGCAAGACTCCGTCTCAGACAAAAAAAAAAACACCAAAAAAACCAAAACAACAACAACAACAACAAAAACCCCAAAAACAAACAATCAACCCCAAGCAATCAAAACAACTAGTTGTAGAAGTCTGAGAGAATCTCCTTCTCCATCTGAAAATCATTTGCTGTACCTCTAACAAGCTTGGGAGAAATAATAGGGTGATCTACATCAGTGATTTACACCCTTTTTTTAACACTGGAAAATTTTAAAAGCCTACCTTACATATAACACAAATTTGTAAAACAGAAAAATAATGTATAACTACAAATTCATCTCGTAATATCAAATCTATTATACTGGCTTATTATAAAAACATTCAAGTAAACAATGAGGCAATTCTAATATAACAATATTTAAAGTTAAAAGTAATCTATGACAGCATCAATAATATACCATCAGAACAATTAATTTAATTTTTTTGATTTACAAATAATTATAAATATTTTGAGGGTACAATGTGATGTTTTGATATATGTTTACATTATGGAATGATTAAATCAAGCTCATTAACATATCCATCATCTCACATGCTTATCAATTTTTTGGTGAAAACGTTGAAAATCTAATCTTTATGCAATTTTAAAATATGCAATGCATTAATTCTATTCACCAGTCTGTGCAGTAGATCACTAAAAATTAGGCCTCCTGCCCAGCTGAAACTTTGTACCTGTTAAAGTGAACAAATATGGCCTGAGAAAGACTTCGTACGTCTATATTTGAGTCCTTGTGGCTGAACCATGACCTAACTTCATAGGTAGACAATACTGAAAACCTAACTGAAGAGTATGTTCCTGTAACAATACTGCATCTTGGCCAATCCCATCAGCCATACTTGAACCACCCATACACTGTTGAGTGTTCAAACTGTGTTCAAATAAGGCAAACACTAATCTGCAACCTATCCAGCTGTTTCTGTACCTCACTTCTGATATCTGTATATCACGTCTCTTTCTTTTGTCTATAAATTTGTTCTGACCATGAGGCATCCCTGGAGTCTCTCTGAATCTGCTGTGATTCTGGGGGCTGCCCAACTTGCAAACTGTTCTTTGCTCAATTAAACTCCATTAAATTTAACTCAACTGAAGTATTTCTTTTAGCATACTTTTTGATCAACGTCTCCCCTTTCCCAATCCTTCTCCAGTCTTTGGTAACCACCGTTCTCTCTACCTCTATGAGTTTGACATTTTAGATTGCATATGTAAGAGACGTTATATGATATTTGGCTTTCTGTGCCAGGCTTATTTCACATAATACAATCTTCTCCAAGTTCATCTACATTGATGCAAATAGCATAATTTCCTTCTCTTTTAAGGATATATGTACACTACATTTTGTAATTGATATATGCACACTACATTTTCTTTATCTATTCATTCATTGATGTACACTTAGGTCTGTTCCACATCTTGACTATTGTGAATAAGGCACCAATGAACATTTAAATGTAGGCATTTCTTTAACATACTGATTTCCATTCCTTTGTAAATATACCCAGAGGTGAAATGGCTGGTCATATGGTGACTCTATTTTTAGTTTATTGAGGAAATTCCGTAGAGTGTTAAATAATGATTGTATTAATTTACATTTCCACCAACAACAAAGGTTCCCCTTTTTCCATTTCCTCTTCCACACTTGTTATCTTTTGTCACTTTGTCACTTTTGTCACATTCTAACAGATGTGAGGTGATATCTCATTGTGGTTTTGATTTGCATTTCCCTGCTAATTAGAGATGTTAAGAATGTTTTAATATATCTGATGACTATTTATATGTCTTCTCTTGGAAAATGTCTGTTCAGGTACTTTGCCCATTTTTCAATGAATTATTTATTTTATTGTTATTGAGTTGTTTGAGCTCCTTAAATATTTAAGATATTAGCCCCTTAGCAGATGTGTGGTTTGCAAATATTTTCTCCCAATCCCTGGGTTTTCACTCTATTGTTTCCTTTGCCACGCAGAAGCTTTTTATTTTCACGTATTCTTATTTGTTTATTTTGTTGCCTGTGTTTTTTTGCTAATATCCGAGAAACCTTTCTCAGACCAATATCGTGGAGTTTTCTCTTATTTTTTTCAAATAGTTTTAGAGTTTTAGGTCTTACACTTAAGTCTTTAATTCATTTTGAGTTGATATTTTTTATATGATATGAGAAAACTTCATTTTCATCTCCAGCTTTCCAAACACCAGATACTGAAGAGACTGTCCTTTCTCTAATGCATGTTGTCATCTTTGTCAGAAATCAATTGACCTTAAATGCATAGCTTAATTTCTGGGCTCTCCATACTGTTCCATTTGTCAATGTGTCTGTTTTTACGCCAGTATCATGCTGTTTCAATTACTATGAATTTGCAATAGGTATTAAAGTCAGGTAGTGTGATACCTCCAGGATTGTTCTTTTTGCTCAAGATGGCTTTTGCTATTTGTGGTCTTTGACGGTTTCAAATAAATTTTAGGACACTTTTTTGTTTCCATGAAAAATGACATTTTAATTTTGATACAGATTGCATCGAATGTGTAGATCACTTTGGGTAGGATGGATATTTAAAATACATAAACTTTTTCAATCCGTGAACATGGGATATCTTTCAATTTATTTGTCTCTTCTTTAATGTTTTTCATCAATGTTTCAAAAGTTTCAATATACATATTTTTTTACTTCAGTTAAATTTACTCCTACATTTTTAAAAATGTATTCTTTATTCTACTGTGAATGGGAAAGATTTCTTAATTTGGTTTTTAGGTAGTTTGTTGTTAGTATAAAGGAATGTTACTGATTTTTACATGTTGCTTTGGTATCCTGCAACTTTACTGAATTTACTAGTTCTGATGGTTTTGTGGTGGTTTCTTTAGGGTTTTTTATGTATAGGAATATGCCATCAGCAAATTGAGACAATATTACCCTTTCTTTTCCTTTTTGAATGTTCTTTTTTTTTTCTTTTTCTTGTCTTATTACTCTAGCTAAGACATTCAGTACTATGTTGAATAAAAGTGGTGAGAGTGCGCATCCTTGTTTTTCCTGATCTTAGAGGGATGTGTTCAAGTTTTACCATTTAGTTTGATGATGTTAGCTGTGGGCTTATCATATATGGCCTTCATCATGTTGGGATACATTCTTTCCATACTTAATTTTTTGAGAGTTTTTAATATGATAAAATAATATTAAATGTTGTCAAATGCTTTTTCTGTGTCTATTGAAATGATCATACAGCTTAGTCCTACATTCTATTAATACAATGTATCAAATTCATAGATTTTTGTGTGTTCAGCCATCTTTCAGTCCCAAGCATAAATCTCACTTGATCATGGTGAATAATTATTTTAATGTGCTGTTAAACTTGGTTTGCTAGTATTTTGTTGAGGATGTTTGCACCTATGTTTATCAGGATTATTGGCCTGAAATATTATTTTCTCGTAGAGTCCTCGTTTAGCTTTGATAGCAGGCTAATGCTAGCCTTGTAAAATTAGTTTGAAAATGGTCACTCTTCTTCAATATTTTGGAAGAGTTTGAGGAGGATTAGTGTTAGTTTCTTTTTAAATGTTTGATAGAATTCTGCTGTGAAGCTGTCAGAGGCCTGTAAACCAGAGCAACTCCTTTTTAAAAAGAACTGGGTAAAATGAGGCTGAAACCTACTGGGCAGCATTACCAGACGGTTAAGGCATTCTCAGTCACAGGATGAGTTAGGAGGTCAGCCCAAAATACAGGCCATAAAGATCACACTGATAAAACAGGTTGCAGTAAAGGAGCCAGCCAAAACCCACCAAAACCAAAATGGTGACGAGAGTGACCTCTAGTGGTCCGCACTGCTACACTCCCTCCAGCACCATGACAGTTTACAAATGCCATGGCAACATCAGAAAGTTACCCTATGTGGTCTAAAAAGGGGAGGCATAATAATCCACCCTTTGCTTAGCATACATCAAGAAATAACCATACAAATGGGCAACCAGCAGCCCTCGGAGCTGCTCTGTCTATGGATTAGACATTCTGTTATTCCTTTATTTTCTTAATAAATTGCTTTCACTTTGCCATGTGGACTCACCCTGAATTCTTTCTTATGCAAGGTCCAAGAATCCTCTCTTGGGGTCTGGATTGGAACCCTATTCCTGTAACAAAGCCATTTGTTTCTGGGTTTTTCTTTGATTGACATTTGATTATTATTTATTCAACCTCCTTGTTTTCAGTCTGTTCAGATTTTCTATTTCTTTATGATTTAATTTTTGTAGTTCCTACATTTCCAGAAATATATATCTTTCTTCTAGGTAATCCAATTTGTTGGCATATATTTTTTCACAGTAGTCTCTCATAGCTCTTTGTATTTCTATGGTTTCAGTTGTAGTATCTCCTTCCTCACTTATAATTTTATGTATTTAAGTCCTCTATTTTTTTTTTTTTCTTAGTCTGGCTAAAGGTATGTCAGCTTGGTTTATCTTTTCAAACAAGAAACACCTAGTTTCATTGTTCTTTTCCATTGTCTTCCTAGTCTCCATTTCATTTATTACTGCTCTTGTCTTTATTATTTTATTCCTTCTACTGACTCTGGGTTTGGTTTATTCTTTTTTTTTTTTTCCCCCCCAGTTTCTAGAGGTGTAATGTCAGGTTGCTTATTTGGAATCTTTCTTCTTTTTTGATTTACTTACTTATAAACTTCCCTATTAGAATTGCTTTTGTTCCATGCCATAAGTTTTTGTCTGTGGTGTTTCCATTTTCATTTGTCTTAAGTTATTTTTAAAATGTCCTTCTTGGCTGGGCGTGGTGGCTCATGCCTGTAATCCCAGCACTTCGGGAGGCTGAGGTGGGCGGATCACAAGGTCAAGAGATCGAGACCATCCTGGCTAACATGGTGAAACCCCGTCTCTACTAAAACACAAAAAATTAGCCGGGCGTGGTGGCGGGCACCTGTAGTCCCAGCTACTCGGGAGGCTGAGGCAGGAGAATGTCGTGAACCTGGGAGGCAGAGCTTGCAGTGAGCCAAAATCGTACCACTGTACTCCAGCCTGGGCGACAGAGTGAGACTCCATCTCGAAAAATAAAAAATAAAAAAATAAAGTCCTTCTTAATCTCATCTTTAACTCATTGGTTTTTCTGGGGCAGAATTATTTTATTTCTACATTTTGTTTTGGTTGAACAATTCCAAGAGTCTTGACCCGTGCAAATAAGTAGCTGTGAATAATTTAAGCAATTTTATATGTAGCGTAACTTTTCAGTAAAATGATTCTAAAAATTTGAAGAAATTTTTGGTTCAAAATTTCAAAAACTAATCACAGTATCTATTATAAACTCAAAATTTGAATCAAAGTATAACAAATAACAAACAAAATATTAAATAATCAGTAGTATTAAAAATTAGAACATTCATAATACAGCATCATTAAGAAAATTTTTTTTTATTTTCTTGTTGTTGAACAATCTATTATTGACCATAATTATAGCACATAGCAAGAAATATGTATCCTAACTTTAGATAAAATTCAATTAAGTATGAC
The DNA here is from genome assembly GCF_024542745.1 of Macaca thibetana thibetana. NCBI lineage: Eukaryota > Metazoa > Chordata > Mammalia > Primates > Cercopithecidae > Macaca > Macaca thibetana. The sequence continues at coordinate 112,326,170 of NC_065589.1, read as the reverse complement.
ATGCACATGCTCTAACAGGATACTCATCTTTATAAGTTAATGGGAGTAGGCATGCAGAGACCTTCATTCAGAATAATAACAATACTGAGTTACAACCTTAATAATCATTAGTACACATGACATACATGTTCATGTGCACACACACACACATGCACACACACATGCACATGTGAGGACAAGAAAAACTATTCTATAGTCCTCAGACTCAGAAAATAAAAAGTCAGATTTGAAGCAGAAGTTATGTTAATGGTATCCAGTATATTAATACTTTGGTTTATAGGACATTTGAAGTTGTTCCCTTTTAAAACTACAACTTCAAAAATAATACAAAAGATATACTTTATTAATGTAATTTTAACTAAGTGCCTTATGGGATTGCTAAACTGAGCCTGATGGTTCTATAGCAGACATTGAAAGCTACTGGGCTAGATTTATGAAGATGCTGCTTCAGTTCTCTGATTCTATTATTTGACTATGTAAAATAAAATTAGAGTTTTTAAACTTTTGAAGGATTTTAAAGCATATTTAATATTTTAATGGTATTTACAAAAGATTTTTGAATTACTGGGTACTGACACATTCTCTCCTAATGATTTACAGAGACATAGGACAAATTAACAACATCCAAGAAACAACAAAAGCCTCAAAAGAATAGCAAGCTCTGTTTGACCTCACACACGCAGTTTTTGTTTCATTTGCCAGAAAGGCTCTATCCAATGGACAGAATTGACTCTTCTATCCTTTAATTCTCTGTTTTAACGATAACTCCTCCTCACATGGCTATGGCTGACTAGCAAATTTAAAGAACTCTAGGCATGTCTTAACTGTTCACTCATCAACTACTGTGTACCTAGACCTACGCCAGTCAAATTTTACTTCCTCCTGGACAGAGTATATCTCGTGTGCATTTTTTCAATCTCATCATTCCCCAACCCATGTTGTATTCACACACATGTCTACACACAGACAGACACCATGAGCTCTTAATACTGCTAAAAATATGGTAGCCTTAGAACTATATTAAGGGCCAGATTTTTCTATTTGTCATAGATATTTTAGAGATCGAAGTTTCATATACTCATTTTACAAGGCAGCTTAGCAATGACCAGAGAAGTTAGGCTATTTTCTAAATGACGAGTGGTGGCTCTTGGTGTTGCCGAGTCTAGAACCCAACTATCAATCCGTGTGGCTACTGTACATTCTGACACATCATACTGTATCTAACATGTTAATGTTTTATCAGAGAAACAGTATAGGAATGTTTACAGGTGTTTTTACATTTGTTTGCATGGGAAAGCACTGTTGAATATAAGAAGGTTTGTTTTGTGTGTATAAACTTTATGTAAATGTATTTCCAGAATGTATTTGTGTATATATGTCATTAATAATATAATTTATATATAAGCACTTGTATTTGTAAACTTATGCATGGAAACTTTATCATACACAACACACATTTATTAATTACTTAGATTATTTTATAACCCTAAAAATATCTTCTGAGATTTTAATATGAGATTTTAATATGTTAGTTTGGTAACTAATAAAATTATATACCTAATTCTAGCACCGAAATTACTTTATATACCTAAACTACTTATATTAGTTACTATTTATAAAATATAGTTCCTATGTAATAATTATTGCTAAACCAAAACATTTGTTTGATGTTTTATGAATTCTTATATTTGACATCAGATAATTAATTTATTCACAGAATATATTAAACTCGTAAATGACTGTAAGTGTATTAGGGAAAAGAGAAGGAAGTATTTTCATTAACCAGATATGCTTTTCGTTGTCAGTTGGTAGAATAGGTAGAGGAAGTGGATATGAGCAAAACTGTAATACGAGGTGAATTGAGAGTGCTAATACATTTAAAAACAAAGTAATAAAATCCAGAGAAGTGATATTCATTCAGATTAGAAAGGCCAGATAAGATTTGATAAAAGAAGCAGATCTTTCGGCTAAAATAGTATAAATGTGAAAATGAAATTCTAATTTTACTGCTTAAAAATATGTGTTCTTCTTATTAAAACACCACCTTTTTCACTCTAGCTTTAGGGTGTTTTACAATATTTAGATTTATATCTAATAACTTGGAATAATTAATTGTGAAAGCAACCTGGGAAATAAATGCAAAATTGGTTATAATCACTTTTTAAACATACACAATTAAAAGTCAAAAAAATACACTTTTTTACCAAGCATAGAGGAAACTCAATAGAAATCTGCAGGGATCATCTTTTTATTGCTCAATTCTAATCCTATTCATATTATAAATTCCTTGTACAAGAACCAAATATAATAAACATGACAATAGCATGGAGCAAATTATAAATATAAAATACTGACCGAAATATGATTGAAGATTGAGCTTTCTTGAGCTGAGCCTTGTAAAAGACATGATTGCCCCTTCCTGTCAGTGTTGTGTACTAAATCTTGCCTTGATTTATGATGTTGGAAACTTACAAAGGCATGCTTTCTAATACATACTCTCAGTCACAGCTGGATAGCTCACTAATGTACTATATTCCCTCATGAACCAATCAATTTAATAACTTTACCAATGCCAGCTTTTGAACAATGCGTCCCCTCATTGACATTCCAGTGCAATAGTGAATAACAATTAGATTTCATAGTAGCATTGTATCTTGCTATTGTCATCCCCACAAGAGATGCTTTCCTTACAGTCCAAAGAATTGACATACATGTAAATTTTAGGCCAACCCAGCAAATAAGTGGTCCAGGGGCCCTCATTACCAGAAATGAACACATATCTGCCTCATTGTCATATATTGTTTTTCCTTATCATTTATTTTCTAGTGTTTGAAAATAATCGGATATTTTTCAGTGTTTGAAACCCTGTTCTGGATTTGAAAAAATCATTCATGCTCCAGAGACACATATCTTTCTTCTGTTAATATAGTTCCTTTAAAACCTAAATAATGAGGTGGGGTCTTATAAATACATTGTGAGGATAGAAAACCCAAAGATATTCTAAGTTATACAGCTATTAGAATCTAAAAGCTATTCAAGATGTTGTATTTAAAAAAAAAAAAAAATCTTGAGAGGCTGAAGCAGGCAGATCACGAGGTCAGGAGATCGGGATCACCCTGGCTAACATGGTGAAACCCTGTCTCTACTAAAAATACAAAAAAAAAAAAAAATAGCCGTGCATGGTGGCGGGCACCTGTAGTCCCAGCTACTCGGGAGGCTAAGGCAGGAGAATGGCGTGAACACAGGAGGCAGAGCTTGCAGTGAGCCAAGATTGCACTGCACTCCAGCCTGGGTGACAGAGCAAGACTCTGTCTCAAAAAAAAAAAAAAAAAAAATCAAAGTGTAGTTTCATTATTCTTTTACCCACATAGGGTAGTTGTCTTGGCAATTTCACATTAATGACAAAAAAGCTTCTAAAGATGTTAAAGGAAAACGTGTCACTGAAATATATTGTTTGCGTTTAGACGAGATAGGCTTGCATTTACATTATTATATCTATAGATAGTTAGGAAAAATAATCTTAAATACAAGAATTTATCAAAGTATTTGGCATATAGCTATATGAAAATCATATCATTCAGCAGTTTTTTTAAAAAAAATGTTTAAGTCACATTAGACTTCACATTTCTGAAAAGATGATGAACCGACACAGGTTGGTGGCTTTCTACTCTGGAATCTATCTTTAAGGGGATGCCACAGAGAAACAAGGAATTCGATGGGTTCTAGTTACTAACATTAAAACTGTGAAAACCCTTGGGAAGATTATAGGATGCCAGCACGGCAGAAAGAGCTCTAGCAGCCAAGAGTTGAGACTGGTGAAGAATTCTCACATTGTTTCCTCCCTCATTGTACTGAGTGAAGTGATGCCTCTTTCAATCATCAGCACTGAGAGAGAGCCAACAGAAGCAACAACAGCAGGGCTAACCCAACCCAAGACAGAGAATTTGGGGTATAAATGTGAACATTCTCAGTGTGGTTCCAGACTCAGACCCAGCATTGCAACATCGGGGTCCATGTCAAGTGCAAACCCTTGGGGCCCACCACTCAGGCCCTAATTAATCAAAATCTCTGAGGATGAAGCCAAATAATCTGTGTTTTAATGTTTTAATAAGCTAGCCAAGTACTTCTGAAAAACACTCAAGTTTGAGAAGCCCTACAGACTAGCTAATAATAGCTGGGGTAGAAAGTGGTTAACAGTAGGTACTAGTGGCTTCCAGCAATACTCTCTGATATGATTTGGCTCCGTGTCCCCATCCAAATCTCATCTCAAATTGTAATCCCCGTGTGTCAGGGGAGGGACCCGCCAGGAGGTGACTGGATTATGGAGGTGGTTCCCCCATGCTGTTCTCCTGATAATAAGTGAGTTCTCAGGAGACCTGATGGTTTAAAAGTGTCTCACTGGGCCAGGCGTAGTGGCTCATGCCTGTAATACCAGCACTTTGGGAGGCCGAGTCGGGTGCATCACGAGGTCAAGAGATGGAGACCACTCTGGCCAACATGGTGAAACCCCGTCCCTACTAAAAATACAAAAATTAGCTGGGTATTGTGGTGGGCCCCTGTAGTCCCAGCTACTCAGGATGCTGAGGCAGGAGAATCACTTGAACCTGGGAGGCCGAGGTTGCAGTGAGCCGAGATCACGACACTATACTCCAGCCTGGGCGACAGAGCAAGACTCCATCTCATTTAAAAAAAAAAAAAAAAAAAAAAAAAAAAGTGTCTCACTTCCCCCTTCGTTGGTTCTCTCTCTTCTGCTGCCTTGTGAAGGAGGTGCTTGCTTCTCCTTCGCTTTCAACCACGAATGTAAGTTTCCTGAGGCCTCCCGGGCCACACAGAACTGCCAGTCAGCCAAACCTCTTTTCTTTCTAAATTACCCAGTCTCAGGTATTTCTTTATAGCAATGTGAAAACGGAATAATATACTCTCTCCTTCCTCAGAAAGAATGGTGGTACTTGATAAGATAGTAACAAAAAACAAGTAAGATCCCTGAGGAATAAGGATGGTCAGTGGTATGAGGGAGACAAACAGAAGTGGTTCAGTCTACATTTTGATATTTTCTATTTTTGTTTTGAAATGTTTAACTATTGAAAATTATAAAAAGGGGAAAAAATAAGGTCCGAGTTTTCACATTTTCCCAGATTGAAAGGATTGTAAGTGGTTGTGACCCACTAATACAACAGTTCAAGACAACTGATGAGTGGGACTTTTAAGACAAACAATATAAGGTTAAAATAAAATGCAGGAAAATAGAAAATTTTAAAGAGGAATAATTATTATCTTTGTAGAGATAAGAAATAATATTGGAAATGTCAAGTAAAAATGAGAATTTCTAAAGAAAAAACAAATAGAAACATTGAGTATAAAGCAATTAAAAATTAAATTAAGTAATTAATTGAAGGATTGAATTGTCAAATGAGTTCAACTAAAGAACAAATGAGTGAGTAAAACAATTAAGTCCAGGCACTCTCCCACAATGCAACTGGAAGGCATAAGGAAATAAAAAGAACAGAAGAAACACAAGGTAAGAGATGTAGAGAATATATATAGAAGTGTCAGTATTGAATTAATAATAGTCCAGGAGGGAAAAATATATAAGAAGAATATTTGAAGAATTAATGACCAATGATTTTTTAAAACTAAAGAAAGCTGTAAGATCTTAGATTAAAATGATTCAGAATGTACAGAAACAAAAAGATACAATGGGAAGGGTAAACTTATGAACATACCATATTACATTCAATAACATAAAAAGCCAAAGGAAAATTCAAAATCTTCCTGAGGAAAAGAGCTTTACAGCCACAAACAAGAAGTACATGTCCAGGGAAAAAAAGAAGACTTTGAACTTAAAATATGTATCTATCAAAATTATTTAAAAACATAAGTATGTTTTTAGAGTTAACTCAGACTCAGAAATGTCATCTGACTAAAGCCCTCTTTGAAAGACCTTTTTTTCAGAAATCACTACAGTTAAAAAAAAACAAAGAAATATGGGGAATATAAAAAATTATTAACTTTTGAAATTGTAATGTTAACCAAAACAATGACAAGGGATTTTCAACAAATCTTGTTTTGGAATGAAGATGGAGAATAGTTAGTGACAAATATGAAGGAACTTATTTTATTTGAGGGAAATAAACAAACTAATAGTAATAAGTATAACTATGCAATTATGACAGCCTGAAATTCAAATTCACATAAAAAATTGACTCTCAAATAATTTCATAAATGAAATTTTAAAAAAATAACACCAAGAGATTCATCGATGGAAAAAATTGTGTATTAGGCCAATATGGAAAATAATGTTAGATTATTGTTCTTACCAGAAAATAATTAAAATTTGTGATATCAAAGTGGACATTATATTTTGATAAATAAAGGTAACATAAAGGAACAACAATAACAAATCCAGGTCACATATGCAGTTGCTGATTATCCTCAAAATATATGAAGCAGCAAATGATCAACTGAAAAGAACATAGAATTTAAAAAATTGAATATTTTGACAACAGCTCTCTAGGTTTAACTGATTAAACAAACAGATAAAAACTATGCAATACATTTGAATGTTTAGATGAAATGTTTGTATGTCTTGAAAGTATGGCTTAACCAAACTGGCCTAAGGAGAAATGGAAAATGTAAATATTTCTAGATATGTTTATGAAATTTAATGCACATCTAACAGTCTTCCCAGAAATAAAACTGCAAACTCATGTCTTCATTGGAAAAATAATCTAAGTATTTAAAGAAAGAAATAATGCCAATTCTATATAAACCTTACAGCAAAAAAGTAAGAAAGGAACACATCCCAATACATTTTATGAGGCTAGAATAACGCTGATACAAATCTTTGACAAGAACCTTCCAAGAAATAAGAAGAAAAATCCCAATGTCTCATTAATTTAGGTACAAAAAAATCCTAAATGAAATATAAACAAGAAAAATCTATCAATGTATAAAAATGATAATAAAACATGAATTTATGCTAGGATTCAAGATTGGTTTTACACTAAAAAATCAGAAAATGTAATTCACTGCATTAACAGTATAAAAGAGAAACATATATGAATACGGGACATTTTTATTTACTTGTTTTTTAGAGACTTTTAAAATATTTTATTTTCAGTTTTAATTGTGGAAGAAAACAGAAAATGTACCATCTTAACTATTTGTTCAGTGTATAAATTAATAGTGTTGTATATATTCACTTTGTAAAACAGAGGTCTACAACTTTTCATCTTATGAAACTAAAACTCCATATCCATTAGAATTGCCTTAAAAAAAGCTTTTTAAAGAACAGTGCTAAATTTAAAGAAAAATTGTGAAGATACTGTAGAGAATTCCCATATACCCCACACCCAGTTTCCCCAATCATTAGCATCTAACATTAATATGGTATATTTGCTACAATTAATAATATCAACATGCTATTGTTTAGTAAAGTCCATACTTTACTCTGATTTTCTTAGTTTTATACCTAAGTTCTTTCTTCTGTGCCAAGATCCATTCAGGGTTCAACATTACATTTAGTTGACATGTCTTTTCAGGTTCTTCTTGGCTGACAGTGTTTCAGATGCCTTGATTTTGATGGCCTTTACCATTTTCAGAAGTACTGGTCAGGTGTTTTGTAGAATGTCATCATCTTGGGATTCACCTGATATTTTCTCATGTTTGGACTTGAGTTAGAATACATGTTATCAATATGGCATTATTATTGATGATGACCTTGTTTACCTGGCTAAGTTAGTGTTTATCATGTTTCTCCATTGTGAAGCTACAAATGGTTTTTTCTTTGTTGTTGTTGTTTGTTTTGTTTTGTTTCTTGTTTGTTTGTTTTGAGACAGAGTTTCCCTCTTGTTGCCCAGGCTGAAGTGCAATGGTGGGATCTCGGCTCACTGTAATCTCCGCCTCCCGGATTCAAGCGATTCTCCTACCTAATCCTCCCGAGTAGCTGGGATTACAGGCGTACGCCACCATGCCCAGCTAATTTTTTTGTATTTTCAGTGGAGATGGGGTTTTGCCATGTTGGCCGGACTGGTCTCGAACTCCTTACCTCAGGTGATCCACCTACCTCAGCCTCCCAAAGTGCTGGGATTACAGGCGTGAGCCATGGCACCTGGCCAAAGCTACAAATGTTTTAATTTGCAATTTCCTAATAAAATGATGGTGAGAGTCTTCATTTGCTTACCTGCCTTCTATATACTTTCATTGGTGAGATGTCTGTTCAGATCTTTTGCCCCTTTTTAAAAATTGATTGCTTGTTTCCTTATTGTTGAATTGTAGGATTTCTTTGTATATTTTGCATAAAATCCCTTATCAGATACATACTTTACATATATTTTCTTCCAGTCTGTAGCTTGTCTATTCATTCTCTTAACATTATCTTATAGAGAGAAGAAGCTTTTACTTTTAATAAAATGCAACACATCAATTTGTTACAGATTATGCTTTTAGTATTGTATCTAAAATATCACCACCAAACACAAATTTACATAGATTTTCTGCTTCACACTTTTCTAGGAATTTTTTTGGTTTTGCATTTTACATGTAGCCTGTAGGTATACAATTTATTTTGAATTGCTGTCTAGGTGTTTTGTATTATGTTTTTGTTTCGGTTTTTGCATATGGACATTCAAGTTCTCCAACACCATTTGTTGAAGAGACTATCCTTTTCTCCAATGCAATATCCTTGCTCCTTTTTCAAAGAGCAGTTGATTGTATTTGTGTGGATCTTATTTCTGAGCTGTTTTGTTCTAGCAACTTATGTCTATTCTTGGGGACATTTTAAAATTCACCTAAGTAACTGAAAAAACTCCTGATTATGAAACTGGATAAGAATGTTAAAAAAAAAATCAAGTCTAACCAAAAAAAATCCTGTAGCTGTTAAACTTCCTTCAACCTCAATATTTATTTTGTAGTGCTGTTTTGAGGACTTAAAAAGATAGTGTATGTAAAATGCCTAATGTAAAAACCCTAGTGCTCATTTAGTGATAGTCATTATTATGTTATGTGGTTCCTAAAGAAAATCTTTAACACTGCCCTAAGGCTCAAGAAAGCTTCCTTTAATAAAACAAATGATGCCTGGTTAAAAGTATGATGACCGTATATTTTCAACGTTTAGATAAGAAAAAATATCATTTACAAAACTTATTAAGGAAAGGAATGCCTAAAATGTAGAGGATGGACAACAAATAATTGATTTAAAGAAATGAAAGGTGGATGTTTAACAAACAACTGCGTGAATCAAATTCACCAGTATCAGAGAAAAGACACGCTTATGAAATGAAAGTACCATTTTTCTCCTGTAAAATTAGACAAGTTATCCAAAGCTGGTAAAGGTTGAAATGGATTTGGAATCTATATACACTACTGTTGTAATAATGAATCATATTATTAATAGTGTAGGGTCAATAAATGTGAAATATGTCTATAAATTAACAGTATTTGCAACATCAACGTAATACTTTCTTTAAATGTACATACCCAAGGAAAGAAAATTGTCAATCTTGGTTCCGTAATATGTTTAATGCACAGATTCAAAGTATTCTACTCTTGAAAAACTATTACACATAAAGAAATTGAAATTTAAAAACTTATCCTAAGATATTTAACATAGAATTACATTATGATAGCAAAAAAGATTTTAAAAAACCGTGCTAACTAAATTACCACATACTAACACAATGAGATATTAGGCAGCCATAACATCTTATGTTGAAAATGGGGTAATAACCACCAAGAAAACGCTTTTGCTATAAACTTTTATGTAACTGCTGTAAGGAAGTTGTACATATATCATAGTCTCAACAATTTTTAAAAGCAATGAAAAGAAATATGTTAGCATCTTAATGATGGTTTTCTTTAGAGTGATGGCTGATTTTTAAAATAATTTTATAACTTCTGTATTTTCTATAACATTTGTGACCTAAATTATAATCAGAAATACAGTATACCCAAAGGATTATAAATCACTTTATTATAAAGACACAATGCACATGTATGTTTATTGCGGCACTATTCACAATACCCAAGACTTGGCACCAACCCAAATGACCATCAATGATAGACTAGATAAAGAAAATGTGGCACATGACCGGGCGTGGTGGCTTATGCCTGTAATCCCAGCACTTTGGGAGGCCGAGGTGGGCGGAGCATGAGGTCAGGAGTTCAAGACCAGCCTGGCCAATATGGTGAAACCCCATCTCTACTAAAAATATAAACATTAGCTGGGTGTGTTGGCACATGCCTGTAATCCCAGCACTTTGGGAGGCCGAGGTGGGTGGAGCATGAGGTCAGGAGTTCAAGACCAGCCTGGTCAATATGGTGAAACCCCATCTCTACTAAAAATATAAAAATTAGCTGGGTCTGTTGGTACATCCCTGTAATCCCAGCTACTCAGGGGGCTGAGGCAGGAGAATCGCTTGAACCTGGGAGACAGAAGGTTGTAGTGAGCTGAGATAGTGCCATTCCACTCCAGCCTGGGTGACAGAGTGAGATTGCATCTCAAAAAAAAAAAAAAAAAGGCACGTGGAATACTATGCAGACACAAAAACGGATGAGTTCATGTCCTTTGCAGGGACATGGTTGAAGATGGAAACCATCATTCTCAGCAAAGTAACACAAGAACAGAAAACCAAACACCGCATGTTCTTATCCATAAGTGGGAGCTGAATAATGAGAACACATGGACACAGGGAGGGGAACATCACACACCATGGCCTGTTAGGGTGTGGAGGGCTAGAGGAGGGATAGCATTAGGAGAAATATCTAATGTAGGTAATGGGTTGATGGGTGCAGCAAACCACCATGGCACGTGTATACTTATGTAAGAAACCTGCACGTTCTGCACATCTACTCCACAACTTAAAGTATAATAAGAAAAACAGTTCATTTTTACAAAGAGTGAAAGACAATAATTATTTCACTCTAACTCAGTTATTTTCCTACTTTTTAGAAAACATGACTTACTACGGTGTTTCTAAGTAACTGTTCATAAAAACTTTGTTCTTTAGCATATATAATTTGTGTTACACTGAGCAAGGTTTAATGGTCACTAATATATTTATAGTAAAAGGCAATCATAAGAGCAGTGGATGTTGAAGTTGCCTGAGGGGCAAGTCAATTAATGTAGGAATGTTTGCAGATAATAATGCATATAGGAACAGATCTTAGAGTAGCTGCACCAGGGATACTGACTACCGAAACAACAATTTTGAAAACAAATTGGCTAATCTATGTAATCAAAAGACAGATTTGAATTATTCTTCCTGGCCATTATGTTTCAACCATCCTCCCCATGTGGAATGAACCAACTGAATTGGTCAAAATCTTTAATGATGAGCTAGAGATACTATATATACATATATATAATTTTATTTTAATATGTAATTTTATTTTAATATATATAATTTTATGTTAATATATATATTATTTCATTTTATTTTTTTTTTTTGAGACAGTCTCACCCTGTCACCCAGGCTGGAGCACAGTGGCGAGATCTCAGCTCCCTGCAAGCTCTGCCTCCCGGGTTCATGCCATTCCTCTGCCTCAGCCTCCCGAGTAGCTGGGACTACAGGTGCCCGCCACCACACCTGGCTAATTTTTTGTATTTTTAGTAGAGATGGTCAGGGTTTCACAATGTTAGCCAGGATGGTCTCGATCTCCTGACCTTGTGATCCGCCTGCCTTGGCCTCCCAAAGTGCTGGGATTACAGGTGTGAGACACCGTGCCCAGCCAAGATATCATAATTTTTGATCTGACAAAATGTTCAGAACAGAGGTCATATTAGCTACATTTATCACAGTCTCCATATTGATTTCCTGTTTTTCCCAAAGCCTGTCTGAATACATATTTCTGAAATTTTACCACATCCTTATGTTTCTCAGCACCCCTATAGAGATCATCACAGGTGTGACAGAATGAATGCAAACCTCATAACAGCAACTAAGAATGTGCCTTTTCGATTGCTTGTCAACACTAAGTCTATTACCTGATATAGATGGGAAGTGAACGGCAGCTAATTGTTTTCTGCTAAGAGTATATTTTCATGACATTGAATTAATCTCAACAATTTAACATCTGTTGCAATACAGCAACTTTCAGGATCACTGAACTATATTATTCCTACATAAAAAATTTAAAATGAACTGGAGATCATTAAATCCTCCAGATACTTTAAATAATATTATTATGCTTATTAGTAATGTATCCCTGATAGTGTAATATCTAGAAAATAATCTTTCACTTAACTTGTAATATCCAAGGAATAACTAATTTCCTGGGAACATCTGGCTCATTTATGGAATAAAGAGTGATTGTTCATGGAGAAGCTCCTCTGGGTAGCTGTTTGATCTTTAGATTTTAGAACTGAATGGTATCTAATTGAGAAGAAGAAAACAGGAATGGAGTCCCTAAATGAAATCCAAGCCTTTCAGCAAATACCCTGGGGGTGAACATTTGACAACAAGATTGGTACCTAAGACACATGTCCCTCAGAGATTTGAACAGTGTCTATGTATTATTTTGATGCCATGGACATCACAGGCATCATTACATGTTTAAACCAAACAATTTAAAATTTACTTAAGAAAAAAGAACAAATTATTTGGATTCTCATTTAGCACTTTTACAATTAAACCTTTCTCAAGTGGTCGATAAAACAAGTTCTAAGAAAAAAGTATTCGGTAATGTGATTTAGCATTGAGAGTGTGTGGCCTTGCCTGGGTATTACAGCTAGATTGTTGAGCTGACAATAGTCCCATTGTAAAATACAAGCAATGGTCACATGAATAAGGATATAAGAGTCTAGGGAATGTAATTAGTGACTTAGGAGATATAGTTAAGAAAAAATTACAGCTTTTAATCTTTTTAAGAGGCCAGAGACTAGAATACACAGGCAGGATAAAATGTGTGCAGCACAGGAGTAAACACAAGTCATAGTAATGTGCAATTCTGTTAACATAATGGCTTTGCTGTCTCGGCAGTTCAGTTTATCATTTAATGCTATATTATCAAAGCCTGACGTTTTAATTTCTTTTCTACCTAATTGATATTCTCTGAACACAAGGTAAAGACAAAGTTTCATATCTTGATCTGGGGTTTGCTATGCTGTGTGTTGGCTGAACCAATGCAAACCTGCAAGAATCTTATTAAAACACCGTTTTTTTTCTTTTCTGAGTGGTCTCTGATGTAGATTCTGTTATTCAGATGTAAACTGATTGTCACAACACTAACTACTCTAGCTCCAGAAATTTTTATTTCAGGCCAGTCTGTTTTTAGAAATCTGCTGCTGTCAAATCTTGTGTCTTTCTTTCTCTCTGATCCCTAGAGCAGATGCACTCTGTTTGCTCTTATAATAAAACATGTGTCTGGCCTCCAACTGATTACTGTAGCAATTGGAACATAACAAGACACTCAGACCATCCAAAGGGTTGTGTGTCAAAGAGCAGTGTAAGCTTCCTGGTGTAATAGAGCACTTTCTGAGAGTTTCACAGTGTTACGGTTATAGGCTTGACCCAGAAAGGAAAAAATTCGATTGTGCATTAACTTTTGATTATCAATTCTTTTGAAAGGAGGGCAGTTCAGAAATAATTGTTACACACACGTTATACATGTTTACCCAACTGCTAGGGCTTAAAATGCAAACTTAAAGAAGTTGGCAGACTACATAAACAAGGTAGATAAGCACACATTACAAGAGACTGTGAGAGAGTCTTTTACAATGGATAGCAATTAGATTATTATAGGCCTGTATTTCATGATCCACTGTAGACTAATATGGTTCAACATGTGCAATAAATGTGTTCTAGAAAATTTTGGTATGGGTGATATTTTCTACATAAGATATACAAACTGAAATCAAATATTTCTTTCAATAAAACATTTGATATGAGCCACAGTTATAAATAAAAATATTTTGTAAAACCACAGCCACCCTCTAAGCAGACAGGGTAAGAAATGAATGAAATCACAGAAATTATCCAAAGACATATGAACACTAGTTCCATGGTGTTTGTATAACATGAATGGACAAAAGTGAAGTACGTTTTCTTAAAATTAAGAGAAGAATTTGAGTTAGATTAAATATTCGTGATATCAATTAAAATTGATAGATTTTAACTATATCTTGGGTTTTTCTTTCATTATCTTTAAGTCATATCTTAAGTTTGACTCAATATTGCTTAAATTGATTATAAAAGTGAAAGTAGGTAGGTTTTGTGCATCCTAATAATCATATCTATTAAGGTAGTTACAATAATTTAAACAATGTGAAACAGGTGTCAGGATAGACAGGTCAATAAAGCAAGATACATAGTGGAGGAAAAAGTAATTTTAAAAATTTAGTATGTCAAAAAGGCAGTACGCAACTTAGTAAAATAATTGAAATTATTTTGTAAATACCACTGAGAGAAATGAATATTTCTAGAAATGAACAAAAGGATGCCTAACCCCCTCCCCTTTCAACACCTGCTCTTCCTCCTCCTCCTCAGCCCACTCAACTTGAAGATGATGGGGATGAAGATCTTTATGATGTTCCACTTCCACTTAATAAGTAGTAAGAATATTTTCTCCTTCTTATAACTTTCTTGATAATATTTTCTCTTCTCTAGCTTTTTTGTAAGAATGTAGTATATAAAGTAGATGTTTATCCACTGCAATACATTCTAGAATAATTAAAAGCACACACATATGCACTTCTGTATACACACTCACATGTATGGAAAAATATATGTATGAAGTGACAGGAAAGTTAGAAAGTAAATGAATTAGTAAATATCTGAATGTGGATTAGGAAAAGTAAATATAATATCAAAAGTTAGAACTCTCTCCCCAAGGACTAATAACTTTAATTGAAGTTTAAAAAGTAACAAAAGATGTAAAAGTGGGAGGATGATGATCAGAGCAAAAAAGGGATAAGAAACTTACCATTACTTACTAGGTAAGGATTTCCTACAAATTAATGAGGCAAAAAGTCTCCTCTGACCAAAAAAAAAAAAGGGGGGGGGACAAAGTATAAATGGGCAATTTGCAAAAGGAAGAATTAGACTAATGCCTAAGAAAAAATGTCACTTCTTAGTTATACAAATTAAATAAATTAAGTACAACTCCTTCACTTGGAAAATTAGCCAATTAAAACATATTTGTAATAAATTGTGTTCATTACAGCAATGAAAAAAGATCTCTCCATGAATTTTTGCTAAGCTACTACTATATTTCTGAAGAGAAAATAAAAATTGTTTGATCATCTATTAACTCAGTAATCCTCTTCTGGTTACTTGAGAAAGAATCATATGTTTGATTATATTTATCTTCAATAATGCTGGAAAATGACCAGTGACATATACAAAACACTATGTATGAATATTTATGGTGGCATTAATTATAATGGAAAAACCTACAGAAATGGGTTTTAGCTAAGCAATTTCTTATACCCATTTAATAATGGACATTCTTTAACATCATATTTTAGAAAAAAAAATGTAAAATACATATTCTGTATTAATAGAAAGAGGTATGTTAAAATAGTACATAAATATAAAACCAATTTTGTTACAAACAGACAGTTAGGAGATGTATGTATAATCTGTGGATAAAATGGTTAAGATGAAATAGATCACAGTGCTCATGGGGAATGATGACTTAATGAGTAACTTTTTTTACTTTCCTATACTTTTCAGTGTTTTCCAATTTCTCTAAAAATGTATATATGTTACTTATAAGAAATGAATTGGTGGTTGGTGAGTATTCTTTTAATTTAAAGGTTCTCCCACATCTTCTATGGAGGAAATATACATGAACAGACTTTGTACTAAACTTTCTGTTTTCACTGACTGTTCAACAATCTTGCTCATAAGTTACACTATGCAGTGGTTCTTAACTTAGTTGCCCATTCGGAATATAGGGGGCTTTTAGAAAATATGCCAGAGGACTCCCATCCAAGTACTAGCCAGGCTCGACCTTGCTTAGCTTCCAAGATGAGAGGAGATTGGGCACATTCAGGGTGGTATGGCCATAAAAGGTGAACCAGCCCAGATCTTCCTGGAGTCAGGTTGCTTGGGAATGCAGCCTAAAGCTGGTGGTAAACTCCAATTAAGGCTAAAGACTGGCACAAGACCAATAGTCAACCAGTACCACAAGGGAAAGTTGGAAAGAACTTTTGAAGGAAGAGTTCAAGAAGGCATGAAACCTTAAGGGTAAACAGGTGGGGTCTGTGCAGTCCATCCAGAGGATTGAACTGGGCAGCCAGTCTGGCCCTGGTGGCAGTCCTGCAGATCTTTCCCGCTCCTCCACATCCCCCACTTTCTGAACCCAGAAATAAAGCTGAATACTTGCAGGCAACTGATTTTCAACAAAGCAAACAAAACAAAGTGTGGAAAGAACACCATATTCAATAAATGGTGCTGAGATCATTGGCAAGCCACAGGTTGGAGAATGAACCTGGATCCTCATCTCTCACCTTACAGAAAAGTCAACTCAAGATGGATCAGACTTAAATCTAAGACCTGAAACCATAAAGATCTTAGAGGATAACATCAGAAAACTCTTCTAGACAGTGGCTTAGGCAGACTTCATGACCAGGAACCCAAAGCAAATGCAACAAAACTAAAGATAAATAAAGGGAACTTAATTAAACTAAAAAGCTTCTGCACAGCAAAATAAATAATCAGTAGAGTTAACAGACAACCCACAGAGTGGGAAAAAATTCTTCACAATCTATACATCCAACAAAGGACTAATATCTAGAATCTACAAAGAACTCAAACAAATCAGCAAGAAGAAAACCAAACAATCCCATCAAAGAGTAGGCTAAGGACATGAATAGACAATTCTTTAAAGAAGATATACAAATGGTCAAGAAGCATATGTAAAAATGCTCAGTATCACTAATGATCAGGAAAATGCAAATCAAAACCACAATGCGATAACGCCTCACTCCCGCAAGAATGGCCATAATCAAAAAATCAAAAAATAATAGATGTTGGCATCGATGCAGTAAAAAGTGAATACCTTTACACTGTTGATGGGAATGTAAATAGTAAAACCACTGTGAAAAACAGTGTGGAAATTCCTTAAAGAAATAAAAGTAGATCCACAGTTGGATCCAGCAACCCCATGTCTAAGTTTCTACCCAGAGGAAGGAGGTCATTATATTAAAAAGATACTTGCACGTGCATGTTTATAGCAACACAATTTGCAATTCTAAAAATGTGGAACCAGCCCAAATGCCCATCAGTCACATCAGTCAACTAGTAGATAAAAAAGTATGTGTGTGTGTGTGTGTATGTGTGTATGTATATATATATGTGTGTGTATATATATACATACACACATACACACACACACAATGGAACACTACTTAGCCATAAAAAGGAACAAAATAATGGCATTCGCAGCAACCTGGATGGAATTGGAGACTACTATTCTAAGTGAAGTAACTCAGGAATGGAAAATCAAACATTATACATTCTCACTCTTAAAGTGGGAGCTAAGCTATGAGGATGCAAAGGCGTAAAAATGATACAATGGACTTTGGGGACTTGGGGAAAGGGTGGGAAGTGGTGAGTTATAAAAGACTACATGTTGGGTACAGAATACACTGCTCGGGTGATGGGTGCACCAAAATTTCACAAATCACCACTAAAGAATTTATTCATGTAACCAAACACCACCTGTTCTCCAAAAACCTATTGAAATAAAAAATAAATTAAAACAAACAAATAAATAAATAAATAAATGCCATGGAAAGATGTGAAAAAAAAGAAAACAATATGCCAGGAGAACCTCACTTTTAGAGATTTTGAGTTAATTATCCTAGGATATCGATTTTTTAAAAAACACTTTCAGTTTTTTAGTTTAACATGCAGCCAGAAGGTTCCCAAACTTGCTTCTTCATAAGATTCTCTGGAGGCTCTTGTTTAAAAGATAGATCCCCAGGCCATGTTATCTCAAAATTCTGAGATTACCCGGAAATTCTGAGATAGTTGGTCTTGGGTTGGGACTGAACACACACACACACACTTAAGCAAATAACCGAAAGGATTATTTCTGATCAAGACTGCATTTGGGAATGACTGAATTAGCCTATTTTTTTAAAAGCCAGCCACCAAATGGCACTCATAGTGCCTATGAGGAAATGATTCAACTTTAAATGACACTACCATGGAAACACAATTTTATGAAGGGACAGCAAATCTTATCCGTAATTCTGATAGATTAAAATTGCAAAGGGACAGTACTACTTACACATAGCATGGCTCAATACAGATTCAATACTGAATGTGTACATTGAAATGCCTAATGGGCACATTAGGTCCTACAGAAAATTAGAAAGAAAGATTGCTGACTTTGGACTAAAGTGGAGGTAAGAGGCTTCAGTAAAAATGAGGGTTGAAATGATCCTTATAGAATGGATAAGGGTGAATGGGGCTTACAGGCATTTTGTTTTTAACAGAAGGGAAAGGATGATGAAGGGGCAAGTATCTCATAGATCAAGATCACAGGGAGAGGTTAGAGTAGAAGACCGGGTTGTAATTAAATGTAGAGGAATGACAATGGGAAGCAGTGGGGTTGTCCTGACAGGGGAATGAATGGCATGGCTACATTATTATAGTTTAAAATCTCTATCAGTTAAGTACCTGGAGTAGATTTACCTCATTCATGAGTGAATCTCTAAAACACAGTGATTGGCATTCATTGAAGGTTCAGTAAATATCCTTTCCACAAATGAGAAAATGTGATTATCATGATGATGTAATAATTTGCCAATTATTTAGGACTGATTAAAAACACATTTAAATATTATTTTATAAGGACTCGGAGAAAAGATATTTGCGATACAAAAATGAATGCCATGATACTACTTTCTATTCTAGCCTAGCCCCATTATTTCACTTACCACCTCCCCTCAACCCTGTGGTTCCTAGCCTCTGATACTGAAGGTCCTCCATGATCACCTCCTATATGCCATCTAGTATATGTGGCATAATCCAGCATCAGTCTTGGTTCCTGGAGAGCGGGTTGCCCTTAGTCTAAACCAAATTAATACACACACACACACAGAGTTGACCTGTGAATGACACAGATTTCAACTACAGGGGTCCACTTATTTACAGATTTTACTCTGCCTCTGTCATCCCTGAGACAGCAAGGCCAACACTTCCTCTCCTCCTCCTCCTCAGCCCACTCAACATGAAGATGATGAGGATGAAGACCTTTATGATGTTTCACTTCCACTTAATGTGTAGTAAGAATATTTTCTATTTCTTATAATTTTCTTAGTAATATTTTCTTTTCTCTTCTCTCTAGCTTACTTTTTTTGTAAGCATATAGTATACAATAAGTGTAACCCACAATATACATGCCAATCAACTGTTTATGCTATTGGTAAGGCTTCCAGTCAACAGTAGGCTATTAGTAGTTAAGTTTTTGGAGAGTCAAAAGTTATACTTGGATTTTTACCACAGACATGGGCCCGAACTTCACATTTTTAACCCTTTCTTTGTTCAAGGGTCAACTGAAGAATAAATAAGAAAAGTCACTGATTTATTTCTTTGTAGTGGACTCAAGGAAGACCCAGTATAGTACAAGAGGTTTCACAGCTATTACCACATCCCTACATCTTAATGGTGAATTTGAAAAAATAGTAGCGTTCGTAGGCAGAATGTCTCAGTTTTCTGTTTCAGAATAATAGCAGCTTGTTCAAAATAGAAGGAAAGTGAGAGCAGTTCAGTGTTACATTTCCTTCCTTCCTCTAGGTCAGCAATTCTCAATATGTGTTCAGGGACTAACGACACCAGCATGACCTGAGAATTATTGAGGTGAAAATTCTTAGGACCCTCTCTGGATCTGCTGAATCAGAAATTCTGTGGGTAGGGCCCAACAACCTTCCTAAACAGTCCCCAAGGCAATTCTGATGGATGACCAAGTATGAGAACTTCTCTTCCAAATGTTTGGCTATTCTTCTGGCTATTTTTATCATAAAGCTCTCACCCTTTGATACTTTTTATTGTTGCTGATGCTTTTCTGCTTTCACATTTCTCTTTCTTCTACTCTTGCAAATTTAGCCAACCCACCGCAATAGTTGGTTATATATCATGTGCTTTCAGAGGACCAGTGGTGAGTGTTAAGCCCTGTTTGACTTTCTTTTGCCTACTGAAATATTTTGAATTTTACATTCAGCTTCTCATGCAGTTTAGAATCTCAGGCTCTTCCACTAAACACTGACTAGGACAGTTCTACTCTTTACCCTGTTTATGAACTGGTGATGGCCCATATAGCTGCTGAGGTGTTGAAGAGGGTGAGAAAGGATGTTTCAAATTGTGTCATGTATATCGTGGCTGATGCTGCCTCGTTGCAAAAGAGGTACCCAGGCAGCACCAGTGCCTTAAGAAAAGTATGAAGACAAGTGGTCAAAATCCTACTGGATCTATCATTATTCTAATTAATTATTTATGTAATCTCTTTTAATATCTTTCTTCTTTCAATATAAGCTCCCTAAGAGCAAGACCATTTCATTTAATCACTGAATCTCACGTGGCTAACACAGTGCTTTGTTCATAGTATAAGCTTTTTTTTTTTTTTTTTTTAAAGAGGATGATTAAATGAGAATATGTCTATTACATAGAACTTCAAGACGTAGGTGTGTTGGAGTCAGTAAGATAGTTCATAAGTATTCTGCTATTTCTCCCTCTGTGAAGGATGCACTGCTTTTCCCACTTAAAGATAGATAAGGCCACATGAATGATTGGTCTGGGTTAGGTGATGGAAGCTTAAAGAGCCATGTAGTAGGAGTGAGGCATACTTTTTTATTCTTTTAGGCACTGAGATTTGTTTCATTAGTTATTTTTTCTTTTCTCTTTTTGAGGTATAACATATATAAGGTGTATTAATCTTAAATGAACACATATATCAATGTATACATCTAAATACACCTGTATAACCATAACCAGGTGAAGATATACAACATTTTCAGCACCTCAGAAGATTCTTCATGTCTCTTTCCAGTCAATAGAGCCATCCACCCCAACCGCAGTTACACTATTCTGATTTCTATTAAAATAGATTAGATTCACCTGATGTGGGAACTGCATGTAAATAAAATCACATAGAACATACATGTCACATACATTTTGTCTCATGTGTTTTACTCAAAATACTGTCTGTAAATTTTCACCCAGATTGTTTCACATATAAGAAATTTGTTCTTTTTAGGGTTGTGCCGTGTTCTAAGTACCAAAATTTATTTATTCTCCTGTTGATGTATATTTGGGTTGTTTCAGCTGTGGGCCATGACATATATAAAGCTGTTATGAAAACTCCATTCATATTTTAGTGAATAACACACTCATTTCTGTTGGTATATACTTAGTCATGAAATTGTTGGGTTAGAGGACAGAAAAACGTTTAGCTTTTGGATGTTCTGCAAATGTGTGCAGTAGTTTTCAAACTTTAATCTATCAGAGTCACCTGGCAGGCTTGTTAAAACAAATTGCCTGGCTCTATACCCATAGTTTCTAATTCACTGGGTCTAAAATTGCATTTCCAATGTTTCTAGGCCATGCAGATGCTGCTTTTCTGGGGACGACACTTAGAGAACCACAAATTGTTCAATAGAATTTGCCAGCGAGATTCTAGAACTA
The DNA here is from genome assembly GCF_024542745.1 of Macaca thibetana thibetana. Classification (NCBI taxonomy): domain Eukaryota; kingdom Metazoa; phylum Chordata; class Mammalia; order Primates; family Cercopithecidae; genus Macaca; species Macaca thibetana. The sequence goes on along the minus strand of NC_065589.1, from coordinate 112,304,538 downwards.
AATATTACTTTGCCTTAAACTAGCCTATCTTGATGAACTCTAAGGTTGTCAGATTGAGCGAAGAGAAAGGCAGTGTCCCTGTTAAATTTGGATTTCAAAAGACAATAAATAAATATTAGTATAATTACGTCCCATGCAACAATTGGAGTGCACTTAGGTGAAAAAATTATTTGTTCTTTATTTGAACTTTAAATTTAACTGGACCTCCAGTATTTTACTGAGCAACCCTAACTGATGCAGCTGTTCCTCCTTTTTACACAGAAGATCCTGACATGCAGCTTAGTTAACTTACTATCAAAGGACAGGCAGTTAGTAAATGGCAGCAGATTTCTAACACTGGTCTATACACCTACGTCCCCTGATTATTCTACTGCAGTCATACACAATTTCTGCCACCCAGTTACCCAGTGCTATAGTTTGGATGTTTGTCTCCCTAAATCTCATGTTGAAATTTGATCCTGATGTTGGAGGTGGGGCCAAATGGGAGGTGTTTCAGTCATGAGGGAGGACCCCCCATGAATGGCTTGGCCTGGTTTGGTGCGGTCCTCATGGTAATGAGTTCTCACTCTATTAGTGCCCATGAGAACTGTTTGTTAAAAAGAGCAAGGCATGGCCTCACTGTGTCTCTTACTTTCTCTCTCAGCATGTGATCTCTGCACATATTGACTCCCCTTCACTTTCTGCCATGAGTGGAAGCAGCCTGAGGCCCTCCCCAGGTGCAGATACTAGTGCTGTGCTTCTTGTACAATCAGTGGAACAGTGTACCATATTAACCTCCTTTCCTTATAAACTTCCCAGCTTCAGGTATTCCTTTATAACAACACAAGCAAGCAAAGACAGAAAATTGGTACCAAGGAATGAGATTTTGCTATAAAGATACCTAAAAATGTGGAAGTGGTTGTGGAACTGGTTAATGGGCAGAGGCTGTAGGATTTTGGAGGACTCAGAAAACACAAAAAGGCAAGAGAAAGTAGGAAACTTCTTAGAGATTCGTTAAGTGGTTGGTATAGTTTGGAGGTTTCACCTCTTCAAACCTCATGTTGACATTTGGTCCCCATTGTTGGAGGTGGAGCATATTGGCAAGTGTTTGAAATGGGGTAAATCCTTTATGAATGGCTTGGTGCCATTCTTGCGGTAGTTAATACGTTCTCACTGTATTAGTTCCCATGAGGGTCAATTGTGGAAAAGAGCGTGGTATCTCCATGCTTTTATTCTTCCTCTCTCACCATGTGATCTCTGCACACAACAGCTCCACTTCATCTTCCGCCATGATTGAAGGCAGCCTTAGGCCCTCATCAGAAGCAGATTCCACTGCCATGCTTTTTGTACAGCCTACAGAACTATAAGCTAAAGAAACTTTTAAACATTTATTACCCAGCCTCAGGTATTCCTTTATAGAAACACAAATGAACTAAGACAATGGTTGTGACTAAAATTCTGATAGAAATGTAGACAGTAAAAGTTATGCTGATGGCACCTCAGATGGAAATGATGAACTTATTGGAAAGTAAAGCAAAGGTCATCCTTGTTAGCCTTAGCAAAGAACTGTCCTGCATTGCATTTATGGCCTTGGGATTAGTGAAAGGACAAATTTAAGAATGCTGTCCTAAAGTATCTGAGAGTATAAATTTCTAAGGTGCAAAGTCTTCAAGAAGTGACAGGACTGCTTTCAATTGCTTACAACCTGGTATGGTAGCAAGGAAATGGTTTAAAGGTGGAATTTATAATTAAAAAGGAAGCAGAGAGTAAATATTTAGAAAATTTTCAGTCTGGCTATGTGGTAGAGAAGGACATTTTAAGGAGGGAAGTCCAAGAGTACTGCAGTAAAACCACTTGCTAAGAGATGAACGTGACTACAGGGAGTCAAGTGCTAATAGTCAAAACAATAGAAAAAAAGACCGAAAAGGCTCTTCAGAAATCTTTGAGGCTGCCCCCACATCACAAGCACAGAGGCTTAGGAGGACAGAATAGATTCTGGGGACATGTTTGGGGTGCCAATTTCCTGTGCCTCCCTGGGATACTGCTCCCTGTTCCCTGTGTCCCTGCTGCTCCAGCTCCAGATGTAGCTCAAAGAGCCCCAGGTATGGCTCAGGCTGCCACTCTGGGGTGTGTAAGCAGGAAGCCTTGGAGTCATACACCTGGTGCTATGTCTATAGATGTCCAGAATGCAAGGTGGTGAAAGCTCGGAGGCTTCCACATAGATTTCAGAAGATGGATAGGAATGTGTGGGTGCCCAGACAAAAGCCTGCTGAAGAAGCAGAGCCACCACGGAGAGCCTGTGCTAGGACCATGTCTAGAGTAGCTGCAGGAACAGAACTTTCACCTTCCAGACCCCAGAATAGTAGAGCTACTGGCACCATGTACCCTCAGGCTGGAAAAGCCACAGGCATTCTACTCCAACCCATGACAGCAGCCAGCCGGGGGGACTGCACCAAGCAAAGCCATGGGGCAAGGGCGACAGGGCTGCCCTAAGCCTTGGGAGCCCACCTCTTCTTCCAGTGTGTCAAGATGTGCGACATGTAGTCAAAGTAGACTATTCTGGAGATTCCAGATTTAATGTCTGCCCTGCTGATTTTCAGACTTGTGTGGGGCCTGTTAACCCTTTCTTTTGGCTCATCTCTCCCTCTTGGAATGAGAATCTTTACCTAATGCCTGTACAATCATTGTATTTTGAAAGCAAATAACTTATTTTTGATTTTACAGCTCACAGCTCTAAGCAACTTGTCTTGAGTCTCAGGTGCGACTTTGGAATGTGAGCTTTTGAGTTGAAGCTGGAACAAGTTAAGACTTGGGAGGCCTATTGGAGAGGGATGATTTTATCTTGCAATGTGAGAAGGACATGTGTTTTGGAAGGCCAGGGGCAAAATGCTGTAGTTTGGATGTTTGTCTCCCCAAACCTCATAAGTTGGAGGTTGGAGATGGGGCCTCATGGGAGGTGTTTGGGTCACGGAGGTGGAACCTATGTGAATACATTAATGCCTTCCCTGGCAGGAACAGTTGGTGAAATCTCATTCTTACTAGTTCCCACAAGAGTTGGTTGATAAAAAGAGCCTAGAACCTCCTCCTATTCTCTTTTGCTTCCTCTTGCCTTGTGATCTCTGCACATACTGGCTCCCCTTTGCCTTCTGCCATGAGTAGAAGCAGCCTGAAGCCCTCATCAGCAGCTGAGCAGATGGATACTGGTGTCAAGCTTCTTGTAGAGTCTGCAGAACCATTAGCCAAATAAACCTCTTTTCTTTACAAATTACCCAACTTCAAGTACTCCTTTATAGCAACACGAAATGGACTAAGATACTGTGAAAGGAAAATATCTTGGGCCCTTTCAAGCTAGGAACTGCTCAGGGCAAATCTGCCTTCCATTCTATTCAAAGTCATCCCAGCTGCCCACAGAGATGGATAATGCATATTCTGATTGCCCCCTTTGGAAAGACTTATCAGAAACTCAGAAGAATGCAACCATTTGTATCTCATCTACCTGTGACATAGAAGTCCCTCAGGGTGGGGAGGGGGCTTGCCTTGAGTTGTCCTCGCCTTTCTGGATGAATTAATGTACTTCTTACATATATTGATTGATGTCTCATGTCTCCCTAAAATGTGAAAAACCAAGCTGTTCCCTGACAACCTCGGACCGATGTCATCGGGACCTCCTGAGGCTGTGTCACCCACACGTCCTCAACCTTGGCCAAAAAGAAATACTTTCTAAACTAACTGAGACCTGCCTCAGATTATCTAGTTTACAATACCTCGTCTTGATTAAGAGACAGCTATGGTTTCCAGGGCTGCTAATCCAGCATGAGATAGAGTGCTGCATCCATGTACTCTCACATTAGCCTGGAATGCTGATTAAAAACGTATCTTCCCCTCAGCTCAAAAGGGAAATCATTTTATGACTTTGTGCCACTTTAAGCTGTCACCTGCCTCTGTAGCTAGATTCAGTTGCCTTTTAGATTTGACCTGACTGTTCAAGGGTTCGCCTGTCTCCTCCAGGGCTGTGATCCCCTATTAAGTTGCTTGCTAGAGGATCCATGCAGGAGAACACATGGACCTTTCTCTCCCAGAGCGGGAAAGTACCTGTCACTTCTACAGATCACTCTTTTGTAGTCTGGCAACACAGCAGGGAGTTAGCATTTTCCTAAGGCTGTCTCCACTATGGAAATTCAGGGCCAGGTCAGGTAAATAAGCTCAGTCCTGGAGGAGGCCTCTTGCTCCAGGGAAGGGCTTTTGTGATCTGATCCAGCTTCTGACAAATGTCAGGAGTCATTCCAGCAATGTGACTTTTAAGGATTGGAACATAGGCACTCTAGCCCCCAAATGATCTGTCTTCCTAGTAGGTGAAACTCTTTATTGTCAATTCATTCTTAGATTTTAAGAATAGCTTACAGTGGTGAATACCTTTGGAAATTCAGGCCTATTATCTGGACCAAGTATCTTATGCCACTATCAATAACACTGGGTGAAGGAGTTTCCTTAAATTCCCTCTTCTTTGAAGAAGAATTCCTTAAATGGTATAAAGGCACTTGGGAGGAAAAAAAAAAATGGGCAATAAGTTCAAGCATCACATCTGAGAAGTTATTCCGGAGCTTTCTGCCTCCAGAGGCTGAATTGGACCTCTCTTCAGTCTGTGTATATCTCTATTATACCACACACATTACAATGTTGCAATTGTCTATTTCAATGCCAGCCTTCCCATCAAGTCATGTGGCTTAGAGATCAGAGACTTGTTAATATCTGTACCTGGGGCATGAACACTGTGCTTAGTATGTACTAGACACTCAGGAAAGCTTGTCAGACTGTCTGCTTGAGTAGTTGCCAAGGATAGGCTTCTTTCCTTTTACAGTTTGGCGTAAGACTAGCCTGTGGATGCTTTTAGTGGCACATTGCAGGACAGCCTTCTTCCAAAGAGATACTGAGTATCTGTAACAGGGTCTATAGTCCATATCCCTACACACACACATTCACACACAGCTACAGGGCTCTCAGGGAGAGAATCTCTGGGCTCTCATTCCATCAGCCTGGACCAGAGATGCAATTCCAAGTTGACTGTGTAAGCCTGCCATTTCATAGTTGGTTTAAAACGTTGCATGTTGGATGCTACTAGAACTGTTTTTCTCCGAGATATTGTGAAACTTTTTGGTTCACTTAGGCAATCAAACCCCATACAGAAAGTGCCAGATAAACAATTCCCGCGCAGCTGCTGAGAAGAAAACAGATCTGACCTTTAAGTCTGAACACATGCAAAAAAGGTCAGTCATCTCGATAAACACAGCCTGACTGAAAAGTGAATGTTTCTCCCCTTCTGAAGGAGGGAATGAACTCTTTGCTCCCTTCTGCCTTCTACAACTTTGATATTTAAAGTTTAAAGTTTGGTTCCTGACCAACAGTAACATCATTACCTGTAGCTTGTTAAAAATGTAGGCTTTTGACGCCCCCATTCCACATCTGCTTAATCACTACCTGACTTTTCTTTTTTTTTCTTTTGAGACAGAGTCTCGCTCTGTCACCTAGGCTGGAGTGCAGTGGTGTGATGTTGGCTCACTGCAATCTCCGCCTCCTGGGTTGAAGTGATTCTCCTGCCTCAGCCTGCCTAGTAGCTGGGATTACAGGCATCCACCACTATGCGCAGATAATTTTTTGTATTTTTAGTAGAGATGGGGTTTCACCATGTTGGCCAGGCTGGTCTCGAACTCCTGACCTCGTGATTAGCCCCCCTTGGCCTCCCAAAGTGTTGGGATTACAGGCGTGAGCCACCGCGCCAGGCCAACTTATGTTTTCAACAGGTAATCTGTATACATATAAAAGTACGAAAAGCACCGCTTTTTGAATCATATGATTACAATTAGTTTTACTCCTGTAAATGCTGTGAGATTTTTTTTTTTTTTTTTTTTTTTTTTTGCTATGTTTTGTGTTGTTGCCATGAAGGGCTGGAATATCATTTGGGAAATCTATCCCAAGGATAATAAGAAAGAGACCATGCTGGTGTGCCTTCCAACAAACCAGTTTTATTTCCTTTTCCAAAACACACTATACTCCCTATTTTCCCTCAATTTCATCTCAAAAGATGTATTCTTTGCTTGCCAAGACCCTCAGTATTTACGTTCCCCTAAGGCCTTTTTTTTCCTTCTTTCTTTTTTTTGAGACAGATTCTCACTTTGTCGCCCAGGCTGGAGTGCAGTGGTGCAATCTCAGCTCACTGCAAACTCCGCCCCCTGGGTTCAAGCGATTCTCATGCCTCAGCTTCTGGAGTAGCTGGGATTAACGGCACGCACCACCACGACTGGCTAAATTTTGCATTTTTCGGAGAGATAGGGTTTCACCACGTTGCCCAGCCTGGTCTCAAATCCTCAGCTCAGGCAATCCACCTGCGTTTGGCATCCCAGAGTGCTAGGATTACAGGCGTTAGCAAGACCATTTTACAAAGTAAAAGTGCCCGCAGATCTCAACTGAATAGTAGGAAATGGATTTATGGTGAGCCCACCTCTATTATGAGCTGATTTTAGGGAAAACACATGGCAGTTCCAGCTAAATGTCCAGAGAAGCCTGTAAAATTTGCATTGTAAGTGAGGGCAGCCACAAAAAGCAAGTTAATCAGCATAGCAATGCTTATATTTATTTTCAACAGTAATTATTAAAAATCAAGCTGGGCCCAGTGGCTCACACCTGTAACCCCAGCTTTGAGAGCCTAAGGCAAGAGGATTGCTTGAGCCAAGGAGTTCAAGACCAGCCAGGGCAATATAACAAAACCCTGCCTTTATAAAAATTAAAAAAAAAAAATAGTATTCTTAGATATGACACAAAAATGAGTGATAATTGAAAAAATAGGTAAACTGTATTGTATTCAAATTGCCTAAAATTTTGCTATAGAGTACACCATGAAGAAAGTGAAAAAAGGCCAAGCACGGTGGCTCACGTCTATAATCCCAGCACTTTGGGAGGCTGAGGTGGGCAGGTCATTTGAGGCCAGGAGATCGAGACCAGCCTGGCCAACATGGTGAAACCCCACCTCTACTAAAAATACAAAAATGAGCTGGGCATGTTGGCGCACACCTGTAATCCCAGCTACTGGGGAGGCTGAGGCACGAGAATCACTTGAACCTGGGAGGTGGAGTTTGCAGTGAGCTGAGATTGCACCACTGCACTCCAACCTGGGTGACAAAGTGAGACTCTGTCTCAAAAAAAAAAAAAAAAAAAAAAAAAAAAAAAAAAAAAAAAAAAAAAAACAGAAAAAGAAAAAGAAAAGAAAAGAAAAAAAGAGTGAAAAAAAAACACAGAATGGGGAAAAAAAATTATAAATCATATATCTGATGACAGACATGTATCCAAAATATACAAAGAACTCTTATAATTTAACAATAAAAGACAGTCCAATTTTGGGGGCAAAGGATTTGAATTGACATTTCCCCAAAAAAAGGTTTATAAATGGCCATGAAGTCCATAAAAATATACTCATTGGTGATGCCAATTTGAAAAAGAGTTTGTGGTTCCTCATATTGTTAAACATAGAGTTACCATGTAAACCAATAATTCTGCTCCTAGATGTACACTTAAGAAAAATAGAAACATATGTCCTTCTAAAACTTGTACATAAATGCTCAGAGCAACACTAGCCATAGTAGCCAAAACGCAGAAGCAACCCAAATGCCCGTCAACTGACGAATGGATAAACAAAATGCAATAAATCCATACAATGTAATATTGTTCCTCAATGTTAAAAAAAGAATTGTTGATTCATGGTACAACATGAAAAAATATTGAAAGCATTATGCTAAGTGAAAGAGCCAGTCACAAAAGATCAGATACTGTATAGTACCACTTATATAAAATGTCTAGGCCGGGCACAGTGGCTCACACCTGTAATCCCAACACTTTGGGAGGCCGAGGCAGGTGGATCACTTGAGGTCAAGAGTTCTAGATCAGTCTGGCCAACATGGTGAAACCCCATCTCTAATAAAAATGCAAATATTAACAAGCATGGCAGCACATGCCTGTAATCCCAGCTACTCAGGAGGCTGAGGCAGGAGAATCGTTTGAACCCAGGAAGCGGAGGTTACAGTGAGCTGAGTTCATGCCATTGGACTCCAGCCTGAGTGGCAGAGTGAAACTGTCGCAAAAATAAATAAATAAAATAAGATGTCTAGAATAGGCAAAGCTATAAAACAGAGATTAGTGGTTGCCTAAATTGAGAGGGAAGTGACTGCTGCTATGAGGTTTCTTTTTCAGGTAATGAAAGCATTCTAAAATTAGATAGGAAAGAGCATTGAACAATTCTGAGAGTATTCTATAAACCACTGAATTTTACATTAAATTTTACGCTGAAAATTAAAAGGGCTAACTTTGTGCTATGTAAATTATATCTCAATATAACTGTTCTTTAAAAAGTCAAATAGTCAAATAGCATGTAACATATACACTCTTCAGCTGTTATGATTATAGCACTTTGCAAAATAGATGACATAATATTAAGATAAAGGCATTCAACCTCAAAAAGTAGTAGAGTAGGTGGCTCAGAAAATAATAAAAATTTAAACAAGGAAACAGGCCGCTGTGTTTTATATACCTGCTGCTTTGCTCATGCACTCACTCTTTCATTCATGCTTATATTCAGTTCACTCATTGAATGTCTAGGAATGTGAGACTTTGTGGTAGGCATCTTGGATATAGCCATGATAGACGGATATTATCTTGGCAATAATGTGACCTGCAGTCCAAAGGTGAAGTCAAACTAATAACAAATAATTCAATAAAGCCGGATCAATATAGCAGTAAGAAATAGAGCATGAGTAGCAACTCGTTTAGTTTATATAACCCTCTAGAGAATTTTGATAAAACTACGTATTCCCTACACATTTTAATTTGACATCTAAATATTTTCATTATGAGTTTAAATTAATATATCTTATTTATAATACCCAAAAATTATTATAAGATGAAATAATATGAATGTATCTAACTGGAATGAACATTTTATGATGTAATTTGAAAAACGATTTCACCTGTGTATTGAATTAAACACACAATATTTGAAATACATTATGTAAAAATTTTAAGCTATGTGAGTTTACAACACCCACAAATAGGCCAAAATACCTCTCTAACAGCAAACTTTGTCCCTCACCAAAATACATGTCAAGTCAGGAAATCCTGTATATTTATGTTTCCGAAATTAAATATTAAAATGTTCCTTAAGCCAACATTTCCATTTCTTCTTTGTCTGATGCCCTGGTGGATTTTACAACATCACCGTAAGACTTAGCATGGATGAAGAGCTTTATTTGTTAGTTTATCATTTATTTATTTTTGGTAAATTGAAAGAATTCATTAATGCTGATTCATTCTCAAGCAGATACATTCAACAAAGAGCATATATGGATGTTAAGGATCTGGAAAGAGATTCCCTTAAAACTCTTGGTGCAAGTACTCTGATGCGAAGTTTTTCTGTGTCACCATGTTTACCTGTATCACCATCAGTTCCTGTATTACCATGTGTACCCAAACCATACTTTGAGGACCACTGTTCTCTAATAGACTGAGGAGATTCTGTGCTCTAGAATTCTCAAAAATATACAAGTGGAAAAACCATGATTAGCCACAAGTGAGGTCAGAATTGCAAATATGGTAGGGTTTTCATTTCTTCTAAAATGTATATGAGGCATATCAGTAAGTTTTCATTTATGCAATTGGATGTGCACATCTCTGGCTAGAAAAAACATCACAATGTGTTATAGTCTTAAGGGAATTTGAAATCACACTTTCACTCTTTTATCTCACCAAAGGCTATAGTTATTCACAAGATAGTATGCTTCTTAAAAGATAGAATTCAGTGACCACTCCACTATTTAATTGACTGAAGAGGTCTGAAAGATTAGAATTCCAGAACTGGCTCACAAATCAGTCTTTTGACATTGAAGGTGCTAGCACATACAGAGATGGGAGAGGACATGACCAAAGTAGGGTGCTGTCAGGTGTGCCAGCCTTAGAGTGCTTTTGAGAATTATGAGTCACAGCTGGATGAGAGGATCAGCCTTACACATTCTTCCTTAGAACATTTGTTGTGGTTATCAGCCCACTATTTATTACATCTGATCAGCACCCCTGACTGGAGGTTGAGATATGAAAAAAATATTGTTTTTCATTCAAATCAGTTGATGATCAGAGGGATGCGGTAGATTGTTTCAAAGATAACCACTGTTAGTCCTTTCCACCCCTCTTGAAGCTAGCCATTCTGCCACTCAGAGATGGAGTTTATTTCTCAAAACTCCCTGAATGTGGAGTGGCCAACGACTGTTAAACCAGTAAAATATTATAAAATTAATGCTGTGTGACTTACATGATTAGATAAGAGGAGGCATTGCAACTTCTCCAGAGACATCCATATTGCTGCAGAGGACATGACTTCATTCATTTGATGGCTCTGTAGTATTCCATGGTGTATGTATGCTGCATTTTCTTTATGCTGTCGAACAGTGATGGGCATCAAGGTTGATTCCATGTCCCTGCTACTGTGAAAAGTACTGCAATGGATGTATGCATGCAAGGGTCTTTAATGCAGAACAATGTATATTCCTTTGGGTAAGTAACCAGTAATGGGATTGCTGGGTCGAATGGTAGATTGTTTTCATTTCTATGAGAATCTCCAAACTGCTTTCCATGGTGGTTAAAGTAACTTACATCCCCACCAGCAATGTATAAGCATTTCCTTTTCTCTGCACCCTCACAAATGTTATTTTTTGACTTTTCAATAATAGCCATTCTGACTGATGTGAGATAGTATTTCATTGTGCTGTTTTGGTTTGCATTTCTCTAATGAGCAGTGATGTTGAACATTTTTTCATCTGCTCGTTGGCCACATGCATGTCATCTTTTGGGAAGTGTCAATTCATGTCCTTTGCCCTTATTTAATGACGTTGTTTGGTTTTTGCTTGTTGACTTAAGTTCTCTATAGACTCTTGATATTAGACCTTTTTGGATGCATAGTTTGATAATATTTTCTCCCATTCTGTAGATTGTTTACTCTGTTAATAGTTTATTTTGCTGTGCAGAAGCTCTTTAGTTTAATTAGATCCCATTTGTCATTTTTTTGTTTTTGTTGCAATTGCTTTGGGGTCTTTGTCATGAAATCTTTACCAAGGTCTATATCTGGAATAGTATTTCCTAGGTTTTCTCCTAGGGCTTTTTGTACTTTTAGGTTTTATGTTTAAGTCCTTAATACATCTTGAGTTGATTTTTGTATGTGGGGAAAAGAAGAGGTCCACTTTCAGTCTTCTCCATGCGGCTAGCCAGTTATACCAGCACCATTATTTAATATGCAGTCCTTTCCCCATTGCTTGTTTTGTCAGCTTTGTGAAAGATCTGATGGTTGTAGGTGCGTGGATTTATTTTGGGTTCTCTGACCTGTTCTATTGGTCTATGCATCTGTTTTTACACAAATACCATGCTATTTTGCTTACTGTAGCCTTGTAGTATAGTTTGAAGTCAGGTGATGCCTCCAGCTTTTTTTGGGTGTGTGTGTGCTGAGGATTGCTTTGGCTATTCAGGCTCCTTTTTTGGTTTCAGTTTTAGAATAGCTTTTTTCTAATTCTGTCAAAAATGACATTGATAGTTTGATAGGAATAGCATCGAGTCTGTAAATTGCTGTTGGAAGTATGACAATTTTAACTATATTAACTCCTATCCATGAGCATGGAATGATTTTCCATTTGTTTATATCATCTCTGATTTCTTTCAGGACTGGTTTGTAATTCTTCTTGCAGAGATTTTTCGCTTCCTTGATTAGCTGTGTACCTACATATTTTATTCCTTTGGTGAGTACTGTGAATGGGATTGTGTTCTTAATTTGGCTGTCAGCTTGGACATTATTGGTGTATAGAAATGTTACTGATTTGCATGCATTGATTTTGTATTGTGAAACTTTGCTGAAGTTGTTTATCAGTTCTAGGAACATTTAGGCAGAGACTATGGAGGTTAGTAAGTATAGAATCATATTGTCTGCAAAGACAGGTGGTTTGACTTCGTCTTTTCCTATTTGGATGACTTTTACTTCTTTCTCTTGCCTGATTGTCCTGGCTGGGACTTCCAGTACTATGTTTAATAGAAATGGTCAACGTTGGCATTCTCGTCTTCCTCTGGTTCTCCAGGGGAATGCTTCCAACTTTTGCCCACTCAGTATCATTTTAGCTGTGGGTGTCATAGATGGCTTTTATTATTTTGATGTGTGTATTCCTTCAACACCTAGTTTGTTGAAGGTTTTTATCATGAAGGGATGTGGAAAGTAATCAAAGGTCTTTTCTGAATTTATTGAGATCATCATGTGGTTTTTGTTTTAGGTTTTCTTATTTTTTTATTATTATTACTATACTTTAAGTTCTAGGGTACATGTGCACAATGTGCAGGTTTGTTACATATGTATACATGTGCCATGTTGGTGTGCTGTACCCATTAACTCGTCATTTACATTAGGTATATCTCCTAATGCTATACCTTTCCCCTCCCCCCTCTCCACAATATGACCCGGTGTGTGATGTTCCCCTTCTTGTGTCCAAGTGATCTCATTGTTCAATTCCCACCTATGCGTGAGAACATGCGGTATTTGGTTTTCTGTTCTTGCGACCGTTTGCTGAGAATGATGGTTTCCAGCTGCATCCATGTCCCTATAAAGGACACAAACTCATCCTTTTATATGGCTGCATAGTATTCCATGGTGTATATGTGCCACATTTTCTTAATCCAGTCTGGCACTGATGGACATTCGTGTTGGTTCCAAGTCTTTGCTATTGTGAATAGTGCCACAATAAACATACGTGTGCATGTGTCTTTATAGCAGCACAATTTATAATCCTTTGGGTATATACCCAGTAATGGGATGGCTGGGTCAAATGGCATTTCTAATTTTAGATCCTTGAGGAATTGCTCCAGACTGTCTTCCACAATGGTTGAACTAGTTTACAGTACCACCAACAGTATAAAAGTGTTCCTATTTCTCCACATCCTCTCCAGCACCTGTTGTTTCCTGACTTTTTAATGATCGCCATTCTAACTGCTGTAAGATGGTATCTCATTGTGGTTTTGATTTGCATTTCTCTGATGGCTAGTGATGATGAGCATTTTTTCATGAATCTGTTGGCTGCATAAATGTCTTCTTTTGAGAAGTGTCTGTTCATACCCTTTGCCCACTTTTTGATGGGATTGTTTTTTTCTTGTAAATTTGTTTGAGTTCTTTGTAGGTTCTGGATATTAGCCCTTTGTCAGATGAGTAGATTGCAAACATTTTCTCCCATTCTGTAGGTGGCCTGTTCACTCTGATGGTAGTTTCTTTTTCTGTGCAGAAGCTCTTTAGTTTAATCAGATTCCATTTGTCAATTTTGGCTTTTGTTGCCATTGCTTTTGGTGTTTTAGACATGAAGTCCTTGCCCATGTCTATGTCCTGAATGGTATTGCTTAGGTTTTCTTCTAGGGTTTTTATGGTTTTAGGTCTAACATTTAAGTCTCTAATTCATCTTGAATTAATTTTTGTATAAGGTGTAAGGAAGGGATCCAGTTTCAGCTTTCTACTTATGGCTAGCCAATTTTCCCAGCACCATTTATTAAATAGGGAATCCTTTCCCCATGTCTTGTTTTTGTCAGGTTTGTCAAAGATCAGATGGCTATAGATGTGTGGTATTATTTCTGAGGACTCTGTTCTGTTCCATTGGTCTATATCTCTGTTTTGGTAGCAGTGCCATGCTGTTTTGGTTACTGTAGCCTTGTAGTAGAGTTTGAAGTCAGGTAGCGTGATGCCTCCAGCTTTGTTCTTTTGACTTAGGACTGTCTTGGCAATGCTGGCTCTTTTTTGGTTCCATATGAACATTAAAGTAGTTTTTTCCAATTGTGAAGAAAGTCATTGGTAAGTTAATGGGGATGGCATTGAATCTATAAATTACCTTGAGCAGTATGGCCATTTTCACAATATTGATTCTTCCTATCCATGGGCATGGTATGTGATGAATCACGTTTATTTATTTGTATATGTTGAACCAATCTTGTAGCCCAGGAATAAAGCTGACTAGCTTTTTGAGGTGCTGCTGAAATTGATTTTCTTGTATTTTGTTGAGGATTTTTGCTTCTATGTGCATTAGGAATATTGACCTGAAGATGTTGCTGTTGTTGTTGTGTCTGTGTCAGGTTTTGGTATCAAAACAATGTTGGCCTCATAGAATGAGTTAGAGAGTAGTACCTTATCTTTGATTTTTTGAATAGTTTCCACAGATTTGGTACCATATCTTCTATATACATCTGGGAGAATTTGACTGTGAATCCATCTGATCCAGGGCTTTTTCTGGTTAGATTTTTTATTAGTGATTCCATTTTTGAGCTCATTCTTGGTCTGTTCAGGTATTCAATTACTTCTTGGTTCAATCCTAGCATGTTACATGTTTCCAGGAATTTATCCATTTCTTCTAAGTGTTGTAGTTTGTGTGAATAGTGGTGTTCATAAAAGCCTCTAAGGATTTTCTGTGTTTCTGTGGGGTTAGTGGTAATGTCACCTTTGTCATTTCTGATTGCATTTATTTGAATTTTCTCTCTTTTATTCTTTATTAGTGTAGCTAGTGGTCTTTCTTATTTATGCTTTCACAAAATCAACTTTTTAAAAAAATCTTTTTTATGGATTCATGTGTAAGTTTCATTCAATTAAGCTCTGATTTTGGTTATTTCTTCTGCTAGGCTTGGGGTTGGTTTGCTCTTGTTTTTCTAGTTCCTCTAGATGTGATGTTAGGTTGTTAATTTGAGATATTTCTGACTTTTTGATGTAGGCATTTAATGCTATAAACTTTCCTCTTAACACTGCTTTAACTGTGTCCCAGAAATTCTGGTATGCTACCTCTTTGTTTTCATTAGTTTCAAATAATTTCTTAATTCCTGCCTTATTTTCATTGATTCCCCAAAGTCATTCAGGAGCAGGTTGTTTAATTTCCATGTAATTATATGGTTTTGAGAGATCTTCTTGCTATTGATTTTTATTTTTATTGCGCTGTGGTCCAATAGTGTGCTTAGTATGATTTCCATTTTTTGAATTTTTAGATAATACCTTTATAGCCAAGCATATGATTGATTTTAGATTATGTACTGTGTACAGATGAGAATGTATATTATGTTACTGTTGGATGGATTGTTCTGTAGATGTCTGTTAGTTCCATGTTGTGAAGTGTTGCATTGAGGTCTCAAATATCTTTATTCATTTCCTGCTTGATGATGTCTAACACTGTCAGTGGAGTGTTGAAGTCTCCTACTGTTACAGTGTAGTTAACTAAGACTTCAAGAACTTGTTTTATAAATCTGGCCAGAGTTGGGTACCCAAATATTTACAATAGCTAAAACTTCTTGTCAAATTAAACCCTTTATCATTATGTAATGCTCTTCTTTATCCTTTTTGATCATTTTTGGTTTAAAGTCTGTTTTGTCTGAAATAAGAATAGCAACCTCTTCTCCTTTTGTTTTCCATTTTCTTGATAGATCTTTCTCTATTTATTTGGAGCCAATGGTTGTCACTGCATGAGAGGCAGGTCTCTTGAAGATTGCATACAGTTGGGTCTTGTTTTATTATCCTATTTGCCACTCTGTGCCTTTTAAGTGGAGCAGTTAGCCCATTTGTGTTTAAGGTTAATGTTGATATGTGAGGATTTGATTCTGTCTTTCTGTTGTTAGCTGGTTGTTATGTAGACTTTATTGTATAGTTGCTTTATAGTCTAGTGGGCTATATACTTCTTTTTGTGGTGGCAAGTAATGGTCTTTCATTTCCATGTATAGCATTCCCTTAAGGACTTCTCATAAGGCAGGTGGTGGCAATAAATTCCCTAAATATTTGCTTATCCAAGAAGGATTTTATTTCTCTTTTGATTATGAATCTTAGTTTGGCTGAATAAAAAATTCTCAGTTGGAATTTCTTTTCTTTAGGGATGCTGAATATAGGCATTACTCTTCTAGCTTCTAAAGTCTCTGCTGAAATATCTGCTGTTTGACTGATAGGGTTGCTTTTGTACATGATCTGCCCCTTCTCTTTAGCTGCCTTTAATAGATAGATAGATAGATAGATAGATAGATAGATAGATAGATAGATAGATAGATAGATTTAATGTGTATATATATATATTTTTCATTGATCTTGGAGAATCTGATGACTGTGTCTTGGGGATGGTCATATTGTATGGCATCTCATTTAATTTCTCTGAATTTCCTGGATTTGCATGTCAATCTCTTTAGTGAGGTTGGGAAAATTTTTGTGGACAATATCCTCAGATATGTTTTCCAAGTTGCTTGCCTCTCTCTCTCCTTTTGGGATGCCAATGAGTCATAGATTTGGTCTCTTTACATAATTCCATATTTCCCAGAGGTTTTGTTCATTTTAAAATTATTTTTAATTTTTTTGTGCCTAACTGAGTTGATTTGAAGAAGTGGTGTTTGAGCTCTGAGATGCTTTCCTCAGCTTGGTCTATTCTGTTAATACTTCCAGTTGCATTGTACAGTTACTGTAGTGAGTTTTCAGCTCTAGAAGATCGGTTCATTTCTTTCTTAAAATAGTTATTTTGTTGTTCAGCTCTTGTGTTGCTTGTGTTATTTCACTGAATTCTCTAGATTCCTTGGATTGGGTTTTATTTCTCTGCTGAATCTCATTAATCTACATTGTCATCCAGATTCTGAATCCTATGTTGATCATTTCAGCCATTTCAGTCTATGTAAGAACCATTGTTGGGGAGCTAGTGTGGTTGTTTGGAGGTTCTCTGGATTTTAGATTTTCCAGAATTCTTGTGTTGGTTCTTCCTCATCTATTTGGGCTGAAGTTTCTTTAATCTTTAAAATTGCCATCTTTTGGATAGGGCTTTTTGCTTTTGGCTGTGGTATAAGTTGAATTTAGATGACTGGCTTTATTTCTGGATGATTTCAGGGGGTCAAGGCTCAGCTCAGCAATCCTAGGATTTGTGCTCTATCCCTGAAGGACTGGGACCAGGATCGTGGCTTTTTATCTCTGGCATCTCAAGGTTAAGCACTTGCTTTACTGGAGGACTCAAGGTGTTCCCAGTCCACTGGCAACAATACTCTGATGGGGGATGCTGGCAAACGTGCTTCAGTGTGGGGGTGGTGGGTGGTGGCAGGTGTCATGTGCATGTATGCATTTGAAAAGCAGGAGGGGGAGGCTGCAGGTGAGTGCACGCCAATGGAAGAAGGCTGTGCATAGGTACTAACTGATGATGGCCCACTTACAGAAGCTATCCAACTGTTAGGAGAGGTCTGCTGTGAAAAGAGCTATGGTGGTGGCTGCCAGTAAGCATCTTGGCTTGGCAGGTGAGGCTGCACTGCAATCAGATGCACCCAGCCAGAGACCCTATGATAGGTCTGAAGACAGAAGGGTGCTCAAATCATATTGGCCACATCCCATGGACAAGATAGCACTGCTCTGTCCAGGTTTAGCAGCCAACACAGGCTAAAGCCTCCTAGAGGAACATGGCAAGCCTTGGAGGATGGGACCCTAAGGCTATGTTCCACTGCAGCCTTTTCCATGTAAAACCCTTTGGGCTGTGTGCAGGCTATAATTCTGTCTCTGTCAACTCTCTGGGCAGTTCACCCTGCCAGCTCAAATATCCCTGGGGATCATGTAGTCTGCTGCAGCTAAGATGCTGGAGGTCTGTGATGAGAGGGGGCCACTCTATGCCTATTTGGTTTTTTTGGGGTTTTTTTTTTTTGTTTGTTTTTATACTTTAAGGTCTAGGGTACATGTGCACAACGTGCAGGTTTGTTACATATGTATACATGTGCCATGTTGGAGTGCTGAACCCATTAACTGGTCATTTACATTAGGTATATCTCCTAATGCTAATCACTCCCCCCTCCCCCGACCCCACAACAGGCCCCAGTGTGTGATGCTCCAATTCCTGTGTCCAAGTGATCTCATTGTTCAATTCCCACCTATGCGTGAGAACATGCGGTATTTGGTTTTCTGTTCTTGCGACCGTTTGCTGAGAATGATGGTTTCCAGCTGCATCCATGTCCCTATAAAGGACACAAACTCATCCTTTTATATGGCTGCATAGTATTCCATGGTGTATATATGCCACATTTTCTTAATCCAGTCTGGCACTGATGGACATTTGTGTTGGTTCCAAGTCTTTGCTATTGTGAATAGTGCCACAATAAACATACGTGTGCATGTGTCTTTATAGCAGCACAATTTATAATTCTTTGGGTATATACCCAGTAATGGGATGGCTGGGTCAAATGGCATTTCTAATTTTAGATCCTTGAGGAATTGCTCCAGACTGTCTTCCACAATGGTTGAACTAGTTTACAGTACCACCAACAGTATAAAAGTGTTCCTATTTCTCCACATCCTCTCCAGCACCTGTTGTTTCCTGACTTTTTAATGATCGCCATTCTAACTGCTGTAAGATGGTATCTCATTGTGGTTTTGATTTGCATTTCTCTGATGGCTAGTGATGATGAGCATTTTTTCATGAATCTGTTGGCTGCATAAATGTCTTCTTTTGAGAAGTGTCTGTTCATACCCTTTGCCCACTTTTTGATGGGATTGTTTTTTTTCTTGTAAATTTGTTTGAGTTCTTTGTAGGTTCTGGATATTAGCCCTTTGTCAGATGAGTAGATTGCAAACATTTTCTCCCATTCTGTAGGTGGCCTGTTCACTCTGATGGTAGTTTCTTTTTCTGTGCAGAAGCTCTTTAGTTTAATCAGATTCCGTTTGTCAATTTTGGCTTTTGTTGCCATTGCTTTTGGTGTTTTAGACATGAAGTCCTTGCCCATGTCTATGTCCTGAATGGTATTGCTTAGGTTTTCTTCTAGGGTTTTTATGGTTTTAGGTCTAACATTTAAGTCTCTAATTCATCTTGAATTAATTTTTGTATAAGGTGTAAGGAAGGGATCCAGTTTCAGCTTTCTACTTATGGCTAGCCAATTTTCCCAGCACCATTTATTAAATAGGGAATCCTTTCCCCATGTCTTGTTTTTGTCAGGTTTGTCAAAGATCAGATGGCTATAGATGTGTGGTATTATTTCTGAGGACTCTGTTCTGTTCCATTGGTTTATATCTCTGTTTTGGTAGCAGTGCCATGCTGTTTTGGTTACTGTAGCCTTGTAGTAGAGTTTGAAGTCAGGTAGTGTGATGCCTCCAGCTTTGTTCTTTTGGCTTAGGACTGTCTTGGCAATGCTGGCTCTTTTTTGGTTCCGTATGAACTTTAAAGTAGTTTTTTCCAATTCTGTGAAAAAAGTCATTGGTAGCTTAATGGGGATGGCATTGAATCTATAAATTACCGTGGGCAGTATGGCCATTTTCACGATATTGATTTTTCCTATCCATGAGCATGGAATGTTCTTCCATTTTTTTGTGTCCTCTTTTGTTTCATTGAGCAGTGGTTTGTAGTTCTCCTTGAAGAGGTCCTTTACATCCCTTGTAAGTTGGATTCCTAGGTATTTTATTCTCTTTGAAGCTATTGTGAATGTGAGTTCACTCATGATTTGGCTCTCTGTTTGTCTGTTATTGGTGTATAAGAATGCTAGTGACTTTTGCACATTGATTTTGTATCTTGAGACTTTGCTAAAGTTATTTATCAGCTTAAAGAGATTTGGGGCTGAGACGATGGGGTTTTCTAAATACACAATCATGTCATCTGCAAACAGGGACAATTTGACTTCCTCTTTTCCTAATTGAATACCCTTTATTTCTTTCTCCTGCCTGATTGCCCCGGCCAGAACTTCCAGCATTATGTTGAATAGGAGTGGTGAGAGAGGGCATCCCTGTCTTGTGCCAGTTTTCAAGGAGAATGCTTCCAGTTTTTGCCCATTCAGTAAGATATTGGCTGTAGGTTTGTCATAAATAGCTCTTATTATTTTGAGATATGTTCCATCAATACCAAATTTATTGAGAGTTTTTATCATGAAGGGCTGTTGAATGTTGTCACATGCCTTTTCTGCATCTATTAAGATAATTATGTGGTTTTTGTCTTTGGTTCTGTTCATATGCTGGATTATGTTTATTGATTTGTGTATGTTGAACCAGCCTTGCATCCCAGGTATGAAGCCTACTTGATCATGATGGATAAGCTTTTTGATGTGCTGCTGGATTTAGTTTGCCAGTATTTTATTGAGGATTTTTGCATCGATGTTCATCAGGGACGTTGGTCTAAAATTCTCTTTTTCTGTTGTGTCTCTGGCAGTCTTTGGTATCAGGATGATGTTGGCCTCATAAAATAAGTTAGGGAGGATTCCCTCTTTTTCTGTTGATTGGAATAATTTCAGAAGGAATGGTACCAGTTCCCCCTTGTACCTTTGGTAGAATTTGGCTGTGAATCCATCTGGTCCTGGACTTTTTTTTTGGTTGGTAGGCTATGAATTATTGCCTCAATTTCAGAGCCTATTGTTGGTTTATTCCGGGAATCAACTTATTCCTGGTTTAGTCTTGGGAGAGTGTATGTGTCCAGGAATTTATCCATTTCTTCTAGATTTTCTACTTTATTTGCACAGAACTGTTTATAGTATTCTCTGATGGTAGTTTGTATTTCAGTGGGGTTGGTGGTGGTATCCCCTTTATCATGTTTTATTGCATCTATTTGATTCTTCTTTCTTTTCTTCTTTATTAGTCTTGCTAGTGGTCTATCAATTTTGGTGATCTTTTCAAAAAACTATTCAAACTCACCTTTTCCCTGGGAGCTGCTTGGGGCCAGAATGAGTCCTGGTGCTCAACAACCCATTGCAGGGTTTTCAGCTGCCTCCCGCTTTAGCCTCGCATCTGTATCCTCTTTCTATCCACTCTCAGTGCCTTCTTTTCAAAGATCTGTTTGGAATATTCTATTCTACTTGATGGTCTTGTCTCTCTTGGTGGGAAAAGGTCTTCTTGGCTGCGCCTAATTTGCCATCTTGGCTCCCTTCTCTCAGTGTTAAGTTTTTAACCTCTATACTTAGTAATATTATCATGAATGTAAACATGATGTTTCCCGGGGCACATACAGGTTAGTTATCACTTATTGATAGTAAACTGCACTGAATATTCTTTGCTCTGATTCTTGGAGAGCTAGATGTCATCCTACAAGGCAGGATCTGTATAGTAGATGTGGAATCATGAAAATATGAATCACAGTTGTTGTATAGTAGAGGGAAAGTTGTGCTCACTCCTCGTCTGGAAATGGAGAGAAAATGTTCACTCCTTTAATAAACAAATTCAACTTTTGAAGTCTCCTTGGTTCTTACTCTTTGAAATGTAAATGTATATGCATGTGTGTATGTGTGTGTGTAAGTGCAAATGTATGTATCTAAGATGAGGATAAAATGTGCAGTGGAGGAATATCTCTCTAAATGGCATATCATTATTCAATCCATTGTAATTTAACTTCCAAATCTTGCTCTTTGAGGCCATGTCCGAACTTACAGTAAAATTTACTCAAAAAGCCCTGAATGTGCAGAAACATAAAAATATTTTTCCTGGAGCCTCGTCAAAGCCTTCACAATCTCTTAACTGAGGCTGCTCTTCCAGCCTCCTAAGTTCTCTCCCTCTCTACCTCTCCTATTCATTCTCTACAGAGCAGCGAGTGTAATTGATGTAAACATTAATCTCACTCACTCATCTGCTTAACAAAACCTCAGTCTTCTCATTGTAATAGTCTACTTCCTATGGCCCCAAAGCTCATTATGATTTATCTTTCTCTCAGTTCCTTGGCCACTAAACTTACTTCCCACATAGTGCTTGTGGCATAATTGTTCCCTCTGCTGGGATTGCTTTCTGCCGAGCTCTGTCTTGACTGGTTTCTTCTCTTCCTTTGTGCCAGATTAATGTCACCGCCCAAGAGAGCCCCCTTCTGAAAATTCTATCCAAAGTAGATACCTCTATTCTCCTATTCTCCATGATGATACCCAGCTTATGAACCTTGCAATGATGAATCAATCATTCTATTTGTTACCCATTTATTGTTCATCTATGATCTTGGAGGATAGAGATCTTCTTTGTCTTTTTAAAATTTTTTATGCTTAGTGTAAAGCACCATGGCTGACAAAGAGTGGACCCTTAATAAATTTCTATGGAAGAATAGAATAATGAGTAAATGGATTCATTAGGGCTGTACAAACAAAGTCATACAAAAGCAGATTTTGTCCTTTCTTGAATGTTAGTACTTGTCAACTTGACACTGTAACAATACTCAAGACACTTAAAAAAGACAAATTGAAGTCAAAAAAAAATAAGAGAACATTAAAAATCAAAAAATAAAATCAAAGTGAGGATTTTCTATAAACAAGAAGCATTGAGAAGTGTATTGATTTCACATATACCATGTGGCAAGACCGTATTACTCACTTGAAGGAATAAAGAGACCACATTAGATATCTTGCTTCATTTAAGAGCACTTACTATCTACTTAATGAGGTGTACATACAAAAATAAAAAGTGTTTGGCTATAGTTGGGATAAGAGCCACATTTGAATGTTAAAGAACAAAAATAAGCCATATGCTTCTTCAAAGTCTTACTTCCCTCTATAGTGGGAAGAAGTCAAAGAAAATGATTCTTTAGATCATTTTAGAAAATAAAGCTCAAAACAAAATTGAAAAATTGTATTAAAATTTAAACCCTATATTCCAAATAGTGTTGGATTTTTTTGAGCATGAACTATTTGATTTTAAGGGATAGATTTGTGGAGTCCATATTTAAAGATCATTGCTCCAGATTTCTTATGCACAAAACTTTTGGGAATTTTCAAATCACAGGAATTATATGTGTGAATAGCTTTTTCTGTTTTACACCCTCATCCCACATAATACAGTTCTAGGTACAAAATAAGGCCAATGACCACAAACTGTTTAGTAAACAGAAATCAGAATGTAGTAAAAATATTATTAGATTAGAAATGACAAAACGTGTTTTAAAATCTGTTTATTATAATAATTCATTCTTCAGCTGTGTTGAATTTGTTATTCAGCTACTATTAAAATTATAATTTTTATAGTTCAATCTTTTAAAATCTAAACATTCTCTTTGGTTACTTTCTAAACCTGGCTGTCGATACAGTCTTGTTGCTTCCTCCAAGGGCCAAATTATCCATAAGGTACAATGCCTAGGGCTCCTGGCACATTTCCTTAAAATGTTTAAATTATTATAAAGCTAGAAGAAATAAAATAACCTTTGGATTGGAGAAAATGTTTTGATATGCAATATTAATGTATTTGTGTTCATACTAGCACAGTCATAAAATATAAATTATATTTGTGTATACATTTATTTATCTTATTTATTTATGCAAAAAGGCAAAAGTGCCTAAAGCCTACCAAAATTATAATATAGTAGTTTTCTATTCTTCATAAAGTTTTAATTCTATCTATATCTATGTATAAATATATAAATATACACATGTTTATATATAGATATAGAGACATAGATATATAATTCAGTATTGGATGATTCAAGGACCTAGTATATGCAGACCCTACAGACTGAGTCTGTAGTTCATTACGTCTGCTGACTTTTGCTTCTAATGGCTTATTTTTTTAGATGTTTCCTGATGTGTGCATATATTTATGTCCTTTTAAATTTCCTCTGTAAACTCATTCAGGTCAGACTGAAAGTGCTTCCTACAAAGAAGATTTGTGTTTGTTCTTTCCAGATGCCTGGGTACACTGTCAACTCAGAACAACTTTAAACAGATATTGACTTCAGTTGTTTTTTTTTTTTTTTTTTTTTCTAAGGCACAAAAATCTTGTGAATTCTAGTCCCAACTCATTGACTGCTGACTTGTAGTTAAGACTTTTTGGAGAACACTAATTTTTTTATACTTTACTCAGGATCTAGACTAAGAATGCTATACATCTCCACACACTCCTACTGAATGGCAAGATTTTTCCTAAGATTCTATTGAGAGTATTGCATTTTGGGGAATCTGGATTTTTGTGAAGTCTTATCCTACTGGCTTTAGGCTTTATAAGCCTAATTTGTAAGCTACTGGAGATTCAGAGGTGCCTCAAGGCCAAAGTTAACTCTGTATTGATGTTTTATACTGTTTGAGGATTTTTCTGCTTTCTCTTCCAGCTAAAGAATTATTTATACATTTTATCTGGAATTTTAAATAATTTGTACATAGGAGTAGTCCATATGGAAAATTTGCTATCAGAAATGCAATAGGTACTATTAATTATCCATATGTTAATCATTAGAAAACTGAAGATCAGAGAAGTCAACTGAATTTTCTAATTTCTCATAGCTGATAGGTGGGCGAAACCAGATTCATACTCATGTCTGCCTAACTAGATAATAGATTTTATTGAGAATTAAAACTAACTTAGACTAGATAATAGATTTTATTGAGAAGAAATTTCAAATTTTAAAATTTTGAAATTCATACTTGAAAATTTAGATGGAATGACCATATTCCTAGAAATATATAAATACTGAAACAAGTTCAAGATGGAATAGTAAACTATTAACAACCATTAAATACATTATCTAACTTTTTTTCCAAAGAAAATTTCAAGCTAAAAATACAACAGCAGTGATTTCTTTCAAACTTAAGAAAAAATCTTTCAGAAATTATAAAAAATAAATTAACTTTAATTTGGCAATGTAGTAAACTCAGTATTAAAATATGATGAGAATCAACTAGTCAAACTCACAAATGTAGATAAAAATTTCTGAGTAAAATATTAATTGACTAATGCCAACAATATTTAAAAATAATAATATTATCAGGATCAATATATATTTATTCCAGAAATGCAAAGTTGATTTAGAAAAAATAATTAGGGTAATTCATCACATTAACTGAATAAAGAATAAGTTGCATAATTATTTCAATAAATGTAGATAAAGCATTTGGTAAAATGTAATATTCACTCTAGATTTTTTAAAAATAGCAATTTATTGATACGTTTGTCAATCTCTCTCCCTAAAAAAGACTAAGAGAAAACATCATAATTGATGATAAAATATTCAATAGTAGCACAAAAAGAAGAAAGAAGGAATAGAGCTTTACAAGATTAAAATTTATCTAGCTCACTGGAATTAAGATAGTATAAGTCTGATGTTAATTCTCATAAGGTAAGGTATAGATTATAAGCCCTAGGGCATCCACTAAGCAAGTAACTAAAAAATATAGTTAAAATTAATACCAGGAAATGTTTATTAAATGAAAAATGTAGTATGGGGCAACAGAGAAACAAAAAGAGACATGAGACATACAAAACCAAAAGAAAACTAGCAGATGCAAATCTAACAATATCAATAATAACATTAAATGTGAATGGATTGAATAATCCAATCAAGATTGTAAGATCCTTAGACTAGATAAAAAACCATCAAAACAATTATACACTTTGGAAAGGAAATATGCTTTAGATTCAGATACAACTAGCTTGAGTAAAAATATCTAAATACACTAATATCAGAAGCCAAAATTATATAAATAAAAATCTGACAAAAGAGAGAGACAGTTCAACAATGGTAGTTGGAGACTTCAATACTCAATTTCCAATAATGGGTAGAACAACTAGACAGAAGATCAGAAAGGAAATATAAGCTCTGAACGACACTATAAGCCAACTAGACATAGCAGATATGTACAAAACACTTAATCCATTAAAGCAAAAGGCACATTCCTCTCAAGTGCACCTGGAACATTCTGCAGAATAGACCATATGTGGCATCAAAAAACAAGCCTGAAAAAAATTCTTATAAAATTGAGATCATACATGTTTTTGAACCATAATAAAACTAACTTGGAAATCAATAAGAAGGAAATTTTGGATATTTAAAAGTATGAGGGAATATTTAAAAATTATAATGAACACTTCTAAGTAACCAATGCTCAAAGATGGGAAGTTAGAAAATAGTTTCAGATAAATGCAATTAAAGACACAACATACCAAATCCTATGAGATGCAGCAAAAGCAGTGTTTTAATATAAATATATAGTTGTAAATTCTATATTTTAAAAAGGGAAAGATCCCAACTAAATAGCGTTATTTTTCTCGCTAAGAGACAGGAAAAAGAGAAACAATCTAACACAAAATAAGCATAAGGAAGGGAATGATAAAAGTTAGAACAGAAATTAATAGAATAGAAAAACAATAGAGAAAGTCAAGAAAATCTAATTTGGTTCTTTGAAAAGATGAATAAATTAAAAACACTATCTACACTGACCAAGAAAAAGATAAAGAAGACTTAAATTGCTAAAATTACTACTGACCTTACAGAAATATTTTTTTTAAATATGAAAATGAATACTGTAAAAAACTGTAAGTCAAAATTTAGATAACTTATATGAAATTGAATAATTTCTAGAAACATGCAAACTACCAAGACTGACTCAAGAAAAATTAAAATATCTGAATGGATTGAAACAAATTATAGGGAATAAATTAAAAATCTTAAAACTTCTCACAAATAAAATTCCATGCCCAAATGGCTTCATTAGTAAATTCTACCCAAAATTTGAAGCATAACACCTCTCTCTCACAAACTTTCAAAATATAGAAAATGAGGAAATTCTTCCAACCTCCTTCCATGAGGCCTTGATACCAAACAACACAAAAAACACCATAGAAAGCTACAGATAATTGTCTCTTATGCATACAAATAGAAAATCTAAAAAAATACTAGGATGACAAAGCCAGCAACACATAAATAGGATTATATAATATGACCAAGTGGGAATTTATCCTGAGGTTGCAAGGTTGGTTCAACAGCTGAAAATGAATTAATACAATGTATTATATTAATAGGTTAAAGAACAAAAACCTCATGGTCATCTCAACAGACACAGAAAAACCATTAGGAAAATACAAACTTATTTTTATGACAGTTAATACTCAATGAACACAGAAAACTAGAGAACTTAATCAAACTAATAAAAGGTATCTGTGAAAAATGTAAACTAATATCACACTAAAAATGATGAAGGACTATATATTTTCGTGATAAGATGAGAAGCAATACAAGAATGTATGTCCATGTTCACTACTTTTCTTTTCTTTCTTTCTTGTTTCTTTTTTTTTTTTTTTTTTGAGACAGAATCTCACTCTGTCCTCCAGGCTGGAGTGCAGTGGTATGATCTCTGCTCACTGCAACCTCCACCTCCCAGGTTTGAGTGATTCTCATACCTCACCCTCCCTAGTAGCTGGGACTACAGGTGCACACCACCACACTGGGCTAATTTTTTTGTATATATTTTTAGTAGAGATGGGGTTCCACCATTTTGGCCAGGCTGGTCTCGAACTCCTGGTCTCAAGCAATTTGCTTGCATTAGCTTCCCAAAGTGCTGGGATTACAGGCATGAGCTACCGTGCCTGGCTCATGTTCACTACTTCTATTCAACATTGTACTAAACAATCTAACCAGGACAATTAGGCAAGAAAATAAAATAAAAGACATTCAGATAGGTAAGAAAGAAGTAAATTATCTTATGTGCAGATAACATGATCTTATATATACAGAATATCCTAAGAAATACAATGAAAGCTATTATAACTGAAAAAAAAAAAAAACCTCAACAATGTTGCCGGATGTAAATATCAATATACAAAAATCAATCATATATCTATACACAGGCTGGGGGTGGTGGCTCAAGCCTGTAATCCCAACACTTTGGGAGATTGAGGCCAACAGGTCACTTGAGGTCAGGAGTTCAAGATCAGCCTGGGCAATATAGTGAGATCCTGTCTCTACAAAAAATACAAAAATAGAATGATTTATATTCCTTTGGGTACCTACCCAGTAACGGAATTGCTAGGTTAAATGATATTTGTTTTTGGAGAGTGCAGGGTGGGAGAAGGGAGAGGATCAGGAAAAATAACTAATGGGTACTAGGCTAAATACCTGGGTGATGAAATAATCTGTATAACAAACCCCCATGACACAAGTTGACCTAGATAACAAATCTGCACATGTACTCTGAATTTAAAATAAAAGTTAAAAATTAAAAATACAATAAAATAATCCAAAAATGTAAATAATTCAATTTAAGAGAGCATCAAAAGAATAAAATACTTAGGAATACATTAATCCAAAGAAGTGAGGATGTCTCACCATAAATGGAAAACATTATTTAAAGAAATTAAAGATCTAAATAAATAGAAAAGCATCTTATATGAACAGATCAAGGTATTCATTATTGTTAAAAATGTAATTACCACCCCCCCAAAATTGTCTACCCAACGCAATCCTACAAAATCTCAGGTAGTATTTTGCAGAAATTGGCAAGATAATACTAATATATATTAAAATGCAGTGATAAAATATAAAGAAATTATTAGAATTAATAAGAGTTTTGACAAGGTTGCTGGCAAAAGTCAGCAAACACAATTTATATCTAATTCCAGCAATAAACAGAAAATAAAATTTTACCATGTAAATATCATATGTGATAAGACTGAAATATAAAATATCTAGGAATAGAAACCCTTGGCTTTGATGGCTCTGATAAAATCTGCCAGCTGATCCTATTCCTAGGGTCTCATCCCTAAGCTCCTGCCTCTAAAAGCTCATCCCTAAGAACCTGGTGCCAAGGCTCTGCTAGTGAGTTCTGCCCCGAATTATCTAGTTTGTTGCAACCAAGGTAGTGGCCCTGATGATCCCTAAATTAACTTGGGGCCATTTCTCTCTCTTTTTAAAGAATAGAATACATTTGCAGCCAAATTATTCTATCTACTCATCCTGTGAAATTTAATGAGTTTGATGGCCTTTATTCATTTCATCTTATCTTTGTTGCCTTCAGTTCATACTTGCTGTATTTTGTTAGTATAATTTTATGTACACTTTATCAAGGGATAGTCCAGTCACACCATTGGTGTTGTCCTCAGCACATACTTTATAATCAACATTTGCAATATGAATTGGCTGAGAATTTCCAAATCTTCAAGTTCCACTTACTTTTTGTTTAATAATGTCTTCCTCAATTCATCTCCCTCGTCTTTTCTAGAAGCAGTCAGGAAAAACAAAGCTGCTCTTTTGACACTTTGTCGAGAAATTTCCTAAGCTAAGTATCTGATTTCAATCCTTGCAAGTCCTACCTTCTACAAAACACTAGAACACAAACATAATACAGCTAAGTTCTTTGCCACTTTATAACAAGTCTCACGTCATTTCCAATACTATGTTTCTCATTTTCGTTTGACATCTCGCAAGAATAGCCTTTAACATTCATATTTTTTATCAAATTATTTTCATGGCTGTGTATTCTGT
Organism: Macaca thibetana thibetana; assembly: GCF_024542745.1. NCBI lineage: Eukaryota > Metazoa > Chordata > Mammalia > Primates > Cercopithecidae > Macaca > Macaca thibetana. Next base: position 112,275,352 of record NC_065589.1, on the reverse strand, counting down.
AAAAAGATGGAAGACTTCTCTCCAGCTCTCCTCTTTTCTTTCTAATGTCTAACTGAAACCACTCATAATGTCCATATTTTTGACATGCATCTCAAAACTTCTTCAGTCTCTAGCCATTAGCCATTTCCTAAGTCACTCCCACCTTTTTAGGTATTTGTTGTAGCAGTATTTCATTTCTGGTATCAAAATCTGTATTTGTCATTTCAGACTATGATAACAAAATATTATAGACTGAGTCCCTTAAACAACATCAACTTATTCTTCCTGCTCTTAAAGGTGGAAAATTCAAAATAAAGATGCCTGTAAGGCAGGTTTCATTCTGAGACTTTTTCCTTTGGCCTACAGACAGCCACTTTCTTGTTGTGTTCTAACATAGCTGTTCCTTGATGTATGTGCATGGAGAGGTACAGTCTTTCTCCTCTTATAAGGCTATAAATCCTATCTGGTTATGGTACCACCTTTATGATCGCATTTTGTTTTAATAACCTTCCAAAGACACCATCTCCAAATACAGTCATAATGAGGGTTAGGGCTTCAACATATAATTTTGTAGAGAACACAATTCAGTCCAGAGCACATGATAATTGATTAGATAGTTCAATATTACAAAGGTCACAATTCTCCCCAAATTCATCTTGAGATATAATGCAGTCTAACTTAAAATACCAAAAGACACCTCAGCAAAGAAGAGATATTGATGGCAAAGAATCTCTTCTCCCCATCATATCTCATCAGGAAAACTCAAATTAAAACAATGATATACCCCTACACATCTATTAGAATGACCAAAATTCAAAGCACTGACAAACATCAAATGCTGACAAGGATTTAGAGCAACACGAGCTCTCTCATTCATTGCTGGTGGGAAGGCAAATTAGTACAACTTTGGAAGACAGTTTGGTAATTTTTTACAAGGCTTATACATACATTTACCATGTTATTCATTGCATGCCTTGGTATTAACTCACAGGTTTGTTCACACAAAAACCTGCACAGAAATGTTTATAGCAGTTTAAACTGCACAGAAATGTTTATAGCAGAATAAACAATTATGTTTATTCATAATTGCCAAAACTTGGCAGCAACCAAGATGGCCTTGAGTAGGTAAATGGATAAATCAACTGTGGTACATCGGACAAGAGAATATTATTCTATTGTAAAAAGAAATGAGCTCACAAGCCATAAAAAGGCATGAAGAAAATGTAAATGCATATTACTATGTGAAAGAAGCCAATAAAAAGTCTACATATTGTATGACTCCAAATATGTAACATTCTTGCAAAGGCAAAACTATAGAGATAGTAAAAAGATAAGTGGTTTCTGGGAATGAGGGGGGAGGAAGGGATAACTTGTGGAACACAGATGATTTTTAGACCAGTGAAAATATTCTGTTTAAAACTATAATGATGGATGCATGTCATTATACATTTGTCCAAATCCATAGAGTGTACAACCACCAAGAGTGAACCTTCATTAAGCAATATATTTGAGGTAGTAATGGTTTGTCAATGTAACTTTACCAGTTGTAACAAATGTGCCACTCTGGTGGGGAGTGTTTATAACGGGGAGGGTTATATATGTGTGGGAGCAAGTAGTATCAGGGAAGTCTCTGTACTTTCTGCTCAATTTTCTGTAAACCCAAAATTGCACTAAAAAATAAAGTCTATTTGTAAAATACCAGTTTGGTTTTTATTGGGGGATGTAGTAGAACTTAACAAGCTGTTTCTAAAATGCACATAAAAATAACAGGTCAATAATAGCCAAGATTCCTTTGAAAAAAGAACATGAGAGGAGTTTCTTAACTTGACATCAAGGCTTATTTTAAAGCAATAGCAATCAAGAAAATGTGATATTAGTACAAGATTGGAAAACAGACAACTGAACGATCAGAGTCCAGAAATACTGTTGCATTTTTAAATGCTTGATTTATGACAACAGTAGCATTGAAGCGCAGTAGCAAAGAGACAGTTCTTCAATAAATGATGTGGGAAGAATTAGACATCCATTTGAAAAAAATGAAATTTGATACTGATCACATTACATAAATAAATCAGCTTCAATAGCATAGGAAACAAAAAGAATAAGGAAGAGCCAAATGTAGACCAAAAGGTGGATGATAAATTATTTTCCATCAAAAAGTCTCAGAAAATGGCCCTTGTTTGATGAGAGGAATGAACAGAAACATTTCATGGTGCAGAAGGACTCGCTGGTGAAGCTTTCGTGGGCACTTTTCTGATTAAGTTTTGACTGACTTTCTCAAAGAACTCTCATCATAAGCAGATGTTGTCATTCTTTGGCTCTTCAGAAAGTCAACAAGCAAAATGTCTTGAGCATCCCAAAAAACTGTTGCCATAATCTTTGCCCTTGACTGGTCTGCTTGTGCTTTGACTGGACCACACCACTTATTGGTAGCCATTGCTTTGATTGTGCTTTGTCTTCAGGACAGTACTGGTAAAGCCATGTTTATCTATCATTATTATTTGAAGAAGGTGCTTAAGAATCTTGATCCCACTTCTTTAAAATTTTCACTGAAAGCTCTGCCCTGGTCTGTGGCTGATCTGGGCACAAATGTTTTGCACACTCAATTTTAATTCTTTAGTCAGGATTGTGTAAGCTAAGCCAGTTGAGGTGTCTGTGATGTTAGCTATTGTTTCTGCTGTTAATCTTCAGTCCTCTTCGATTAGGGCATGAACAAAATCAAGTTTATCCTCACGAATTGATGTGAATGATCTGGAACCATGAGCTTCATCTTCAACACCATCTCATCCCTTCTTAAAATGACTTATCCATTTGTGAACTGCTGACTTATTTGGGGCATTTTTCCCATCGACTTTTTGTAAACCATCAATGATTTCACTATTCATTCACCATTCATTATAAATTTGATGTTTATTCTTGTTCCAATGTTAGCACAACTCATGTTGTTCTGATAGGGGCTCTTTTAAAACTTTTATCTTACCCTTTTTAGTGCCTCAAACTAGATCCTGTTCAGACATGTTTTCAAAAGTTAGTCTGAATTTATTTTGGTGCAAAAACTTGAAATACATGCATAGTTTTTTTCATAATATGCATTTTTCCATGAACTTTTTGAAAATACCTCATACACCTAAATTTTAAAGCTATTTAGCTGCAAAGTTTAAAGAAGATTACATAGATAATCTTTTAGGTACATTTTAACCTTCACATTTGAAAAATATGTCTTAAACAGGTCTCAAAAAGTAATAGCCATAATAGAAAAAGTTGGAAAATTATATTAAAATTTGGGACTTCTGTTAGTAAAATGAAAATGAAACATGAAGAGGATGAAGAAATAAGCTAAAGAATGAAAGAAAAAGTACTTACAACATGTAAATAAACAAAACACTGTATGCAGAATGTACATAGCAATTGTACAAGACAAACAACCTAGTCAAAAAAGAGAAAAGACTTGAATAGCTGCTTTGCAAATGAGAAAAATTCAAATTTCTGATAAACATAAATGTGTGTTCAATTTCCTTAGCAATCAGTCAAATGACAGTTAAAACTACAATAGGATAATATACTCACCAGAATGCTCATGCATTGCTAAGGAAGGGGAACCATTGGTTTACTCATAATCTGTTGGTAGGAATATAAATTGTATACTTCTGAGCCAACAATTCTACTTCTAGGCAACATCCAATAGCAGGTGTGCACCTGACCACTAAGACCACCAGGAGACATGTACAAGAATTGTTATTTTGTTTGATTATTTTATCTTGTTTTATTTTGGTAAGAACTCAACATGAAGTCCTACCCTCCTGATAAAAATTTAAGTGTACATTGTTATTGACTATGACAAGAATGTTAATGGCACCATAATTGTAATAGTCCCAAATTAGAAATAACCCAAATGTCCATCAACCGTAAAACAGATATAAAAATTGTGGCATCATCAAGCAGTTGTTCTACAGCATTGAAAATGCACAAACTACAGCTATATAAATTAACACGAATAAATCTTATAAAGTATTTTTTTAAGTTAAAAGAAAAATAGAAAAGAATAAAACTGATGATTTCATTACATAAGCTTCAAAAACCCATGAAACTTAAGCTATGGTGTTTAAGGATGCATAGTTAGGTGGTCAAAGTATAATGAAAGCAAGAAATTCATTACCACAAAAGTGAAAAGAGTGGTTTCATCAGGTAGACGGAGGAATTTTAATTGGGAAGGGGCACACGGAGGGCTTCTGAGGTGCTGGCACTGTTGTTAAGTTTCTTGTTATACGTGATAGTTCTACAACAGTTTATTTAGTATCCGACTGTTAATTTTTACATCAATGTTTAATGCACTTTTTTCCTGGTTGTATATTTTATTTCCCAATAAAAAGTTTAAAAAAAAACCCAAAGCTGAAACTTGTTCTTCACTACTGTCTAGCTACCTCTAGAAAATAGATGACAACTAGCTGTAAAATACATGCATGTATAATAGTATATTCATATATATATTCATATGTAGAATTTCTATATTGATTAAGATAGTGTGACCACCTTCCTTAGGTAGCCATCTGTTCATGATCATTTTGAAAAGAAAATAGATACCTGGGAAGAAAAAAAAATGTATTCATCTACATAGTTAATATGCATTTCTCCTGTGTCATACCTCTCTCCATGTAATAAATTAGATGGAGATTCCCAACTACTAAAACTGTATTAAGATTCTAGTCTACATCCAGAGTATTGATTTAGGAAAGACTTAGAGAATTAATGACCTGCAGTTGTTGTGCATATTAAATACAAGCTACTCTATTAGAAAAGAAATTGGGAAAATTGGTGAACAGACATCAGGAAGAAAATAAAACCCTGTTCTTTTCTTGAATATATTGATACCACGTATCTGGAGAAAATGGTTAAAAGCAACATGGTATTTCTGAGAACTGCATTCTTGTGAAATCAACTATTGAAAAGTGAAATATTCAGCCAACTAAATAGTTGTTATTATTGTTAAAATATGATTTTACCAATTGTTCTTCCCAATATAGACATTTCAGTACTATGTAATTATTGCTAAGTTACTGTTAAATTTAGATTTAACTGTCCTTTACAGGATTTATACTCTATTCCAAGCCCTGCAACTATACTATTTATTTCCCACAACTTTTATAATAGGAGTTTTATAGCAAAGAAAAGAAAATTCAGAGATTGAATAAATCCCTGGGGTTACATATTTAGTAAACGTGAGAAGTGCAATTTGGACACAAGTGTCCCCTTCCTGTTTGAATAATTTTTCATCACTCTTTCAGTTATAGTAGGCTAATTCCTGTGACAAATAAGTTCAAAACTTAAGTGGCTTAAAACAAAAAATGTTCATGACATGATCAAAACGTGGGATGGCAGGTTGGGAAGTGGAGGCTGTTCACTGCACAATCATTAGAACACCCAGGCTCTCTCTGTGTCTGGGATCTTCCAGTGCCAGTGAAATCTCCTTTGGCATCTGCCCAGGATATCAGGAGTGAGAACACACCAAGGATACTGTGGAAGATTTTGACATTTTACATGTGGAAGTGACCCACATATCTCTTGTTCATGTTCCAATGGCCATCACTCAGTCACAGGGACTCACCTAGTTGCAATATAAGACTGAGAAATGAAATCCTACTGTGTGCCCAAGGAAAAGGAAGGGGTTTGATGAGTTTCTAATGATCACCATAGTACTTCAATTCTTAGGACCATTGTCATCCACATTTGTGTAATTCTTCGTAGACTGTGATTTTGCAAACATCTAATACTTTTGTATCCACACTTCGCTTTTTCAAGCAAAATGCAAAATACTCATAGTCGTCATTTTCAGTCCCTTTAGTAACAATAGTAGTCAATACTTAAATGGCTCATACTACATCCTGAACACTTCTTCTACCCTTGCCAATTATGAACTACTTATAACTTCTCAACAACTATATAGGAAGTAGGAACTATTCATATCTCTTTTTGTAGATGAGAAAACTAAAACACAGAGTGTAAGTAGTTTGTCTGACTGTCATATTTCTGGTAAGAAAAGCAATGAATAACTGAATTTTTACTCAACTTAATTGGTATCACACTATTTCCTTTACTATATTTAATTTTTTCTTGTCATAAGCTATATCCTTTCCTGTCTTTTACATATTATTTCTTAATCGATTATTTTGTACTTTTACAGTTTTACAGAGGCTAATTGAAGTTTTTAAGAATACTTTGAAATATAATAATGTAGTTATTTTTAAGTTTTCTTCTGGTAAATTATAGGTAGATTTTAGACTTTGTTCATTTATTAAGTAGATTTTGCTTACCTTATAAAATCAGATTATTTAAAAACCTGTGAAATCGTTATTTTAAAAAATTAATTGTGCTTAGTATTACTCTGAAAAGTAACTATTACAGTTCCTTTTCTGCTGCTTTGATACAGTATACTTCCCAAATATCCTTTAGACAAAGATAAATAAATAAACATTTAATATTCCAATGAATATTGTTAACTCGTGGACTGAGGTTTAGGGAATTCTTAAATTGTTAAGCAGAGTGGCCTATTGAATGAAGGGAATAGGCAAACATTAGATAATCTTTTGTTTTTTCTAGGGCCAAATTTTCATCCTCAACCTCCTTTAAACTTTGTTGTTGTTGTTTTACTTAGATTACTTAGGAAGGTAAACAACCTTGTCTCTAGAGGCCCAGAAATAAATTGTTACCAGAGTTAAGAATGCACCTTGTAGTCTGACAGGCATAAATAGGAACTTCTGGTTTGTATTGTGCAAATTACTATTACTTCTTATCTTCATCTCTTGCACAATGGAATTATTAACGTGTATATCTCAAAAATAAATGTATGCAAGAAAAACTTGCGACATAGCAGCACTCATTACATAAATACCAGCTATTGTCAAATAAACTGCACCAGTTGGACACTCTTCTCTCTTGGGAACTTGTTAAATATGTAGAATAATTGAAAAATGGAGAGATGCATAGATGATAGCAGAGAGAGGTAAGGAAAAACGAAAAGTATCCATGAGGAAGAAAAATGAGGGTGGCAAAGATTCTTAGGTGGTAGGAAGTCTAATTAGTATGTACTCAGAAAATAGGACCACAGTTAATTCTAGCAGAGTTGCACAGAGCAGAAATAAAAGGTAGTGACAAAAAATATCTTTTTTCTGTCTCACAGTTTTAACTGGAGAGTTAACTCTACATTACTCATGAATGCAATATGAAAATATGTTCATCATGAATATGTTAATTGGATGATATGAAAGTCAAGCTTTAGAAGTGTGATTATTTTGCTTATTAACCTGGAGCAGGTAATGGTTATTTCTATGAAGTAAAGATCAAACTTCATTTTGAAATCACTGCTCTCCATATTTGGCCCCAATCAGCCTCTTCTGCCTTGTTATATCTGTTAATCTGTTTGGGTTTCCTATTCTACAGCCAAGAAAAGCTACTTTGTCTTCTTCATGCTGGTTCTCTTCCCCATGGTACACCTGTTCTGCTATTTTCTCATCACAGTATAACTTTCCCCCATCCACCTACCAATATTCAAAAGCTGCCGATTTTCAAGACCATACCTAAACGCCATGTTCCTGAAATCACCACCTATATGCCTTGGCTAGGAATGAGGTTTCTTTCCTTTGAACCTCTGCGACATTTTATATGCATCTCTGGTAAGGTTAATACAGCTTTCTAGTTTTTTCTTTTAGATTCGTGTTGAACTCATAATAGATATACAATATATTTCACGGTAAATAAAAGCTATTGAAGACTGTTTTCTATGGAACATTAGTGTACTATAAGATTGATGCTTTCTGACAAAGAATTTTGTGATCATTTAAATTTGAGAAATTGTAATTTTCCCCTACTATATGTTTCTTGGAGTCTTGAGACATTTAAGGAAGGATTTAGAATATAAAACATTTGAGAGCTTGCTTAAGTATGGAATTATGAATTTTTAATAATAAAGACACGTTTCACCTTACAGTATACTGGTGTTCCATGGAATATGCTTAAGAAAATATTTGTGTCAAATGAGCATTGGTTTTAGCACTGCCTCAACTAGCAGAAGAGTTTCAGTTGCTTCTGCTAAATCCCACCTTTCTTGGTTGTGGGACTTTTCCCTTCCCATCACTGCCATTTTTTGTGGGGTCCAGGACTCCATCCTGTGTCCTGGGTTTTTGGAAGGCTTGTCCACATAAAAAGGATATGGTGATGGGAGTTGGGAATTTAAAGTGATTAAAAAGCCTCATCAAATGACAAAGAGAAGGAAAGCTGATAGAATTTCTTTTCACAGGCAATGTGCAGGGCTTATCTGCCTGAAGACCTGAGGTTCCATATGAGAACAGTTCCACTGACTCCCTGGGGCTGGAGACCGACGTGCCTGTGGAGTGGTGCTCAGAGGTCTCTCCTTATCGAGTCCATTTTAGTTAATGTGGACCTCTGCCTCATTCTTTCCCCTGCTCTGTAGATCCTTTGTGTAGTTTCATTTGGAGATAACAAGCTGGATCATAGACCATTTATTTATTTATTTGGATCAAGATCTCCATGGATTCTACCATTAGAACTTAAGAGCAAAGCATTTTATTTTATTGTTTCTTGGTTCTCTATGGAGTGCTTCTCCAAGGAAATTGGCATATGAAATCTAACTGGGTACACAGAGTGGGTGTGGGGACTTAGGAGGAGGGGTAGCAGAGGCAGATGGTTAATACAGAATATCTTACCACACTGATGCACATGGTTTATCTCCCTTAGTAGCTGATAAATTCCTGAAGGTTTATCCTTGTGTGGTGTGTAGTCTGTAGTACTTAACAAAGAGAGTACTTAACAATCTAATGAATGCTTGTTCAAGAGAATTAAGTTTATAGGACATTAATTACAGCAAGAGTCTTCAACAACTCTGGCCACAATTTTGGTAGGACTATTAATTTTCAGGCCAGAGAGAGAGTGGGGTTAAGGATAAGGTTTCTAGTTGTAAAGGAGGTTAAGGATCCTACTTCATGGAGAACCAGTACTAAGTCCAGACAAAAAGGCATGTGCTATTGAATCAGGCAAACAGGCACACAGACAGACAGACCTCCTCAGCATGAGGCACAGCCTGCCAAGGAGGACTGGAGTATAAATCATCATTTCAAGTATCATGTGCTATTAGAACATAAGTGCAGATTTCCTTGTCTTGTCTAAATTGTAATTTTGACTTAGTGTCCTTCAATCACTCAAGGGAAAAGGACATTAACTGCCTATTTAATCGTCCATCAGGAGAAAAACACATTTAAAGATGTGGCAAAATGGCTCCTCAGATAGGTCACATGATATTTGCAGTGATTGGAAATTGTTTTGCTTCTGACTGATTATACCCTCTTTTGATGAAGGTACTGCTGGTGGCAATGGCTTTATGCATGGGCACAATTATGAGGAATGTTTTATTCTTGGTTCATTCCCCATAGATCATTCCACAGCTTTGAAGACCACACTTCTGCAAGTCTGCCTACTTGTGGCATTTATCAATGCCGTGAAACTTAATTTTCAATCGTAAGCCTTTCCATTTATCTGGTGTTTAACATTGTTAACGTACTTTAACACCTGTATGCCACATCAAACTCGTAAGAGCCTCGAGAGCTAAAGAGAGCCAGAATTCTCTTTCCAATTAGATATTAAGTACACGTGGCAAACAGCATTTGTCACAGAATTTGTGAATAGACTTATTCTGTGACCCCACGGTGCCTTCTTCCCTTGAATTTCTACTTGTCCCTGGAATATCTCCCACTTGTGACGCTGGTCTCTTTCTCTGCTCAGCTTGCAATTACACAGTTATATGGATATTTGGCTGCCAACCACATTCTAGATATTCTTCCCACAGAAATGGTTGGGATGAGCATTCTTTCATGCTTTGGAATTTGTCTAAAACTTGTTTTTCTCTCAGTCTCTTTTACCAAAAAAAAAACAAAAACAAAAAAATCAGTTTTCATTTTAAAGAGTAGCATCTCTCATTAGGATGCAATTTTCCAGAACTGCTGGCAGCTGAAAACCAGTACCACATAAAACTTGGTGTGTTTTCCTGTGTAGAGTGACAGCATTTGGCTATATTGTATCCTGCTACAGTGCTCTAAACATAGACTATTCTCAATAAATAGGATAAATGAAGATATTGTCATTTCTAAGTTATTAGAGCCTCACTTGGCTCTAAGCTTGATTTTATTTGTCATTGGATTGTGTGGAACATAGTAGGCACTCAATACATGCTTCAGGAATGAATGATGCTAATAACTATCCAAATGTTGGCTGCAACAACAAAAAAGCGATGATTTAAATTGGCCTAATTCTAGTCTATTTTTATAAAAATTTGAGAAGTTGGCTTGAGGATATTGGGAGTTGTTCTGCATTCGTGGATCCAATGCAAGTATGTTTTACCTATTGTGTATGTTCTAGTTCAAGCATTTCTCTTTTCAAAGCCCCTGATCTTGACCTTCGTTTATTTATTTTTTGGGGGAAAGGAGATTAGTGGGTGGTACTTTTATGCTTTATTTCTTATCTCTATCTTCCTTTCAGAATTGCTTCTCATACCTTTCATGTATAAATTGCCTTTTCCCCAGCTATCTCCTATTTCTTGAGCAATATGTTTTCTCTTTGCCTTGTAGCACACAAAAACATTTAGAAAATGTGCTCCTGCCTCAAATTCATTTTACTCTGTGCTAAGGTATCAGTCAACCTGAGATCACTTATTTTCACTTGGTGATCAACACTGGGATATATACAGGTGTCTCTCATAGCACATACTGTGCTAAATAACATTAAACGTGTTTGCCTCTCCATCAGACTAGAAAATCTGTGATGAAGGGAGACATGACTTATTCATCTGCATATCCATACCTAAAATCGGAGCAACTGTTACAAATTTTGACACAGTAATAAGCATTTGTGGAATTGTATTTAGTCTTCTCAGGTGGGCTGTGGGGAACTTGGCCTTTGCAAATCAATGCTGACTTTAAGAACATCTGAACAGATGCATAAAGAGGTATACAGCATGTATTTCTGTTTTGTCAAATGCCTCTCAATTAAAATATTGCTTTAGACTGCAAAACATGAATAAAAAGGGGTTGAATCGTGACAATCATCTGTCAAACTTCTAGATGTCTTAAAGCACTATTGTGAAAATTTTATCCATCATTTTTAATATGCCATTTTAGAGTTAGGGATGCAATTAGAAAACCATTTTTTTCTAATACAGCGATTTTGGGGGACTTCCCATTAAAAACTCAAATATTTTATAGGAGGATAAAAAATAGCCTTATGAAACTACCCCACAAAATTAACTGCTTGCAATATTACATAGAATGTTTAAAAGCATTGTTTGTACATTCAGTCCTAAAAGTTACATTATTAGTAGGAAAAATGACAATGGTAGTCCCAAGTCATAGTTTTGCTAGGTTCAAGTAATAGTTTTACTATTAGCAATATACATATATATCTATATATACATATATGTATATATTTTATACATATATAAGTATACAATTTCAGTGTGTATAAGACTTCAAAGTTTGTTTAGAGTCACACAAATCTGCATCTGAAGATTACCTTTCAGATATTGAGCAAACTTTGGAATAAGATAATAAAAGACATTTTCCTGAATCCAGTGCTAGAGACATTGTGAAAAAGGATGTATTATTTTGCTAAGGCTGTCATAACAAATGCCGTGACTGCATGTCTTGAACGACAAGTCCTTGACCAGGTTGTTTTCGGGGATATGGTTCTTCTGCAGCCTTTCTCCTTGGCTTGTAGATGACCATCCTTCTCTGGTGTTTTCACATGATCTCCCCTCTGTGTCTGTGTCCTAATGTCTTCTTATAAAGACACCAGTCATACTGGATTAGAGCCCACCCTAATGTCTTCATTTTATCTCTTTAAAGACCAGATTTTCAAATACAGCCACATTCTCAAGTATTGATGGTTAAGATTTCAACATATGAATTTGGGAGGGGCACAATTCAGTCCATTACAAGATGTATGAGATACTTCCGGGCTGTGCATCCTATGTGTAAATGAAGAGTGCTCAGCCAAGTTATCTGTGCTGTCTCATAGTGGAATGCCCATTGTAAGGAGGAACTGAGAAGAGAAACATGGGGATCCTGTATGATTTTCAACCCAAACTGCGTGAGTTTCTGTCTCTCAGTACGTCATTACAGAATAAAACGCTTTAATATAAAAAAAGGAAACAGTAACTTTTTAAGTGGGCAGATTGCTGTTCTTTGAGTTCCATCTTTAACCCAAACCTCAATCACTCTCAAAATGAAATTCAAGTTCTATCTATGAACTAATCACAACTTTAAATTCTTTGTGCTAACTGGAAGTGTTTTGATCAGAATTTTTTGCCACTAAATATAATTACCAAACTTAGCTTTCAAAGTAAAATTTTCTTTAATCTTGATCATTATACAGATTTGTGAACATTTTTTGAGAACTGTCATTTTGTATCAATATCACTATTAATTGTACATTCTTCTTCTTTCACCTACTATAGTCTTATGACCTACTTAGTTTGTGTTCCTTAATGATACATTCAAAGTTATAGGAATCAATCAATCAACACATTCGGTGCGTTCTACTCCGTGCTGGAAAACTATGCACAAAAAGAGAATGTGGATGCCACTGATCTGCTGAGCACAGGCATTGATGTCTTCTAATACAATGCTATTATGATACTCATTTTCTTTTTCTTTCTTTCTTTTTTTTTTTTTTTAGACGGAGTCTCAGTCTGTTGCCCAGGCTGGAGCACAGCAGCGCGACCTTGGGTTATGTCATTCTCCTGCCTCAGCCTCCCGAGTAGCTGGGAGTACAGGCGCCCACCACCACGGCCTGCTAATATTTTGTATTTTTAGTAGGGACAGGGTTTCACTGTGTCAGCCAGGATGGTCTTGATCTCCTGACCTCATGATCTGCCTGCCTCGGCCTCCCAAAGTGCTGGAATTACAGGCATGAGCCACCGAGCCCGGCCCATGAAACTCATTTTCTAGATGAGAGCCCAGGGTCATATGTTATAAGTGACAAATGTAAGATCAGGCCATTAGTATGTCCCATGAGCTGATATTCAAACCCAGCTTTCACTAACACCAACACCTCTCCTTTCTAATGTACTATGGAATATTTTTCTCCAAATGCTAGTAGCATTTATGGTAGTCCCTGATCTTGCTGCTGTGATCCCTAGATACTAAGATTCTGAAATACACATCATTACCACTGTTTTATAGATGAAGGATTTCCACTTTTGGAAGGTGAGCAACCTGCTCCGTAAGGGAATAAATCTTGAAAGACAGAAGACAAAATCCCAAGACTTTAGGGATGTTTCTCAGTGAGTGTAAGACACTAACCTCACTGTTTTTTTTTTTTTTTTTTTTTTTTTTTTATTGAGACGATGTCTGCTCTGTTGCCCAGGCTGGAGTGGAGTGGCGCGATCTCGGCTCACACCTCAGCCTCCTGAGTAGCTGGGACTACAGGCACCCACCACCAAGCCCGGCTAATTTTTTTGTATTTTTAGAAGAAGCTGAGTTTCACCATGTTAGCACGGATGGTCTTGATCTCCTGACCTCATGATCCACCCGCCTCGGCCTCCCAAAGTGCTGGGATTACAGGTGTGAGCCACCGCACCCGGCCACTAACCTCACTTTTAAGGAGTTGTAAATTAACTGAATAGTTGTAAAACTATAAAACTAGAATTATCTATATTTGCAGCCAAAGAGTGTTTTGAGAATAATGAACATATTCAAAGAGGACATAATCCTTGGGCAAAATTTTATGAATAGTTTTGCAGTTTTTTGTCTTGAGCTTATCTTAAGTAATCTTTAATTTTAGTCTTCTCTAAATCACTAATCCAGTCACTTTACTACATCATTTCTTTGTAATTCATACCATGAATCCTCTTTAACCTAAAATCCCAATATCCAAAGTGTTCAGAGGCATCAGTCATTATTGAGATTTAAAAATTAAAGGAAACATACTAAATGTTCTAGCAAAATAAGGGAGAGCCTAGGGAATCTGTGCCTTGGGAGAGATTTGAGAAAAGAATAGAAATAATGAAGGCGGAATGGATGAAATTAAGATAGAGAGAGTTTAAAAAGACTAGAGTTGATGGCAATTAAAGCAAAATATAACAAATAATTCACACTAATGGAGAGAACATGAGACAGAATTAATGCAACCTGAGAATGTCAGACTAGGGGATCGACTGGGAAGGCAGGTGGCAGGAGGAGAAAAGAAAGCTAATGAGAAAGCATTTATTGACACAACTCAGTATTACATGCAACTGAATGACCTTTCCATGTAGCCACTGTGAGTACAGCCAGAGCAAGGCCTCGACTACATGACTGCAGAATAGGCATTGCCCAAGAAAAAAGAGAAAAGTATTGTAAGACTCTTCAGGGAGGAGAGTTGACACACAGAGGCAAATATATCCATAATAGACTTTTGATAATTTATGTAAACAAAATATTTTAAAAATTAATGAAACAGCATATGCTAACACAGATTAATAAATCTCTATAGTTTTAATAGGCAGATTATTTTATAATTACTGCCAGACAAAGGTATTTCAACCTTTCAGCCCCCAAATACTATAGATCATGGTACTTTTCAGAATATTAACTACAGCATAGATAAATTCTATTAAAAGTGAATCTATCTTGTAGGCACTATTATGGGGTTTTAAAATATCATCATATTAATAAAAATATGAGATGTTCAATGGCAACATGAGATTCAAATATTTGTATGATAGAGTATCTAATAGAGCTTAGTAATAGGGGTTGCTGCTGCCAGTGTTGTGTTTGATATAAAGGATGCATTGGATGACTTGTTTTCTACTTGAAATATAAGAGTTAAAACTGAAGGTTGAAGAGGAGTTCATACTTCAAAAGAGCATCAGAGACATATTTATCTAGTTATTCAGAATTATGTTTTCTGCATATTTTCATAAAAATGCAGTTCTAAAAATAAAAGTGTACATTCTTCTAGCAATGTCCTTTCATCTCTCCTCAGTGTTGTTTTAAATTTGTCCAAAAGTAGGATCAGTTGATTAAACTCATAGATCTAAAGACCTGTAAGTTTATAATGGAAATAACATTCTCGTAAACAACATTAATGATAACAGCTCCACCTCACTGAATGCTGAGTTTACATTAAGAACTCTTTGCACATTATATTTTAAAATTCTTACATCAATATTTGGAGGTTGAAATTATCATCCCTATTATTCAAATTAGAAATGTGATGCTTAAGAATGTTAAGATAATTTGCTTGTGGTGACACAAATAGCAAGTGGAGGAACTTGGATTGCAACTAGGAAGTCAATTCTATATTCCATGTGCTAAATCACAATATTCTACAGTCTTCATTGAGTAGCATGAATGTATTTCCTGAATATGTTTTTATACCACCTCCACCTTTTAAAAATAAAGAATTTTTTAAAATAGAGAATTTTTTTAAAAAAAGAATTTAGGTGCCTAGAATCATCTAGGATATTAGTAGTGAACATTCTCAGTTTATGAGCAATGAAAAAAGAACAAGGACAGCAAACTTAAGTTCAAAGGTCATGTTACACTGAGTGTATGTAATAAATCTCTCATATTTTAGTAAAGATAAACATTTTCTAATAGAAAATAAGTTTCTTCCAATTGTCATTAAGTGTTAAACAGTTAGAAAATGTGAGACTGAAGGGTGATATAGTTTGCATATTTGTCCCCGCCCAAATCTCATGTTGAATTGTAATCTCAGTATTGAAGGTGGAACCTGGTGGGAGGTGATTTGATCATGGGAGTGGATTTCTCATAAATGGTTTAGCACCATCCCCTTGGTGCTGTCTTCATGATAATGAGTGAGTTCTTGCGGGCTCTGGTCATTTAAAAGTTTGTGACATCTGTGCCTCCACTCTCTCTCTCCCCCACATTCTCATCATGTGACATGATTGCTCCCCCTTTGGCTTTTGCCAGGATTGTAAGGTTTCTGAGGCCTCCCCAGAAGCCTAGTAGACGCCAGCAGCATGCTTGCTCTACAGCCTGTGGGTCCGTGAGCCAATTAAACCTCTTTTCTTTATAAATTACCCGGTCTCAAGTATTTCTTTAGAGCAGTGTGAGGACAGCTAAATACCAAGGGGCAACCACTTGTGGGGAATATACGTTTTGTTGATTCTGGCCTTAATCCCAATACTAGCAGTAGCTCTGGTTTGACAAAGGCTTGTCAACCTTGTTACTTCATCCTTTCTATGAGCAATGGTCACCCAGATCTAAAGAGAAACAGTTTGCAGCAGTAGTTTTTCTTTGATAAAAAATCTCTCCAACTTATACTGGAGACCATTATTCTAAGTGAAGTAACTCAGGAATGGAAAACCCATCATTGTATGTTCTCACTCATAAGTGGAAGCTAAGCTATGAGGATGCAAAGGCATAAGAATGATAAAATAGACTTTGGGAATTTGGGGTGTGGGGAAGGGTGGGAGGAGGGTGAAGGATAAAAGACTACACATTGGGTACAGTGCACAGTGCTAGGGTGACAGATGCATCAAAATCTCAGAAATCACCACTAAAGAACATATTCATGTAACCAAACACCACCTGTTCCTCAAAAACTTATTGAAATAAAAATACATAAATGTGGAAGAGGGAGACAGAAGAGTAAGAGTCAGATTGGTGCGATGGAGAAAAACTTGGCTGGTCACTGTTGGCTTTGAAGATGGAGGAAGTGGCCAGGAGGAACTGATGGGTTTCTCGAAGCTGGAAAAGCAAGAAAAAGAATTCTCCCCTGGAGTCCCTAGAAAGGAATGCAGACCTGCCAATACACTGATTTTTACCTCAGTGAGACCTATGTTAGACTTCTAACACTCAGAACTGTAAGATAATAAGTGTGTGCTCCTAAAAACAAAACAAAACAAAACAAGAAACAAAAAATATTGACAGCAATCTCATGATTTATCAAGGATACCATGATGTATGATAAACTAATGAAAACAGTAGAGGCCCTTTTTCCTTCTTGCTATTAAGAAGGAATGTCTAGTGCTCGATATAGTAGCGCCTGTATCTAGTGCTAGATATAATAGCGCCTCGTTACATTCTTATTCATTTGATTTATAAGGTATCTTTAATATATTAACAGGAGAAAGAGCCAAGTTAATTTAATAACTCATTTGTATTTTACAAGGCAATTAGAAAAAAAGTGAAATTAAGCTAGTGTTCTAGAAGGCTGCAAAAAGACAAAAATGGCTCCAGTAATTTTCATTTCTCCCATTAGCAATCATTCTGTACACAGAAATTTGAAAATTCTTGGTTTTGTTTTATTTTTTGCTCCTTATACTCCTGATGTTTTTGAAATCCGAATGCCATGTGAGGAACCCTAAACTAACTGCTAGATGTTGGTGAAATGGGGGTTCCAATTGTTTCCATCACGCCACCTAAATGCCAGGCCTGTGAGTGAGACCATCTCAGACCCCAGTCTGAGCCCAGGTGAGATCAGGTTGGCTTTTGTCACATCTTAAGGTACCATTCAGTGTCCAGTTGCTTTTTTAATAGTAGGATTAGTAATGTAGATACACATCTATTTTTTATTTTCCATCAACACATGACTCTCAGGAATATGCTATCATCAGTCAAATGAATAAGTCAGGATTTTACTAATACATTGAAAAAGGCCAGGAAAAATGAGCCAGAGTCACAGCCAAATGAACTGAAATGAGCATGTTTCAATGGTTAACAATATGTTTATTCATATGTATTCCTAGCTCAATGAGAATAAAAGTCTAGCTGCTTACTGGAAGGTTGATATTCTTTCATGGTGTTCTACTCTGTTAATTTGTACTGGAAATCATGAATGCTGTAGGAGGCAAACTGTATTTAATTAATCAACAAACACTTGTTGGATCCCGAGTGTCCTCTGTGTGCCATGTGTGATCCTGTGACTACAGACTATAAGAAACACAAGCACAGAGCTCTTGTGTTATTGTCCATTACTGTATCACTTGCCCTCTGGGAAGCAAAACCAGTCTCCTCTAACCCCAGACAATGTATAGTAGCTACTGGCCTAGCTAACCTGGGACATTAGGAAACGTACACTTGTCCAGTAACTGATATGCTTGGTCTTAATCCCAAATCTTTCAGTAAGCAATTGTGTGATTCTGTATTTGGTATCTGATTTTTTTATGCCTGCATTTCTTTCACTTACAGTTTCGGAAGTAAGAACTTGCTTTTCTTTTCTCAGAGTGGATGTCAGAATGAAATTTGACATTTTAGAACTGAATAGCCCAATAGAGCTGGTTTTTCTCTTTTAGCTTTACACATCAGGAAAGTAAACTACAGAAATTGTGAGTGTTTGGAATCCTTGACATAAGATTTATTTTTTTCTCTTTTCTTTTAGTTAGCATTTTATTTCATTCATATTTTTCCTAGTCTTGGCTTCATTATATTTTAGGCATTCTCTCATTTTTTAGACAAAATAAATTTATTTATTGATTGATATTTAGCCAGCAGTCTTGGCATTAGATTATAAGGTAGATATCTCTGCCTGCATTCATATTTTTTTATTTAATTGTTTTTGGGGTACAGGGGTTTTCTGTTTACATGGATAAGTTATTTAGTGGTGATTTCGGAGATTTAGGTTCACCTGTCCCCTGAGCGGTGTACACTGCACCCAGTTATACCCGATATTTAGTCATTTAGCCCTCACCTCCCCTCCCACCCTTCTCCTTTTTCCATAGTCCCCAAAGTCCATTAAATTATTCTTGTGTCTTTACATCCCCATAGCTCAGCTCCCACTTATAAATAAGAATATACACTACTTGGTTTTCTATTCCTGAGTTACTTCACTTAGAATAATGGCCTCCAGCTCCATCCAAGTTGCTGTAAAGGCCATTATTTCATTCTGTTTTATGGCTGAGTAGTGTTTCATGGTGTATATATACCACGTTTTCTTTATCCACATGTTGGTTGATGGGCATTTAGTTTGGTTCCGTATTTTTGCAATTGCTAATTGTGCCTCTATAAATATATGTGTGTATGTGTCTTTTTCATATAATGACTTATTTTCCTTTGGATAGATACCTAGTAGTGGGATTGCTAGATCAAATGGCACTCATTTTATTATTTATTTATTTATTTATTTATTTTTACTTCATTATATGCATTACTTATAAATGACTCTAAGTCTTTTATTTAAAAAGATTCACTTTTTAAAACAAATGTGCATATAAACACACATACTTATATACTTGTTGCAGGAGAGAAAATGGGTTACATGCCTATTATAGCTTTAGAACAACTTGAGCTATCTGGTCATTTGGATTTTGATGCTCATTATGTATATTACTGACTCAGTTTATTTGCTCTCAGCATATGCGCTATGGACTGTTAAGATCTCTGGTGCCTCTCTGAATTCACCTGAGGAAAGAACATTTCCAACACCAACTGTGACATTAGAAAAATTGTGAGAAACAGTCATATCCAACGATGCAAGCAATTTGTTTCATGATCTCTACAATTTAATGGGACCCTAGCCTAGGTCACATAATTATTCCTCATGTCTTATTAATTCATCTCACTAACTAAACCTCTTAGTTTATAGATAGCATAGCATAGATAGATAGATAGATAGATAGATAGATAGATAGATAGATAGACAGACAGATAGATAGATAGAAAGAATAGATAGATAATAGATAGATAGATAAAGATAGGTGATAGATAAATGGTAGATAAGGTGTTCAAATGGCTCAGAGTGGATTCAATATAATCAGTTGCAACAAATGTTCTAAAGGACCACGATTTTTTGGCATCTGAATGTTATGTGAGGAAATCTAAGGTATCTACCAGATGTTGGTCACATGGGACCCCAATAACTCCCATTGTCCCAGCCAACAGCCAGACCCATGAGTGAGGCACATCATGTATTATCAAGAGCACAGTGGACCACTGCTCCTCCTCTACATTGGCACTTCTGGTTTAATTTGAAAGCCAGAATAAATTATTTCCTGGATCTTCATGTTTATGTGTATAGATGAATGCACCATCCACAAAATATACAGGTATGATTGGCTTCATTTCAAACATATGGGATTGAGTACACAAACCTAGGTAACCTGGGTCAGACTTGTAGTCACACTGGCATCAGAAAGATAAACAAGTACTGACCTGCAGACAGTTGCTAGCTCATGTCCTTGCTCCAGTCTAGCCCTTTGCCTCAATCTTCTTTGAGACACCAGTTTCTGATTTGCTCACTTTCGTACCCTTTTCAATATGAATGCATACAATTCCACAACATCCACATCGCACTTGATGTTGAAACTGATTTCTCTCATTGTTTCATTCATATTACTGCATCTTTTACTTCTGTAAGTAAATGCTTTAATGGACTTGATAACTTTTTGAATACGTTTGAAAAACTTGGCACATTTTTTATATTTCCTTGCCATTTTATATAATTGTATTCAGCAAAAATTCAGCCTTTGTAAAGTTTCTTAAATGATGTTGCTCATTAACGATTGACCACACCACTTAAAATCCAAACGACAAATTATGCTGCAGGATTTTTCCCCTTTCATTGAGAAACTAATTTATTTTTAAGAGAACATTTTCATTAATCTTATCTGGCATGTTTCTTTGTGTGTGTATATTTCCTGTGGTTATAGCTAAACTCTGCCCTCCTAGATAATGCTCACAAAATTATATATGACTGTGCTGATGCAGCTACTGGTTGGCATGCTGCAACCTGCTTTGTTAATGATTATTTTTTAAGCTGCTTTGAAGTCTCAAATATGAAAATAGAATAAAAATGTGATTACTGTCACTATAGCGCTGCCAAATTTGTTAATGAGGCAATATTCTTTATTTTGTCTTGGGCCAGATTTGGTGGTTGTTTTGCAAACAGCACAAAGCAATGATTAACACGTAAGCTAAGCTTCTCAACTTTATGTTGTGAATGTCTTTTATGCAGATTTATTCAACATTTTCCCCATAGTGTTTGAAAAGAATCAAATTTCACAGCCTCAACTGTTCCACTTATTCAGTACAGATTCTAAGAGTAGGTAAAATGGAGGTGAAAAAGCTCCACAAGGAATAAGTATAATCTCTTATAATATATGTTGTCATAAAGTGCTTTATGTGGTAGCATTTGTCATCTAAACCAGGATTGCTAAAATCCTACAATCCCATTATATACAATCATCTTAGTCTTTATTAGTGCTAAATTCTCTAAATTACTGAGCACGTTCTCCTGCCTAATTCACAAGTTCCCAGAGTCTGTTTAATCTAGCCTTGAGTGAAGCTCATTGATAGCCCAGGGAAGTGCCTGTCAGTGAGAGGAAGTGGTCACTGGCTTCCACAGCATTTTATGTAAAATAACTTAAAAGTCCTGTTGAGTTTATCACCCTCTTAAATCAATTCTCAGTCACATTTTCTGGTTTTTTTTTTTTCTTTCAATTTTCTGTTAAGTATTTCAATTACCACAAAGACACCCATGCCCCCACCACGATGAAGGCTTAGTTTACAATATTTGAATCGTGTTTGATTTCTTTCTCTTCATTACAATTGCAGCTTTCCCATGTGCACTTTGAAATCATTTGAAAATTGTGCACTGTTTGCTTTTGCAGTGAAAGAAAAGGTACACTGCAAATTTAAAGATACTAATTTTCATTATTCTCAAGTCCTGAAATTCCTTGGAGACTACTAAATGCAAGTTTTAAAAGAGTTGAGATAAATTGGTCCAATAGGTTTGTAATATAGTGCTAAAGGGAAATTAAGATATTCATGAAATGATAATAGGAGTGATGATAGTGACAGATGATTGAGCAGAAAACTAGTGAAATAACAAAAACATAAATCATAGCTAAATAGTAAATTCCTTGAGGGTAGGGACTATATCTTATAAAATATTTTTCACTCATGCCCTGCCTGACTGTAGTAAGTGTTTAATAAATATATGCTAATTTCAGAGAAGAAGTAGGGAGGGGGACAAATGTAGAAAAAAATGAAAAAAAAAAAAAAAGAATTTACCTATGAAGTCATCTACTATTTGAATCTTCTTTCAAATCGAAAGGATATAGATAAGTCAGTACTCTACATGAAAAACTTACTTGCCAAACTGTCACTCCTAGAAAAGATAATCATACACCTTTCTCTTAAATCCCATTCCCTTCACATTAAAATTTCAGGTATATATATTAGAAATGAAGGGGGCCAAGTATATTTTGTCTTATAAATGAACATATAATCTGCATTCCCATGTTTATTGTAACACTACTTACAATAGCCAAGATATGGAATCAGTCTAAGTGTTCATCAACAGATGAATGGATAATGGAAATGTGGCTTATATACACAATGGAATATCATTCAGCCACAAAAAAAGAATGCAATCCTTTCATTTGCAGAAACATGGATGGAACTGGAGGTCATTATGTTAAGTGAAGTAAGCCAGGCACATAAAGATGGATAGTTCATGTTCTCACTCATATATGACAACAAAAAACTGGATCTCATGCAGGTAGAGAGTAGAATGTTAGACCCTGGGGTCTAGAAAGTGTGGGAAGGGCTGAGGATGATGAAGAGGCATAAACATGCAATTGTTAGATTGAAGAAATAAGTTCTAGCTTTCTATAGCACAGTAGAGAGACTATTATTAGGAATAACTTAATGAATATTTCAAAATAGTTAGAAGAGACTATTTGAAATTTCCCAACACAAAGAAATGATAAATGTTTGAGGTGATAGATACCCTAACTACCTGATTTGACAATTACAGTTTGTATGCATGTATCAAAATATATGTGCCCTATAAATATGTACAGTTATTATGTATCAATAAAATATCAATGAATCTATTAAAAAACATGAGTATATAATGGATCTTTAGATTGTGTCTCAGAGGAGATGAGTTCAACTGTCTTAAATAAATTCAGCCAATCAATCAGTTTGAGTGACTTTTTTCACACTTGGCAAATGTCTGACTATATAATTTTAAAATCATCTTGATGTTTCCTATTCTGAAGTCTTTATTGATTAATTTCTTTAGGGCTTTTATTTCTTCTTTGCTTGTTATTAAAGTGTTTTTAGTAATGTCATTTCCGTTTTAATTTATCATCTGGACATAAGTAGAGAGTGGGGCACTCCAATCCCAGCAGCCTTCTTTCTCCAGATCTTTGACTATTTCAGTATTAAAAATGGCCAAAGAGACATTGCAGTTGTAACATTTCTCTCCTTAAATGTTTACCTTTGGTCAGAAATACACATGAGCAGATGGAAGTAGGGTGATATTTGGACAAAAATACTTACAAAAAAGGAGAAGAAACAGGCTGGTCACTAAATAGGCATTAAAATAAGAATGAATATGATGTTGCTAAACTTATTGCAGATACTTAAACTAGAATAACTCTTAAATACATGTAAAGTAAAATACAAGGAACAGAGACTGGAGTTTATGAAAGTTTTGCAGCTAATCAGCTGATAATAGGGACAATAGTAATGATGATATCTGATGATAATAAGAGTAATGATTTTCTGGGTCAGGCAAGGATAATTGTACAAGCCTTAAACTAATTGATTTAATGGAAATGTAAAAAAAAAAAAAAAACCCTCCCATTAAATTGATAAACTTATATCCTGATTTTACAGATAAAGAAGGTGAGGCTCAGAGTGGTTAAAGGATGCGTCTAAGAACACATGGCTGGAGAAACAAGGATTGCAGCTCAGTACAACCTCAGGTCTTTACAAGGGCTCCTAAATGGAGGGGCAGAGATTTCTTGTTTTGTTTTTCTCTGCTCTGCAAACTTGAAGTGCAAGTGAAATCACTGGTGCTCTAGTTACCACCTTGGATCCTGAGATAACCTTGAGAATGGGAGCAGGGATGATGGAACCACAGGTAGAAGGAGCCTAATTCCCTGACCCTGAGTCTCACTATTCCTAAACAAGCAATCTCTGGTTATTTCCTTAATGATTAAGTAATATAATTCACAGTTATTTTTGTTACTTGTAGCTCAACCCAATTATAAATCTATAATCACTGTACTGAGCATGGCCTGAATAATATAACTTGTTTTTTTCTTATACTCTCCGGTGTCTTACCTTGTCAAGCTGGGACTGAGGAAGGCTGCAGTCATAGTCTAGTGATGTCTTGGGCTGAGCTGGACCATGGGTATCAGGAGAGGTCTAATCTCTGGGTTTAGTGTCCTATGTGAATGCCAGATAGGATCCAACACAAACAGTCTGAAACTAGGATTTCCATTTATACAGGCTACTTAAAGAAATGAATCAAAGATTTGGGGTCAAAGAGGTTTGGGCAGTGAGAGATGTCAGTTCATTAAAAGGCTTAGAACAAGCAGAAAGAAAGCTAAATGTGAAGTAATTTCATGAGTCTGAATTCAGATACTTGCAATGCTTTGCATATATGGCAATACCATGAGAAGAGTTTCTGAATGATAATAAAACAAATCCCACATAACAAAATGGGGCATTGATGCTATTTACTTTATCTACTCAAATGCTTGTTGTATGAGTCAGAGGGAAGGATATGTGAACGCAGTTTTTACACATCAATTCATGGTGTGTGTATATATATATATATTCAGCTTTTTTTTCTAGAATTATTTAAACAAAATTATTATGAGTCCTTAAAACTAAAGTTCTGTGTTTTTAAAAGAATTTTTCTGAAATTTGCCCATACTTTAAACAAGGAAATTGCTGGTCCCTTTCTCCTCCCCAGTGCTTTTTACTATCTTGTAAATATTCAGTATATGATACATATTTTTGATTGGGTCAGGCAAGGATAATTCTATAAGCCTTAAACTAATTGATTCAAGTCATTTAAACTAACTGTGACTGAGTCATTTATTCTTCTAACATTTATAAAAGCCACTTTTTCCTCTTTCCTCTTTCATTCTCAATGACAAAGACATTTATTCAACATAGCAAAGTTTTAAAACTGCCCTGTCTGGGATGAAATGTCTAGCCAGAATTCTTTACCATATTCACAGTGCCCTGTTCCCCAAACGATCTTAAATCATTATTAAAATGCACTCAAACATTTTAAATTCTATATGGCCTTAATTTCTTTCATATACCATGACCTTTATGAATTGCTTTATTATCAGGTTAACTTATTTTTATTTCCTCTTAAGACCCTTCATACAAACACACAAAAAGAAAACACAAGTGGGCCTCTTAAAATCTCATTTGTTTATATTGTTTCCTACCATCGTTCTTCATCCAATAACTTTAAACTCTGAGCCCATGAGAAGTGGTTGAAAATGATATATTTAACGCAGAAATGACAAAAATTTGGTTCCAATTTATAAACTTGAATTCTTTGAGATGATATGAAGCATCAACAAGTAGGTAGGGTGGGAAGTACAGAAGAATGGTTTAAAATAATGGCGACTTCAGCAGCCCATTTCCCCGTCTAAATGTGGATGTCAGTCCTCACTTCTTACAGTTTTCTTGCCTTATAGGACTATATGACCCACATACGTAGAGTATCCCATGTTTCAATAGAAAGTAAAAATCCAGATTACCCTGTGCCATGTTAATATTTAAAAGGACACAACATGGCATCGTGACTAGGGCCAGTTAGCCCGGATTTGAATCCCAGCACCTCTGCTAACTTGTTTGTGCCTTAGTTTTAGTTTGTGCCATTATTAAGAAGTGGACAATAATAGAATAATAGAACTCTGTTTATTATGGTTATTATAAATAGTATATGAGTTACTGTTTATAGAATGTTTTAAAAATTACTGACACATAGTAAGTACTATAGAATGATGGCTAAATACAAATAAGTCAATGAAATGTTAAAAAACAGAGTAGGGGCATCATTGTATACAAAAAAAGCATAATTATGAGTTTCATTTATGCTACGTGACACTAGTTTTGAACCTGTGTTTTAGAGGAACATGATATCTGACATGATGCTCTAGGAAAAAAGAAGCAATCACGTTCTGTGTTGCATCAGATAGGATAGAACTGAGATCAGTGAATGGAAGTTAGAGGTAAATGTAGCTTGAGTCAAGATAAGAACCTACCTTCTACCAATTAGAAATGTTTAACAGTAGAATGAACTGCCTCAAAATCTAACAATTTATCTGCCACTAAATGCTGTTCAAGCAGAAACTGTAAGACAAATTATCTTTTGGGGATGTAATAGTGAGGATTTCTGCACTGGGTAAGGCTTTGGAAAAATGAACTCCAAAAAGCCGTCCATGAATCTAACGTGACAAATATCAGAGAGCCTTGGCAAATAGAAAACACAGCAACGGGAGGGCACTTCTGGCCCTCATCGATAACCCACAAGCAGTCATCAGTTACATCAGTGATCAAGGAGGAATACAAGAGGGAGAAAGCGAGGGATAGTAGTGGTATTTGTGAGGCATCAACAAAGGTCTATTAAGGGGTTTTTGTATCCAGAGTTCCAGGAGGGTGCTGATATAAGAACCAGGTACACAATCAGGTGAAGGAAGAGCAGAGAGAGACGACCAGAATGGCAATCCCTGCCAAACAACGCCAGCCACCTCCTCTGTCCTTTTCTTTAACCCCTACTTGAATGATACCTATGGCCCTGCAGCACCACCTCAAAGAGGCTGCTTCTGTCAATTATAAATCTTGTCCTGCAAGTGGGAATTGATGGTCAGCAAATGGAAGGTAGATTGGGGTGACGGAGGATTGACAGAATGTCACCAGGATGAATAGTGAACCACAATTTTGCCAAGGGCAAGCACTACATCTTGCCTTTGTTAAGCGTTGGAAGAATCCATTTGTAAATATACTCCCCTTCCCCTTCAAACACAGAGCAATTGGAGGACTGTATTGGAGGTAAGATTTTATTTGTCTAATTTTCGGAGTTTACTTTAGCAAGAACAGTCTTTCCAAATAGCTTTTCCCAATAATATGGTCATTAAAAAGGAGACGATTTTGAAAGTTGATCAATTTGCTTTTACTCTGACATATCTGATATATTTTAATTAACGTTTTAGTTTGGGGTACCTGTTTCTTGAAAGAGTTTTCCAAAGGTTTAATTTTTAAAGAAGATTATAAACCACTACAACTCTAGTGTACTTTATTTAAAAACCAAACATATTACTAGAGAATATTTCTTATTATTTTCCTACCATAGCACCTTTCTGATAATTTTATAAATTTTTTATTCTAAAACAAAGCTTGTAAATTTTCTATATGATACAGAATTGTAGAACTTAGAGAATTTTAGACACTTAGCTCCTATTTAAAGATAAAAGTTTCCCTAGGAACTCTTTCTGAAAGAATGAAGATAAAGATAAGAAGCTTTTTCAAAATGTAATGGCTACTGATAGCAAACCCAAGCATTTGACCCTAAATTTCCTGATTCTCAGTCTAGTGTCCTTTGTTTATGACAATAACAACAATATATCTTTGATGACATAAATATGAGCTAAGTTACCAATAGTACATGCAACGTTGAATTTGGTGTTTAGGGAAACAGTAGAGTAGAGTAGCTTTCTGAGCTTTTAGCACAAGCTAAAAGGTGAAACAAGATAGCTTTCAAAGTAATCAATAAAACATATCAACAGCAGCCATCATAGTCTGTGGGATGGAAAAGAATTCCGGGATGAGCTGAGTTCAAATCTCAAACTGATGGGCCTAAAACAATTATGTAATGGGAGAAGAGAGAAAGGAGATATAACCTTCTAACTTTTCATATATTTAACAGCTGGTATGTAACAGGTATTTTACTTCTACTTTACAGACATTCAACAACTCTTCAGCATTTCCTCTGTACCTGACACTGTTCAATGCACTGGGATTGTGGAGAAAGCAGCAAATACATAAGGTCTCTGCTCTTACTGAGTTTTATTTTAGTGAGGAAACAAAAGGGAAAATTGACAGATAATTAAGCAAGAAAAACTAACAGAGTAAGAGTTGTACTGAAAATACAAATATAATGATTGAGAGTGACTGAATAGCTACATTATTTTGAGGGTCAAAAAACCTCACTTGAAGAAAGCAGTTTTTAAATTCTGAAACATAAGGAGCCAGCCAGGAAGCCATCAACAGAGAACATTCTGGCCTAGGAAAATCCTAGGACACAGGTCCTGATGTATGCGCTAGCTTGGTTTGTTGAGTAACGTGAAAAAAGCTAGTGAGCTGAGGCAGGATGCAGGAGGCAAGCAGAGGCATTTAAGGGAGAGGTAGTCAAAGAAATACGTTCAAAGGAGGGCTTTTTGAGCCAGGGACATGGGGATAGCTATGTGTGCATGTATGAGGAAGCTGAAGTCGTGGGCACTGAGTGTTTAAGCAGAAGAAATTTCAAGATGACAATAGCAACACGATACATCTAGTGTGGCGTCTTTTGAGTATGGGTGGGACCCTGTGGAATTGCACGGGTGGCAAACCCATGAAGTTGTCACCGTTAACATGGGAAAATTCTTTTTGTGGGGGGCTCTTCTGCACACTGTATGTGTGCAGTTCCTTTTTAAAGGAACACGGTTGTATGTAGTGACTGACATGTGAGATTAAAGTCCTGAAAGCCAGGGAGGCTGGTTAGGTGCCTAAGCTGCCAAACAAGAGACCAGTGTGATTTGGTCTGAAACAGTGATTCTCACCTGGGGGTATTTTTCCCCCAGAGGACATTTGGCAATGCCTGGAGTCATTTTTGATTGTTATTACTGGCGGGTATCAGGTGGGGAGCTGCTACTAGCATCTAGTGGGTAGAGGCCAGGAATGGTTCTAAACATCATACAGTGTGCAGAAGAGCCCCCCACAAAAAGAATTTTCCCATGTTAACGGTGACAACTTCATGGGTTTGCCACCCGTGCAACTCCACAGGGTCCCACCCATACTCAAAAGACGCCACACTAGATGTATCGTGTTGCTATTGTCATCTTGAAATTTCATAAAAATCGTTATCATTGCACTTATGATTTGTAAGTGAAATCCTCTGGGACAATAAAGCATGCCTATATGCCGCGGAGACAGGGCATTGCATGTGTCTGCCGTTCACTGTTTGCCATAAACAATGAGCACAGAATTCCAGTGGATCTACGGTCTGTGGGATTTCAACAAGACTCACTGTGATTTCAATGTAACTATGTCACATCCGTGATTGAGTAAGCAGCTCCTGAGGCCTCAAGTATCTATGTTTCCTGCTTGAAATGGCTTCCAATGGAGAAAGTAGGCCAAGGCTTTCAAAGAAACACACATATTTAGGAACCTTATGTATCCTTTCTTGTTGTTACTCCTCTGTGTTAGCCAACTACTGATTATGAAAATAATAATATGGAAGGAAAGTGGAAGAAAGAAAGGAGAACCCTTCTTGCCTTTTTCTTTTTCTCCTTTCTTAATCAGAATGAATTTAGAATATGCACATATCAGGAAGTTAACTGAAAGCAGTTGAATTAGTTTTGTGCAGTGTTTCTACTGTTCCAGTAAGAACAAAACACATATACATGCATAAGCTATGAAATACTAATTGTGTAATTTTGGTGATTCTGCATACAAGTTAAATGCTCATATATTTGCATTTAAAGCTGGCATTATAAAATATAAAGATGAATGATAACATTCATGCTAGTAATTTAATATTTTTTAAAACTTAGAATGACATTTGAATAGCAAATTAACCTGATGACAGGTCAAGGGAGAGACTACAGAAGAAAGAAAAGTCGTTATACTTTAGTACCTTTAGGGTCATATTTTTCCTTCATTTTGAACAAGATACCCTACACTTTCATTTCACAATGGGTCTTGTGAATTATGTAACTGATCATGGCTCCAAATGTCAATAGTTCCAAGATTAAGAATTCCTGGTGTAGAAGGTATCAGGGAAGATGGAGAAAAATGAGCAGGTACAAGATTTGTCTTGGAAGCAGAGTTAGTTGGACTTTCCTGTGGATTACATGAGGACATTAAGCAAAGATGAGAAATTGGAGACAGCTGGTTTAGGGCTTGAGTAGCTGGTAAAGTAGGGAGAAAAATCTTGTCATGGCATATGTCATCAAATTTAATCCTTACAACAATGATAGGAATTATGCATATGTCATTTTTCTCATTTTGTAAAAGATGGATGAAACCGATTGTCCAAAATCCCCAAGCTAGTAAAAGGCAGGGCCAGAGTTCAGATCCAAAGCTTTTGGAATTCACAGAGAGCTCATCCAGTTTGCTACTCTGCCTCCCGTGATTAGAGGGAAGCTGCAGGCTGAACGAGGTCCACCTCCAAATTATGGAAAAAATTGTGAATGGAAGCCTACCGAATAGAACAAAGAACTTTATTCTCCATCTGCTCTGCTCTGTGGCTTTTCCTGCTCTGCTGGTGATGCCATTATAAATATCGTTTTCACGATGTCTTGTCAATTCATCTGTCTCCCAATATTGCATAATATCTTAGAGGATAGTTATAGAGATTGAGAAATATGAGTGTATAAAACAGAAAGTATTTGCTGTGCCTTTTCATTATACTATATTCTGTATTTTATATCATTCATATTTTTCTTTATAAACTGCTTGTCAAATATTTGAACAGTCATTTACTTTATCTGTAGTTTGCAAGAATACTGAATGTACTATCAAAACTCTAAAAAATGACCAAGGCATTCCACTCTATAAAAATCCAAAGTATAGAAATATATTGGAATGTCTGAAAGCTCATTCTAAAGTGTCATATTCCACTAAACATACAGTGCTGCTGAAATTTAGGACTCTAAAAATGCCCTTGTCTATTTGTTATTATTTATATATATTTGGAAATAATTGATATTCTAATTAAAGTATCTCTCTAAATTATACATGACTGTTTTCCATTAGCAACAATAAAATAGCATATGACATAGTAGTGTGTTTATGCCAAGGATTTTAGTAATTCAATTGTGAAATAATGAATGTTTCATTATTTAACTTATGCTAATTTCTTAACTGTCTCCACCTGCTTGTTTAGATAACCAAAGCCTGAATTTTTCTCTGAATATTTGGATCAAGTTCTAGTAAGCTGAACTGCCTTACTTCTTTTCTTCTTCTCAAAATTTGTTATTTTTCATCAAGCACACTGCTGAGAATTTGGGCCGAACTTATTAGTTTCTCAACAGAGCTTTCACTGTCCCAGGAGGCAAAGTAAGATTTATTCCAAGTCAGAGCCAAAATGAAGATATTGGTTTTAGTTCTGCAATAAGTTGAAGTAAGAAAAAGAAATATCTAGCAGCTTGCATTATGGCACACACTATGCTAGGTTGTAATTTATTCATTTGCGGTCTACTGTCCCAAATGGCTATGAGGTCTTTGTAAGTAGAGACTACATCAAATATTTCTCCCTATGCCCACCCACCTTTATAATGCCCTTCCCATTATGGGATTCAATGCATATCTGATGAATGAATGTACATTGAAGAAAAGCATTATAGCATTGGCACAGATAGCTCTCAAACCTTTGATAGTTACTTCTTCTGACTCAGGGTCATTGAGTTTACATGTAAAGGCAAACTACAAAATTCCAACTTATATCACAAAGCTACCCTTTTAGCATAGAAGAATACAACAACATCCAAATAACAGAATAATTGTGGCATAAAGTTTTTGTTTTGGTTGCCATTGTTGTTTCGTAAAGAGGTAACGTTGGGAACTGTTGAACCTGGTGTATACCTGAACAGCAAAGAAATCACTTGCCTTCTCTCTAGTAGTATAAGGGAGATGTGAGAAATAGGTGGCTAAACACAAAATGTCCAAGTTCAAAAGCCCGCTCCTCTATTCACAAGCTTTAGACACAAGTTACAATAATAAGCTTCAATTTCCTTGTCTGTAAAATCCAGGCAGTAATATAATCTATATCAACAGTCCCCAACCTTTTTGGCAACAGGGACTGGTTTCATGGAAGACAATTCTTTCCATGGACCAGGGTTTGGGGGGATGGTTTCTGGATGATTCTAGTACATAATATTTATTGTGCACTTTATTCTATTATTATTACAGTGTAATATATAATGAAATAAATATACAACTCACCATGATGTAGAGCCAGTGGGAGCCCTGAGTTTATTTTCCTGCAACTAGATGGGCCCATCTATGGTGATGGTACCATCTATGGGTGATGGTAGACAGTGACACCCGAAGTGTGTTGCTTATGTCCAGTCTACTCTGTAATCTCATTTTGGTTGCTGTCACTGCAGAAAACCCTGCTTCACCAAGATAGGATGTTGGAAATGGAAGCAGGCTTTTAGGTGCTTTTTTCATACCTATCTGACCTTGATGATTAGGATTTGAAATGGTCTCAAACATACTTTTAAGGCCACCATCATTTGTGATCTCAAGCAGTGGATCCTCTTCTAGCACAGACAAAGTTGATTCACCTGGCTTATTCACAAATGGATCACGGATCCATTCCTTCCCAGTTTGGGGTGTTCTGTGGTTAGGAAGCAATGCTCAAATTCTGTTGTAAGCTGAATTAGGTGGGAGCTGGGAGAATGAAGGCCCTGGATCCATCTCTTCCACAATCTCTGCTAATGTTTCAAACATGTCAGAAATCCCAGTGTTCACTTGTTGCCCCCATAATTTCAGTTTGTCTTTGAATGCAGCCACTTTATTTGCCAACTTGAACACAGTGGTCATTCTCCACTGAAGTGACACATTGAGTTCACTGAGCATGTTGAATATGTCACATAAGTAAGCAAGTTTTTGCATCCCATTGTGTGTCATTGAAATGTGCTATTTCTGAAGTGGCTCTCATAACTCAAAATCTCTGGCCAGGGATCTACCTATAGAAGGCCATCTCACTTCTGTGTATGAGATTTGTTTGCTCTGTGTCCATCTCCTCAGAGCTGCATGAACAGACGTGAGTTAAGGGCATGCACTTTAATGTGGTTGTTAATTTTAAACACATCCTGCAAAATGTTGTTAAGTTCAGGTGACATTTTTTGGCTAGCCAGCATTTATCTATGAATGACACAGTGCCTAGACTCATGTTCAGAAGCAAACTCTTTGACCCAAGCAGTGAAACCACAAAGCCATGCAGCCATCACAGCTGCTCCATCCATGCATGCACCGACACAATATGACCAATTCAGTTTTCCTGATACATAATTATTCAAAGACTTGAATAGTTCTGCAGCTGTAGTGTTGGTTGGCAAAAAAAAAAAAAAAATGCACATAACTTATGCACATCCTCCTAAAAACCATATTGCACAAAAACAAGCATTGTTACCTTATTGTCAACGTGGGTAGACTCATCAACCTGGATTGAATACTACAGTGGCTCATTAATTCTCTTTAACAATTGTGTCTTAATATCTTCTGCTGTTTCATCAATTCATCTAGTTATGGTGCTAGCCAAAAGAGGAACACGTGCCACCTTTTGAACGGCAGCCTCTCCTAAAATTTAACAACAAGTATTCTCACCAGAAGGCAGGATCAACTCTTCACCAATAGTAAAGGACTTCCTTACTTCAGCAATGTGGTTAGCCATTAAGAACGATGCTCTCAGTGCAGACACATTTGATGAAATGGTGGCCTTCAATGATTGCTTCTGTTCTCTGTGTTCATGTTTATTTCTCTTGAAAAACTCCAAAGGCTTGTGATTTAATACAGGGTGCTTGGTCTCCATGTGGTTAAGCAGTTTTGAAGAGTTCACAGCTTTGTTGGATAGCTAGTCCCCACATTTTATACAAAGGGGGCTTGGAGAATGTGAATCATCTATTGTAATGAACCTGTAATTTAAGTAGGACCATTGGTATTTTCTTTTAAATGCAGCTTTCTTTTTGTTGGCAGTCTTAGAGTCTTCTGCTCTCTCGTCATTTGGTCCTTTCCCCTTTGCAAGGAAGATCTCCAGTGATGCTTGTTCTATACCCATTTTGGCTAGGGTTACCTTGTGGGCTTACCAAAACTGTGACTGAGACGAGTACATAGTGGAAAAAAGAGACATGGATGAAAGTGCTAAGTAAAACAATGGGTGGGCCATGTGCAGACTAAAATAAATGTCAGATTCTGACTTAAAGCCTGCCATGAGATGCAGCTATAAAATTGAAGTACCTCGACTCACTTGCCACTCTAAAGTCTGCCGCCAGGTGCAGCTTAATTGTTACCTGCCACCTACTGATAGGGTTTTGATATGAGTCTGTGATATGATCTGACTCTGTATTTCCAACCACATCTCATATTGAATTGTAATCCAAATTGTAAATACCCACGTGTTGGGGGAGGGACCTTGTGGGAGGTGATTTAGATCATGGGGGTGGTTCCCCTATGCCGTTCTCATGATAGTGAGTGAGTTCTCTTGGGATCTGATGGTTTTATAAGGGTTTTTCTCCCCCTCCGCTGAGCACTTCTCTCCCTTGTTGCCATGTGAAGAAGGACATGTTTGCTTCCCCTTCCACCATGATTGTAAGTTTCCTGAGGCCTCCATAGCCATGTGAAACTGTGAGTCAATTAAACCTCTTTCCTTTACACATTACCGAGTCTTGGGTATTTTTTCATAGCAGCATGAAAATGAACTAGAACAGTCTGCAAGCAATTGATTTATTATGGTCTTTGTGTAGTCAAACCTCTCTGCTAATGTTAATCTGTATTTGCAGCCACTCCCCTGTGCAAGCATCACTGCCTGAGCTATACTTCAGATCGTCAGGCATTAGATTCTCATAAGGAGCTCACAACCTAGATCCTTCACATGCACAGTTCCTAGTAGGGTCCATACTCATATGAGAATCTAATGCTGCTGATGATCTGACAGGAAGTGGAGCTGAGGTGGTAATGCAAGTGATGGGGAGTGACTGTAAATACAGATGAAAGTTCGCTCGCTTGCTCACCTCTCACCTCTTACCATGTGACCCAGATCCCAACAGGCCAAAGACCAGTTCTGGTCCATGGCCTGGGGGTTCGAGACCCCTCATCCATATCAAAGAGGCATTGCAGCTTTCCAAACCTGCACACATACCCCCGCGAATCTAAAACACAAGTTGAAATTATTTTAAAAAAATAAAAATAAGTACTTAGTACAATCAAGACACAACCTAACATCTTAAGAACTCAAAGTAAAATGGGTTAGCATTTTTTAATCTTTCAAAGTAGAACTTAAGTTTTGCTTCCTTTATTAGATCTTCTCTAAGACTCTTATTAGGTTGG
This sequence comes from Macaca thibetana thibetana, assembly GCF_024542745.1. Classification (NCBI taxonomy): domain Eukaryota; kingdom Metazoa; phylum Chordata; class Mammalia; order Primates; family Cercopithecidae; genus Macaca; species Macaca thibetana. The sequence goes on along the minus strand of NC_065589.1, from coordinate 112,240,292 downwards.
TGCACAAGTAATTATGGTTTTTGTAAAGGCAAATTACTTATACCATTACATTTAATGGCAAAAACTGCAATTACTTATGCACCAACCTAATAGATACACTTTAATTTTTCCTTTTCCTGATGTGTATAGTACCTTTGATTAGAAAGCATTTAACTTTTTAAAAAAATTCTTGAATCTCTTTGTAAGTTTTTCATGGGACTAAGTCTTGTTTCTCCAATGTTCTTTCCCCTTAATAATAGAAAAAGATGGATTTTTTTTCAAAGGGGCTCATGGTGACAACCTCTCCAAAAAAGAACAAGAGCTGGGTGGGGCAAGGTCATTATTTGACATAGACCAAATCTGGAAAGCTAGAGGGTAAATATCAGCCTTCTCTGAAGGAGCACCAAAGACCACAACTGGAGAAGCCATATATTTACCATCTTTCATAGGATAATTAATAAAGACAAAGAAAAGCAGAGGGGTGCTGCTTAAATTAAGTAACAAGATAATGAAAAGACAAAGAGGATGGATGTCACTGACACCTTGGACCATGCGGAGACGCTACCCCAACCCTTTTAGGATTCACAGTCATTTAATCAACAAGTTCTACAACAGGCCCAACTAAGCTTGCTAAGCCATATGTTCATGAAAAGATCCTGATGGATGTTCTCTGTTAAGAGGAAATCTATGTAAAATAGGCACTTTATCTGCAATAAAAATGAACTTTGCATTAGTTCCATGGGTTAATAAAGATATTCCATTATTTGTAAATCTTATTTTACCTGACTGTTGCTGTCATTTTTTTAGTAAAAATAAAAACTCATCTTCTTTTGTGATAATTATCAAAATTTTTTTTGAGATTCTGTAACACTAACTTCTAGGGTGACATCTTCACCTTTTAATGTCTCTGCATCCTTTTGTATGTGTCCTCCAGCCAAGAGTTCCTCCTTTCTACCTGACTACTTTCTGTAGCTTCTATTGCCCTTAAAATATACCTGGTTTTTTTCCCAGATAAAGTAATTTATTACTAAATGGAGGATTTTTTTTGCACTACATATTCTCCATCCATACTCAGCACTGTTTAGAATCACTGTTGTATGTTCTATACTAAAATAAAAAATAGAATTCATTGAATATTTCCTCCAGGTCAAATATGTATTCAATGTTTTATATGCATTACACCATTTACCTCTCACAAAAACCCTATGAAAGGGCCATTATTATTATAACCATTTTACTGAAAAGAAAACCAAGGTTTTGAGAAGTTTGTCCAAGGTCACAAACTCAATAAGGCATATCTGGAAAATGAATTGAAGTCAGCTATTATGCTATATCTTATTATAAAGAACAAAATCATGGGCCCAGGGAGGCAGTATTTTTTGTTGAGATCCATGCCCAAGTTTATAGAGAGAACCAGAAAACTATAAAATAGAGATAAGATTAGTTTAGATTAGTAGAGAAGTTAATTCTCAATGTTCTTATATAAGTGTGACTCTTTTCCTACCTGGTGATCATTATACATAAAATCTAGAAAGGTAGAGGGTAAAAATACAAGACTTTTATATGTACAAAGAGACTGCATAAGTTGCCCAAGTCCATACAGTCAGCAAGGAGAGAAGACAGCACTGAAAAGCACACATTCGGGTTCTGGAAGCCGTCCCTTAAACTGCTTCATCTCTGTGGCATATGTGTTTCTTGCAACGAGGTAGTTCTCTGTGTGACCTTGGACCTGCTCTGTTCTTCCCCCTTTCTCACTTGTAGTTCTCAAGAGTAATTGGAGAATGTGCTGGGAATACAATGCCCTGAGATAAGGAAGAACTAGCTGGGGCAGCCTGGGCTCAATTCCAGTCCCCCCACCTAAAAAGAGGATGTCCACAATGCTTTCACCCAGTGATTCCTGTGACCACAAGTTATATAACCTACAGCGGGCTGCCTTTCAGGATCCCTCTTCAGCAGTACAAATGGTGCAAGTGGACTTGAGGCTCCATCTCTCCTGGCAGTTTTCTGAACCTGGGGGAACTGTTTCACCATGAATCCTTGATATCTGCTATCTCTTGCTTCCTATCTATAAGAAATGAATCCACTTCATATAACTTGTTACATATGAGTGTGTTTGTCTCACCAGACTCAGCCAAGCTGGGAGTCAGTGCACAATAAACAATAAACAGTGCACAATAAACCTGCTTCACAATTAGTTAAGGAGCATTTCACAATTAAATATGGTATACACACATAAACATAATACATACACATACAGGCATAATATATATACATATATATAGTTTATATATGTACACAATATTTCGTAGTTCATAATGGCTGAAACTAATTCCCAATTGCATATTTTTATTTTGTAAATGAAGTACAGTGTTGCTCTGAAGCCATCAGTTGATAATCCTTCTTAAATAAAATAAAAGCAACCCTTTAATCCAATAAATAGCAACTTTCACTTACTGAATGCTCTCTGTGGTGCAGATATTGAAGTCAATCTTTTCGTGAACTGCCTTCTTTAACCCTCCTACCCTTGTGAGGTAGGCATTCTTATTTCCCCAGTCTTGCAGATGAGGAAAAACAGGCTCGGGCTATTGAAGTTAATCAAATTTGCACAGTTAAAATGTGGCAGAGCCAGCTCTGGTTGACCCTAAAACTCATGATCATAAGCATCATGCTCTGATGCCTTAAGATTCACTTAACAATTATTTTTCAGTTCACGTCCATTTTAAAGTTTATCTTGAGTCCTAGAACAAGTGCCCCTGAAATTCCTACCAGGTCCCAGTAGATGCTTGTATTCTTTCCTAGAAGTTTCATTTCTGAGATCTACCTGGGATCTTGGGAATTATCCCAAGTTAATTGAATACAAAGTGAGACACCCTGTCATTTGTCTGATCGTACCAACTGTGTGTCCTTGTATATGTATTCCTGGTCTCCTGGAGTTGGCTTCATGACTCCTGTTGTGATAAACTCTTTCCAGTGCACCATCGTGCCCTGAATTGGAGGTGAACGTGATGAAATGGGGAAATAAAATTACTCTCAAGAGGAATAACTACAAATCAACACCTTAAGGATGAGGTCAGAGTCACTTTAAGATACAATAGTCCTTTTAACAAAAACTGCTTAAAATATAATGATTCCAAAACACTCTACTTTTTAAATCAATTGTTGATCAGAAAAATTGATTGGTTAATACTAGAACATGGGACTACCGGCAATGTCTGTTCAAGCAGTGCCCTGGGAGAAGGAGGCCTAATCGAGGATTCAACCTATATGGTCTTAGTAACAAGCAGATTTTAGATAAATGCATCAGGTTATGCTATCTTGAGGGTCTTAAGTATTCAAATCATAATGATGCACCTGTTATAATGCTAAGCAACTTTTGACCAGCATTTGGCTTTCATGTACTGTGCTACAAGAAGCGAATATCTACCAGAAGATGTGAGTGTCTGATTCCTCTGGCAGTTATCTACCTTACTGCAAATTAAGTCCTTGTCATTCTTGTTTGGAAAATCCTTTCATGAGAAGTGTAATGCAACTCCATATTCCGATCTAATCAAATCTGGGCTACCTCTGTCAAGACTGAGCTTCTGAGCCTGAGGAGCTGAGTGTCCGATGTGAAGACTCAGGGAAGCCAGCCCAATGACCTTTTCTGGTGACACCATGACCTCACTTTCCTTTAAATGCCTTCAGCAACATCTTACTGTGCTCTTGACTGCTCTAGAAGGAAAAAAAGAAATCTGCCAGGAGATCCTCACTTCCTTCCAGGACATCGTGGAGGCATGAAAATGGTTTCAGTTTTAGCAAGCTTCAGCTTGGTGCATAATGAGGCATACAGCTATAAATAAGTATTTTCAATGTTAGTGCAAGATCATATTAAGACAGATGCCAAGGCTTGTAATTGCAATACACTGCATATTACTGAAACTTTTCATAAAATCTAATGAGATTTTAACTTATAAGGAAAGAGACATAAAGAAACTTGTAGTGACATAATTGGATGACACCTTCTGACTAGAGGGCAAAAGAAGCTTGAAAGCATAACTAGTATTTGTGTTACTAAAAAGAAGGGGCATAGGAAGATATTTAAAATAAAACAAGTCCAGTTTTGATTGCATAATCTTCTGAAAACTAAAATGAAGATTTCGATCAAAGGGTTACAGAAAGGGTAATTAAAAAGTTCCCATAATTCAAATTGTATTGAATAAGATACTCAAAATGTGAGGATCTTCTGTGATGAAAAGGAGAGACAGGGGTGAGCTTAAAATTGTGTACAACCCAGACTGCCAACTGAGCTTCCCAAAGAATCTCCCTATTTTAGAGGGGCACCAAGACCCAGGAAAACAATTCACTTTGATTTAAGCCAGAAGTAAACAAAGATCTTGAAGAAAACCAAGAAATCTAATGAGTACTCTCTTTCATTTTCTGCATCTTGTTCATTAATACAGAACAGAAATTCATCCTGGAAATGAACGATGGCTACATGTCAGGTCAAGGCAAGAACCAGTGACAACCTCTCCTAACCTGCAGGGCTGCTCAAACTGAATCTTAACAAGACAGCAAAAGACAAAGCCTGAATTATGCGCATATGATCCTGTTTGAGCCATTAACGAGCCTTAGATACACTTGAGGCGGTTCTCCAGGCTTCACCTAACAACCAAAGAGGTTCTGGAAAAGTCCTGGACTTTAAGCACAGCATATTCTCACTTTTTAAGGTTACAGGTTAGTAAATACGGCATAGTAAATTTACTGAAGAAACTACTTATGCCATTTTCTGCATATATAAGAGCACAAGCATTAAATTTTATTTTTCACCTCTAACACTTACTAGTTATGTGATCTTGGGCAAATTACTTAACATCTCTAAACCTCAGCTGCCTTGACTATTAAATAGGAATAAAAATATTTACCTCATAGAGCCATCATGAGAATTAAATAAGATTAACTTTCTAAAGCTTTCAACACATTACCATTAATATTTCATAAAGCTTAATATTCACCAATAACAATCTAATCTTTCAACAGGCAACCTAACTATTGTAAGTTACGTAATGTTTTTCTTATATTTCACTATATGTATTCCAGTTTGCAGAGAGTGTATTAGAAGAGAGGATTTTTTTCATATGTGTGTTAACTTATTAGATAACAATACAAAAAAAAAAAAAAAAAACAAACCAAAGTCCTAGCTCAAGATCTCAATAAATTGTAGTTTTTCTTTTCTTTTCTTATTAGCTACCATATGCCTCCAAAGATGAGAGAAAATGTAGGATGAAATAAATGATCATTCTTTCTTATCATGATTTGTAAATATGACTGTTTTAAATAAACAAGCATATAAGTTTTTTTCTTTTTTTCTTTTTTTTTTGAGACAGAGTCTCACTCTGTTGCCAGGCTAGAGTGCAGTGGCGCAATCTCAGCTCATTGCAACCTCCACCCTACAGGTTCAAGTGATTCTCCTGCCTCAGCCTCCCGAATAGCTGGGTTTACAGCCATGCACCACCACACCCAGCCAATTTTGTATTTTTAGTAGACATGGGATTTCTCCATGTTGGTCAGGCTGGTCTTGAACTCCTGATCTCAGGTGATCCACCCACCTTGACCTGTCAAAGTGCTGAGATTACAGGTGTGAACCACCGTGCCCGTGCCTGGCCAACACATAAGCTTTAAATTAAAGAGGTTTTATTTATTAAATTGGTCAGGCATCAAGATTGGCTTTACTCTGGTTAAGTATTCCTAATGGTTCATAAAAGACTTTCAAGATAATGAAGCAGAAATAAGTGTAGCAGAAAGTTAATCTTCTTTTCTATTCCCTCCCCATCATGCCTAAGACAACGCCCAGCCAAATGGAATCGCTATTTGGAATAGAACGTGTCCCAGCATCTTTACTCTCACTTGAATATTAATATGAAATGATTAATGAACCTGTTGCTCCACATGTTAAATTAAATAACAATGAAGAGATTAAGAATGCCTTTCCCATTATGGAGTGCTGCATTTTAAGTCCTAATGTGTAAAGTAAGCCATTCGTTTTCAGTCAGGCTTTGTAATAGATTTATTTATGAATTTATCTCCCCTTTCCTGCAAGCAAGTCATGCAGCAAATACTCATTTCTTTATTCTAGTTAAAGAATTGAAAGCTTGTTTCACCAGTAAATAATGCAGATCTCTGACCCTGAGATTTTTACATGACTGTCATTTTCAGACCAATTAGTATATTGAGACCAATTAAAATATTCAGGGCTTAATGCCTCACCCAACTTCTGAGACTTCTGCAGTGAACTGAACTCTACCAGCATATGTAAACACCTAGAGGTCTTCAATATGAAAATACAATTTACAATCACAGCACAACTTTAATAGCATCTGTCACTGTTTCCATAGTATCAGATGTCTAGCAACTTTTGCTTACAATTAGAATAAATGTAAAAAGGGCCCATCCCCGCTTTTCAAATCTAGGTGAATTACTGTTCTTTGCATATTTTCCCCAGATTTTACTATTTACTAGAATGACCTCTCCTATTAGACAGAAACCTTCTTTTTTTTCATAAAGACATCTTTTACGTTATTATTAGGATTACCACTGTCTCCTAAGAGGAAACTGCGAAAATGGCTTTGGGAAGATTTTGGCAAGGTTCTACCCATGGAAAAGCTCCATTTGTCTAGGTAGTACGGAAGTCAAATTTCCATAGTTAACATAGGGGACTTTCATAGTCACCTAGTGGATGGGTCCATTGTGCAGTTGAACATCATAATATATCCCCCTGAATTTAACTCCAGTGAATCTCTTTGTAGGTTCAAGCCCTGGATACTTTTCTAGCAAATTGTTTCACAGGCCAAACATCTCCCCAATTACCTGGTTGCTGGCTTTATGCTTCCTGACTCTTTCCAAGTTTCCTGTCAATAAGTAAAGAAGCACAGAGATGGGTTCCCTCTCTAGGATCACAATCACGGAATGTCTCATGGTGATGTCATCAAGCGCACTTCTCAGTGGGCTGGTAAGAGTTTGTGGGACTAGGTGCATTCTCTTCATTTTCTTCCCTATTTCCTTTCCTAACACTTGTTTTATGTCTGCACTGTGAGCTGTTAATATTGTTGTCTCCATTCACCGTCTTCAGGGTTATAGGACTGATAGGGAGAAGATGTGGCCGTCTTGGTCAACATCAGATTCCCAGCTGGAACAGTGCCTGGATACGTACTCAAGAGTTGTTTATCCATCCTTGTAGTCACAGCAGATTTCACATTGACAAAGTAATCTACACCACCAAAAAGTGAGAAATGTAGATTTTACTGGTTTCCATGGAAAAAAGAGAGTTTATATCTGATAGAATACTGCAAACAACTTAATAAAATCTGCATTTGACATTTCTGTTCCTCCATTATGTTTCTCTAATACTATTGTCTCTTCCTTACTGTCACTGCATTTCTTCGAAAATGTTATTTTCAATATCCTCTATTGTCTTAGCTTTTTAATGGTTTCCAAATACAATGTCCCCTAAACAAAATGAAAGTCCTTCAATTAGTTGAACCTCCATTCTCCAGAAGGCAGGTTAGCAGCCAGCTGCATGATGCAGACTCGACTGGGAGGCTTTCAGGCCCTGCCCCAAGCAGTTTATCAAATTATTCATTCATATCTTCCCTTAGTGTGCAAGGGGCAGACACAGGGTAAAGGTGAGCATTGGAAAGGGGATTGCACTGCTAATAAAAATATTATTTTCTCCTTTTAATTGTAAACAAATATATGGAAATGTGGATGTGCTATCCTCAACAATAGTCACAGCCTTCCAGTATTTAAAGAAGTAGTTGCCCTTTCATTCCATTTCACTCTGTGTCAAATCACACATTAAGAAGTCCATGAAAGGTTTTGGTGCTTTGCGGCTTCTTCCTCTATGAGTTTGCAGCCATGTGTCTGGTGTTGGATCTGAGACCAATCATTACTGATCAGGATGGCAATTGGGAAGGAGATCTGGTAGTGGAGAATGGAAGAGTGAAGACACGGGAACCCACCAAAACCTCTGTGCAAGTCTCTCACCACCACTAACTAATGGGTCTTTCAGAACGTGACGTCTGATACTTCACTTCATCTCCCCGATCTCACCCAACTTTACTTTTGATCAACTCTAACCCTAGAAATAAAGAAAATCATTTAGGAAAGGGATGACTAGAAACGTGGCTCCCAGAATAATTAAGTCCACAGTACAATAACTCAGCATTCTCTCCCATGAGGAATCAGATTCTGGCTAACTTCTCCTTGCCATTTATCCATGAAGTTGGTCAATTATCTTGAGAGATGTTAGCCATCAAGGCATAGAATACCTGTTTCAAGGGGACACATAGAGCACTGAGAACTCCTAGTTAACCTAGAAAATCAAGAAAAACATCTTGATTTTGAGATGTTCTTTACATGCCTACACACATGCGCACATGCATACACACACACACACACTCTTTTTCCCTGGAAAACACAAACGTACTGTGAATTCTACCACAGAGTCAATGGCATATACAAAGTGTTTAATTCATGATTATTGAATATCTGAGAGAAGCACACGATAAATCTATAAAACAAAAGAAGAGGGGTTTCTTTTGGTCCTAAAATGAAAACTTCAACACACACTACCAAACAACTGGGCTTACAACAGCTAGTAAAATGAGATATTTGTGTATTCCAGAGTAAATAAATGTCATGTACTTTAGCCTGACTTTTGCCACATATCACTGCTTCTTCTACATTGCTTCTGTTTAAATAACCTTCAGCCTACATTTCTTTTTCTCCCTTTCCATCTGAATGTCTGTTGTATAGCTTTCACATTTATTTCTGATATATATTTCTCACCTGTCTTTATCTCTCTTTCCTTTTTGCTCTTTTTTAGGTTTAACTTTTCTGTCTGCTCCTCATATAGCTTTTTTCTTTTATCATTGCCCAAAAATCAGAGAAACATTTTAATTGGAATGTTTGGTTTCACAGGAGAGAAAATTACAGTCCATCTGCCAAAAATGTTGTCAGCATCAGCTTCCCGAGCGTGAGATTGGAGGGTTTTTTCCCACTCTGCTAGCATACATGCCACCAATACTGGATCACACTGTTCTAACGTTGGGAGGAAATAGCAAAATGCAATTTCAGAATCTTAGAGTAGAAAAAGAATTTTCTTTTATCTTATATGAGTAGGGAGTGCTTAGTCCTTTTTTATGGTTTTTTTTTTTTTTTTTTTTTTTTTTTTTTTTTTTTTTTTTTTCCACTTGGACAGTTGTATGTGACGGCTTTCCAGATGGAGCTATATCTGCAGAGTTTTAAAAGTCCATTTTATTTTGCCTTTGTTTTTCTGGACTGACTTTGCAATCTCTGTCTAGTGCTTCTCCCTATAATAATGTTATATTGAGAAGTGGAATTTTGAAGTGAGTAATAAAATTCTGGGTTTGACTGTGAATTTATAGGTATTTTTAATAAAAGATTTGAAGGTCATTGGGCCAATGATGAAAATGCTGATTAAACCCTTGGATTCATACAATATGTGCCACTTGAATTTACTTTTAAAGAAAAAATTATTCACTCATTGTTTCGTTTTTTTGGTGGAGACAAAATCTCTCTTTTCTCAGGGTTTCCTACTTCCTTATACAGGAAATCCATAGTTCAAGCACCTTTTATTACACATGCTAAAAAGAATGACTACAGAAAGTTGGCCATTAAGAAACTGGCCCAATGTTACTTTGCCATTTTGTGGAAGAGTTTATATCAGAAAAAAATAAAAGATATACAAATCAGATTCTGCTTGGTGAAGTATATCATACTTGCAAACCTATGGGATGAACAAAGCCACCAGCAACTGGCCCCAGAAGCTAAAAAAATAAATCTGTT